>NC_053147.1:33664454-34285273 GCF_016808335.1 Panicum virgatum | reverse complement strand
AGAGACGATGCAGTGCAGATTGTAGCAGTGCAGAACGTAGTCGATCGGTCTCGAGCGGTCGCGCAGTTGTGCTGCCCAGAAATCTTATTGCCGTCCCACGTGCAAGCTTCACGACGGCAAGGGTTCGGAGATGCCGCTCACCCTCCTTCTCAGTGCACGCCAAGGAAGGGTTGGCGAGATCTAGCAGCTCGATGACACAGCACAACAAGAGGTGGAAAATGGCAGGGAAAATTGAGAGAGAGCTTCCAGAATATTTTCAGTCCACTAATATAGGCGTGGCTGCCCTCAAGGATCTGTTATCACTTTGATGACGCCCATAAAAGACAATAAAACTCATTCAGATGGTCATAACAATTTACTGGGTATTAAAGAATTAACCGGGCATTGAATAGTGCCTAATCAGTGCACAACGGTTCAAATATGAGAGACACAAGTGACAAAATATTGGCTGAATTACAGTCACACAACCGCACGTCCCAAGTCATAACTCATGCGGATAAACATGCGAAAAGACGTGGATACGCGCGCACGTGCGTGTGTTGGTTTGTATTTAGCAAAGCCTTACACACCCCATCTCTTGGCTGCTCCATTCAATGCATGTAAAGTGCTTCGATATTTAAATTGGTGTCCACTTGCTTGTATTAGCAGTAGAAAACTATACCAACTAGTCACATATTGCTTTGAAATTGTCCAGAATGGGTCATTTGGACCAAATTCCAACAGCCCGGTGGCCACCTTCGCCGGATCTCGGTACACGCTCAACCTCACCGAGGACATCGGCACCATCCGGGTGAGGTCGGCGTGGTTGAATGCGAAGATCGGCAGTACCGTGTACGCGACAGTTCTGGTGGCGGTGTACGAGATCGACAAGGTTCTCCTGCCGTCGCAAATCTTCAAGAGTGAGCCCGTGCTCGTGAGCCCCTGCACCTGCCCCGGACGCAATGGTCGGTGGAGTGAAGAATTCATCGTGACAAGTTGGTGTTTGAGCTGAAAGATGTAAATTCCCGAAATAATCATGTTTAGGCACGGAAAACAGTGTATCCTGGTCTGTTGTTCTCATGCCAATGATTGAGATGGATATAGAGGCTTGGTTAATACTTTATCTAAAAAAATACCAATTCTGTTATAGACTGATGTCTATAGGTAATAATGAAATAAAGAACAAAGTAGACTACACATTTCCGTAGTAACACTTAAACAGTGAACGGACAACGCTAAAGTTGGCATCATCATTTTTTATTTTTAGATTCAAGAAAATTTCAACCTTAAACATTTATATGTGAATATCTATAACCAAATCATGATTTTTTATGCTTGAGGACTCTGGCGTTTCCCGCGCTAATGAAGAAGGCGCGCGGCAAGGCTTGCCAGCCTCCCGAATACCAGCTCAAGTTCTACTCCTGTCTGAGCTCGGTAAACTGAGGTCTGAGCAGGCACAACCACACAACCTGGTGGCCAACCTTGCCGGCTCACAGTACACCTTCAACATCACTGACGACATTGGCGCCATCCGAGTGGAGTCGATGTGGTTCAGCATGAAGAGCCTGAAAGCACCGTGACTTCCCGAGAGGGGGTGTTGGAATTTGGCCCATTTATGGCTCATTTAGGAGAATTTTAAAATAACATGTGGCTGATTGGTTTTGTCCCACACTGCTAGTAGAAACAAGTGGACACCAACTTAAATATTAGAGCAGTTTCCATGCGTTGAATGGAGAAGCCAAGAGATAGAGTGTGTAAGCTTTGCTGAACACACACCAACGCATGGGCGCGCATATTCGCGTGACTTGTGATTTGCGGTCGTGTGGCTGTAATTCAACACACTCGTTGTGCTGTGACGTCAAACTGCTGGATCTCGCCGGCCCTTGCCTTGGCGTGCACTGAGGACGGGGGGGGGGGGGGGGGGGTTGAGTGGTATCTCCAAACCCTTGCTGTCGTGAAGCCTGCACGAGGGGCGGCAATAAGATTTCTGGGCAGCGCATCTGCGCGACCGCTCGAAGCTGTTCGTCTTCCCTCTACGTTGCTTCATCTTCGATCTGCACAGCGACGAATAGTCACTGCGTCAACTCCCTATTGACATCAACCCGACTGCAAGTCCATGTCGCATCTGATTTTATTTGTATTCTTTTACCTGTTGCTACGACTAGCTTGCATAATGTATTTAATTGTTTATGAAATATGCCTCAAACTAAAATCTGGTATAAGAATAATGCGCATATTTCCAACAGGGGGTTGAATCAGGTGTTCTAAAACTAAAACTTCAATCACATTTGAAAATCTATTCCAATTTCTATCTAGATGTGCATTAAATTTTTTTTGGATGTTGCTATCTCCACTGTATAAAAGTTTTGCACTCGAGATTCTAATCCTATAAACTACACAAGGCAATTCTAGGAAGGTTGATGTAAGTGCAAGAAGTAATGTGGAATTTAAATAGGGTAGAGAATGCAAACTTTCGGCACGATAACTTTTTACTAAGGTATCGAAAAGCTCTCACTTTCCACTAATGCTTGTTGGAGCCCCGCGGGAGGGAATGGCAGTGCAAGGGCCAAGCTCCATGGATAGTTGACGGGCCTTCCCCACGCACAAGTGGGTCTCCGTCTTTCCTCTCCCGGATGCTCCCCACCGTCTTCACTAGGAAGAGCTTCGGCAAATCACAAAGGGTCTCTTCTCCCTCTCACAAGCACCGGTTACCACTCCACAAACTTTGTTGGAGAGTCTCGCAAGACTTAGAAGCCCGAAATTTACAACACTTGATGCGCGCAAACACTGATAGCAAAGAGGTGTGCAAACCTGGCCTAACTCTAGGCTAATACCTAAAGCAAGCGCTAAGTGGCCTAAACTAGCACTAATCAAGCACTAAGACTTATGCTAATTACCTTAACCTTCTCTTGTGCACTTTGGTGGCATCTGAATGTGTGTGTGGAACAGAAGTCTACAACTTCCTAAGCTCTAACACCCTAGGGACTAATTCGGTCAACCAATTTAATCGGTCACCTCTCAATGCACTGACCAAATTAATCGATCAAGTTGTGCAAGGTATCTGTTGAGCGACTAACTTCTGTGCTCATGACCGACTGATTCGGTGATGCTCGGACATGACCGAATTATCCGGAATGACTGACTGTTTTGGTCACCCCTCTTCTTCATTACCGATTTAATCTGTTATTTGACCGATTTAATCTGTCAGTTAAATTGGGTTTCGTGAGTTGTTTTCTTAGGTGTCTTTTCTTTTTGATCATTTGAATGACTTCCATTGTATTCTTGGAACCTATAAACATTTACAAAAGTATATCTTGATAAAATATTAGTCCAACTGATTATGTTGTTATTTGATCACCAAAATTACAAATGATGTCTTAAGAGCCATTTTACTTACAGAACAAACCGCTAGCCCTAGGGTTGTTAATTGATGATGCTTAGGTGTACTTCCAACCCTTTTGAAAAATTAGTATAGAATTTTGAACTAAAAGGATTAGAGTTGCACCTAAGGGTTACCAATTAACACCCCTAACCTAGCCCCTGGTTGGAACTGAAGAGTTCATCCACACAAGGTGTTGGAATTGGAACTGAAAGGAATAATCAAATTGTATAATCAAATTGTTCAATCACGGTAAACAACATATCCCTTTTTCCCCCTCATCAATCAGACGACAACAAATCCACAGAACATTGAGTAATCCATAGAAATAGTCAGAGCAGTTCTCTATCAATAAATTACTCTTGTAATTACATGTGTGATGTCTTTATTTAGCCTTCAGGTAATGAAAAAACTTGAGAGCTACTGAGCTTGGCTTGGTGAGCTGCGATGGCGTGTGGTCGGGCAAGTTTTTATAGGCTACCGAGTGGGACGGATGGTCCAGTCCGATGGAGGCGCGTCAGGGAACGACGGTTTTCTGTTGGCGGTTGAGTTGGGCCGACGGGTTCTGCCGTCGGCAAGATGCTGTGGGCGCCGGCCGTGCGCGTTAGCCGCCGCGGGGGCTCGGGAACGACGCAAAGTTTCCGTCGTCTGGGCCCGCGCCCGTGCCTCTGCTGCGAAGGGAGAATGTGCGCGGTAGATGCCGAGGCGGTGCCGGCAATAGTTCCCACTTCGCAAATCGCAAATGGGAAGGATGCGGCGGCGGGAAAGCTGGCACGGCAAAAAAACAATGGGTTTCCCGGTGCCTCCTCCATGCGACCATGGCTAAAAGCAACCCACGGGCTTTTCTGTTTTTCTTTGACCTCTGGGCTCTGAAAACCAGCGGATGCAAGCCTTGCAACCAGTGAGGCAGGTGATGTCCTTGTGGGGGAACTAGGGGAGTCCGTTTTGCACAGGGTGTTCCCTCTTCATACCGTCTGCGTATTTGATATGAGTAATTTTCCAAACACGAGCTTCGGATGCAGGTTATGTGTCAACTGTAGAAATCTCCACATCGACAAATGTACACGATGTATACTAAAGGCTAGGATAAAACCAGAGAGTTCTACTCTACGTGCATTGTCTATCTTGAAGGCTTTAGGGAAATAAATATTTTTTCACGATAATCTGAAATGAATTTGTGTTGAGGTTGATCATTCTGTTCTCGGAAGGCAAAGCTTCTGATGGTACAGAAGCCAAGCAACCTACACATTAATCCAATACAAGTTTAGCAAACCATGGCCATTTTTTTAATCGAATGTTTCAATGTTTTTCAGTCATGAAGGGCAAATTGGGTTTTCGCACCAAGGCCGGCCGCCTCTAACTCATAGGTACGGCCGTTTGCTTGTATGAATCGATCACATTCACATGCGATTCCTAATAAATTATGGTCACTACATACTCAACCATGAGTGTTCCCTTTCACTGGGGCTTCATACGTGTCATCTACTGCCAATTAACCAGTACAACGGCATCATAGGAAGAGAAGAGAGTCAGCATATTAACACTTCAGTAGCACGGCCAATGCTTTCAAACTTTAGGCATATATATCGCTCACTAATCGAAATTAAAATATCTTATCACTCCACCCATTTTTAGTAACCACTACTACAAAAACGATTTGTAAGAACACTCCAAATTTCTTTTTAGGGGTGGATCAAAATTTGAACCGTTGCTACAAATAGAGCAGAATTAATGTAGCAACCAACCTGCCCCTAAAATGCATTTTTAGGGGCGGGTCACCCTCTCACCCACCCCTAAAATGGGTCCATTTTTAGGGACGGGTGAGGAGTCACCCACCCCTAAAAATGCCATTTGTAGGGGCGGATCATCTCCTCACCCGCTCCTACAAATAATTTTCAATTTTATTCCATAAATTTACTTAATTCGAGAAAATACCACGGCAGACAGTCCGGCCTTAGTTGGCGGACCGTCCGCTGGTTCGGACGTCCGAACTTCACTGCAGAAGGTTTGGACTGAACGTCTTTACACTGCAGAAGGCAGTGAAATTCATATGTTCAAACCCGCGGACGGTCCGTCACCTAGGGCCGCACCATCCGCGGTGCTATATTTTAATTAAATAAATTTCTGGAATAAAATTGAAAATCATTTGTAGGGGTGGGTGAGGGGTGGCCCGCCCCTAAAAATGACATTTTTAAGGGTGGGTCAACCCCTCACCCGTCCGTACAAATAATTTTCAAATTTATTTCAAAAATCCATTTAATTCATAAAAATAGCAAAATACATCAAAGAAAGTGAAATTTGTACCATAACCTTATTTTGATCTATAGAACAAGAAAAAATATCAAAAGCAAATTTAATTTCAATGTATATAATGATTATGAGTGTGGAAAACACAAAGTAAGTCTTAAATTGTATGAGAGCGGAGTGAGTGAATTATACATTATGGTTTCACACTCTTAATCATTACATACGTTGAAATATAGATTTGATATTTTTTAAATTTCTACATATCACAATAGGCTTATGGTAAAAGTTTCACTTTTTTTGGATATGTTTTGCTATATGTTTTCATTTGAATAAAATTTCAGAATTTATAAAAAACTCATTTTTAGGGGTACGTGAAGGGGTACCCGTCCCGGGAAAGATCCAATCTATCAAAAAATTCACCAATTTGAATTTAAAATTTTCAAATCTATTTCCTGCTATTTTTTTATAATTTGGATTCCCATTAATTTTGATCTCAAGCTAGTTTGCGATTGAATATCATAGTGATCGACATGGAATATAGCCTATAAATATAAATAATTAGGCATACAAAATAAATCATATGGAAATAAAACATATATATACATATATCAATACAAAGCATCATTAAAGGTCATCATTAAAGTGCACATTGATCAATGTATTTAGAGTTCATTGCTAATTCGTGTGTATTGATTTGGACATGCCTGAATTCTTTCAATATCTGTCGTGAACGGGCTGACAAGCTTGTTTGCTCGATATGTGTTAGCTGGCCCTTATTTGATTTTGGAAGCAACAAAGCTAAGTTATGCAGCAGATCATTGAAACTACCGTGTGACCAACTGTGATTAACCTTTAGAGTCAACAACTCAAGTATGAAATAAAGCACGGTCCAGTGTTTCAGATATCCCTTTCATTGCTTGTATATATTTTCCTCCGATGATTTTTCACCATCTCAAAATTTGCCAACCCATTGGCACTACCAATCAATAGCTCCCTTGGTGTGGCACAATGACACGAGTTTTATCCTGGTTCCGGCCGACGGGGCCGTACGTCCAGCAAAGGGAGTGAACACTATATTATCTTGCACCGGGGTGCTTGTAGTAGGGGATACAAGCTTGAGCGAGAGAGGGAGAGAAGCTCCCAAGTCTCTATGTACGTGAGAGGTGATTGAGGCAAGTGCCAATATGGGGAAGAACGTGCTTGAGTGTGTGCGATTCTCAGAGAGTTCGACCTCTCTGGGAAGAGGTCCGCCTCCTCCTTTTATAGACTCAAGGAGGGGCGGGTTACATGCACAGAATGTCTCTGATTTCGTCATCCTCTCCTCGAATCGGGGGGGGGGAGCAGTTAGCAGTTCCTGTCGCCAAGCACTGCGATGCATGGTCATGGGCATGGTCGCCGTCCTTGGAAGCTTTTAATCATGCTGGGAATGTGTCCCTGTCCTGTGGCGTCCATGGACGGTGTGGCGATAGCTGCAGGGCACACTGTCCTCTACGTTTGACCAGACGGAGCTCCGAGGGTGTTTATGATGGCGGTCTCGTCCTGGTCGATAGACGTACCATGCTCGAGGGTCGTTTCCCATGCCCGCCGAGGGTCCTGCAGAGGGGGGAGTACAAAGATTTGGTAGCACAGTGGCGAGCGCAGTGCCGGTCACGTCCGCGCAGCGCATGTCGAGTCAGCACAGCACCGGGAATGGTGGCATAGTGACCGGAGTTGGTGGATGGGGCTCCAGTCAGGCCCGCTGTGCGGCGTGGCCACTGATGCCGCCTGACACCCGCGCCATGCCGTGGAGTGGTTCGCAATAAATGCGCTGGTCTCGTCGAGTGAGAGGGTCACAGTCCCAGTCTGTCGAGGGGGCCTCGAACGGGATGAAGTTTCCCCTCGTACCGAGGCCTTGCGGGAGGGCTCGGCCGAGTGGGAGAGTTTGCTTGCTCTCCGAGGGTAAGCCTCTTACCCTCGGGCATGGCAGAGATGCGACGCGCTACCAGGGGCCTCGGCAGGGAGGCCTCGGGCGAGGCGGAGATCGCTCTGTGGCCTGTGAGGCCTCGGATGAGCCATACTTTGGTGTTGCGACATGGGCCAAGTGCGTATTTGGGCCTTTCGAACCTGGAGAAGACTTGGGCGTCCAAGCATAGATGATGGCAAAGCACGGGGGGGGGACCTTTGGACTGGTTGCCTAATTGTGTTTTACATTTTTGAAGGCGTCTTAATCCCTAGGTTAGGGTGCCCCATATTATGATAACCGACAGTTGCCCCCGAGCCTTTGTAGGAGTGTGTATCAGTCCTGCAAAGGCTTGAGCCCTCGAGGTAGTGGCTCAGGTGCTAACTTTTTGGGCTTTAGTCCTTCGAATTCGTGAAATATCCTGCATGGGGGTGCGTGAGCACACCCGCGGGTGTAGCTCCCGAGGCCTTGGATGAGTGTGAGCACTTATACAAGGGCTATGAGTATCGCGCTTGTGTGGTCGATCCGGTGGCGCAGCCATTCAACATATTTTCATCCGGTTTCGACATTCCTTTCAGCTGTTAAGGCGACCCTTGCCCTCTTTGGACCGATTCAAATGACTCATCGAGCGTGCAAGGAGACTTGTTTGACACGTGGGATTTTGCAATCGGGCTGTAGCCGATTTTATTCGAGGGTATGGCCTTAGCCGTGATTTGCGAGGAGCCCCCGAGCCCTAGCCCGTGTGAGGGCGATCAGGGGTACCCTCATCTTATTGTTACAAGCCTCAGTCTTCCCTTTCACAAGGAGGAGGGGTGAAGCGAGCCATGCTACCCTTGGGTGGCGAGCCATGGATGCTTCGGCGAGCCGTTAGCCGGTGGTTCGAGTGGACGTCTGTGCCCCGTTCGATAAGGGTCGGCTCGTGGTCCGGAGACACGTCCCATAAAGCGCTCGCAAAGGTTCGCTAGGCTGGGCTCGGACCCGTTCAATAGGGTCCGAGGGCTCGATGGGATCCCTCGTACTAGTCGCCTTTGTCTGGCCTCGAACACAGCGTAGGACGTCTTGAACTCACGTTCGAGGCTAGGATTGTATGAGCACATCCATGCTGTCCCTGACTCTGTTGATCTATGGCGGCTGTCGAAACCTCGGCGGGCCAACCTTCGAACCCCTGATCAGAAGGGCTCGGAACATTGTTTCTTCGTTAGTAAGAAACCCCCGGGGCAATATTCTGTCACTGTTTGGTGTGCGGCGCGAAGTTGTGGACTCGTGCACAGGGGTCATGCGTGATGTGGACTGGTGCATGCTGTGCAGGTGCATCTTTTGAGGCGGCTTCCTCGGGCAGGCGGAATGGTGTGGGCGGCCGCCGATCGACGAGACAGCTCTGCGGCGCTCCTGTTACCGCTTTGGTAACTGCAACGCTGCAGTTAATGTGCGTGCGCGCGGGCTCCCACGGTCGTGGGGCCCAGCTGGCGGGGTCTGCCAAATCTACCGCAGTTAATGCAGTCGATTCGGGATAGCCGCGGCGATTCCGCCCATCGCCGCGGCCATAAGTGAGGCGTGGTGGAGTCCGCTCCGCTCACCCTTGCCTTTGGCGTCGCTTCCTTTGCCTCCATCCTAGTTCAAGCGCACCAGAGCAGAGAGGCGAGAG
Organism: Panicum virgatum; assembly: GCF_016808335.1. NCBI lineage: Eukaryota > Viridiplantae > Streptophyta > Magnoliopsida > Poales > Poaceae > Panicum > Panicum virgatum. The sequence goes on along the minus strand of NC_053147.1, from coordinate 34,276,084 downwards.
GAAGAAGAAGAAGGAAGCGTACCTTGCTTTTGTTCGAGTCTTCCCCTTTTTCGCTATCGCCATGTTCCAGTTGGCCGATCCCGTGCCATGGGGCAAGTCCATCGCTGACCAGGCGTATCTGGAGTCGCTGGTCGCCGTCGGACTCTTGCCGCCGATCACCGATCCGGTGCGCCCGGAGTGGATTGCTCCGGGGTCGACGGAGACGGACCCGAAACCCCCGCTTGGCTACGTCGTTAGCCTGGTGCGATTGCACGAGCGGGGCTTCGGCGTCCCTGCCAGCTGGTTCTTCCATGCTCTCTACCACCATTATGGGGTGGAGCTGCACAACTTCGCCCCCAATGCCATCTTGCAGGTGGAGGTCTTCGTCGCTGTCTGCGAGGGCTACCTGGGGGTGAAGACGCACTAGGACCTGTGGAGGCACCTGTTCCGGGGGAAGCTCCACACTGACTTCGTCACGCAAGGAGTGAGGAGGCCCGTTCGTGCTGGCGGCCTCACGCTCCGGGTGCGGGAGGCAAGGAAGGACCTATACATCCCCTGCATGATGACGTCAAACAATCGTGATTGGGATAAGGCCTGGTTCTACCTCCGCAACGATGACGGGCGGCTTCCGGCATACACCGGCAAGATACTGATGGTGAGGCCAAAATCTTGGATGCACGGGGTGTCACCCCCTACTCGCTAGGCCAAGCTCAAGGTGTACACTGATGCGCTGCGGCGCTTGGCGGAGAAGGGGCTGACAGTGGCCGCCGTCGTCGCCAATTTCCATCGGCAGAGGGTACTTCCCCTCATGGAGAGGAGGCTTACCCTCAACAAGCTGACGCCAGAGGCTCCATCCGAGGGCTCGCGGATGATGGGGGAGATGCTCTCCCATGAGATCTCCGCTCAGAGAGCGGGACGTATGGTGGCAACCCCCCCGACCAGCCTCGGAGATCTCTGGGGAATCAGGATGCGCCCCGAAGAGGGGTATCTCTAGCGGGTGAGAACTGCTTCCGAGCATTGATTGTTTTGTGTTGTCCTTTTTTCCTTTCTGATCCTTATCATGTTCACGGGGGCTGAACCGCCACGGATACTCCTCGGACCCTCCACTCCCTGAGACCCGAGCTGCAAACCGCCAGCGTGAGGAGGCGGAAAAGGAGCGGAAGGACGCCGAGAAGCGGCACCGCGACAAGAAGATGAGGAAGAAGGAGAAGAACGACAGGCTGAACTGGGAGCGGGCGAAGGATGGCCTCTCGCCGCTGCCCATGCCCGAGACCACGCCGGAGAGGGACGGCGACGCTTCATCCATGGGGTCTGACGACAGCAATTACTCGATGTTCGATGACTCCGACGCGGAGGCGGCCGGGGACCAACCATTGGGCCAGCAACGGGCTGGCATCGAGGCCTCGGTGTCGATGGCGGGCGAGAGGATGCCCGCGGTATCAGGCGAGGCGACCCTCGGACGAACGACGCCGCCGAAGGGTCAAGTTGGCTTGGGGGCGCCGCCCGCCGGCCAATCGACGAGAGCCGGCAGGGCGGTGCCAGCCCCAAGGAGCTCGAGGAAGCGTAAGTTGGGCGCTGCTTCGAGGTAAGTACTTCTTCGTCCGCTCTTCACCTTTGATCAGCACCCTCGTCCCTTGCCGATTTTGATCCCTTCCTTGTTCATCTCAGCCTGAAGGTTGCAGCGGCCACTCCCCAGCTGGCGCCTACCAAGGTTCTCAAGTCGGAAGCAAGCGCCACGCCTCGTACGGCGGCGCAGCCCTTGATCGGAGGGCCTCGGACGGAGGAGGAGATTGCCGCGCAGTACCGGGCGGCGATAGCCCGGGGAGCCGAGGTGGGCCGGGTGCAGGCGGGCGAGGGCGACACCGTTCGGTGCAGCGCGGAGGACGCTGCTCGGCCGACTGCTGGAGAAGAGGCCAGTCGGGGCAGCGCTGAGGACACTGCCCGGCCGGCTGTAGGAGAAGAAGATGAAGCTAGAGGAGCCGCATCGGAGTGGCCCGCCGGCCAGGTAGAAGATGGTGGCCGCGCCTCGGAGCCTAGGGGGACCGAGGACGAGGAGGTCGCAGCGGCGGCAGCGCAGATGGCGCCAGTGGAAGAGACGCCAGAGGAAGAGGTGCCAGAGCGGGTCGAGGACCTAGGAGAGGTCACCTCGAGTGCTGCGTTCGGCGAAGTCGGCTTGAGCCCCGACATTGCTGCTGCTTCCGAGGGTGGCCTCGGGGCTGGACCATCCCAGCAGCCTAGCGAGGGGTGAGCTGGGCGATTGTCCAGCCCGGGGTCCCCGAGGATTTCGTTCGTGCTGAGCGGGAGGAGGACGAGGTCTGGCAGGCGCAACTCGACATCGGCGGCCAGATCGACGCCGGTCTCCAGCACGTCCAGCAGCTCCATTGGCAGGAGACGTACAACGTCACCAAGGTGGGTGCCCTTCCTTTCTTTTGTTCATCTCTAATCATGTCTGTACGGTGTCCGCTTATGTCCTTTGTTCGCAGCAGCTGATGGCCTTGTCACACGACAAGAGCGTGAAGATGGCCAACTTGTACTCCAGGGTGGACTGGCTCGAGAAGTACAACGCTAGCCTGGGCGTGTGAATGAACAAAGCATGTGCCCAAGTGTCCACCCTGAAGGCACGAGTCCGTGCGCTGGAGCTCGAGCTCGCCCAAGCCAGTGGTGAGCACGACGCGCAGAGGGCCGCGGACGAGCAGAAGGCCAAGGAGGTCGAGTCGCAAGCGGCCGTGCTATGGCAGAACGCGGAGGCTCTCGTGGCGAGGGCGGCTCAGCTCCTACTCAAGGAAATGGCCATTGGAGCGCTCACCGACACCCTTCTGCAGAATGATGTCCTCCTCGAGGTGCAGGGGAGTGCCCTGGAGGAGGGGAGGAGGCGTACCGAGGGTAAGTGCCTGAATTCACTCAAGTTGATTTGGTGAACCGGAGCTTATCTTTGTCGAAGATACCGTGGTCAATGCTATGGAGCAAGCTAACGCCACCGCCGAGGGCACCGCCTCCGCTTTAGCCAGGCGCTTCGAGGGTGACCTCTTCCCTGGCGCCGAGGATGATGAATATGAGGGCGCGCGGGATGGGGAGGATGATCTGTAGGCAGTCTGGGCCGTGGAGCCCAAGTAGAAAAATTAGGATTTTGTTTTGATTATCTACATGTGTTAAGAGAACAAAGAAGTAATCTTGACAATGTGGCCGTTCGAGGCCTTTGTATATTTATGCATATTGTTTTATTTACTGAGTTTTCGTGCTCTCGTGTGCGGCTTAGGCGAACTTTTGCAAGGATTTTTGCTTTCATAAGCTACTTAGGTGCAGGTAGGTGAGTGGGGATGCCGTATCCCGGAGGCGTAGGCGGTCCCGCAGCTCGGCTGGCCTAGTCCCATAGTTGGTTATGCCTTGCGTCCATTTTTCTAAGTGTACGAGAGGCTTAGATACGAAATTTTTTCGAAAAAATGATGGCATTTTTAGGGGTCGTTTGTGGGGTTCCCCCTGTTATTGCCCCCGAGGGAGGCTTGGTTTTGCCGAGGGCAAAGCCAAGTTTTCCTCAGTGTTAGGTGCGTGTCCGAGCCGCCGAGGGTTCGGATGATTCTCGAAGAATTGTAAGTTAGAGCGTACTCTTTATTTCGGGAACTTAAAATACAAGTACAAAGTATGTACAAAAAAGCTTGGCATTTCAGGGATAGAAGCGACATAGCTGCAGAATGTTCCAAGCGTTGGTGAAGACTTCACTCTTCTCGTTAGCTAGTTTGTAGGTGCCGGGCTTGAGGACCTCCGTGACGATGTACGGGCCTTTCCATAGCGGGGTGAGCTTGTGGCGCCCTCGGTTGTCTTGCCGAAGTCTCAACACCAGGTCTCCTTTGTTTAGGTCTCGACATCGAACCCTCTGTGCATGATATCATCGCAGGGACTGTTGGTACCGTGCCGGATATAGGAGCACCACGTCTCGGGCCTCGTCCACCTGATCTAGTGAGTCCTCGCGGACTATCTGGTTCTGCTGCTCTTGGTAGGTTTTGAGCCTCGGGGACCCATACTCCAAGTCAATGGGGATGATGGCCTCGGCACCATAGACGAGGAAGAACGGGCTGAAGCCCGTGGCTCGGCTTGGAGTCGTTCTTAGGCTCCATATGATCAAGGGTAGCTCAGTGAGCCATCTTCGGCCAAACTTGTTTAGCTTGTTGAAGATTCTTAGCTTGAGGCCTTGTAGGATCATGCCATTGGCACGCTCTACTTGACCATTCGTTTATGGATGCGCCACAGCTGACCAATCCACGCATATGTGGTTGTCGTCGCAGAACTCCAAGAACTTCTTTCCTGTGAACTGAGTGCCATTATCCATGATGATCGAGTTCGGGACCCCAAACCTGTGGATTATGTCAGTGAAGAACTGCACGGCCTACTCGGATTTAATCTTGGCAATGGGCCGAGCCTCGATCCACTTGCTGAACTTTTCGATTGCTACAAACAAGTGGGTGAAGCCCCCGGGCGCTTTCTGTAACGGTCCAACGAGGTCCAGTCCCCACACGGCGAAAGGCCATGTGATGGGGATGGTTTGCAGAGCGTGGGCCAGAAGATGCGTCTGACGGTCGTAGAACTGGCAACCCTTGCAAGTCCGCATGATTTCAGTGTCATCGGCGACTGCGGTGGGCCAGTAAAAGCCCTGCCTGAACGCATTGCCCACGAGGATGCGCGGCGCCGCATGGTGGCCGCAAACTCCGGCGTGGATGTCTCGGAGCAGTTCCCTGCCCCCGGGAATGGGGATGCAGTGTTGCAGGATGCCCGAGGGGCTGCGTTTGTATAGCTCCTCGTCGATCAAGATGAAAGACTTGGCCCACCTGGCGATGCGCCGCGCCTGAGCACGATTCGAGGGTAGCACCCCTCGGTTTATCCAGCCGAGATACTGGTCACGCCAGTCTCGTGAAAGCGGAGCCTCGTCGATTTGCATCGTCTCGGCCTCGTCCGCCGAGGAGATCTCTATCTCTGTCTCCATGGCCTCGGACTCACCCGTCGAGGGGTCCTCGGCCGTGGGCTCGGCGTTCATTCTGCTAGCCTCCGCTGGATCCTTGAAATCGACATATGGCTTTGCGAGGTCACGTGCGAAGACATTCGAGGGGACGGTGGTCCGTCCAGACGCAATCTTGGCCAGTTTGTCCGCCTCCTCATTGTACTTGAGTGCGACGTGGTTGAGCTCGAGGCCGTCGAACTTGTCTTCGAGGCGGCGTACCGTGTTGCAATATGCCTCCATCTTCGGGTCGTGGCAGCTGGATTCTTTCATCACCTGGTCGATGACGAGTTGAGAGTCTCCCCGCACGTCGAGGCATTTGATGCCGAGCTCAATGGCGATGCGGAGACCACTGAGGAGGGCCTCGTACTCCACCATGTTGTTGGACGCCAGGAAGTGGAGGCGTACCACGTAGCGCATATGTACTCCGAGGGGCGAGATGAAAAGAAGGCCAGCACCTGCGCCAGTTTTCATCACCGACCCATCGAAGTACACGGTCCAACACTCTGCTTGGATTTGTGGTGGGGGCAGCTGAGTGTCGGTCCATTCTGCAATAAAGTCCGCCAAGATTTGGGATTTGATCGCCTTGCGAGGCGCATAAGTGAGAGCTTCTCCCATAAGTTCCACTAACCACTTGGCTATCCTACCCGTGGCTTCCCTATTGTGGACTATCTACCCCAGTGGGAAGGACGAGATCACAGTTACGAGAGGAGTCTCGAAGTAGTGGTGCAGCTTGCGCCGAGCCAGGACCACTGCGTATAGCAGCTTCTGGATCTGTGGGTACCGTGACTTGGTCTCAGACAATACTTCACTGATGAAGTATACAGGCCTCTAGACGGGCAAAGCGTGTCCCTCCTCTTGTCTTTCCACAATGATGGTTGCACTGACCACTTGGGTTGTTGCTGCTACGTATAGGTAGAGAGGCTCGCTGCCCAACGGCGGTGTTAGAATTAGGGCATGAGTAAGCGACGCTTTTAGCTTGTTGAGGGCTTCCTGAGCCTCGGGGGTCCACGAAAAGTGTTCGGTTTTCCTCAGGAGTCGGTATAGAGGTAAACCTTTCTCACCGAGACGTGAGATGAAACGGCTAAGGGCTGCCAGGCAACCCATAACCTTCTGTACCCCCTTTAGGTCTCGGATTGGTCCTATCCGAGTGATGGCCGAAACTTTCTCAGGGTTGTGTTTGATGACTCACTGGGAGATGATGAAGCCCAAGTGCATGCCTCGAGGCACTCCGAACATGCATTTTTCCGGATTGAGCTTTAGCCCCTTGGCTCTAAGGCAGTCGAACGTGATCTTGAGATCGGTCACCAGGTTGTTAGATTTTCTGGATTTCACAATGATGTCATCGACATATGCTTCTACGATCCGCCCGATATGGTCCCTAAAAACGTGGAGCATACACCGCTGATATGTGGCTCCTGCGTTTCTAAGGCCAAAGGGCATCGTGACGTAGCAGTACATGCCGAAAGGTGTGATGAAAGAAGTCGCGAGCTGGTCGAATTCTTTCATCTTTATTTGGTGGTAGCCGGAATAGGCATCAAGAAAGGATAAATGTTCACATCCCGCGGTTGAATCAACTATTTGATCAATTTGTGGCAAAGGAAAGGGAACTTTCGGACATGCTTTATTTAAACCAGTATGATCTACGTACATCCTCCATTTTCCATTCTTTTTCTTAACTAGTACAAGATTAGCTAGCCACTCGGGATGGAATACCTCCTTGATGAATTTGGCCGCCAGCAGCTTGTGCACCTCCTTGCCGATCGCCTGGCGCTTGAGCTCGTCGAAGCGTCACAGGCGCTGTTTCATCGGCTTGGAGTTGGGCTGGATGTCAAGGGAGTGCTCGGCGACCTCCCTCGGTATGCTAAGCATGTCCAAGGGGCTCCACGCGAAGATGTCGGTGTTGGCGCGGAGGAAGCCGACGAGCACCACTTCCTATTTGCTGCCGAGGGTGGCGCTGATCTTCAGTGCCTTGCCGTCGGGACAGTTCGGAGCTACCCTTTGATACCCTCAGCAGGCTCGAAGCTGCCAGCGTGTCGGTGCGAAGAGTCAATGGCTTCGTTCGCCATCTTCTCCAAGTCGGCGGCGAGGGCCTCATCCTCTGTCAGGGCCTTAGCGCGCTCGATGCAGTCGACGTCGCACTCGTAGGCGTGCTCGAACGATGGGCCGATGGTGATGACACCCCTCGGACCCGGCATCTTCATCTTGAGGTAGGTGTAGTTGGGGACCGCCATGAACTTGGCGTAACACGGCCGTTCCAGAATGGCATGGTACGTCCCACGGAACCCCACTACCCCGAAGGTGAGCATTTCCTTGTGGAAGTTGGCCGGTGTGCCGAAGCAGACGGGCAGATCAATCTGTCCGAGGGGCTGGACTCGCTTTCCCGGCGCAACACCGTGAAACGGCGACGTGCTGGGGCGCAGCTTGTCCAGGCCGATCCCCATGAGCTCCAAGGTGTGCGCATACATGATGTTGAGGCTGCTGCCTTCGTCCATGAGCACCTTGGAGAACCGGGTGTTGCCGATGATTGGATCCACGATGAGCAGGTACTGTCCTGGATTCAGGATATAGTCGGAGTGGTCTTCATGGCTGAAGGAGATGGTGTCCTCCGACCAGTCGAGGTAGGATGGTGAGGCCTTGTAAACGGAGACTGAGTTTACCTCTCGGCGCTCTTGCTTGCACTGCTGAGGGGTCATGTTCGCCGTTGGTCCACCGAAGATGAAGAACACATTCTCCACCGGAGGATAGCCATCGTTGCCCCTGTCCTCTGCGTCCTTCTTCTTGTTCTCTTCCTTGCGGCCGAGACGGTTGAAGTAATTGCAGAGCATGTCACACTCCTCGTGGGTGTGGTTGACCGGGACCTTATGATAAGGACACGGCTTCTTAAACATGTCATCGAACGGGCCACCGCCTCAAGGGGGTCTTCGGAGACCTTTGCGATCAGAGGTGATGGTGAGGGCTTCGTCGGAGTCCTCCCCCTGCCCTTGATCACGCTGGTTCTGCTAGCCCTTCTTCTTTCCTTTCCTGCCCCGCTTTTGGTTCTTCTCGGGGTTCTTGGCACTGGCGGAGCTTCATGAGGGCCAAAGGGGGCCATGGCCCCCCTGGCTTTGCAAATTTTACACGTAATAAACAGGAATTTTAACACTATTCATTACTGTAGCAAAATGGTGGCCCCCCCTCATTCTTCTGAAATTAGAGATCATGCTCCGCCACTGGTTATTGGTCTTGCTGCCCTCCGCGGGCGCTTCCTCCTTACATTTGCCCTTCTTACTGTCGAAGATAGCACCGACCGCCTCCTCGCCAGAGGCAAAGTTGGTAGCAACATCAAACAGCTCATTGGCACTGGAGGGAGGGCTCCGTCCCAACTCGCGCACCAGATCCTTGCATGTTGTGCCCAAATGAAAGGTGCTGATGATGTCGGAGTCGGTGACGCTGGGGAGCTAGGTGTATTGCTTGGTGAAGTGACGAATGTAGTCACACAAGGGCTCGTCGGGTTGCTGACGGTACCCTTGGAGATCCCAAGAGTTCCCGAGATGCACGTACGTGCCTTGGAAGTTCCCCACGAAGGTCTTGACCAGGTCGGACCAGTCATGGATTTGATTGGCGGGAAGGTGTTCGAGCCATGTACGCGTGGAATCTGCAAGGTGCCGAGGAAGGTTACGAATAATCACTGCGTCATTATTCGCACCGCCCAGCTGGCAAGCCAGGGGGTAGTCGTTGAGCCAGAGCCTGGGATCTGTCTCTCCCGAGTGCGGTCAAAAGAGTGGGGGAAACGGAGCAGCGCGGATTTCCCGGCTAAACACGCGGGTGCCCTGGGGCTCCAGTGATGGGCTCCTATCCTCCTTGCTGTCGTAGCGGCTGCCACGCCGAGGGTGGTAGCCGCGGGCCGCACCGTCCCGCCTCTTTTGGTTGACGTTGCCATCGTCGGCGTTGCCGCACGTGTCCCGGATGCGCTCCTTTACAGGAGGCAATTGGATACGGTCGTGCACCGTGGGCACCTTTGCCCCGACCGCCGGGCATACCGAGGGTGCCTTGTCCCTTTTCGCTGGTGGGGTATGCACAGAGACCTCGCGGTCTTGTCGCGCAGTTCCACCGGCTTTTGCCGAGGCCGCCGAGCGCATACGAGACGTAGAGCTCTCGGCCTGCTGCATCGCAGCATCTTCGAGGAGAGCTTGCGCTTCTCTGCGCAGATTGCGGCCCTTGGGCATAGAGGGTTCGGGCATGGCTCGGAGTAGAATAGCCGCAGCGGTAATCTTTTGGCTTGCCCTGTTCAAGGCCGGTTGGTTCTCCACGCTGTCATCCGCCATAATCCGCTCTCGGGCGATGCGTCCTGCCTCTCTGGGGTCCTACACCGCGGCCGATATGCTCATGCTCGAGCGTGGCGCGCAGCTACTACGTATGCTAACGCTCCTCCTGGGCTTGGCTTCAAGCTCCTAGAGTTCCTCCAGTTGTGCTTGCTGTAGTCCCGAGTTAACCGGGGTGGCCGGTCTGGGTGCTGCAGGCGCTAACGGCGCTGCCGCCGGGGCGTGTGCTGCGTTTGGCGCGTTGTCGTCGTGCTGCTCCAGCTTGACGAGGAAGCATTCTCGAGTGGGATCATAATCCCTCTTGCTGGAGCCGTCGGAGCAGGTGAGGCAGTAGTCCACCGTAGCCTAAAATGACAAAAAGGCCTCGCGATCGCGGACTTCAGAGAAGTCCGGGGCAACGCGATCGAGCGCGAAGATGTATCCCTCGTCCGCGGAGTCGGGGTATGAGCTGTCAGGTGTTGATGCGATGAGGTTGCGGACCGAGAGCAGATGATGCCCGGGCAAGTCCTTGTACGTGCTCATGTTGGTGCTGACGGATGACGCGTAGGTGCAGCAGGAGTTCTCATCCCGTAAGGATGGAGCGGCGGCCTAGACGTGTTCCCCTCTGTCAGCTCCACTGCTGCCTTTGGTGATGAAGAGGTGGCGTCCTCCACCACGGTGTCAGATAGTGGTACGCTAGCCTCGGCCCACGTGGGGGAGCTGAGGCGAGCCGCCCTGCGCCGTTCCAGGCGCGCTTGCCGCGCGCGCTGGCCCGAGCGCCTCCTGCGCCGGTGCTGTGGTGTCGGAGCGTCAGGGTTGGTCCTGGGCGGGAGGTGTACCATGTTGTAACCGTTGCCGGTTGCCATGAACTCAAGACTCCCGAACCAGATTACCATGCCTGACCGGATCGGGCATGACTCGTCTGCCATGTAGAGAGCAAGCGGGAGCAAACGATGATTGTCACGCAGCGCCCCTACCTGACGCGCCAACTGTGGGTGTCTAGACCTCGCGGTCCAGCACCAACTTGAGTGTGTGCGATTCTCAGAGAGTTCAACCTCTCTGGGAAGAGGTCCGCCTCCTCCTTGGGCAGGTTACATGCACGAAATGTCTCTAATTTCGTCATCCTCTCCTCGAATCGGGGGGAGCAATTGGCAGTTCCTATCACCGAGCACTGTGAGGCATGGTCACGGGCATGGTCACCATCCTTGGAAGGTTTTAGTCATGCTGGGAATGTGTCCCTGGCCTGTGGCATCCGTGGATGGCGTGGCAACAGCTGCAGGGTGCGCTGTCCTCTGCATTTGACCGGGCGAAGCTCCGAGGGTGTTTATGATGGCGGCCTCGTCCTGGTCGATAGCCGTACCGTGCTCGAGGGTCGTTGCCCATGCCCGCCGAGGGTCCTGCAGAGGGGGAGTACAAAGATTTGGTAGCACAGTGGCGGGCGCAGTGCCGGTCACGTTCGCGCAGCGCATGGCGAGTCCGCACAACGTCAGGAATGGTGTCATAGTGACCGGAGTTGGTGGATGGGACTCCGGTCACGCCCGCTGTGCGCCGTGGCCGCTGACGCCGCCTGACACCCGTGCCATGCCATGGAGTGGTTCGTAATAAATGCGCTGGCCCCGTCGAGTGAGAGGGTCACAGTCCCAGTCTGCCGAGGGGGCCTCGAACGGGACGGAGTTTCCCCTCGTACCGAGGCCTTGCGGGAGGGCTCGGCCGAGGGGGAGAGTTCGCTTGCTCTCCGAGGGTAAGCCTCTTACCCTTGGGCTAGGCGGAGATGCGACGCGCTGCCAGGGGCCTCGGCGGGGAGGCCTCGGGCGAGGCGGAGGTCGCTCTGCGGCCTGTGAGGTCTCGGACGAGCCATACTTTGGTGTTGGGCCGTGGGCCAATCGCGTATTTGGGCCTTTGGAACCTGGGGAGGATTTGGGCGTCCAAGCATAGATGATGGCAAAGCACGGGGGGCTTTGGACTGGTTGCCTAATTGTGTTTTGCGTTTTTGAAGGCGTTTTAATCCCTAGGTTAGGGTGCCCATATTATGGTACCCGACAGCACAACATGAAAGTTCATCATCACTACCATCACCATCGATGAGCCTCTCATCGACACCATCATCATCACCGCCACCATCATAAAAATCATAATAAGCATCAAACAATCTGTCAAATTGGATGTCTTGTATGATTTCATCAAGTGGATATATTGATTCTCCATCGGAGGGGGAACATCCTCGCCATGATATGTCCAGATCATATACTTCTCAACAAATCCACCCGCCAACATATGCGATCTGATGATAGTTGTGTTGCTGAATACTATTCTTGCAAGTTTTGCATGGGTACGGTATCATATGTGTCTTCTCATTTCTTGCGTGTTCTCCACAGCTTGAATGAATTTATTAAGTTCTTCAAGGAAGTAGGCCTCCATCCTTCGTATTTTGTACATCCACGTCGTATTCATCTCTGAACAGCAACAAATAATTTAAATTAAAACAATTACTTCAATAATTTGTTAAATAAATTGTAAAAAAATATATACTTTTATATATGCGTAGATATTGAAAAGGTCAATTTAATATGTACTATTTAAAAAATCAAAACCCAATCAATTAATGTATAACTAAATCTTGGGAAAAAACTATCATGCATTTGTATAAATATAGTAAAGGTCCATTATTAATTTTGATAGAACCTGTTAGGGTTTGGTTCATGACCTATCATTGAGAGTGGGGGATAACTCAATTTGGAGGATCGACGTTGTGCTGCCCGACTACAACACCACAAGAGGCAACACCTTAGCGATAGTTACACCATCTCCAATTTGTCCTGCTCTTGCTGTGCCAAGAACAACCTTGAACCTGCAATCAAATTGAAGAACAAGGGGACAAGCAAACAACACACGGATCTTACCCAAAGGATGAATCCGGTACACACAAGTTTGGGGTTCTAAATCAAGTAAATCGGGTGGTCTAATCGACACACGCGATGGTTGGTCAAATAATAAAAATGTTGTATTTTCTGATACATCATTATGGATTGGATTAGTCTTTCTTGTAGCTATTCTGAATTCTCTCTTTTCTTCAATTTGTTTAGTATTTAGTAGCCTGATATAAAATAAAGAAAAAGAAAGGCCCTTTTTCAAAAACAATTCTTTGATATGCATTAAAATAAATAGCACCAGCTAAACTTTCATCTAAACAAAACTCAAGTATTTTCTTGTGGCTGCTACTAGTTTATATAGGTGGGAAGGCAGCCAGGAGGGTGTTTCGAAACCCTAACTTAAAATGGGCCCTTAGTGGGCTAGACAAACAAATAACTCGGCCCATGTCTGGAAATCCAAACATCATTTTGGCGATTCCGCTTAGCTACAGAGGAATTTCATCATGAGGTTGGGTCCATCAGAAAGTAGATTTCAAGACCTTTCCAACAAGTACTCGTAATGCCGAACAACAGTTAGAGTGAAGAGTTAGGACCATCTCAATCTAGTGCTTCCTGCAGGTCTGAACGCGTGGTCCGAAACGTTGGTCCGAATTGGATGTTATCTATGTTCGAATTCGCTGGTAGCACCCACACACTTGATTGGTTCTTCAACTTTGTTTGTAAATATAAATAAACCATCGTTATGATTAAGTATCATCCAATTCTAAGAACTATATGTATGGACAGCTAGAAACGAATTTACTTGAGAATTAGGCATGTTTCTCGATCTCTAGTTGTGCGACTTTGTTGTCCTTGATGTACCATATTTGTGGTTGTACCAAGGGTAGGGATGCCCACATCAAATTTGGTAAATAAATATATACTTTTATATATGCCTAGATATTGGAAAAGTTCAAGTTAACGTATACTAACTAAAAAATCCAACAAATTATTGTACCACTAAATCTTGGGAAACAAACTATTATAAATTTGTGTAAATATAGAAAATGTTAATTATTAATTTGGTAACTAAATATAGAGAAAAATACATTGTCACTTCCTAAACTTGTTGTAAGGTGCCATCTAGGTCCCTGAACTCTAAGTCATCGACGTCCCCAAACTCTCAATATGCATATTGAAATCCCTGAACTTATCATAAGATGTCATCTGAGTCCCTAAACTCTTAAAACATATATTTTTAGTTTCCAAATTTGTAAAGGTGAATGTGATGAATTTGCTGATTTGATAGTGTATTTTAAGAGTTTAAGGACCTAAATGACATCCTAGGACAAGTTTAATGGACGAAGATGTATTTTGAGAGTTTAGAGACCTGGGTGATACATTAGGACAAGTCCTAAGGTCTGAAAATGCATTTTGAGAATTTGGAGACTTATACGACACCTCTGAACAAGCTTTTGGGGTCTTTGTTCATTATAAAGACAGATTTGCTTCAGCAAACAAAGACCTGCCATTTTTGTTTTATGTGCTCAGCTTGCTTTCCAATGTCCAGCCACAAGAAGCCTTGTTTTGCTGAGGTAGCAGCTAATCATCCTTTTAAACCACATGTTTTGCCAGAAAAAAAAAGGAATGGGGGGGTTTCTTCTTTCGTGTCACGTGTGCCACCAGTAGTCAAAACACATTCAGATATACTGACCAAATCACATGGTATTCCTGGAGTGATAAATGCATGATACTAAATGTTTTTATATAAAAAGCAGTAGTGCTTGGGAAATTCTGCTTTTCAAAAGAAAATGTAAAAACTTAATACGTTGGCAGTGTATGACACTCCATTAAAAACTTCAGTCTGATACGGACCTTAGCTCATCTCTCGTTCTGCTAGAAAGGTTCTGCAAGGTGTTCAAGCTTCTTTCAATTCGATCCTCAATACATGCGAGACCCCTCTCAAGTTTTAACACACTGATATGCATGATACGAACATCAATTTCTGCAAGCTTTGCAAACGCACGCACCAACATGTAGTAATCAGCATGCGCAACATACATAAAGCCACCACTTAGTCTCCTCCTCCTATAACGAAGATAACCATCTGATTTCCTCGGTTTCCTAGGTGGCATATAATGAAATCCATGATCTTGCATCTCTGACACGAGGATTTGCATTGGGTCATGACCTGAAGATGAGGAAGTACAACTTGCTTCAACAAATGTTCCATCTCGGTAGCGCTTGTTCACTCCTTTTGTAATTGTAGTTTCTTCAGTACCTTGAGACTGGGATTTTACATGCTCTTTTGGATTGTCATCCTGCAATGCAATATCATAAGCATCTAAATATTTCGTAGTTGGGAGCAAACTTTGTGCAACACAACTAGAATGATACTGTCAAAACAACTAATCAGCCACAAAATCGACATGGAGACCCCACCCATAACAAAATATCGAGGTTCAAGATCAAACTTAATCAATGGACTGCATTGACTACTATAGATTTTCTAGAAAAAATTATAATTGCAAGTTTGGCGTGATACAACCTGGGATGTGCTGCACGCCTGCACTGTATTTTAAGCCGTTAATACAGTTTACATAGAGAAAGAACTGCTCCAGAGTCTTCTGTTTGTGATTAATTTTTCATGTATTCTTCCAAACCCTAGATAGGGTGGGTAATATGGTAGCCATTACATGGGCCTCTAGATGGGCCTAAACTATACACACCAACACCCCTCCCGCAGTCTGAACTACCGGCGCAGCGGAGTTCAAGACTGGAGAATAAAAAGGCCAACACCCCCCGCAGTCTGAACAACTGGTGCAGCGGTGTTCAAGACTGGACAACGAGAAAGTACACGCAAGGCAAATACCCTCCCCCCTCCCCCGCAGCCACAACTAGCCACCTGCTACGTTGAGGATGGAGCGAAACTCCGAGAAGGTCGAGGAGGGTAGTCCCTTGGTGAAGATGTTGGCAAACTGGCAAGTGGTCGGGACATGGAGTACCCAAACATCGCCGATGGCGACCCTGTCGCGCACGAAGTGCAAGTCGATCTCCACATGCTTCGTCCGCTGATGCTAAACGGTGTTGGTGGAGAGATACACGGCGCTGACGTTGTCGTAGTAGACGAGCGAGCTCTTGGCGAGCGGGCTGTGGAGCTCCGCCAAGAGCTGTTGGAGCCAGGACGCCTCCGCCACGCCGTTAGCGACAGCCCGGTACTCCGCCTCGGCACTGGAGCGGGAGACAACCGGCTGCCGCTTGGACGACCAGGAGACCAGGTTGCCGCCTAGCTACATTACACGGACACAACAGTTTAGCAGCGTATTGCGTATCCGATACGGATACGTGTCGGATACACTCTAGATACGTATCCGCGGAGTATCAGAAAAAAAAGAAAATCGCGAATAAATCGATACGTGCGCCGGATACGTATCTGCACGTGGGACACGGCATCGGGGATGGCCGGGGCGGCGGGGCAGGAGAGAAAGAGGGAGGGGGCTGCCATCCAGACCGAGCTCGGCGGGGATCCAATGGAGCTGCAGCTTGCCGCTGTGCCGGCCTTCGCGCCATGCTCCAAGGTCGAGGCCAGCCATTGGGTCGTGCCGCTCGCCGCCACTGTCTCGCCCGCCCGCGTCCCGGACCACTCCGCCGCGTCCCCGCCGCCGCCGAGCTCGAGGAGAAGCGCCGCCGACGCAGGAGATGGGGGAGCTAGCTGCACTGCTACAGCGCGCGGGCTAGCCATGGGATCCGGAGAGGAGGAGGAGGAGCTCGAGGGGAGAGAGAGAGGGGAGGAGGAGGCTGCCGGTGTGGGGGCGAGGTGGGGTACGGCGGCCGACTCAAGCAGAGGAGCTCGAGGTGAGAGAGATAAGGGCCTCTGCCGCCGCGGGGCCCGTTGCGGCGGATCCGGCCGCCGCCGCAGCCGCTCGCGCTGGATCTGGAGCTCCAGGGGCGGCGAGCGCGGCGAGCTCCAGGGGGAGGGGGCGGAGCGAGTGGGAGGAAGGAGGAGGGGGCGGAGCGATTGGGAGGGGGCGGACTGCGGAGCAGGAGAGGGGCAACGTGCGTGGGAGAGAGAGGAGGTAGGGAGGAGAGAGTGACCGGAGTGCGGACAGGCTTAAGGGTGAGTTATTAGATGTGCTGGCTGCTTTCCAGCCCAAAAACAGCCTACCAGCTGCTTTCCAGCCCAGCCAAACGTGCTGTTTGATATGTATTGTTCTTTATTTATTTAAATAAAAAATAAAACGTATCCGCGTATCGGATTTTTTAGAAAATTGACGTATCTGCGTATCCGTATCCTTCTGATACCGATACACGTATCCGTATCCGTGCTACATAGCCGCCCAGGAAGACGGCGTAGCCGGAGGAGACGCTTCAGCGCAGCAAGGTGTGACTCCCGGGGATCATGCATATGGAGACAGACCTGCTGAACAGCGTAGATGAGATCCGGCCTGGTGAAGGTGAGGTACTGCAAGGCACCGGCCAGACTCCGGTAGGCAGTCGGATCAGCCACAAGATCACCCAGATCAGCAGCTTCGCCTGAGTGTCAACAGGAGTGGAGCAGGACTTGCAATCAGTCATCCCAGCCCGCTCCAGAATATCGAGGGCATACTGCCGCTGGTGAATGAGGAGGCCAGACGGGCGAGGCTCAACAGTGACGCCCAAGAAGTGGTGGAGCTGACCAAGATCCTTCATAGCAAACTCCTGCTGCAGAGAGGAGATGACGCGCTGAAACAACTGCTGACTTGAGGCTGTGAGCACAATGTCATCGACATAGAGCAGCAGATAGGCAGTCTCATCCCCACGGCGGTAGATAAAGAGAGACGTGTCAGACTTGGCCTCGGTGAACCCCAATGTCAGCAAGAACGTGGCGAACCGAGAATACCAAGCCCGAGGAGCCTACTTCAACCCATAGAGACTTGTTGAGCCGGCAGACCATGTCCGGACGACTGGAGTCCACAAATCCCGCTGGCTGAGAGCAGTAGACTGTCTCTGACAGAGTGCCATGAAGAAACACATTCTTCACATCCAGCTGGTGCACAGACCAAGAGCGAGAGAGCGCAAGCTAGAGGACCGTGCACACAGTAGCAGGCTTCACCACTGGACTGAAGGTCTCATCATAGTCCACGCCAGGCCGCTGGGTGAAACCCCGAAGAACCCAGCGAGCCTTGTAGCGCTCCAGTGTGCCATCAGCCCGACGGTTATGCGTCCAGATCCACTTGCCTGTGACCACATTGCAACCAGACGGATGCGGTACGAGGTCCCTTGTCTGGTTAGCAAGAAGAGCCGCGTACTCCTCTTCCATCGCGCGACGTCAGTGAGGATCCGTTAAGGCGTCACGAACAGAGGAGGGTACCGGCGAGACCCGCGGCTCCCACTCGGTGGCGGAGAGAGTCACGGCCTGAGACGCCATCCGCCGAGTCACCATGGGATGGATATGTCGAGGATCCCGAT
This sequence comes from Panicum virgatum, assembly GCF_016808335.1. NCBI lineage: Eukaryota > Viridiplantae > Streptophyta > Magnoliopsida > Poales > Poaceae > Panicum > Panicum virgatum. Next base: position 34,258,538 of record NC_053147.1, on the reverse strand, counting down.
GGACGACTGGCGGGTGGTACACCGCCGGCTCGACTCGAGAGCGAGGCGGCGGAGGCGGCGGCGGCGACGGCTCCGTTGTAGGCGTCGTAGGAGCCTCCGGAGCCGGAGGCGGCGACGGTGTCGACGCCGAACGACGCCGGTACACCTGCACCGGCTGAGCGTACCGCGGCGGCGCCGGTGCCGGCGCCGAACGATGTTGGTACACCTGCACCGGCTGAGCGTACCGCGCAGGTGCTGGAGGAGGCACCGTGGCCGCGCGTGGCACTGCAGGAGACCTCGGGGCCGCGCACGGCACAACAGGAGGTCCTGGGGCCGCGCGTGGCGCGACAGCGGGCACCGGGGCCGTGCTGGGCGCAGCAGGGATCACCGGAAGCGGTGCCGGTGCACCGGGAAAACCTGCAGGGAAAGGACAAACAGGTAAAGGTGGCTGAACCACCGGGTCAGTCGAAAACAGCGACTCCAGCTCGGAGTCAGGAGAAGGTGTGGAGGTGGAGTAGGGGAAATCCGACTCGTCAAACACGACGTGTCGGGAGATCAGGACGCGGCGAGAGGTGAGGTCAAAGCATCGGTACCCCTTGTGGTCAGGGGAGTAACCAAGAAACACACAACGAGTCAAGCGGGGCGCCAGCTTGTGAGAAGCAGTGGCGGAGATGTTAGGGTAACATGCACACCCGAAGACCCGAAGGTGGTCGTAGCGAGGAGGGGTACCGAAAAGAGCGTGGTGAGGAGTGAGAGCAGGAGAAGTAGTGGACGAAAGGCGGTTAAGCAAGTAGGTGGCGGTGTGGAGGCTCTCAGCCCAGAAGCGCGGGGGCAGAGAGGCCTGGATCAGAAGGGTGCGCACGACGTCGTTCATTGTGCGAATCATCCGCTCAGCCTTGCCGTTCTCAGGAGAGGTATACGGACAAGACATACGCAGGTGAACACCCCGAGAGAGGAAGAAGGAACGGGAGGTGGAATTATCGAACTCACGCCCGTTGTCACACTGGACGGCCTTAATGGTGAGGCCGAACTGAGTGGACACCCAGGCAAAAAAGTGGAGGAGGGTGGGGAAGGTCTCAGACTTGGCGCGCAAAGGAAAAGTCCAAGAGTAATGAGAAAAATCATCAACCACCACCAGATAATATTTATAACCAGACATGCTGAGTACAGGAGATGTCCACAAGTCACAGTGAACAAGATCAAAGGCATGCGCAGCATGCGAAGAAGAAGAAAAAGGAAGTATGACATGACGACCTAACTGGCACGCATGACAAAGGTGCTCAGCAGGATTCCTAGTACATGGAACATCGGTACTACGACCGAGCTGAGCCAAAACGTCGCGGCCGGGGTGACCAAGCCGGCGGTGCCAGGTGGGGGAAGACGGCGTCATGGCAAAAGCAGCAGACGAAGAAGAAGTCGAAGGCGGAGCAGCGGAAGCAGGAAGACGAAGGGTGTAAAGGGGCCCCGAGCTGTCATATCGTTGGAGTGGACGCTGGGAAGCCGAATCCTTCACAGTAAGACCAGAAGAGTCAAATTCAATGGAACAAGGATTGTCAGTAGTAAACTGGCGAATGGAAAGAATGTTGTGAACCATCTGACGAGCAACAAGGACATTGGGAAGACGAAAAGAGCCCGGGTGATCTCCTCGAAGACCAGGTCATCCCGGACCTACAGGAAGGAGGGGAAGGGCCTCTGGCGGGTGATCCATGTCCGCAGGTGGTTATAGGTAGGACTGAGACCTCGCACGACATTGAGCACCAAGACCCGGTCGGGCACCGCGCACCCGAGGTCGTGAAGAGCATCGGCCATGCCCTTCATCCTTCTACAGAACTCCCCAACGGAGAGGTCCCCCTGCTCGAAGGTGCGGAAGCTGGCGTCGAGCTGGAGAGCGCGGAACTCGTCGTTGCCAAGGAACTGTCCCTCGAGCGCCAGCCAGGCCTGGCGGGCGGTTCCGTCGTGAGTCCGGACGATGTCCTGCAGATCTAGGGAGATGGTCCCAAAGATCCAGGACAGGGCGGCGCTGTCGAGGCGCAGCCACACCACGTCACACGCCTCGACCGGCGTGTCGAGGAGGACGTGGTCGTCGAGTGTGTAGCGGCGGAGGGCGAGGAGGACATGGTCCCGCCAGCGCCCGTAGGAGGAGGACGTAGGGTCGAGGAGGACGGAGACCAGGGCCTTGATGTTCTCGACGCCGGTGGCCTGAAGGTGGAGCTGGGCGACCATGGGATCGGTCGGGTCGAGCCGAGGTCCAGAACCCGAGGGCGGAGCCTCGTGGGAAGAAGAGGCGGCGTGCTCGACGAAGGGGGCGGCGGGCCACGGGCCGGTGCGGAGGATGTAGTGCTCCGCCTCAACGACCCGGCGAGCGAGAGCATCGGCCGCGGAGCGCTCGCGCTCCCACGCGAGGGCAGCCGTGCGGACCCGCTCCTGAGCCGCCGCGGCCTCGAACTTGGCGGCGAGGAGAGCCGCGGCAAGAGCAGCGTCGGCCGGAGCAGCTCCGGTGACGGGGGGCGGCATCCCGTGGAAGGCGGTGGCGGCGAACGGCGCGTCCATAGGGTGCATACCCAGTCCGCGCCAGGTAGGAGGAGGGGCAAAGGCCGCGGCGGCGGCCGCGGCGGCGTTGGCGCCCCCCGTACCCGCGGCCATGGCGGTTGCGTCCCTCGCGCCTGCGCCGCCCGCGCCCAGGGCGGCGGCGGCGGCGGAGTCCGCTGTGCCCGCGCCGGCAGCGCCCAGGGCGAGGTGGTCGGCGCGGCCACCGCGCGTGCCCCCCGCGGGCGGATCCGCGCCCAGGGCGACCGGATCTGTCACGGCGGCGGCCGGCGGCGGCCAGGCGTCGAGGGGGGCGATGGCGGCGGCGGGCGCCCAAGGCGCGGCGGGCCATGGCCGCGGCGGCCAGACGGCCAGCACAAAGGAGGCGCCACCGGGAGCAGAGGAGCCGCCAGGAGCAGAGGAGAGGGGAGGGAGAGGGGCGGCAGCGGCAGCGCCGGCGGCCGGCGAGCCATGGCGCCGGCGGCGGGATGGGCTAGCGGCTGGCTAGAGGGAGGGAGGGAGAGGGAGAGAGAAGAGAAGGCTAGATACCATGTTTGTGATTAATTTTCCATGTATTCTTCCAAACCCTAGATAGGGTGGGTAATATGGTAGCCATTACATGTGCCTCTAGATGGGCCTAAACTATACACATCAACATCTTCAAGTTACACAATATGATATTTTTGGCACCTCATGCGAAAGGAAAATACATGAAAACATTGTCAAGCAAAGTACATACCTCTCTGGCTTTGTACATATCTGAAAAGATCTCTATTAGATGCTCCTTTTCCGTTGAAACTGTAATCCCAGTAAAAATAACTTCCTTGCAGTATTTGAGATAAGATTGGAGGTCACTCAAGTAGTCTGTAAAATTAGAAAACATCAAGTCAGGTGCCCTACCATTAAGAAGTACTCCCACTCGCAACAAAAGTGTCAGCTATCTAGACTGACACACAAATTGATGGTACTACCAAATAATCTTCTCATAATAGCATACTCCCATAATTCTTAATCGATTAAATGAAAATAATTTCTAACAGCCAGTACAACATCTTATTGAATTTGCAAAGTAAAAATCTCATGTTTCTTTAACTGGCAGAAATTTTACAAAAATCTAACACTTCCCATTTCAGTGCTGAAATGAAGTTACTCGACACCATCTATAGAAAAAGGACAAAGCAAAACTGTCTTAATTGAAGCACATGTTAAACTGGTCCAATGTTCTCCATTAGTCTGCCCTGTATGTGTTTGGAAGCATAAGTTGATGATAATTGTACAATTAAGGCATTACCAGGAGTGACAGTGTAAGAAACTTGTGCTTTGTTTGTGAAGATTTGAGACACAGAATGATGTACGGTAACCACATGTGCTAATCTTCATTTTAGCCAACATTAGCTTTTTCACTTCCAAGCAGGAAGGAGGACCAAGACCTAAGTCCACGAAATAAGCAAACAACCATTTGTACTTGATTTAGTATAGCAAGTTGAACATAGATAAACTAATGTCAGCATAAGCATGACACAAACTAACACATGTGTACTAGAAGAGAAAGCTAATGCGGACATAAGGCACAGACCAGAAGCCATCCAAACTTACCATGTGAAACATTGATTTTTTCATAGGCATCTGCAATAGCACATAATAGTTCTCTCATGCCAAACTCCTCGCTGTTACTGTCATCAAGTTTCTTGAAAGTCGGTGCATTTGCATCAGTATCAGATCCACCTGCGTTTCTTCCTTCCTCACAAATCTTCTGCAAAGACACATAACTTCAGTCTATTTGCATTTATCAAAGGACTTAAATGGCATAAAGGAACGGAATCTATGCGGAAAACTCACCTCCCATATCCCTTGACCGTTGATGTTATACAGAACTCGTAGAGTCACTACTAGTATAGCCATCACATAAACCCGTGTAGGGACTCTAGCAGGATTACTGGACAACCATAGTTCTGCAGGCGTTGCCCACTCATAAATTCGGCATGCTTGAGGAAGGATTTTATCTACAGGCAGAGACAAGTCCTTCAAGCAACGTTGAGCAATTGCATAGAAGTTAACTGAAGGAAGCCTCAAGCCTACTCTTTGTGCTATGGATCCAGCCGAAGCTTCCAGTTGCCATGCTCCAATAACTCGCACCGGCCTGAACAGCTGCCCTGCATCCAAAGGGCAGTCTTGCAGTTGCTGCAAGCTCCCAAGAAGCCTGTCTACTTTAGTAAACACTGCCAGATAAGGGATCTTCCCTTCCATTGCCCACTTGTAAATGTCAGTAGGTAGGATGGCTTCACGGGCAATATGACAGGCCAGGAAACAGACTGCTAGTGTTGAGTAAACGGGCAGCAACATCCTCAGTGAGTGCAGAATGGCAAACTCAACCCTTCGCCTGTCTTTTTGTCGTGGAAAGATATCATCCTCCCATTCAGACTTCACCTCGTCAGGTTTATTATTATTATCTACAAATAAGAGAAAGATTCATGTGAAGTTTGTTCTTCTGTTCTTTCAAATGGCAATGGCAATCTTTAAAAGACCTAAAAGGGGGGGGGGGATTTCTGCCCCCACATTGCGCCACGTAGGCTGAAATATCTCGGCCGTCGGATCGCACGTGAATGGCTCAGATTGATCCAACATATGGGTCCCACATATGGGCCCCACCGTGGGCCCCGTAGGACCCAACAATGTGGGTCCCACAAGTGGGCCCCACTGTGGACCCACGTGACCCACAAGTGGGCCCACTATGGACTCATGGGACCCACAAGTGGGTTATGGGCCCCACCGTGGGCCCCGTAGGACCAAACAATGTGGGTCCCACAAGTGGGCCCACTATGGACCCACGTGACCCACAAGTGGGGCCCACTGTGGACTCACGGGACCCACAAGTGGGTTATGGGCCCCACCGTGGGCCCCGTAGGACCCAACAATGTGGGTCCCACAAGTGGGCCCCACTATGGACCCACAGGACCCACAAGTGGCCCCCACTGTGGACTCACGAGACCCAAAAGTGGGTCCCACCGTATGTGGGGCCCACGGAACCAATTATATGTTTGGCCTCCTACAGTTTTTTAAAAAAACCTCTGAAATCTGATAAAATCAACTCGCACTCTATCTACGTCGCTCCACATAAAACCATATGAGTTTTGGTGAAATCAATTTACACTCCACGAACAACAAATCCACAGAAAACACACCAAGACTTCTACAGAACCAACCCGCTTAATGTATATCGTTGACGGGTTAAATTGCCTCACACATTTACACACTGCATAATGGGCTATAACACTGCCTATAATAGAATATACCAGATAATCCCTACCTTTGGAAAAAAAACAAAGTAACTTTGTTGTCAATTATACTCAACTCATTTATATAGTCCAGCCCACACTCAGTTAATTTCAGCCTACACTTAATTTTATAAAAAACTCCTTGAACTTTATCAAAATTAATATATAGTCCAGCCCACACTCAGTTAATTCATAAATATCATTTATTCAAGCCACCTCTTCAGTAATTTTACGAGAACTCTCTCGATCCAACTACCTCTCAGGTAACTTTATGACGACCAACCCACAATCCATGCATTTTTTACAAATCCAAGCTCTACATCAATTAACCCATGCTCCATAGACTTTGCAAAAAAGGCTCCCAAAATCATGACGATCAACTCGCGGCCCCTACATTCTAACTAAGTAATAATACACTAAAGTTTCTATAAATTAATCCATGGCCACGATCAACCCGCGGCCCCTACATTCTAACTAAGTAATAATACACTAAAGTTTCTATAAATTAATCCATAGCCTAAAATTTCGCGAAAAACATTCCCAGCCTTTGTACCAATCACTGGGTTACAGGTTATGGCGCGGCAACGCCACGCCAGTCTTTCTAGTATATACCTAAACAAGGGCGAGCGTAGACGGCTCACCTCCACCGCCAGAACGCTTCTCTCTCCCCGCAGCATCGTGTTCCGCGATCACCTGGCGCGCCCACATATCGTCGAACACCTTGGATGCAGCGACCCACCGCACCCAGACGGTGCCGGCAACGCCACACACAAGCGCGCCGACCCGGTGCCGCTCCACCAGCACCTCCAGCTGCTGCTGCAGGATGACCTGGAGCCCCCTCACGTAGCGCCAGCGCACCCGCGCCGCCAAATCCTCGGGCTCCCTCCACGCCCCGGCGACGGGCGCGAAGTCCCGCGGCTCGCTCTGTTTCACGAAGTCGTCGAACGCCGCGGCGGAGGCGGCGGGCGCGTGGCGGGGGCCTGGCGTGGCGTGAGGGGTCCTCGGATAGGCGGAGGGAGTGGGGATGCCGAGCTTGTGGGCGGGCTGGGTGGCGAGGCGGCGGACGGAGATGTTGCCGGTGGCTTGGAAGTCGTTGGGGTCGGCGATGGTTGCCTGGGTGGTGTGGACGGCCGAGCACATGCGGCACGTAAAGAAACCATCCTCCGCGTCGTCGGCGGTGTAGTCGTCGCCGATTTCGCAGCCCGAGCACACGAGGTGGATACTTCCGCCGCCGCCGTAGGTGTCGGGGGAGGCGCCGCCCGGGTTGTCGTCCATGGCTCGAAGGTTCGGTGCCGCAATGCCGGCCGGGGCACGGGCGCCCGGGCGGGGAGCGATGCTTGGGTCGACTCGGCGCCCAGGATGCGGCGGTTGTATAAAAAAAAGGCTTGAGTTGGGCTATGTGCTGGGCCAACCGGATGTATTAAAGCTAGGTTGCTTCTGTTATGGATACCTAAAAATAAGGAATTAGCTGATAAGCAATCCGCTTAAGGTTAAAAGACAATTACGCCTAACTGGACGGCCCGACCAGCGCAGAAGGGCTCCACCTCGCCCGACCGACCGGAGGAGGCTCCGCCTCATCCGATCTACAAAAGAGGGCCCATCTCGCCTAACCGATGACCGCATGAGGGGAATGTGCCCGACCTACAGAAGAGCCCACCACGATCCACACTGTACGGAGACTGACCGCGGCATGGGTGGACAGGGGACGAGATGTGCTCTTACGCAACAAATAGTGGAGTGTACCTCCTCGTCATAACCTACGACGACATAGGCCATAAGTAGGGGTGTGCGGCGCCTCAACGAAGGTGTCTCCACGTCCCCCGCTCCGCAGACCGCGCGGCAAGACGGACCTGGCCACAGAGGAGGAGGGCGGGGATGACGGGCTCAGGCGGGGCCCACCACAATGACCGGAGCAACAAAACACACAGGACACGACACTCTTCTGTGTTGTACACCGTTCCCTCCCTTATTGTATAAAGGGGAGGCAACAGGCCCCTGCGTGATGGGACGACTCTTTTAGCAACAACACTCACACACACGCAGAGGCCGTTTGGGAGAGGCATGGCAGGAGCCTCGCGCGGCTCTCGCCGGCGACTGCCCCGACCAGACGACACAAACCGACGTAACAAATGCTCAGGCACGTGGCAATACAACAAGAACCTTCTTGCAAGCTTCCGAGACGAAGGCGGTGACCAGAGGCTGGGCCCACTAGTCGGCCGACCCTGTCAGACCCGAGGCAGCATGACTGCTTATAGGCATAGAATGTTCTAGAGTAAGGGATAGCTCATGAATGTACCTTACCTCTCTTGTAACTATCCGAATAAGCGTAGAATTAGCTGCATTACAAGGAAACTACCCGACCATATTGTAGTAGGACTCCAACTGTACTTGGCTAGGATTTTCCATGTAACTCTGTTCCCCCGGATATATAAGGGCGGGCAGGGACCCCCTCAAAAGACATCAACACCTAAGGCAATACAAGCAACCACACAGGACGTAGGGTATTACGCACCTCGCGGCCCGAACCTCTGTCTAAATCCTTGTGTTCCTTGTACCATCAAGTTTCAGAGCAGTCGATCCCTACCTACAATTCTACTGCTAAGGGTATCCCTGAGCAGGCTTGGCGGTAAACACCGACAGACCCCACTGGTCGACCGACCAGGGTAAGGCTCCACCGAGCTTCCCCTTTGGTGAGCAGCTTCCAGGAGACTTCCCAAGGTCTGTTCAGGGTGCCTCACGTGCAGAAACTCGGCCAATCTTCTGGTGAACATCCTCTATAAATATGAGGGGAGTGGCTCCTAATAGAGACACACCAAGATGTAGCCATTCCTCACTTGTAAAGCTTAGGGGTAGTAGAATTCAGGTATGGAGTTGTAGTTCAAGGTCGTAGAGTCTTCATGGAGAGGTGGTATGTCTTGTATCTTCTTTTTATGTAATGTCTTGAGTTTGTATTAGATGTTGCCTTGGATTGATGATGTGTTCGTGCACATGGCTGTGTTTACTTCTTATGTGAGGCTATCAAGTGGGCCCTTTGATCCTTGTTCTTGCTTGTGATTGGTGGAAATTTATACCTTGGCTCATACTTGCTAGTTTCCAGCATTTTTGGCCCAATTCACATGCACACAATTTCAGACCATCATCTATGGAATTTATTAATAAATCATCCTATCCTAACATTTATTCTTTTTGATGCTCTTATTTTGCACAATAGTTGATGGTCAAAATAGGTCAAAATTGACCGTCAACAAGATCCCACACACTTAGTCCTTTACTCGTCCCGAGTAAAGACCAGGACTAATGTGGACTCAGCTTCCATATGATATGACACCTGCATATAGATTATTCTAAACTTCACCTTTACTTGTCAATTTTTTATGTGTGTACCATAAATGTTTGGAAAGTTGAAGAGTGGAACGATGTTGACTTCGGTCTCCTCCACTTTCCTACCATATGACTAGGTTTTTTCTTGAAAAGATTTTTTCAAAGACCAACCATAACTTTACTTCTTCATAGGATCTCTCATGTCGCTCAGTGTGTATATATGCTCACCAAAGCATTGCTTCTTTTCATCCTACTTCTAAAAAAAAATCATACAATGGATCCATGGAGATGACAAATCATACAAGCTGATCAAGATTGTGCACGTGTATGGAAAATGGATGGTGGAAATGAAATACTCCTTTTATGAATCTCTCTCTCCTTGATTTGGATAACATAAGGACATGGCTATATTTTTTTTCTTTCTTAGATATTCATATGTCCATTTTTTCACTTGGACCTTCATGGGTCCTCTCTCTTTTTTTTTTTGAATAGCACAAGCCTCATTTGAGGGATAATATGGAGAGAGAGATTATTTCATGGAGTTTTTTCTGTGGATGGATGGAATGGAATAGCTAACTTCCAGTGTAGAATTTATTAATAAATCATCCTATCCTAATATTTATTTCCTTTGATGCTCTTATTTTGCGCAATAGTTGACGATCAAAATGGGTCAAAATAGACCGTCAACACATGCCTGCTAGCCTCTGAGCAAGATGACATAGGCTCTCAGGCTCTTGAGAAGAGAACCTCTCCTTAATGTGAGATATCAATCCTTGAAAAGCCAATGCAGCTAACTGACTATCGCTAAGATATTGGCTAAAGCACCTGCTCCAAATGTCCCTAAACCTCTGAACATAATCCGTAACAGGTTCATCGTTCTTAGCAAGCGTGTTGACGCGAAAAATTCCCCCGCCGGACGGGCAACCTCCCGCGCTCCACTTATGCTAGGGCCAGGGAGATCTGCTTCACTCCGACGTACCAAACCCAACAGGTGTGCGTGGTGCGTTAGGCATGCCAGTCAATTTTACCTGCAATTGACAAGGAGGGTAGACGTTAGATGCAAAAGGCTATCGGCTAGCCAGCCGATGCGGATGACGCTAGCAATCGGCTATCGTACAACCAACCGAAGGGATGCAAGCCACGCTTAAAGTAGCGCAGCTTGTGAGCAATATCTAGATCCAAGTCAAAATTGGCATGCGTGATCAGATCACTAGACGTAGCCGATCAAGATAGATCTAAGCTGGATAACTTGTGAAAAAAGTTTAAAGCAAACTAGATTAAACAGCTTAACCTAGCAAGATCTAAATAGATGTTGATAACTTGTGGTAAGAACTTAAAGTAAACTAGATTAAATGGATTAACCTAGCAAGATCTAAGAAATTACCGATAACTTGGTGATAAAAGCAACAACAAGCTAGATTAACAGATCAATTAACCTAATAAATTGATAACTTTTATCGATAGATTGGTGAGCCAACCAGACCCCATCGGACGGATCTAGGATAACTGGTGAATAAGCTAAACTCTGCCGGACGGATCTAACTTACTCGATAACTTTGAACATTATAAACAGAGGAAGAAGCGATGTGCCGTCAACCTGGATCTGTCTACGCGATTCGACACGGAGTTTACCAGCAAACAGTGAATGTGTGTGCTGAGAAAAAACTCAAAAAAAAGGAAAAAAACTGAATGTAAAGGGTTTGTTGGATGTGGTTAATCAAAGTTTACAAATGACAGAGGTCTGCTATTTATAGCCTAGACCTAGACCTCCCTTGCCATTATGGCGAGATTACACTTACAAAACATGAAACAAACTTGCCTAACTGAATGATACACAATCTAAAAGATAACTTGCTGACTTCAACCACCAGCTCTTTCCTTAGCTCTATCGGCTGCGACGCCTTCCTGTGGCGCAAAAGCCCAATTTGCTTCAGCCTTCCTTCCTTCCAGCGTCGGCCCATTCTCATCGGCCATTTGCCCAAAAGATTGACATGTGCCAAAAAACGGTGTCAAAATTGTTGCAAAAAATGTATATACCTCATGGTTACTGTTTGAATGCACCGGTAAAAAAACTGCTAGCAACTTGTTGTAATGCACTAGTAAAAAACTACATCTGTGTATAGATTGTTTTCCTGAGATGGCAACTTAAATTTATTAAGTTTGCCAACTTGTGTTCATTATTGTAGCAACTGTGTAGCAACTTATATACCTTGAGTTTTCTCAGACGGCAACTTATACCTAATCTTTACTTTTTGCGGGTTCAATATGTCTTTTAGTGGGCTTTTTTATCTGAATTTTGCACCACTACAGAGCATGATTTCTTTGCAGCGCCTTCAGATCTGGAGTCCCAGCAAGTTCCTAATGCAGCTTTGCCATCGATGCGTGCTGCCGGTGTTGGTCCACATGTGCCCAGGGCAACTTGGCTCCCCTTGCGATAGCCACTGATGGTCCACATCTACCTAGCAGCAACTTAGCTCCCCCTGCAAAAACGACACTCCCAGCAGAATCTGGTGGCGTAACACTTTTCCCACGGCTGAGACTGCCGCTGATGGAGTTAATGTTGAGGATGACGTAGAGGTTCTGTCCACTCCGCATGAGATTTTTGTTGGCATGTCTTTCAACACTTCTGATGCTGCCAGAAACTACTGCAATTCCTACACCCGGCATACATGTTTCTCCATAAGGATTGAGTCGCCCCGTGAGTCGAAGAGAGACAATGAGAATACCAAGTATATCAGTGTCCGCCAAAAAGCTGGTGTCAACAAAAAAGAGAAAGTTGATGATGATGATGGGCCAATAACTGAGAAAAAGCTTATAAGGCAAAGATGGAGGGATTTTGTGGATAGGACACACTATCCTGCTCGCATTATTGTGAGGAAGGCAACCTCTTGACACTGGGAGGTTGTCCACTTTGAAAAAGAGCACAACCATGAGCAATTGAGGAAATTCTCTCTCACAAAATACCTGAGGTCCCATAGAAACATACCACCTAAGGAGAAGGAGTTCATCAAGTTGCTTCATGGCTATTGCATTATGACAACGCATGCTTACTAGATAATGGTCTACCTCTGCTGGGGTATTCTTCACATGGAAGAGCTTCGGAGGCAAGAGCGGCTTGCTGACAACATCTTCGAGTACTTGGCTTACTCGACTAAGGGCCCCTGACTTAGACATCTTCTCCGTAGAAAAGCAATATGGATCCTTGATGCTCTGGTACTCGAAGCCAAAGCTGCTGCACTTTGCAGTGGCTGGATGCGACGACCAATCCACTTTAACACCACTGATGCTCCAGTGATGTCCTTCTTCCTCGGCAGCTCAATCGTCCCAATCAACTCGGCTACTTGGTCCTTGTTGCACCTCGAGTATGTCCATACTCCCTAGGGAGCTTGGGAGGCCCAGGAACTCGCTCAGGCATGGAGGGCTCGTGGTTCCCAATATAGAACCAATTTGACTTCCAGTCGACTACTTCACCAGGGAGCTTGTACGGAATGTTCTTCTTTTCTATCCCGTAGTGCAGCTGGATATCGGCGCGTCCAACTTCCACCGAAAAGATGGCAGAACAAGCCAAAATGGGGTTGGATGCCCAGAAACGCTTCCTAGAGGTGGACAAAAATAGAAATATATAGAATGGAATTTGGATTATAATGATGGGGTTGAATCCCCCGGTGGAAAAGAAGGCCTTGAAAGAAATGTGAGGTGCGAATAGCAACACCATGCTCAACGAAAAGGAGAAAAATGACAATCTCTTTGGTCCCTTCATAAGGCCTATCATGGCCCTCAAGGGACCGCCACTGCATGACCTCTTGGGTCTGCTAGAGGAACTCATCAACAAGAGCGCGAATGGCGGATTCAGAGCACTTACTTGTGCTCCAACCTTGTCCAGTGGGCTCGCCAGCTTTGGTCTCCTTCCCCTTCCCTTTCCGGTCGACTTCTTAGGCGCCATCCGGAATGTCATGAGCTTCTTCACTCGCATACGCTCGGAGGTTGTTGGATGTGTGCAAAGGAGGTGGGATCTACTTAAGGGGGATTTGCACGAACAGATCTGGATGCAGATGAAAGGGGAGGCTCGGACAGATCTAGGTTTGGAACGGCAGCGGCTGGGAAGGACAATGAAAGTGAAAGGGTAAAACCCCTAAGTCACTGTGCAGTTAAATAAACCAGCGGAATGATATTCTTGTAATATCTTAAGTCCAAGAGTTACTCAGCGGATAAGGTTTATTTTTTAGTTGTAAATCCAGGATTTTTTAGGATGATTTGTTTAACCATTTTTTAGGGATTCTATTCTGAAAAATAGGTTTTCGAATTTCAGAATCAATTTACCTGGTTACACCAACAAAATAAATTCTTAAAGTTATTTTGCACCATATGCCACGACTCTATGGATCTTTTTTCCTCCAAATCTTGGAATTTGGATTCAAGGCTCGTGGGCTGCGGGACAGTGTCATCGGCGGTTTATTTTTTTAAGGAAGATAAAGGCGAGAAGATTAAAGACTGATTTGACTTTCAGCTTGATTCTACGATTCAACCTAAGGCTCGGGGACTACTCTATATGGAGTGCGATTTTCATCGCATACCATATAAAAAGATTACTCGGGGGCTTGGGCACCTCACAGCCTCGATGCAGCCAAGGAAGTACTCGAAAGACACCTTCAGAATGTAGTTCGGGAGAACTTGAAGATGTTTTCAGAAGTACTGACGCTTGCAGTACTCGACTACTAAGAGCTCGGAAGCTTATCAGACCCGGGGCAGTGGGACTACTCAATGCTCATGGCTATAGAATGTTATAGGATAAGGGATGGCGCGTGGACCATACCTTGTGCTGTTGTAACAACTCGAACGCGAGTAGAACTAGTCGGAACAAAAGGAAATTACCCGAGTAGTACTTTGGTAGGACCCCTAAGCTAGTATTGGGTTAGAATTTCCATGTAACTCTATCCCCCAAGACTATATAAGGGCGGGTAGGAACCCCCTCCAAACATGTATTGATGTATATATCTAAGGCAATACAAACCATCACACGGAATGTAGGGTATTACGCTCTCGGCGGCCGAACCTGTCTAAAGTTTCGTGTTCCTTGCACAATCGAGTTCTTGATCTCGGCTACACTCTACCTACAACTAACCACCTCGGGAGTATCCCTAGCTGGGTTTGACGGCTAAACACCGATAATTGCTTCTTTAGTAATATATATAGATATAGGTATGGAGATAGAGATCTATAGAAGTTTCTTTTCATGTGTGCAACTTTACATTCTCTGTTCATTATCCTCTTAGGGCAACTTTAGTGTACAGAACATGGGGTGGTGCTAAGATCAGGCCACGTCATGATTGCTAGCTTAGCAAAATTCGATCCAGTGTATTGCACCTCATCCATGGACTAAGCTGGGACCCACAAACAGCTTTTTCCAACCTCCCCCTCCTCTTCTCCCTCCTCCGCATCCTCCCTCTCCCCCTCCCCTGCTTCTGCCGCGCCGGCGTCGCTACGGGCCGCGCTAGCGGCTCCATGGGCTCGGGCGGATCCGCCGCCGCAGCTCCGTGCTGCCGCCGCCTAGCCCCAGCCCCCACAGCAGCTCCGCCGCAGCCGGTGCCGCCGCCGCTAAAGCTCCGCCCGTCGGCTGCCTCGAGGCAAGCTCGGCAATGAGGGGTGGAGGGCGTCTTGATCTCGGAGGCGCGGCGAGGCGGCATGCGGGCGGCGGTGCTCAGGCCCGGTGCGGAGATGGAGGCACTCGGGGCAGGTGGGTGTACGGAGGTGCTCAGGGTCGGCGAGGGGACGGAGGCAAGCGGGGCCGACGAGGAGGCGGAGGCGCGCGGGGCTAGCGAGGAGGCGAAGGCACTCGGGGCCGGCGGCGAGGAGGCGGAGGTGCCCGGAGCCGGCGGCGTGGAGGCGGAGGTGCCCGAAGCCGACGAGGCCCGAGGCCAGAGGGGAGGTGGAGCGCGCAGGGCCAGTGGGGAGCAAACGGCGCTCGGGGCCGGCAGCGAGGAGGCGGAGGTGCCCGGAGCCGGCGAGGCCCGAGGCCGGAGGGGAGGCAGAGGCGGAAGCGCGTGGGTCCGGCGGGGAGCCACAGCGTGCGGGTCTTTCTCTCTCCTCTTGCCCCGGGTGCCTGAATAGGCCACCGGTGCCCAGGATTGCTAAGCTAGCACCTCCGCCGCCGCAATGTATTGCACCCTCCTTAACTCTTTCTCTCTCCTTCTAGTACCTCCTTAGCCACAAACGCTGGAGCTGCCCTTAGCTGTTGAATTAGTTTCTCCTCTATGCTCTTTTTTACTTGATATTTGGGAACTTGACCATTGAAATTTCATAATTGCAAGTGTATTTCAGATGATAAATTTCCAGTAGAAAAAGATAAAGGTTGACTCTACTAGTAACACTTTACTATTTTATCAAGCTATGAAGTCCCCTCTCATTCTATTTAAACCTTTATACTTGTGCATATTTGGCATGATTGATCCCACCGTCTCTCAAATGGAGTAATTTTTGCTTGCATCTAGGATACATTTTCTAGTTAAATTAAATCAAAGCAAATTTCAGAGATTTCACAGTTTTTTCTACACTAGTGGAGATGTACGGGTGTTTAAAGTCAAATTGTTTAAAAATGATTGGATTGCTTCAAACTACTACTAAAAATTCTACTTTGCTGCGTGATAGAATAATCAATTTTATTTGCTATCTAAGAATCTAAAAGGAAATCAACTTTTAGTATCTATATAATACATTCCTTGATTAAATATGAAAGCACATTGTTTTCACGTGCGTGAGTGTACTCCATTCGGTGGGTACACGGATGGATAGGTAGAAGGCTTTGGTTTAGTTTTTGGGTGGAAATATTTTCCTTCAATAAAAAAAATGAGACTCACCCCC
Organism: Panicum virgatum; assembly: GCF_016808335.1. NCBI lineage: Eukaryota > Viridiplantae > Streptophyta > Magnoliopsida > Poales > Poaceae > Panicum > Panicum virgatum. The sequence goes on along the minus strand of NC_053147.1, from coordinate 34,242,579 downwards.
TTTCGTCAAATCTTTTGGGTTGGCAAGTGGGGTCTCTATGAGACGTACGTTAGATTTAATTTTAATGAGAAAGGGTTTTAATTCTTTCTTTATAGTATTTATTTGTTATAGTACCATAGTATAGATCGGCAGAATTATAGTTGTGCTGTACTCAGCCAGGTCTTTTTTAGTTCTTTACATGTAAATTTTTTGAAGTATTCCGAGACACATTTCAAGTATTAAACTTAGACTAATAACAAAATAAATTATAAATTTCGCCTGTAAACTACGAGATGAATTTATAAAGTCTAATTAATCCGTCATTAGCAAATGTTTACTGTAGCACCACATTATCAAATCATGGTGCAATTAGTCTTAAAAGATTCGTCTCGCAATTTACACATAAACTGTACAATTAGTTTTTTTTATTTTGTCCATATTTAATATTTCATGTATATGTTCAAATATTCGATGATATTTTAATCACAAATTTTTGGATCTAAAATGGCACGAAGAACATGGTTCACACGGCACCCGGAATGCCCAAAGGCAGGCAGCAGCAATGTCGTCCTCCAACGACGCTCCCCTGAGCCCTCGATCCCAGGTACGCGCCCCTCCCTTCCTCTCTCGATCTCACTGCGAATCTCTCCGGATCCGCGACCTGATCGGGCAACCTCGCGCGCCGGCAGCTGGCGCTCAGATGCTTCGAGGAGCTCCTCGACTGTGCGGTGGCGGACGTCGCGTCGGAGTGCCACCGCATCGCGCGCCTCGGCCTGGACCGCAGCGTCGACGCCGAGGAGGAGGAGCTCCGCGTCTGGGCCGCGCGCGCGGCTGCCGGGGGTGACCACCACCACCCCGGCGGCTTCGGGGTCGCAGAGGAGGGCGGGGCCGGGCCCGGGGGCGGGAGCAAGGGCGGGGTCGACGTGTTCGGCCAGACGCACCCCGCCATCGCCGCCGACGTCATTGAGTGCATGAACTGCGGCCGCCCCGTCGTCGCCGGCCGCTTCGCCCCGCACCTCGAGAAGTGCATGGGCAAGGTAAATCAATACTCTCCACTGTTGCCCGTCACTTTGGATCTCCATTGCCTGACATCTAGTCCATTTTGCTCCTAGCGTTTGTTTCAATTAGTGCTTAGGCCGTCGAACTGAGATTGGGGGAGGAGAGCCGAATTTGGGTTGCCACTGCTCTCCATGTGGTTGTGCTGATATGAGTGATAACAGTATGTCTACTTCGTTGGTTCCACAACAATGGATATGAGATTAGCAATTAATTTGGGTGAGAACAATTGATATGCTGTTCAATGGGCTTTTGTTGTTGTTTGATCTTAAAACCCTTCAAATCATGGGGATGATTGCTGCAGGTGGTCACTGGAATTGCTTTCGGCCTGTGAGCTGAGACATCATCATTGCCAAAAGGATAAAAAAAAACAGTCAGTTCAGTTTTGCAGCCGTTCCAACTTCCAAAACATAATGGCATGGAGATAAGTAAACTAATAGGTGTACTGATCAAGCTCTTTTGATATAACCTAATTTTTTTAAATGGTTGGTTCAAAACCTGAATTGCTAAATTGTTGCATTGGGCTCTTGACTAAACAAAATCGATTTAGTTCAGCCCACTAAACTCTTTATTCTTCATGTTCATTCTAACTGTAAACCTAGAGTTGACTCGAGGCCTCGAGCTTATTCGTAAGGTCATGCACCTTCTTTCTAGTGTCATGCCAATCAACCAATGTGGCTAAGTAATTAGTTGCTTCTATGGATAGCTGTACTATACTGTTCTTGTGGAAATAGCTATGTTGTGCAAACTGCCATTGAATTAACTTCACAGCTAAAAGAAAAACATTTACTACTTGACATCTACATTTAATTTCAAGCTATTTCAATTGGGCACTTTTACCTTTCAAGTAAAAAAAAAGTAATAATGTGAAATTATTCTACAGTTGAACAGATTAATGACTGGTTGCTCACCTACTTTTACTTCTCATTTAATTACTGGTCATACTTTTAATAAGCCCATTTTGCTCCTAGTGTTCATTTAAATTAGTGCTTAGGGCGTCGAACTGAGACTGAAAGAGAAGGGCCGAAGTGAATTTTTCATGGAATTAAATGGATTGTGCTGCTTCTGCTCTGTGCCGCGTAGTTATGCTGATATAAGTGATGAAAGTATGTCTAGTTTTTTGGTTCCATAATGGATTTGAAATTAGCAATTAATTTGGGTGACAACAGTTGCTTTGCTGTTCCATGGTTTTCGTTGTTGACAGAAGAAAGGCTCTTAAACGCCTTAAGATTTGTTGGGATGATTGCTGCAGGTGGTCACTGGAATTACTTTTTGCCTTTGAGACATCATTGTCAAAAGGTATAAAAAAGCCAGTCAGTTCAGTTTTGCAGCTTCTGAAAAAGAATGGCACAGAGATAAGTGAAATAATAGGTGTACTGGTGAAGCCCTTCGATTAACCTATATATTAGGTTTAACCCCTAAACTACTAAATTGTTTACATTGGGCCCTTGACTAACCAAAATTGGTTTAGTTCAACCCTCTGAGCTCTTTATTATTGTTCATTCTAACTGTAAACCCGTCTCGAGCCTATCTGTAAGTTCATCCACCTGTTTTCTAGTATTATGCCAATGTGACTACAGTAAGTAATTAGTTGCTTCTATGGATAGCTGTAGTATACTGTTATTGTGGAAATGGCTATATTGTGCAAGCTGCCATTGCATTAACTTCACAGCTAATGGAAATTATTTGCTGCAAGACTACAAACCATTTAATTTCAATCTATTTAAATTTAAAACTTATACTTTTCAAGTAAAAAAGTAATAATTTGAAAATATTTCGACACCTAAACAGGTTAATGATTGGTTGCTCCCCTAAAACTTTCAGACAGTTACAGTCTCCAACTCATACTTTTAGTAAATATATTTCTAGTAAAAGTTTGCTAAAAAGTAATGGTGTTTCATAATGAATTTATTAACATCATTACCATGTGTTAAATTCAACAAATATATATGTATTGTTAGCCAATTATTAAGGTTTGGCTGCACCAGTTCTATAGTGACTTCTATTAGGAATGAAGAGAGTGGTATCTAGTCTCTGAAGAATCATCATTACAAACTGTCATTCATGCCATGTAGGACAAATCACTAGTCCCAATGTAAGAAATGCTATGGCAACATCATATCTTTTCTAGCAGATCATGGTGAGGTTGTGGCCTCGTTTGTAGAATGACATGTTAATAGAGGGTAAAATCCACTTAAAATATTTTGGAACTCTGTTATTGTTCCTAAATTTCTGTAAAGAAAGAGGCAATCCTTCTATACAACTATTTTGAATGCCAATCCTTATCAACCTTCGATCTTAGTTTCTTGCTAACCAAGAACCCGAAACTTTGTTAGGCCTACCCTTCCAGGAAGCATTTCTGTCTAACACATATTGGTCAGCTTTTGGGCTGTTACTGTTAAGTAGTTATGCTGAAAACCTTGGCTTTTGAAAGGCATGTGCCTACATTGGCATTGACTGGGTTGCTGACTCCAAAAGTATGGTGAGATGGCACAAGCAATGCTGCAACATAGCGAACTTTCAGTTAGTTTACTTCTTTGGCTGATGGTAGAAACAAAAATGGTTGGAAGGGTTGGATTTAACAAAAAAGTCAATTGGAAAGGAACAGGGATGTTTCTCACTCAAGACAAGGAAAAATGAGATGATCCCACTCCTATTACATAGATTGGCTTCTGATTAAGCAATTTGTTTCAATTAATAAGTTTTTGTGTGGAAACAAAATTATGATCATTGTCAGTGATTTATTCATCAATCTGAAGTTTGGGCACCTGATTCAATTTTATTCATGATAGTTCAGGCTTCATTATATTTTTTGCCTGCTGATGCAAATTGATTATGGGCTTGTGCTTGATTTTTGGTGCAAATATATATTATGTCATGACAATGTCTAAAGCAATAGAAGCACATGTTAAATCACATTATGCTGATTGAACTCATGATATTGGAATGAGGTAACACAAATTTATGAAGCATTTGATATGAATTGGCTTGTAGTTTATTTACACTTCATAGGTAAATTTGCATTCTTTATAGCATGTTGAAGGGTCGAATATGATTTTTCATGGTAATTTTACCATATTTTTATGTTGACATGAAAACTTCAAGCATGCTTCAGCTGTAAGGATGAGATCTTAAAAGAAATCCACACAAAACTTGATATCATTGGCATCTAAAAAAAAAGAACTCTCTTAGATCTCAATAATAGGTTTGAGGGGTGATGCATTTACTAGCTTTTGAAAGGGGCTCATGGATCAATCCTATCATGCAACTAGTTCTCAACCATTGATGGGAACTTTACCTTTGCTGCCCCACCCAATAAATGGATGGCTCTTTTTTATTAATTTTTGGAAGCTGTTTATCTTAACTGGGTTCCAGTGGCTAGGATAATTCCTTTTACCTTTCTGTACAATTGGGGTAGACTATAACATTCTGCTTTTTTTTTTCTATCTGGCCCTTTTTGTTTCTGAACTTGATTTAGTCTAATTTGCTAGTTGGAGATAGCTTCATGTAGATGCATTATTCTTGTTGTGTTTATGATTTTATTTTTGCCATATGTTGTTGTTGTTGCATATCATTATGTGTTGTCTCTACCTATTTTCTGGTTGGAACCAGGGTTTACAAATCCGACCGGTCCGGTCAAACCGCCGCCCTCCGGTAGTGGTTTACCGGACCGGTTTGACCGGAAACCGGTAGAAACCGGTTGAATTCAAATCCAAATTCAAAATCGCATGTGCAACCGGTTCCGGCCGGTAACCGGTTTGACCGGTTTGGGAATTTTTCATTTTTTTAATTTAAATTTGAATTTTGAATTGGGGCCGGTAGACCGGTTTGACCGGTTTACCGGTCGGTATGACCGGTTTGGGAATTTTTATTTTTTTGAATTCAAATTTGAATTTTGAATTGGGGCCGGTTTGATACCGGCCCAAACCGTAACCGGGCCGGACCGGTTTGACCGGTAACCGGTCAAACCGGACCGGTTCCCACCGGTTTCGTTAACCCTGGTTGGAACTAGTCTTGCATAAACAAAGCAAACTTAATATCTGTCACTTCAGGAAAAATTACAACATACCTGTTCGTTGGTATTTCAGGGGCGGAAAGCTCGAGCAAAAAATACAAGAAGCAGTACAGCTGGGCGGACCAGAAGCAGCAATGGCATCGCTGCTTCTTCCTACTCTCCATACTCCAATGCAGCCAACACTAACAGGGTGAACGTCCCTAATGGCGTGACTGATGGTGGCTGCGGCACAGGTGGAGATCACAGCAGCCATGTGCTGTAGGAGCCCTGACTCAAGACTGCACTTGAGCCGCCGCCATGGGCTGCATGAAGCAGGTTCTGTTGATAAATGTTGGCCTATGAACCGCGAGCACCTCTCCGATAACTGCTAGTCCATGATTGTGAGAAGATGGAATCTCCCTTGGATTAGGCTCGGGTTACCAAGTGTTTGAGAAGATCACATGATGTCTTGTTGGTCAGTGTTTTTTCACCATTTGTACAGCTTTGAGGCTTGTATGAGTTTTCAGTGGTTACAGTTCATTCAGGAAAGCGCTTGCTATCCCATAGCAGGCTTTTAGGAGAGCTGCTTTGTCGCAAAACACTGGGTGCATGCCGCCCTACTGCTGCTTGAGTTTTTGGGTAACAACAAAGCAGAGTCAGTCTCAGACAAGGCCTCTGTATGTAGGGGTGGTAAAGGGCCCAACATTTTGAACTAGAAAATCTAAGGATCGGGCCCTAAAAGGACCGGGCTCTAAACATATGTATTTTTGAACTAAAAATTTTAAGGGTTTTATTGGGCTGTGAAGAGGCCATTAGGGCCATGGCCTATTACCACCCCTATCTGTATGAGCTCAAGTTTTTTCCCCTGGCAACGTCGGTTTGCCTTTGTTGCAGCGCAACACAAGACGGGATGTCAGACAAACTAGGTTTCTAGGATTCTCAATAGTGTCTGTTTTGTGGTTTTCCTCTATTCTAAAATGTGGTGATGACGTGGCTAGAGCGTTGTACGGTGTTTCTGGGTCTTCGGCTAGGACGTGAGCTCATGTGTTTTGACTACACAAACAGCAAAGGCCGATTAGAGTGCGGTCACATATTATTTATAACATAAGGTTTTTGTCTTTTGACCGTGGCAACATATGTGCAAATCTGCTAGTAATATATAAAATTATACCTTACGATGATATTGCGAAAATAAATAACACAAGTTAATAAATTATTAGGATCCCATAGATACTTGGAGACTAAAAGTAGACTAATTAGCACTATATTTGACTCAATAGTTGAGTTACAAGTTTGCTATAGGCTATAGCCCAACAATAATATTACCACAGCACGCATAAATACAAATTATGTTTGGTATTGTCACATTTATCGAGTCTAATGAGCTAATTATGTGTTCGACCGTCGTCCGTCCATCCATCCTGGAAGGATCAGATTAGGTTTTCATCCAACGCAAAAGGTTTGGATAACTTACACAACGCAGCAGTGAAGTGAACTGCGTCCTTGGCCGCGGCCGTTGTAGGCACCGGGAGAAGCCGGGCATTTTTTTTAATCAAGGGAAAGATCTGGTCTTCCACATTCATATGTATGTATATGCGAATGTCTAAGACCATAAATGAACATATCTGGTCATAAACCTAGAAGCTTATACGAGTATTTAAACTCTAAATCTCCAGCCGAGGAACACAAAAGACAAGAAATGAAACAAAAAGAAAGCATGAAAGATTAAGTTTCGAACTTCTTTTACATTCTTCCTTCAATCTTGCTTTGGTTCTCATGGAGTAATAAAATCTCATATCAACTGTTTTCTTAAAAACTTTCTTGATGTAAGGATCATCAATAGTCATGTGCATTCTGGTCACCTTGTAATCTAGAAACCGCACTAAGTCGATCTCTACTATGCAAACATAGCAGGCATCACCAATGCTCCAAGCTGACCGAGGTGTCGCCATCAAGGACTCCAATACGATGCCTCAAGAAGATAGCAACATCAAGATGTTGCTGTATTGACCAAAATTGGCAGACTGGTCTGACCGGTGTCCGTAGGCGGTCTGACCGGTTGGGGTTTTCCTGTAGCCGGTCAGACCGGTCCAAACAGAGTCCGAGTACAACTAGAGGTTTTCATAGATTTAGATCTTGTAATAGGATTTTTTGTGGGGCAAGTCCACCCACCCTATATGATGAGGACATCCCTCCCAACGATACACCCATGCCTACTACGCAGCAAGGACCAATGACAAGAGCTCGTGCACGAGAGCTAAATTATCAGGTAAACTCGTTCCTCGCTGTCCATAAACCATCATCCATGAATGGGGTACTACTAAATTCGTGTGATGCTTTTCTTATTCTTAGGAACTTGGGACATGAACCAGATTGGAGGGAGAGCAAACACGACAAGAAAGCGAGTGTGGATGATCAGATCGGACCATACCAGTTCGGACCTCCAGGAAGGGGCAACTTCGGAAGGCCATAACTCTTAGCTCCGAATATTGTTTGAAGCCCATGAGTACTTGTTGGAAAGCTCCTGAAGTCTACTTTCAAATGGATCCAACCTCAAGATGAAATTCCAAAGGAGTTAAGCAGAATCGCCAAAATCACGTTCAGTCTTCCAGTCTTGGGCTGATGCTCTTGTATCTAGTTCAGCTCACTAGGGGCCCATTCTAAGTTAGGGTTTACACCCCCCACGCCTCTTGGCTGCCCCCCACCTATATAAACCACCGGCAGCCACCATTTGAGACTTGGGTTTTGTTTGGTTGTAAGTTTAGCTGTTGCTACTTCCTTGTAAATGCGTGTGTCGATTAGACCACCCGATTTGCTCGATTCAGAACCCCAACTTCGTGTGTATCAGATTTATCCTTTGGGCAAGGTCTGTGTGCTGTTTGCTTGTCCACTTGTTCTTGCTTGTTCTTCGATTTGCTTGCATGTTCAAGGTTGTTCTTGGCACAGCAAGAACAACACAAATTGGAGGCGGTGTAACTGTCGCTAAGGCGCAGCGCAGCCCTTGTGGTGTTGTAGTCGAGCAGCACAACGTCGATCCTCTTCAAATCGAGTTATCCCCCACTCTCATCGAAAGATCGGGAGCAAACCCCAGCGGGTTCCATCATGTGGTAATCAGAGCAAGGTTTTTTTCGGTGAGAGATTCTACCCATTCATTTACCTATAGTCTAGAAAACTACACAAAAATAGGCTAGATCTGAAAATCCCAACAACAAGTTTGAGCTTTTGCTGTTCTGCTTAGTTCTTTGCTTGTTGAGTTTTCAGTTGCATTGTTTGGGCTAGTTGCTGGTTCTTAGTGGTTCAATCTTTAGAGTTTTGAGTTCTGGTCACGTTTTAGTCACCACAAAATCCACCAAATCTATTCATATTTCCGCCGTCATTTCTGCCACCATGAATCCATCTTCCCAGATCTGAGCACTGGAAGAAAACAGTCCTATATCTTGTGTTACATGTCCGATTCAAATGTTTAAATACAATCTGGAAAGCTTATCTCGTATTCTTTCCAACGGATCTAAATTTGCTCCCTAACTCCTTCTGAGCGCGTCGCAATAGCACTTGAGATTTGCGACCTGCTGTCTGAAAGTTGAGATGTTGGAACTGATTTCAAAGGAGTTGTGTGCAGCAATCCCTTTGTTTGGGTTGTTGGGTTTTCAAAAGAGTTTTAGCCCCTGAAAAAGAAAGAACAAAAAAAAAGAAAGAGAGGAGAAGAGAAAAAAAAAGTGAAGGGAATAGAATTATTGTTTTCTTGCATTCCTTGCTGTCTTGGTGTGTGACAACATTTGTGTTCAGGCTCACGTCTCTAGCTTGATTTGGCACTAGGACAAGCATAGGACCATCAATGAATGTCTATTCAATTTGCTTTGACTAATGTGGTTCTAACTGTACCTTGATTTGTTTTGTTTGCAGCCACCTATAGCTCCACAAATTATCTACTACATCACGGGGTTGTGCTTGTGTAACCATTTGTGTTGTTCTTGCTGGCTGCCGACACCTCCTACCTTGCTTGGTAAGAACTTGAATGGACAAGTGTGAGTGAACATATAGTGTGCCACCACCTATTTCCTTTAGTTGGTAGGCAACTTCTTGTGACTTTGTTTGCTGCAAGCTAACCATGGCAGGTGCAGGGAGTGAGGATGAGGATGGTGGAGGTCTGCTTACACCTCGCACCAAAGGCATCGTACAGCATTTTCAAAAGCAAGTGAGGGAGTACACCTTTGGAATTGATAATGATTTGCAGGTGATAAATGAGAAGATTGGGCAAATGGAGGCCGCACAGATTTCCAACAACACCAAGCTTGCAGGTTTGGAGACAACGGTTGCTCGCGTGGACAAGAGTCTCGCTGCTCTTCTAAGGCGCTTTGATGAGCTCCACGCGAAGACGAATGATCAGCATAGAGGACGTGGCCAAGAGGATGAGGACGGCACAGAAAATTCAGGTGCTGATTATGCTGCTGACACCGAAGTTGAGGATCGAGGCCAGCGACGTCTACGTCGTAACCATCAAGGTATGGGTGGACAGTGTCTACATGAGGAACATAACAATGACATTGCTTTCAGTAAGATAAAATTTAAGATACCCTCTTTTGATGGTAAATATGATCCGGATGCTTATCTTACTTGGGAGATGGCTGTTGAACAAAAATTTACTTGTCATGATTTTCCTGAAAATGCATGTGTTAGGGCTGCAACTAGTGAATTCACTGATTTTGCTTCCGTTTGGTGGATAGAACATGGCAAGAAAAATCCTAATAACATGCCACAAACTTGGGATGCTTTGAAATGGATCATGAGGGCTAGATTTGTTCCATCTTACTATGCACGTGATCTTTTAAACCAGCTGCAGCAGTTAAAACAAGGTACTAAAAGTGTAGAAGAATACTATCAAGAGCTGCAAATGGGCATGCTACGGTGCAATTTAGAGGAGGATGTGGAACCTACTATGGCTAGATTTTTGGGCGGGTTAAACCGGGAAATTCAGGACATCCTTGCTTATAAAGAGTACACTAACATAATCCGTTTGTTCCATCTTGCTTGCAAAGCTGAAAGGGAAGTGTAGGGACGACGTGCAAGTACCAGGAGTAACATTTCTGAAGGGAGGAATTTTTCCACGCAGCCCCGCTCAAGCATTCCATCAACTGGACGTGCTGCTACACCTTATTCATCGTCAGCTCGAACAGCAGCCCCACCTTCTAGCGACAAGCCTCGTGACAACCCTGCAAATTCAGCAGCAAAGACAACGCAAAAACCTGCTGCAACCACTTCATCGGTGGCATCCACAGGTAGAACAAGAGATGTTCAGTGCCACCGCTGCAAGGGATTTGGACATGTCATGCGTGACTGCCCAAGCAAGCGTGTTTTGGTGGTCAAAAATGATGGTGAGTACTCATCTACTAGTGAACTTGATGAAGATATACTTGCATTTCTTGCGGCTGACCATGCAGGAAGTGAGGGCTGCTCGGAAGAACATATTAATGCAGCTGAAGCCGACCACTACGAGAGCCTAAGTGTGCAGCGTGTGCTGAGCGCACAAATGGAGAAAGCGGAGCAAAATCAGCGGCACACATTGTTCCAAACAAAGTGTGTCATCAAAGAGCGTTCGTGTCGAGTGATCATCGATGGAGGTAGCTGCAACAACTTGGCCAACAACAACATGGTGGAGAAGCTTGCGCTTACCACCCAACCACACCCGCATCCATATTGCATTCAATGGCTGAATAACACCGGTAAGGCAAAGGTAACAAAACTTGTGCGAATTAATCTTGCCATCGGATCCTATAAAGATGTTGTTGAATGTGATGTTGTGCCAATGCAAGTATGTAGTATTCTGCTAGGAAGGCCATGACAATTTGATAAAGATTCTATGCATCATGGTAGATCAAATCGTATTCCTTCCAATACCATGATAAAAAGGATTGTGTTGCATCCAATGTCTCCTGAAGCAATTTTAAAAGATGAACTTACTAGAGCTAGTAAAATGAAGAATCAGGAACAGGCTAAAAGTGAAAATCAGATTGTGGCAAATGAACTTGAGAAGCACAAAAAGAGAAGTGCCAAATCTGTTCATGATTACAGAAATGAGATCAAGCTGAAAGGGGCATGTTTCATTGCTACTAAATCTGATTTGGATGAGACTGATGCTACCACTGCTATTTGCTATGCCTTGATTTGCAAACAAACCTTGTTTTCACTTCTGGACATACCTCTTTCCTTGCCCCCTGTTGTCACTAACCTTTTGCAGGAGTATGCGGATGTTTTTCCAAAGGAGGTGCCACCGGGGCTGCCACCAATTCGTGGGATTGAGCACCAGATTGACCTTAGTCCCGGGGCCTCCTTGCCCAATCGTGCACCATACAGGACCAACCCTGAAGAAACTAAAGAAATTCAGCGCCAAGTGCAAGAATTGCTCGACAAAGGTTACGTGCGTGAGTCTCTGAGCCCCTGCACTGTTCCTGTCCTTTTGGTTCCTAAGAAAGATGGATCTTGGCGCATGTGTGTAGATTGTCGAGCGATTAATAACATAACAATCAGATATCGTCATCCTATCCCTAGGATAGATGATATGCTTGATGAATTGAGTGGCTCAATTGTGTTCTCGAAAATTGATTTGCGTAGTGGTTACCACGAGATTCGCATGAAGTTAGGAGATGAATGGAAAACAATGTTTAAAACTAAATTCGGTCTATATGAGTGGTTAGTCATGCCTTTTGGTCTCACTAATGCACCCTGCACTTTCATGAGATTAATGAATGAAGTTTTACGCGCTTTCATTGGCAGATTTGTTGTGGTATATTTTGATGACATTCTGATCTATAGCAAATCACTAGAAGACCATCTTGATCATTTGCGTGCTGTTTTGGATGCTCTCCATGATGCACGTTTGTTTGGTAACCTTGAGAAGTGCACCTTTTGCACAGATCTAGTCTCTTTTCTTGGCTATGTTGTGACACCGCAGGGAATTCAAGTCGATCAAGCCAAGGTTGAAGCCATTCATAGTTGGCTGGTTCCCACAACGGTCACCCAAGTGCGAAGCTTTCTAGGACTTGCTGGATTTTATCGTCGCTTTGTGAAGGACTTTAGCACCATTGCAGCCCCGTTGCATGAACTCACTAAGAAGGGTACAACCTTCACTTGGGCTGCAGCTCAACAGGATGCTTTCAGCGTGCTCAAAGATAAGTTAACTCATGCACCCTTGCTCCAACTTCCAGATTTCAATAAAACATTTGAACTTGAATGTGATGCTAGTGGAATTGGGTTGGGTGGCGTGCTGCTGCAAGATGGTAAGCCTGTAGCATATTTTAGTGAGAAATTGAGTGGATCTAGCTTGAACTATTCTACTTTCGATAAGGAATTGCTTGCTTTAGTTCGAACTTTGGAAACTTGGCAGCACTATTTGTGGCCCAAAGAGTTTGTTATACATTCTGATCATGAGTCCTTAAAACACATTCAAAATCAAGCAAAACTGAATCGTAGGCATGCTAAATGGGTTAAATTCATTGAATCTTTCCCTTATGTCATCAAACACAAGAAAGGGAAGGAGAATGTCATTGCTGATGCTTTGTCTAGGCGTTACACTATGCTGTCCCAACTTGATTGCAAAATTTTCGGCTTGGAAACGATTAAAGCACAATATGCTCATGATGATGATTTTAAGGATGTGTTGCTGAACTGTAAGGAGGGGAAAACTTGGAACAAATTTGTCCTAGCTGATGGGTTTGTTTTTAGAGTTAACAAGCTATGCATTCCAGCTAGCTCTGTGCGTTTGTTATTACTGCAGGAAGCACATGGAGGAGGGCTGATGGGACACTTTGGTGTGAAGAAGACAGAAGACATCCTTGCTGATCATTTCTTTTGGCCCAAGATGCGGAGGGACGTGGAGAGATTTGTTGCTCGCTACACAACATGCCAAAAAGCTAAGTCACGCCTTAATCCTCATGGTTTGTACATGCCTCTACCTGTTCCTAATGCACCATGGGAGGATATTTCAATGGACTTTGTGTTAGGACTGCCTAGAACAAAGAAGGGGAGGGATAGTGTTTTTGTGGTTGTGGATAGATTTTCTAAGATGGCACATTTCATACCATGTCATAAGACCGATGATGCTACTCATGTTGCTGATTTGTTCTTTCGTGAAATTGTTCGTTTGCATGGTGTGCCAAACACAATTGTTTCAGATCGTGATGCAAAATTTCTTAGTCATTTTTGGAGAACTTTGTGGGCTAAATTAGGTACTAAGCTGCTATTTTCCACTACATGTCATCCCCAAACTGATGGACAAACTGAGGTTGTGAATAGAACTTTATCTACCATGCTTAGGGCTATTTTGAAAAAGAACATAAAAATGTGGGAAGAATGTTTGCCTCATGTTGAGTTTGCTTACAACCATTCACAACATTCTACTACTAAAAAGGGCCCTTTTGAGATTGTTTATGGTTTTGTGCCTCGAGCCCCTATTGATTTGCTGCCTCTACCAACTTCTGAGAGATTGAATTTTGATGCTAAACAACGTGCTGAGTTGATGTTGAAAATGCATGAGACCACAAAGGAGAACATAGAAACCATGAATGCTAAATATAAACTTGCTGGTAGCAGAGGAAAGAAGCATGTCACTTTTGAACCAGGTGATTTGGTTTGGCTGCACTTGAGAAAGGATCGGTTTCCTGATTTGAGGAAGTCAAAGTTGCTTCCGAGAGCTGATGGCCCTTTTAAAGTTGTAGCTAAGATCAATGATAATGCATACAAACTTGAGTTGCCTGCAGATTTTGGGGTTAGCCCCACATTTAACATTGCAGATTTGAAACCATGTTTGGGCGAGGAAGATGAACTTGAGTCGAGGACGACTCAAATGCAAGAAGGGGAGGATGATGAGGATATCCCTCCCAACGATACACCCAAGCCAACTACGTAGCAAGGACCAATGACAAGAGCTCGTGCACGAGAGCTAAATTATCAGGTAAACTCATTCCTCGCTATCCATAAACCATCATCCATGAAAGGGGTACTACTAAATTCTTGTGATGCTTTTCTTATTATTAGGAACTTGGGACATGAACCAGATTGGAGGGAGAGCAAACACAACAAGAAAGCGAGTATGGATGATCAGATCGGACCATACTAGTTCGGACCACCAGGAAGGGGCAACTTCGGAAGGCCATAACTCTTAGCTTCGAATATTGTTTGAAGCCCATGAGTACTTGTTGGAAAGCTCCTGAAGTCTACTTTCAGATGGATCCAACCTCAAGACGAAATTACAAAGGAGTTAAGCAGAATCGCCAAAATGACGTTCAGTCTTCCAATCTTGGGCTGAGGCTCTCGTATCTAGTTCAGCCCACTAGGGGCCCATTCTAAGTTAGGATTTACACCCCCACACCTCTTGGCTGCCCCCCACCTATATAAACCACCAGCAGCCACCATTTCAGACTTGGGTTTTGTTTGGTTGTAAGTTTAGCTGTTGCTACTTCCTTGTAAACGCGTGTGTCGATTAGACCACCCGATTTGCTCGATTCAAAACCCCAACTTCGTGTGTACTAGATTTATCCTTTGGGCAAGGTCTGTGTGTTGTTTGCTTGTCTACTTGTTCTTGCTTATTCTTCGATTTGCTTGCAGGTTCAAGGTTGTTCTTGGCACAGCAAGAACAACACAAATTGGAGGCGGTGTAACTGTCGCTAAGGCGCAGCGCAGCCCTTGTGGTGTTGTAGTCGGGCAGCACAACGTCGATCCTCCTCAAATCGAGTTATCCCCCACTCTCATCGAAAGATCGGGAGCAAACACCAGCGGGTTCCATCATGTGGTAATCAGAGCAAGGTTTTTTTCGGTGAGAGATTCTACCCATTCATTTACCTATAGTCTAGAAAACTACACAAAAATAGGCTAGATCTGAAAATCCCAACAACAAGTTTGAGCTTTTGCTGTTCTGCTTAGTTCTTTGCTTGTTGAGTTTTCAGTTGCATTGTTTGGGCTAGTTGCTGGTTCTTAGTGGTTCAATCTTTAGAGTTTTGAGTTCTGGTCACGTTTTAGTCACCACAAAATCCACCAAATCTATTCATATTTCCGCCGTCATTTCTGCCACCATGAATCCATCTTCCCAGATCTGAGCACTGGAAGAAAACAGTCCTATATCTTGTGTTACATGTCCGATTCAAATGTTTAAATACAATCTGGAAAGCTTATCTCGTATTCTTTCCAACGGATCTAAATTTGCTCCCTAACTCCTTCTGAGCGCGTCGCAATAGCACTTGAGATTTGCGACCTGCTGTCTGAAAGTTGAGATGTTGGAACTGATTTCAAAGGAGTTGTGTGCAGCAATCCCTTTGTTTGGGTTGTTGGGTTTTCAAAAGAGTTTTAGCCCCTGAAAAAGAAAGAACAAAAAAAAAGAAAGAGAGGAGAAGAGAAAAAAAAAAGTGAAGGGAATAGAATTGTTGTTTTCTTGCATTCCTTGCTGTCTTGGTGTGTGACAACATTTGTGTTCAGGCTCACGTCTCTAGCTTGATTTGGCACTAGGACAAGCATAGGACCATCAATGAATGTCTATTCAATTTGCTTTGACTAATGTGGTTCTAGCTGTACCTTGATTTGTTTTGTTTGTAGCCACATATAGCTCCACAAATTATCTACTACATCACGGGGTTGTGCTTGTGTAACCATTTGTGTTGTTCTTGCTGGCTGCCGACACCTCCTGCCTTGCTTGGTAAGAACATGTAAGAACTTGAATGGACAAGTGTGAGTGAACATATAGTGTGCCACTACCTATTTCCTTTAGTTGGTAGGCAACTTCTTGTGACTTTGTTTGCTGCAAGGTAACCATGGCAGGTGCAGGGAGTGAGGATGAGGATGGTGGAGGTCTGCTTACACCTCGCACTAAAGACATCGTACAACATTTTCAAAAGCAAGTGAGGGAGCACACCTTTGGAATTGATAATGATTTGCAGGTGATAAATGAGAAGATTGGGCAAATGGAGGCCGCACAGATTTCCAACAACACCAAGCTTGCAGGTTTGGAGACGACGGTTGCTCGCGTGGACAAGAGTCTTGCTGCTCTTCTAAGGTGCTTTGATGAGCTCCACGCGAAGATGAATGATCAGCATAGAGGACGTGGACAAGAGGATGAGGACGGCGCAGAAAATTCAGGTGCTGATTATGCTGCTGACACCGAAGTTGAGGATCGAGGCCAGCGACGTCTACGTCGTAACCGTCGAGGTATGGGTGGACAGCGTCCACATGAGGTACATAACAATGACATTACATTACTTTCAGTAAGATAAAATTTAAGATACCCTCTTTTTCAAACCCTACCAATATGGCGGCACGTGATAAGCTACTTGAGGAGTATAAGCGAGAATACGACGGAGCAGTTAGAAGATTATTCTTGTCCCGCTGCCATACAACAGAGCAAGGAGTCAAGAAGATAAATGAGTGTCAGATTCCATCCACCATTGAAATATTAAAGGAGATGCGATCCTCAGGTACTTTATCCAATGTTATATCTAGTGTTGTCAAAGATTTGATTGATCAAATAGATAGTTCAATTCAAGCTCCTGTTGTTCAAAAGTCGGTTATTGAAAAGGCGGCTAATAATCCTTGCAAAAGTGTGCCTGATGTTGCTGGTGAAGATGCAATTCGGCTGTCTCAAGCCGAAATTGTCGAACCAAATTCCCCTAGCAAGTACACATAAACTAATTCTAGTACTTCTACGCTCGGGGGGCAACAAAACAAAGGCAAAGGCGCCGGTTGTACCGCAACCGGTCTGACCGGTTCTCCAACCGGTCTAACCGCCTCTCCCAGGGTTTCGCAAAATAAATCAAAGCCAAAGATGGTGAAGCCCAAGAAACACGAGATTGGTGTTTGGAAAACTGTTGAATCCAAAAGCCATCATAAGCATGAAAAAGAAAAGCCGAAGACCAATAAGAAGCTTCCGGTTAAATGCTCAAAACAAAAGGATATCAAACATGCTAGTCGGGCTAAAAATTTCAAGCAACCAAAATCTGTTCCAAAACTGAAATTCTATAATCAGAATCGGCAATGGAATTATGCTCCTATGTCAATGCCGTTTCCGTCATATAGATCCTCTATGTATATGCCATGGGGTGCTTATTTCAATATGCCTTATTCTTGTACACCGTGGTTTCATAATTCATATATGCCGTCTCTTCCTACATATTTGCACCCAAATTATATTACTTATAGGGAGCCGGCAATTAGTAAGTCATCACCTACAAAAAGTGGCCGTTTTGATTCTAAAAATCGGCCTGTATAGAAAAGAAAATACAAAGTGATCAAGCAAGTCTATCGTGTCAAAAAAGATGGACAATTGACTAAAAATTCAGATTTGACACAAGATAAAGAAAAGCCGACCGTTGAAGAAATATCGGCTAGTTCTGTTGATAAAATTGTCCCTGATATTGAACATGTTTCAAACGATATGGCTGAACAACAATCAAGTTCGGCTTGGGGGCAAGATAAGAAAGAAAAGACCGACGACAAGCCAACCGGTTTAACCGGTACTCAGACAGGTCTGACCGGTGCGTCCAGTGAATCTGAGAGTTCCTCCAAAAGCAAGATGAGGCCGAGTTTTAAGGAACTCTTGGCCAAATATGAGAAGCAATGAGCTACTCAGAAGAATAAGAAATAGATGGGATGGCCAAGCAAAGCTAAGGATGAGACATTATCAAGATCTTGCGAGCAATTGGATCCTCGTTCGTCTCAAGGTAACTGTGCTGCTATGTCATACTCAAGACCAGTTGTTCCATGGTTTTGGTCGTATCCTTCTTGTTATACATCTTTGGATTATAGTAGGATGTATATACAACCATATTATAGTCAATATCCTTTTATGTATCCAAGTTGTTTCTCTCAAAGACCGATTAGCAATAATCTAGTCGAAAAGGATCTTAATTGCAGCAAGGAGGGTGAGAAGGATGTGAAGGAAAATTCAAAGTACTTACAGCCGAGGTGGCGTCCCTCAGGCTTATCTCACACCCAAAAAAGGAGGCTACAATGTTTGCGCAAGCAAGAATCAATGGAGCAACAAGTGGACGTCGAGCCAACAAAGCCAGTAATCATGAAAAAAGTTTGGAGACCGAAACAAATTGTTTCATCATCAACTTGAAGTAAAGCAAGACATGGCCAGTAATTTTTTATCGCCCTTAGCCCAAAAAATGGCCGATGTATTATTGATCATCGCCCTTAGATAATTTTGGTACAGAGGAGTGTTCTTTGGTATGCAAGCTTTGCCAAAGAATAGGGGGGCATATGTTGACGACCAAAATTGGCAAACCGGTCTGATCGGTGTCCGTAGCCAGTCTGACCGGTTGGGGTTTTCCTGTAGCCAGTCTGATACGACCGACCGATCCAAGCAGAGTCCGAGTACAACTAGAGTTTTTCATAGATTTAGATCTTGTAATAGGATTTCTTGTGGGGCAAGTCCACCCACCCTATAAATATAAAGGGCCACGGCCGATTGAGGTATCCAATCGATCAAAATACAAAACAAATCTACTATTTCATTACCTTTACTTTTCTTCCTCGTTATCCTACTTTTCCAACATCGACATGCTGTTCTTTTCTCGTCTCCATGGCGTTTGAGGATGCCCTAGCTGGCCTGCCGAGCCTAGGGCAACCCTACGCACGCTTGCCCCGACGATGTCCCTTCCGGGTGAGCGTTTGTCGGATCGTCGCCGTTCTGCACGACGACCAGTCTGACCAGTCCCTCTGGCCGGTCTGACTGCTCCATGCAGGAGGCGCTACAAGGAGCCCCTCCTCGCATCGCGCGATCTAGCACGTTCGTGTGATGACCATAAAAGGCGTCAACACATATGTTGACGCAAATCTCGGTCAACACACAAACGCACTAGATCGTGCGGCGCGAGAAAGTGCTCGATGCAGCTCTCCCTGCGTGGAGCGGTCAGACCGGTCTAAGGAACCGGTCAGACCGGTCACTGGTGAGAATCGGCGACGGCCAACGAACGCGAACTCAAGAGGGACCCCGTCAGGGTAGGCGCATGTAGGGTTGTTCTAGGATCGGCAGGCCACCTAGAACGCCTTCAAACATCGCGGAGACGAAGGAAGAACAGCAGATGGGGTTGGAAAAGCTAGGGTTTGGAGAAGAGGATAAAAAGTAGAGTTTGTATTGATTTTGTTCGATTGGATTCCCTAATCGGCCGTGACCCTTTATATTTATAGGGTGGGGTGGACTTATCCCGCAAGAAATCCTGTTTATAGATCTAAATTTATGAAAAACCCTAGTTGTACTCGGACTCTACCTGGACCGGTCAGACCGGTCGGTCCCTGCCGGACAGGCCACAGTGCATTGACCGGTCAGACCGCTCAGTCAGACCGGTCAGTCCGGTTGGTGCCAATTTTGGCTGTCAACATACGCCCCTCCTGTTTTTTGGTAAATCTTGCTTCCCAAAAAATATTCTTCTGAGCCAAAATTGTCTAAGGGAGATGATTAACAGTACATCGGTCATTTTTTGTACTAAAGGCGATAAACAATTATCAGCCATGTTTTGCTCAAGTCGATGTTGAAACAGCTTGTTTGGGCCGCCACACCTTCTTCATTGTCGCTGACGTCTTTGGCACGGCCTCCACTTGTTGTTCCATTGCCTTCTTCTTGCGCAAACGTTGCAGCCTTCACTTCTGAGTATGAGACAAGGCTGAGGGACACCACCTTGGCTGTAAATACTTTGAATCTTGCTCCTTGCTCTTCTAATTCTCTTTGCTGCAATCAACATCTTGCTTGACCGGATTATTGATAGCAACAATCAGTCTTTGTAGTAATGCATGATTTGGATACATAGGAGGATATTGAATATAATATGATTGCATATGCATCCTACTATAATCCATAGGTGTATAAAAGTAAGGATACCAGCAATACCATGGAGCAATCGGTCCACTAGATGAAGTATAATTACCTTGACTCGATTGCTCTTGATTTCTTGACGATGATCCCGTATCCTTGACTTCGCTTGGTGGCCCCTTATGTCTCTGAGCACTCCCTTCCTTCTCATATTTGGCCAAGAGTTCCTCAAAACTCGGCCTTGTCTTGATTTTGGAGGAGTTCCCAGATTTACTGGGCGCACCAGTCAGACCGGTCCCATGACCGGTCAGACCGCCGCTATGGCCGGTCAGACCGGTCCACTTGTTGTCGGCCTTCTTCTTCTTGTCTTGCCCCCCCCCCCCCCGAGTATTTTTGTGCCTTGAGAGGTCTGTAATGTCAGCTTCTTTTCAGGTCTTTCATCACCAATAACTATATTTTTCCCTTTTGTCGATTCGGCTTGACTGGGCCGAACTAACACTTTGGGATTATTCAATTCCAACATATGCACCGGGAAAGGATTCTGATCAATTTTCATATTAGGAATAACCAATCGTCCTTCATTAATGGCCGATTGAATTTGTCTACATAACACATTGCAATCATTAGTGGCATGCGAGAAAGTATTATGAAATTTGCAATATGCTCGCCGCTTCAATTCTTCAAGCGGCGGTAAAGTATGTGACATCTTGATGTATCCAATCCTATATAACTCATCAAATATACTTTCGCACTTAGATACATCAAAATTAAATTTTTCATCCTGCCGATTTTTGTGAATCGGCTTAAGAGCAGAACAAGTAAATGGTTTGGCTTGAGATAGCCAAACAAACTCAGCAGCATATACATCTTTAGACTAATCGTCCGAACAATCTGAATTGCATTCTAAAGTATGCACACTAGAACGATGATGTCTATGAGATTCTTGAGGCTCTTTGCTTCGGCTTTCTATAGCCAAAGCTCTTTGATGCACCTGAATAATGGTAAAGAAATCATAGCCCTCTAATCTTTCTTTGATGTGAGAGCGCAAGCCAATAAAAGCCAAATCAGTTAGATCTTTTTCTGCAATATTCACACTAAAGCATCGGTTTTTTGTATCGCGGAATCATCTTATGTAATCATTGACAGATTCATCACGCAATTGTCTAACCGATGTCAAGTGAGACAATTTAAGCTCATCATTCCCACAGAAAAAGTGCTCATGGAACTTCTGCTCTAATTGTTCCCATGAGCCAATAGAATTAGGTGCCAAAGATGAAAACCATGAGAAAGCGGTGCTAGTTAGAGATAAAGAAAATAAACACACTTTCAATTTGTTTATTGAACCAGCTTCTCCTAATTGGGCAAGATACTGACTAATATACTCAAAAGTACTCCTAGTATCTTCCCCACTGAATTTAACAAACTCAGGCAACCTGAAACCAGCAGGGTATGCAACCGAATCAAACGAAGTAGGATACGACTTTCGGTATGTGCGGGTTTTACTTCTAACACCCACTCCAAAACTTTCTCTAAGCAGATTAGTCAAAACATTCTTATAATCAGTAAGCATTTTATCGAAATTAGTCGAAGAATTTGGCTGTGTGGATGTAGATACCTCACGCTAGTTTGGAACAAACTGACCGGATGGACCGATCGGACCGGTCGGTACGACCGGTCGGACCGGTTGGGGGGAACCGGTCTGACCGGACTGATATACCGGTTTGACCGGTCTCTGCCGGTTTTGCCAACACTGTACATATCGGTCGAACATCTCGTCGGAGATAGGACCGGTGTGTGGCACTGAATTCCTGGAGATTTCTGGGGTGTGTACTGAACAATCTCGTTTGTTCGGCTAATGTTGGCCGAACCAGGAATACTCATTATAGGATTAGTGTATGTGGGTGTAACAGTTTGACCACTGAAATAATTCATCGGCATCCCATATTGAGGTTGACTCGTAGGAAATGCTGCTGATGGTTGAGGAACATAAAATTCAGAAGTAGAAACATATGGAGGTTCATCGGCTGATTTTGGTTTCTTACCAGCCGATTCCCTTTCCTTAGAGCTAAGCCAATTAACCCAATAAACATCACGCTCAGCTAGCAATTTCTGAATTTGTTCCATAGTAACACCAGAAGGTGGAGCAGTTGTAGCAGGTATTACCTCAGTAGATGCATCCGAGGAGGTAGAAGCGAAGTCGAACTCCTTGATCTTGGTGACTTTGCCGCGTCGATCGACCTTGATGCTCACAAGCGCCGCTTGTAGATCTTCTTTATCGCGCTTCTTCTTGCGCTCCTCCAGCAGCAGACGAACGTCCTCCGGAAGATGCTCATATGTCGAAGGGATGATGTTCTCCTTGTCGATTTCTGTGTTGGAG
The DNA here is from genome assembly GCF_016808335.1 of Panicum virgatum. Lineage (NCBI taxonomy): Eukaryota > Viridiplantae > Streptophyta > Magnoliopsida > Poales > Poaceae > Panicum > Panicum virgatum. Next base: position 34,220,382 of record NC_053147.1, on the reverse strand, counting down.
CCCATCTTCTTTGGAGTAGATTAGATCGGTTTTATTAACCAAGATCTTTCTTCCCCAGCGGAGTCGCCAAAAAGTATGTTGACGCAAATCTCGGTCAACACACAAACACACTAGATCGTGTGGCGCGAGAAACAGCTCGATGCAGCTCTCCCTGCGTGGAGCGGTCAGACCGGTCTAAGGAACCGGTCAGACCGGTCGCCGGTGAGAATCGGCGACGGCCGACGAAAACGAACCCGGGAGGGACCCCGTTAGGGTAGGCGCACGTAGGGTTGTTCTAGGATCGGCAGGCCACCTAGAACGTCTTCAAACATCGCGGAGACGAAGGAAGAACAGCAGATGGGGTTGGAAAAGCTAGGGTTTGGTGAAGAGGATAAAAAGTAGAGTTTGTATTGATTTTGTTCGATTGGATTCCCTAATCGGCCGTGACCCTTTATATTTATAGGGTGGGGTGGACTTATCCCGCAAGAAATCCTGTTTACAGATCTAAATCTATGAAAAACCCTAGTTGTACTCGGACTCTACCTAGACCGGTCAGACCGGTCGGTCCCTGCCGGACAGGCCACAGTGCCTCGACCGGTCAGACCGCTCGGTCAGACCGGTTGGTGCCAATTTTGGCTGTCAACATGCTACCACCCGAACTGGTGCATCGGTTCTTTGGTTTCCACCTGGATTTCTCCCTGTAGGTTGATGTCCTCACAGTAACACCTTCAAGAAGGAAAACAATACCCATGGTACCGTTATCACCGGCAGTCAAGGACCAAGCTTGACTTTTGCCTGAGAATCTACACATCAAGAAGCAAAGCACGATGACCGGCGATCTAGCAGCTCCACCAGCACGGCCAAAGGTCGCCCAACGGATCCCAGAAGGGAGGACGTTAATCGAAGGCAAGCCCCACACAGTGGCGACTATTGGAGGTGAAAGACATCCTCCACTTGGAGCTTCATTATGGGCACAAGTGGCCATGGCCTGGCCTCCCAGCTGATTTAGGAACTTCCCTTGAGAAAGGGATAAACTTCATTCCGGGGGAACTAAGAAAAGCTTCAAGTTTAGTGTGTATTTGGGTTGATATAAAAGAATACATACCTTGTGTTAAAGGAAGCATAGATTTAGAGCAACTCCAAGAGACTAGGTATAATTCTAGCTAAATTTAGAGTTTTAATAAGAGTGAAAAAATAGGGAGTTTCATAATGGTGGGGGTAAACCAACAGACTCTCCAAATCTTTCTTCTGTTGCCCGCTATCGTCGTCGTGCTCCTCGCCATCCACCCCTTCGGAAGGGAAACGCCACATCCCACGCATCAACACCTTGCTCAAGTCCTAGCACCCATATTCTTCCGCTCCTGCGTGCTGCTCGCCGCATCTGCCGCAACGGGTCCTTGTTCTTCAACCGGGACACGAAAGCATTGGCGATGGCACTGGCGGCTTTCGCAGCGGCGACGCATTTCACACTGGCGGGCCGGGTAACGCCTGGTTCGCCGGCCGGCGGTTCATCACGTGCATAGCATTTTTACGATGGGAGGGGGCGGAAAGCGACAGCGCCAAGGCGGGACCGGTGGCAGGAGATGGCCTGCATGAGGCGAGGGGGCGGGACAATGCGCCGCCCACTACTATAATAAATATTTTTCGAGATGGTTAAAAACTATTAACCGAGGCGGGCAACCCCAACCGCCTCGGCGCAAAGATCACGGTAAATGACATTTTTTTGAGGCGGTTTTGCTGCCCGCCTCAGTTAATCAAATAAAAAAAATTAAAAAAATTGTCGAGCCCATCACAGGCATGAAGAGACCATCACACCGCCGCCGCGCGGTCCCACCGCCGACTGCTGCCCGCTGCAGCTCGCCACAGCCTGCGCAGCTGCCGGTCCGTGCCGCCGCCGCTCCATGCTGCTGTTGGATCCGCCGCGCCGCCGGTCCACGCTGCTGCCGCTTGGATCCACCGCACCGTGTGCCGCCCGCCGCTCCGCACCACTCAGCGCGCCGCCGCCCGCCCGCCGCTGCCAAGCCCCGCCGGAGGGAGAGAGGAGAGGGCGCCGCGTGCCGGGAGGGTGAGAGGAGAGCGCGCCGCCGGGAGGGAGAGAGGAGAGGGCGCCACCGGGAAGGAGGGATGCGGGTGCTAGAGAGAGACGAGAATTGCAAACCCTAACTCAACTATATATATATATATGGAAGTCTGTTAACGGGGCTTCTGGGCCTATTTGGGCCTCGGTATTTTCCGAGGTGGGTCCTGCAGGGTGCCACCTCGGTTAATATATTTTTTGTGGCGGTTGTAGTATCCATCTCGGTTAATGTTTAACATTAATTGAGGCGGTTATTTTTTTTGCCCACCTTGGAGTGCTTAAAAAGGTCGGTTAATATATTTTTTCGAGGCGGTTGTCGTAACCGCCTCGATTAATAAAAAATGATCACCTCAGTTAATGTCGGCGATTATTTTTTCTGCCTGCCTCGGAGGTGCTTAAAAAAGGTCGCGATAAATTATTTTTTGTAGTAGTGGCCAAGGGGCGCTAGACAAGATTTTGGCGTATGAGCCTGTGCTCGCACATAGGAGGAGGAAGATGGCGAGAGGATCCCGCTCGGCAAAAATGGCTAGCAGAGGGGAATGTATGGAGAGCGGGATGGCGTGGGGAGCAAGATGGAAAGACTGTTTGGATGGAGTTTTTTTAATGCTGCTAATCCAAATTTACCCAGCCAAATAGATTTACCTAGACTGGGATGGTGGTAGCTAGCTAGGCCGGTAGCATGTGGGCTAGAGCAGCCCATGTCGGCGAAAGAGGTGACTATGCATGGACAGTCGTTGGGTAACAGGGATGGCGTGTGCGCATGCGTGTGTGGGTGGGGTGGAGGGGGAAGAGGTTGAGACCAAAATGAGCAATCACGTCGACTCATAAATTGAAGCTAGAGTTAGAGAGGCTTGATGGCGGGTAAAGTTGCGCACAGAGTCGCCTTGGAAGTTCATGCACAACTATCCCCTAGGTCTTAAAGCCAAATTTCTATAATTTTGATGAATTCAAATTAGTTGTATTAAATCCATCAAAATATATATTTATAGTGCATTTAGTCAGAATTGTAGTTGTTAATATGGTTTTAGTAATAAATTTGTTAAAGTTAAAAAAATTGACTGAAGGTATAAAAAAAACCTGAACAACTTATATATTTTAGAATTGGTGAATGTGATCACTACATTTATGAACAACTGCTTTTTTTCTCTCCTTGGTCTTTGGCATTACAAAGGACGCTCCACACATCGGGCTTGTTGGATCGATAAAGGCATTCTAGAATTACAAAAGTGGTAGCATAAAAAGCAAAATGCCAAAATGCATTCGGGGAACCCTATTGGATCTAAGATTTCAAAGTGAATTCACTCTCTTCGCTTGGCCTTGTCAGCCAATCAGTCAGCAGTTTTTTTCTCTCACACCAAATCAGTACCATCCACCAGCCACCAACAGTATTTTTTTCTCATAACAAATCAGCACTAGCTACCAGCCACAGCCAAGCAAACAGAGTGAATTAACTCGTTTACGCCAAAGTACACTGTGGTAAAGTGACAAAAGCTCGCGCTTGCTAGCAACGTACAGTGAGCAGTGCCTATCACTAGTACTGAATAGGGACATAGTCCCGGTTGGCAAACTATATTAGTCCCGGTTTCCCAACCAAGACTACCAATTTAGGAATAAAAGTCCCAGACTTTTAATCCCGGTTGTAGGAACCGGGATTAAATGTTCGACTTTTAATCCCGGTTGTAGGAACCGGGATTAAATGTTCTGCAACGTTAAAAAATTAATGGATTAAATGGTCTGCAATGTTAAAAATTAATTCATGAGCACCATAGTTCTGGTGGTCTTCGAGACTCGAACCCGAGACCTCTCTCCTCACGTAACTTACTTATCACCCTACCTACACACATGCCATATGACTCCAGTTGGGATGCTTTCCTTTTCAACTAAACCATGAAGGGCCCTTTAGTCCCGGTTTGTCCCGGTTGTCCTTTCCAATTGGGACTAAAGAGCCTACATTTTGTCCCGGTTGGTGACTAAAAAATAACTTTTATTCTCGATTGGAGGCTCCAACCGGGACTAAAGAACAACTTTTAGTCCCGGTTGAAGGCTCCAACCGGGACTAAAGGTCCCCAATACCCCCGAGCCATTGGACCCGGGACTAATGTCTAGATTAGTCCCGGGTCCAAATGTGGCCAAGACAAATGTTAAGGATCAAAGATCAATTTTGTACTAGTGTATATCAAGCTAGAGATAACAATCTTCCATGCATATGCTTGAAGAATTCTTTGCAGGGAGGGCCCATAGTTTAAGGGTACGTACAACAGTTTAGTTAGCTGCTGTCTGCAAGTCTTGCCACATCACATATAGATAGTGAAATAGTCAACTTATACAGTGGGTTGTTTATTTAACTATCTGCAAACTGTTTAATGCATATATACACTTAGAATCAATATGTCATTTTGTTGTTTCTTTGGTACAAATGGGATCAAGTATAAATAAGATAAACATAAACTAAATTCGAATACATCATGATCAGGAGCAGATCTAGGGGGACTAGGGGCTCTAGCACCCCCCCCCCCCCCCCCACATCACCACCACCAAAAAAAAAGCTCCATTAAAATCAAAAGCGAAATATGAGAAGAAAAGAAAAAAGATGAAAAAGAAGAGAAGAAATGCGTGGAGACGAGGAGGAAGAACCAAGCCCCCTGCTTCCGACCCAGATCATGTAGGTCTTTGGTATTAGTGTTGATGTGCCTTTTAGTAGTGTATTCAAAAGTTTGTATCATTCCTTTGCTTGCATCTACTAGTACTTGAGTTTGAGTAAAAGAACTAGTTGTGAACTAACATTTTTCAACCAACTAAAAAATATACCGATTAATTGAAAGGAAAATTGGTTCCATAGCATAAAAAATTCATCTATTTCAAAAAAATACCACTGAAAGATCGTCATTACGTAAAATACCACTGAAATGATTCCATTCCAAAAAGAATATTCTCATTTTCCTCTCTATTGGACAAAGTGAAATGTCACTTTTACCCTCATCTTCTTCCCTGCTCTTCGTTGTTCCTTCCACAACACGCATCCGCCCTCTCACCGCCTGAAGAGCTCCAACTCTTGGTCGGTCCACTTGCCGGAGTCCTCCTCCTACTCAACGCCATCCATGACGGCCCCACCCGCAGCTGTCACCTTCTGCAATGGCTGCAGTGACGCAGCTGGTTGGACGGGAGGCGCAACCGGATCTGAGGATTTCGGAGCCGGGTTCTGCCGACGGGCGTAGCAGGGAGCGGGGGCGAGGTTCGGGACTAGTTCTAGGGCTGGTTCTTTGGCGGGGAGGAGGCAGCCTCAGCCGATGGCGATGTCGCTGCCGGTGGCCGAGGAGGGCGCGAAGGGAGCGAGGAGGAAGGAGGAAGCGACCCACACAAGGAGGGGTGAGAGGATCTGGTAGGCCGGCGGGAGGTAGTACGTGGCGGCGACGAGCGCGGCGACCGCAGCGGCGCAAGATGCGACGTTTGGGGAGGAAGGGGGACGCTCCGGTGATGGTGGAGGAGGGTGAGGAGGTGGACTTGACGCCGAAATGGATGACGCGAGCACGGGACTGGGTGTCCCAGGAGTCAACAACTCCGTGGTTGCCGGCGCGCGGGACTGGAGCTCGTTGGATTCGGCGACAACCCCTCTAATAGTCAAAGAGCTCTAAGCGGATGGATGCGTGCTGTGGGAGGAAGAAGGAAGAGCAGGAAAGAAGATGAGAGTAAAAGAGATATTTCACTTGGTATAACTTATTCATTGCAAAAGTTACCGGAATGGTATTTTTCGGAACTGAATCATTTTTTCAGTGGGATTTTATGAACGATGATCTTTTGATGGTATTTTTCGCAAACGATGATCTTTTAATGTTATGTAACTAATTTTCCCTTTATTGAATTCCCAAGCAGACCAGAGCCAACAAGCAATCACTATGATCAGAACAAAGGAAAAAAAAAATAGGACCCTTTCTTCCATACAAAACCGCAAACAACAAATTGGCGCTGGAAGCCTGACCTACCTGTAAGGCTGTAAGCAGAACATCGTCTTCTCCTGCTGTTTGCTTTGAGCGACCTGGCGCCGCTACATCCTGGTGGGAATATTTTACACTTTGGCCAAAGCCACGTACTTTGGCTAGAATATTTTACAAAAATATAATATATATCCAATATTACATTACACAAGTATTCTTATTTCGTGGTGAACAACATCATATCGTTAGGACCCTTTTCAATCTACATGATATTTTATCTATCGATGCTACACAATAGAAAACAAGTCCAAAAAAGCTGTCTCGTAATTCGGGAAGGTGGAACCAAACAAAAATATATACCTTGTGGCGACCATTTTGCAACAAACTAAACCAGCAAACCTCTTTATAGGTGAATCAAACTCATAGCAATTTTTTTGTTTTTTTTCTAATTTTACCTAGCCTTTATAAATGTTTCATGTTAATTGTAAGTGCAAGTTTATATGATCGTCTGAAGAATTAGAGAGATTCGAATTCGGAGAAAACTAAAACATCTTTCATTGTGAAATGAATGGAGTTCTGTCCATAAGGATATTTTAGAAAAGAGAATTTCCAAAGTTAGATTTTGACTGTTGATTTTATTCGTTATGTTGTCAATTGCTATAGAATCAACATAACCATAATAGTAGTTGAAATATCAATGAGGCAACTATTGTACACTGAGTGAGATGCATATAATTATCGTTGGTTAAATTATGTAAGGTTGGGCTTTATTTTCGAAATAAAATGTGTCTTGCATGGATGGAAGAAGTACGTCATAAGACAATTTCAATTTAAGCCACACGATCGAGTGCTGTGGCTCTTGCTCTGTTTGATGTGGCTCGGTTGGATATAGGGAGGGAAACGAGAATATATCTTCAGCAATTATTAATCAGAAGGGCCTTAAGTTGTTTTCATTTTCATTTCCCATTTTTTATTGCTTCCATTTTAATTTTAGCGCAACTATTTCGTTTTTTTTTGTCCCAAAATACGAGAACTCAAAACTAGTCCTGCTAATGGGAGTTTTGTGCCGAAAAAAAGAGAGGAACTTGACATGCTCTCAACATAAGAGAAAAGTTCTGGGAAAGAAACCGTTTCTCACCCAAGCTACATGCATAATGCATTAATTTTCTTGGTCCTATATGCTTCTCGCTCGTCAACTACTACAAACCTCTTTGCTCGTTCCCGATGCATCCGTCCCATTGTCTATCTGAGCTTTTAGTTTCGTTTTTTTTTTCTTTTGGTCTGTCCATAGGGCTCTGTCGCGTGACTCGAACAGTGCATCCATTCCTAACAAACAAAACCGACAACTCTCCCCGCGTACTACCACGCCTAAAAACAAATCCAACATTGCTCACGCACGTTAAATTCCTTGCAACCTCTGTTCAACATCCTGAGAAAACCTGTATTTGTCTTTACGAAATATATACATGCACACACTTACCCCTGTAAACATAGACACATACACCTTACTATTGTAAACATCTTCAAAATTTCTGGTTAGCAAAAAAACATGAGATTGACTCATAACTCATAAGTTATTGTACATGCAGGGGCAAAGCTAGAGAAAAATAGAGAGGAGAGCATTTCATGGTACATGTATGAAATTGAAGTAAACATGGTAAAAAAAACTTATAAGTGAAGGGCGGGCCTGGTGCAGCGGTATAGCCTACCATCTCTAATCAGAAGATTTCGGATATGAACCCTAGCCTCTGCTTATTTGTGCAGGAAAGACTTGGTAATTAAAACAATCTTTTCTACACAATGCGTGAAGTCTACGGCACTAGGTACACACGTTAACCGCTCCTGCAATCCTGCATACATATATATCTTAACGTCGACGTGTATTTGTTACCACTAAAAGAACAAAATCATTTTTATATATAGAGCTAGTGTGTACTAGGTGCAGTATTTAGCGTGGGGTTTGGTCATTTGGTCTGTCCGTATGCGCACCTGCTTTTGCAGTCTTTCCAGCTGCAGCAAGACTGTGGTTTGGCACCTTTGTGGGAAAGACGGAAGAACGTAAATCATGATGCAGGTTTATTTTACACGCTAGTATCATGGAACGTCCTAAGAATTTTCTTTCTGCTACAAGCTTCGTTACACAAAAATAGAATATATGTTAGACCTAGTCCCCACTGGCCACAGTGATGTCAGGGTAGTTTTTCTTTTCTGAAAAAAATAAAGATTGTAAAGTTGGATTACAATTATTCAAATTATGTGCATAGGGCATGTATTGTAGCATAGATACTGTTACGGGCCACGAGCAGCCGGCCCAGGCCAAGCCGGCGCAGCAGTCGACGGCCCCGGCGTGGATCACGTACCAACGCCGGGGCTGCCGCCCCAGTGGCTAGGAGAGCAACGATTTATTTCCTTAGGGTTTTATTCGCTTTCCTAAAGTGTGGGACAATTTGTAAGTTAAATACTCATCTCTTGATGGAAACAGATTAGGTTGGGAATTGATTCCAGTTGGCCTCACGGGGCCGCCCCTACTCTCGCGTCTCTCTCCCTCGCGATCTCCCTCTCACGCGCGCGCCCCCTTCCACGCTGCCGCCGCTCCCCTTGCTGGTCGCCACGGCGCCCATCCGCCGGCGACCCCCAAGGCCTCGCCCTCCATCCACGCACCCCTACAACCTTCGCAGCCGCGGTAGGAACTCGGTTCCTATCAACCTGGTATCAGCAATGCCAGGCGACAGGAAAAGCCCCCCATCATCACTGCCGCCGATTATGGTGGATGACCTCGCCGCCGCGATGACAAAGCTGCTCCAGGGCCTGGAGACGCGCATGGAGGAGCGCATCGCCACCGCGGAGGCGCGCTGGACCGCGCAACCAAACCCTAGCGCCTCCATGCCCTATGGAGTGCCGGGCTATGGGTCGACTATGCTGGCGAGCCCCTCGACAACGGCCCCGACCTTGTCGACGGTGCCTCCAACGACGGCGCCCTCCCTGCCCATCACCATCAGCCAGTCCACCCACTCATTCCAGAAAGCCCCGTTCCCCCACTCGCCGTCGAGGATCCCATCTACATTCGACGTCCCCGCGTTCGGTGCGCCATCCGCGCCAGGGGACGGAGGCTTCAACGAGCGCCTGGGCATTCCTCGCTTCAGCAAGATCGACTTCCCATTCTACGATGGCATCGACAATCCCCTGAACTGGCTCCACCGCTGCGAGCAGTTCTTCCGAGGACAACGTATACTGGCCTCGGATCGGGTCTGGCTCGCCTCGTACCACATGACCGGAGTGGCGCAGACCTGGTACTATGCCCTCGAGCAGGACGAGGGCATGCCGTCGTGGGAGCGCTTCAAGGAACTCGCCAATCAGTGCTTCGGTCCAGCCGTCTGCAGCAACCGCCTCTCGGAGCTTGCACGGCTCCCTTGGCACGGCACCGTCCAGGAGTACCAGGAGCGTTTCAACGCCCTGGTGTGCCATACGCCGGAGCTCTCTCCACTCCAGAAGGCCCACCTGTTCGTGGGTGGCCTCCCGGATCACATCTGTGTCGACATCGAGCTCCGGGCGCCCCAGGATCTTCAGACCGCCATGCACTTGGCGCGGTCCTTCGAGCGTCGTGCGGCTGCCACGGCGACCGTTCCGCGGCAGCGTGCTGGGCGCCTCCCTCAGCGTCTGCCCCCACCACCGCCAGCTGCGCCACGCGCAGCCCCTCTAGCGCAGCCCGCTCCGGCAGCCCCGGCGCCAGCCCTACCGGTGCCACCGCCTCGGCAGTTCCGCCGTCTCTCCCCCGCGGAGATGGTGGATAGCCGCCGCCAAGGCCTCTGCTACAACTGCGACGAGCCCTACGTCCGTGGACACTAGTGCCAGCGCCTCTTCTTCCTGGAGGTGAGCTACTACACATCCGATGGCGACGACGACGACGACGACGCCCTGCCAGCCGAGGAGGCCGCCCCGGTGATCTCCTTGCACGCCATCGCCGGCATCCGCACGGAGGATACGATACTGCTGCCCGTCTACATCCACGGTCACCGCCTCACGGCCCTCCTCAACAGCGGCTCGACGCACAACTTCGTCCACGTGGACCTGATGCGCCGCATGGGCCTGGCGACATCGACGACCAAGATCCACGTGATGTTTGCCAATGGCGACCGCGTGCCTTGCGGGGTGGTGGCCCGCAACGTCGCCTTGCACATCGGCAAGGAGGAGTTCACCATCAGCTGCCTCGGCATTGACATGGGCGGCTTCGACGCCATCCTCGGCGTCGACTACCTGCGCACCTTGGGCCCCATCCTGTGGAACTTCGAGGACCTCTACATTGCGTTCATGTGGCACGGCCGCCGTGTCTTCTGGCGGGGGATTGGGTCTCCCCGCGACGACATCTTCGAGCCGAGCCTGCGGGCCTTGGCCACCAACCTCGAACGCCCCCTCCTCGACGTCCTCCTCCAGCAGTACGACGACGTCTTCGCCGAGCCGCGAGGGCTGCCCACGTCCCGCCCGTACGACCACAGGATCCACCTCCTGCCGGGCACGGCTCCAGTGGCGGTCCGCCCGTACCGCTACCCCCAGTTGCAAAAGGACGAGCTCGAGCGCCAGTGCGCCACGATGTTGTCCCAGGGCATCATTCGGCCCAGCACCTCGCCGTTCTCGGCACCTGTACTGCTGGTCATGAAGCCGAACGGCACTTGGCGCTTCTGCATCGACTACCGCACGCTCAACGACAAGACCTCCAAGGACGAGTTCCCGATCCTGGTGGTCGACGAGCTCCTCGACGAGCTGCATGGCGCCAAGTTCTTCACCAAGCTGGACTTGCGTTCCGGCTATCACCAGGTGCGCATGCACTTGGCCGACGTGGAGAAGACGGTGTTCCGCACCCACCACGGCCACTTAGAGTTCCTCGTCATGCCGTTTGGTCTCTCCAACGTGCCGGCTACGTTCCAGGCGCTCATGAACGATGTCCTGCAGTCGTTCCTTTGGCGGTTCGTGCTCATCTTCTTTGATGATATCCTAATCTACAGCTCTTCGTGGTCCGAGCACTTGCAGCACGTCCGCCTCGTCTTCGATGCGCTCCGCGCCCACGACCTCCACCTCAAGCGCTCCAAGTGCTCCTTCGGGTCCAGCTCGGTCGCCTACCTCGGCCACATCATCTCGGCCGGGGGCATTGCCATGGACAGCGCCAAGGTGGAGGCTGTGGTGTCCTGGCCTGAGCCCCGCTCGGCTCGGGGCGTCCGCGGTATTCTGGGACTCGCCGGATACTACCGCAAGTTCATCCAGAACTTCAGGACCATCGCCGCCCCCTGACTCGCCTCCTGCGCAAGGAGGCCTTCGCCTGGACCAAGGAAGTAGTGGAGGCATTCGCGGTGCTGAAGCAGGCGCTCTCCACCGGGCCGGTTTTGCAGATGCCGGACTTCGAGCGGCAGTTTGTGGTTGACTGTGACGCCTCCGGCACCGGCTTTGGCGCCGTTCTCCACCAGGGGTCCGGACCCCTGGCCTTCTTCAGCAGGCCGTTCGCCGCCCGCCATGTCAAGCTGGCGGCCTACGAGCGAGAGCTCATCGGCTTGGTTCAGGCGGTGCGGCACTGGCGGCCCTACCTGTGGGGGCGCCACTTCCTGGTCCGCACCGATCACTACAGCCTGAAGTACCTCCTCGACCAGCGGCTGTCCACAATCCCGCAGCACCAGTGGCTCAGCAAGCTGTTCGGCTTCGACTTCACCGTGGAGTACCGCCCGGGCCGCCTCAACTCCGCGGCCGACGCCCTCTCCCGCCGCGACAGCGAGTCCAGTACGGACGATGTAGCGGCACTCCACGCCATCTCCGGGCCGTCCTTCAGCCTCATCGACGACATTCGGATGGCTACCTCCACCGACAGCGAAGCCACACAGCACCGGGGCGAGGGCCTCACGGCTCCTTGGCGCTGGGACGCCGAGCTCCTCCTCCACGGCAAGCGCATCTTCTTGCCTGCCCAGGACGACCTTCGCCAGCGGGTGCTCTCATTGGTCCATTCAGCAGGCCATGAGGGCGTACAGAAGACCCTACAGCGTCTCCGCGCCGGCTTCTACGTCCCCCACGACAGGCTGCTGGTGCAGGAGTTTGTCCGCGCCTGCCCGACGTGCCAGCGCAACAAGACGCCGACGCAGTGGCCAGCCGGGCTGCTCCAGCCCCTCGAGGTCCCTTCCCAGGTGTGGGCAGACATCTCGATGGACTTCATCGAGGGGCTGCCCAAGGTCGGCGGGAAGTCGGTCATCCTCACCGTGGTGGATCGCTTCTCGAAGTATGCGCACTTCATCGCCCTGAGCCACCCGTACACGGTGTCGTCGGTCGCCCGCGCCTTCTTCGACGGCATCGTTCGACTCCACGGGTTCCCGGCGTCCATCGTCAGCGACAGGGACCCTGTCTTCACGAGCCACATGTGGCGGGACATGTTCAAGATGGCCAGCGTCCAGCTCCGCTTCAGCACGGCGTTCCACCCCCAGACGGACGGCCAGTCGGAGATCGTCAACAAGGTGCTGGCCATGTACCTGCGGTGCGTCACGGGCGACCGCCCGCGAGCCTGGGTGGACTGGCTCGCGTGGGCCGAGTACTGCTACAACACTTCGTACCACATGGTGCTTCCGGCGACGCCGTTCGTGGTGGTCTACGGGCGCCCCCCGCCAGCGCTCCTGCCGCACACCGCCGGTGCGGCCCAGACGGACGCGGCTGACACGCTACTCCACGACCACGACTCCTTCCTCGCTGACGTCCGCGAGCGTCTTCTCCAGGCTCGTCAGCACGCCAAGCACTACTACGACGCTCATCACCGCGAGCTGGAGTCCCAAGGGTAAGCTCGGTCCCCGCTACGCTGGGCCGTTCCAGGTGATTGAGCGCATTGGCCAGGTGGCCTATCGTCTACAGCTCCCGGAGGGGTCTCGCCTCCACGTTGTGGGGTTGCTGAAGCCCTTCCACGGCGATCCCCCTGCGTCCACTCCGCCATTGCCGACCATTCATGATGGCCGGGTGGTCTTGACTCCTGCTCGGGTGCGGCGGGCACGCTTTCAGCAGGGCGCCTAGGAGGTCCTTGTGGAGTGGCAGGGGCTCCCTGCCGATGATGCGACCTGGGAGCCATGGGAGTCCTTCGTTGAGCGCTACCCCGACTTCCAGCTCGAGGACGAGCTGTTTCCCGAGGAGCGGAGAGATGTTACGGGCCAGGAGCAGCCGGCCCAGGCCCAGCCGGCGCAGCAGCCGACGGCCCCGGCGTGGATCACGTACCAACGCCGGGGGCGCCGCCCCAGTGGCTAGGAGAGCCACGATTTATTTCCTTAGGGTTTTATTCGCTTTCCTAAAGTGTGGGACAATTTGTAAGTTAAATACTCTCTTCTAGATTGAAACAGATTAGGCTGGGAATTGATTCCAGTTGGCCTCACGGGGCGCCCCTACTCTCGCGTCTCTCTCCCTCGCGATCTCCCTCTCGCGCTGGCGCCCCCTTCCACGCTGCCGCCGCTCCCCTTGCTGGTCGCCACGGCGCCCATCCGCCAGCGACCCCCAAGGCCTCGCCCTCCATCCACGCACCCCTACAACCTTCGCAGCCGCGGTAGGAACTCGGTTCCTATCAGATACTCCTTTAGATTTATATATATGGAGAGAAATGATCATGTAAGTAAAAGTGATTCTCCTTTAAGGCCGAAGTGATTTGTGCAAGAAACGAATAAGAACAAGCTATATTTTTCAGCTTCCAATCCCCTTACTCCATTTCAAATAATCGCTTCATTAAGTCAGCCTAGATTTACTTCTTTAAAATCAGTCTAGAAGCTGCTCTGGCAGCTCCTGCTAACCACCGATCTGGAAATCTAATAACTTCCACTGTTCTACAATCCAACTACTACCTCAAAATTTTCAGAGTGAGTGTATTACCAAGTATTATCAATATTTATAAATATGTACATATTGATAATAAAAGAAATTAAATGTTTGAAATGCAGTTTTTTTACTAAACAAGCCTATCGTCAGTTCAAGATGCAGGTGGGTCGGAATTGGTTGACCCAAACCTTGACCCACTGCACCCAGTTAGCGTTGGGTTTTGGACTTTTGGGTCAACCCAATCCTACATAATTCTGGGTTTTGGGTCGGCCCAAAAAAAAAACACCAGCGAGCGTTTTCTTCCCACAATCATAGGCGTTCCTTCGTACCGTCACTGTCGGCGCCATCGTTCGAAGCAAGCGCTCCTCCTGCTCCACGGGGGTGAGCTTGATGACGGACAGCATGGCGTCAGCGGCCTACCAGCGCCAGCGCGGGAGGTGCGAACGTCGTTGGCTCGGCCGGTGCATATGGTTGTCTCCGGGAGCAGAGCTAGATGCATGGGAGAGCACTTCCGATCCAAGGGTACGCCTGAGAAAGTCATGGACGATGGTGGTGGTGGTAACTAGCGATGCAATGTCCACGAGCGCGCGGGATTGGTCATACCATGCATGAAATTAAACGTACCTGTATCGCAGCGAGGGGAAGAGGGTGACGCTTCTCTTGTTTTTTGGTGACACGATGACCCACTATTATAAATAAACCAGTGTGACACTGTTATTGTTGGGTTGGTCTTGTAGGGTTTTTACTACCCTATACTAATTATGAATTGGGTTTTGGGCCACTCACGGGTCGACTCATGTAATAGCATCTCCAAAAGCTTCACTAAAAACATCTTACTAGCTAAAATTTTTAGAAGAAAAAACTCCAAAAACTACCCTCCAACAGACTCTGATGTCTGGACCGTCTCGCTATCGGCCTCGCCATACCCCGCTCATCGCTCGGCAACTTTGTCAAGCGGCCTCACTCGCCAAACTCCCCGCCCGCCCTCCCCTCCATGGTTTACCAAACCGTCGGTAACCGGACCGGTTTGACCGGTAACCGGTCAAACCGGTCCGGACCGGTACCAGTTTGGTCCGGTATGAAACCGGCCAAATTTTAAAATTTGAATTTGAATTCATAAAAATGAAAAATTCTCAAAAAAATTCCTAAAAATATTTCAAGGTACGACGAATCTAATGGTGTCAAATTTTCCCAAATATTTGATCATTTAGTATGGTTTGCGGAATTTAGAAGTTAAATCAAAAAAGAAAAAGAAAAAAAACGACGGCCCATTAAGGCCCATCGCGCGGCACAGCGTATTTAACCTATCCCCAAGTGTCCCGCAGCCTCAACCGCCCCCCGTCCGCTCCTCTCGCCCCCTAGGCACCCCTGTCCGCCGCCAGCACCCGCCGTCCGCCGCCCTGACCCGGCCATCCGGCCCCTGAGAGCGGCTAACCGGTCCCCCACACCGGTAAGCCGGGCCGGTACCAGATCTACCGGTGCCGACCGGTTAGCCGCCCTTGGACGCCGGTTTACCGGCCCGGTTAGGCGGTAAACCGCCACGAGCGGCGGTAAGCCGCCGGCAGGTCAGGTTTTTTTTTCCTAGGATTTAGGTGTATTTAGATGATTTTTTTAGGATTTAGGTGTATGACTTAGGTATATTTAGAATGTAGGTAAGATTTAGGATTTAGAATGTTTTAGGATTTAGGATGTTTTAGGATTTAGAATGTTTTAGGATTTAGGTGTATTTAGATGATTTTTGACACTATGACTTAGGAGTTAGAATATTAGATGATATATTTTTGTTGTCCATGTATGCAGATAGACAATGGCAAGCAGAGATGTTGTATGGGAACACGGGGAAAATCTTTATCCCGGATGGCGATGCAACTATTGTCGTACGCAGAAAGGAGGAGGTGGTGCGACTAGATTGAAACAACATTTGGCTGGGCGCGGGGCGGAGGTGGTGCATTGCAGTAATGTGCCACCTGATGTGCGGGACTTCTTTCAGCGTGAGTTGGATAGGGCAAAGAAGTCAACTGCTGACCGGGCTCGGGAGAGGTTGAGACGGGAGAAGGCAGCAGCGGAGGGAAACTATACCGGTGATAAAGAAGATGAGGAAGCTCAGGTGCAGCGTGCCATGGATCTATCAAGAGCGGAAGTAGAGTTCCGACGGGGGGTGGAACAGAGAGGAGGTGCATATGAGCGTGGAGGGGGTAGTGGTTCGACGAGGGGGAATGTTATGCAGAGGATGTTTCGAAGGTCCACTTCGCAGAGGGAAAGTCCTGTGGTGGAGGACTATAACTTGGAAGCTTGTGGGAGAAGAGGAATGATGCAACCAAGGATTGATACAGGCTCCTGGACGCAGAAGGATAAGAACGCAAAGGAAGCTATTGGTAAAGCTTGGTCAAAGTTTTTCCATATTGCAAGAGTTCCTGGAAGACAGGCTGACAGTCCATACTTTATCAGTGCGGTCAGGGAGACACAAAAGTGGGGTAAGTTTTCTTTCATTGCAATGATACCTATGAGCGTACATCCTTGTATCTCATGATTTTCATATGGTTTGCAGGTAAAGGTATCGCATCACCCACTGGACGGGATATTGATGGCAAGTACCTTGATCAGAACGAGCAAGACTTGAAGACGAGGTACGTAAAGTTTCAGAAAGACTGGCCATTATTTGGCGTCACGTTGATGTGTGATTCATGGACTGGTCCGACGAGGATGAGCATCATCGACTTTTTGATATATTGCAATGGGGTCATGTGGTTCCATAAGTCTATTGATGCGACCGAAAGAACTCAAGATGCTGCATATTTGTTCAAGGTAGTCCCTAAACATGTTCCATTCGCATGGTGTATGTTTTGACATATTACTAAACAATCTGTCTTCCATTGCAGGAGATTCAAAAGGTGGTGGAAGAGATTGGACCGGAGAATGTCGTGCACGTAGTCACCGACAACGGCTCGAATTACAAAAAAGCATGCAACGAACTACTAAGTGACGTGTATGACCACATAGTTTGGACATCGTGTCTAGCACACACCGTCAATTTGATGTTGAAGGATATAGCTCGAAGGCCTGAACATATTGTTATGATCAAGCAATGCAAGTGAATTTCAAATTGGTTACACAATCATGGTCAGTTGAATACAATGATGAGGAACGCAATCGGTGGTGAGTTGGTGAAGTGGAATGCCACTCGATTTGGAACCAACTACATGTTCCTAGAGAGCATCTATCGGAAACGCGATCGTTTCATGCAGTGGATGGCATCTACTGAGTTCCAACACAGCAAATGGGCGAATACCGAAGAAGGTAGATTTACTCATGCAAGTTTTTCAAGTATGGAGTGGTGGGATGCAATGAAATATATCATCGACACGGTTCAACCAATATACAAGTTTCTCCGCTTCGCTGATCAGGACAATATATAACCAATATACAAGAAGCCGAACATGTCCGAGGTATGCATATACGATGGATCCAACTCAACAAATGTTTCGTGGTCTCAAGGATACATTTCAGCGCATGACGGATCTCCAGAGCGCCGTCCAGGCATTGCAGGAGTTTGACGTGTTTCGGCAGAAGGTTGGCGAGTATAGCAGTGAAATGGCAATGCGGATGGCGATGGACCCAAAGACATCCCCAAGTAAGAGTTACTCCGTATGAAATTGTTGTTTTCTCTATTCGAATATATTGCTTACATACTCGGTTGCACATGCAGCGTCATGGTGGATGATGTTCGGATCAAGTACTCCATAGCTACAGTACCTTGCCATGAGACTTGTTTCACAATGTTGTTCGTCCAGTGGATGCGAGCGGAACTGGAGTACTTTTGCCTTGCTGCATACAAAGGTTCGCAATCGGTTGTCAGCACAAGAAACTTAATAAGCTTGTCTATGTCAACTACAACCTTCGTCTCCGACTTGAGGAGGTATCCGGCCCACTGATGCGTGAAGAAGGTGATTTCATTGACCAGCTGGCCCATCTTTCTTTCTATGATGAGAATAATCCGGTGCGGGAATGGATGAAATATGGTAGATCTAACCGGGCTCCAGTTCTGGACGAGGATGATGATGACGGCGACATCCCTCTCCCGTCCCATATTGTCAGAGATCAAATAAACGAGTCAGATCTACATGAGGCTACGGGGAATGATTCCATCAGCGATTGGGCACGTACAAATATAGGTGACACTCACCTAGGGAAGAGAAAGTTGCAGAAGGGACCTAAGAAGGGTGACCCGAAGCGTCGAAAATGCAAAGGAACAGCAAAACCAGTGAGCAGCGACACCGAGACTGATGCTGGCAAAGGTGAGCGTAGTCCGCCATATCAGGAGTCCGAGGATAGCCGCTCGGCCGATGATGGTGATGATGGTGACGGTGCTGAGCCTGATGCTGGTGGTGGTGGTAGTGGTGCTGATGCTGCTGCTGGTGGTAGTGGTCGTGCTCGTGGTGTTCGTTTCACAGGTATACATTGCACATACAAATAGACACATATTTCTGACTATTGACTACTAATTATGAAATATGGTTGATTGCAGGGGAGACTCAGTTCACACATGCTACTCAGGACACCGACCATGGAGCACCGCAATCGCAGAGGAGAACAGGTGGACCAACGGACTATGATAGTCCACAGCACTCTTCTTCCTCCTACAGCGATTCGAGGCACTCTTTTCACTATCTCATTCCTGACATCAGCATGCAGCCACCGACGAGATGGGTGTACGAATGGGAAGACCCTCATTTTTACACTATGTTAGTTCAGAAATGGCAGACAACATCGGCGTGGACGGGCCAAACTTGGCAACACTACAAGGCTGAGCTGCTTAGAGTGCGAGGTATCGCTTTGATGTCCAACGCCGAATACCAAACCGCATCCCAAATGGGGGTCTTCTCATTTCTACGTTGAACTTTCGTTTCATGTGTCTAGGTGTATGACTCTGTATTTGTATGCACGCTTATTACTATTGTATTTGTATGTATGATTATAACTTGTTGCTTTGGTATGGTCATTTACATTAAAATGTGCATAGCTCAGGCCGAAATTTTCTTTTATTTTACACCGGGATCTATTTTTCAAACGGTGGAAAACTAACCGGTATACCGGTCCAACCAGCCGGTATACCGGTATAACCGGCCGGTTTACCGGTTCGAGCTGCCCCTCCCACATCACCGGTATACCGGCCAAACCAGCCGGTAAACCGGCCCGGCCGGCCGGTATACCGGTCCGTACCGTTTGAACGCCGAGATTTGAATTCAAACAAATTCAAATGGGGTTTTGTCCGGTTCCGACCGGTAACCGGGCTAACCGGACCGGTAAACCGGTACCGGAGCCCGGCGGTTAGGCCGGTCCGGTCGCAAATTAAAACCCTGCTCCCCTCCCGCTTATGCTCATTCCCACGCTTACGCGCAGCTCCGACGCCCCCTGCCACTGGTGCGTCGTTGAGGCAATGCAGCTCCGGCGCACCCTCGGTGCTGTAGTGGAACCGACCCCTCAGAAATCTCGCTCGGACACCCCCAGGACCTCACCCAAGGCCAAGCCCCACCGGAGCAGAGCTCCCCGCGGCGGCGAGGGCGCCATTCCGGCTCTCCCCGACTCGAGCTCGACCTTCCTACAGCCTAATCAGCACCACATGCTCTGTAAACCCTGAAACCTGACCCCAACTGCAAGCAAAATGGCCCAGACCCTGTGCTCACCGGAGGCCTTGCTCCTCTACACGGCGGCGGACCAATGCGATGAGATTGACGACGCTGGTGGCACCAGTGGATGAGTGAAGCTCCAATCGCCTCAAATAGGTCGTTGAGATGCCCACGATTCTCCACACGAGAGGAATCAATGGGACATCAAGCAGCAATAAATATGCAAGTGGGGCGGCTGCGGACAGCCCACCCCACGTCCGCAAGACCCGCAACATCTTTGTGGGCTAAGCACGGCAGCCCGCGCACGCCCGCGAATGCTTTGTGGGCTACGCGGCAGCCCGCATATGCCCGCATGCCCTACAGGCTAATATGAATACCGGCCGTACGGCACAAGCAAGAGAGGCAGCCTGTATTGATTCTTTCTTTTACAATCACAATTCCATATCATAATATGAATACAGGCTATCACAAAAAAAAACTACTCCCTTTAGAATAAAAAATTCTGAGAAGACCAAGAAATTTACGCTAATATCATACCATCACAAGAACTAGCTTGTCCTGATAAAAAAGGAGACTAGCATAAGGCTCCATAATAGGTTATGAATACATGCTGTCAAGGTTCCATCCAGGGCAACCTTCTGCATCAGGTTATTACAGAAAGTGCAAACAGTTATCTCTAAGATGCTCATTCTTGCAATGCATTGAAGCTCTCTCAAATAAGTGTCCAGCAGTACGTGATTTACAAATTACTACATCAAAGCCACTGCTTCCAACAGCATGCACCAGAACAGAGCAGAACATCACTGGGTTTGAACAGAGCAAAAGATTCCATAGCTTGTTCCTTTAGAACACTGCATGTAATTAAAAAAAGCATCAACATCTCACTCTTTGCAAAGATTCAGAGCACACAAGTATTAGATCATTAGTGGGATCAACTACAAGTCTACAATACTCAAAGGGAAACTTCAGCAGTGGATGCTTTTAACTTCAGAAGTGGATGCTTTTCAGATCGACTAATAGCATTTCAGCAGTAGCAACAGGTTCAAGAACTTTAATATTGATCAGTCACCAATGCTTCTAGATAAGAAACTAGCCCAGCGAATCATATAATTCTGTTCGGCATCAATTAAATAAGAGCACAGCTATAATTGGGAGATCTCTGAATCTGATCCATTTTATGGAGACAAGCTTGACATTGCAGAGTTAAATAAGAGCACAGCTATAATTAGCTGGATCCCTTGGCAAATTTCCTTATATACTGAAAGAACCACTAAATTAGCTGTCCAAGTTTCCAAAAAACTAAATCAAAAGCAATCAGAATATTGGCCCATATGCAAAGAACTTTTAAAGAATAGAACTGCAAGAATCTCAGTTAGTAATACTTACAGCAATATGCATTAGATGCAATCAAGCTCATCTCCAGCTATGTTTCCGGCTATATGATCATGTGTACTATCTTCTGATCTCAACCAGTCTTGAAAGCAAATAAGAGCTTCTATTGTTTCACTTTTCAACCTACTTCTGTAGTCGCTCACAGTTCTTTCTGCAGAAGAAAATGCAGATTCTGAGGCCACTGTTGATGCAGAACTCAAGAAAGCGCATCTTAAATCGAGGATCGAGAATAACTGGAATGCAGATTTTCAAATAGGACAGATCCCAATATGTGTTCATTTTTTCTCTCATCCCATGCACCATAGTTGTAATCACAGGGTCACCAATTGAAGACTGTTTGTCCAGCTCTCTCTTCACTTCCCACAACATATGAAAGTAACGACTTGAAGTAGGATATTTTGATCCCGAGACTATCTTGGTTGCTTCATAGAAAGGCTGTAACATGTTACATAGCTTCTTTGCCACCTTCCAGTCCTTGGTTGAAGGCTCATGTAAGTATTGTGGGTCCCCCTGCTTTAAAGCTTCATATACCTTCCTGTACTTCAGAGCTGTCTCGAGCATTAGGAATGTTGAATTCCATCGAGTTACAACATCAAGAGGAGGTCGTTTCCCAGGAGAAATACCAACTTGCTCTACGATTTCTTCAAACCTTTGCTTCCGAGCTTGTGAGCTCTTAACATACTTTACACTGTCTCTAATGTTCTTGGTAGCACTACTGATTGACTTGAAACCCTCTTGAACAATCAGATTTAAGACATGTGCAGCACAGCGACAATGAAACAATTTTCCTTTGCGAGGTAATTGACCCTTATCAACAAGGTTCTCTTGCAAAGTTTTTGAAAAGTTATCATTTACAAATGCATTGTCCAATGTAATTGCAAATACATTGCTTTCAATGTTCCAATCCTGAAGTGTTCTCAACAAGGCATTGAACATAGTTCTACCATCATGGGGTGACTCAACAAGAGTGAACTTTATGATCCGTTTATAAAGTTCCCACTCATCATCAATATAGTGAGCAGTCACACACAAGTAGCCTAGAGTCTGGTTTGAGGTCCACATGTCTGCAGTGAGGGAAATTCTAGATTTCGACTTGTTCAGCAACTTTCTTAAGTTTGCTCTTGCTTCCTCATAGGAGTCAATGCAATAAGACCTTATGGTGGTTCTGGACACATGCTTGAACCATGGGTTTATGGTATCCACAAATGATCTGAATTTTGGATATTCAACTAGGCTAAATGGTAATTCATGCATGGCAATAAATTTAACTAGCTCTAGGTAGGCTGCTTCTTGATTAAACCTCCAATCTTTCAAAGACACATCAGCCTTGGACATACCAGAACTCATTTGGGAGACCATTTCATCCAATCTAGCTTTTCCCTTGCAAGTCTTCAAGTGTCTGCCACAAGCACTTGTAACAATGTCTCTGGTTGTTTTGAATAATTGATTGCAATGCATACATTGAGCCTCTACTAGAATCCCATTATCATATATTGGATCAAATTCTTTCCATATATGTGAAGTAAGTCTGCGTCGTTTATTCCTATGTGGAGATCCTAGTGGTTGGCATGGAAAGTATATTTTCAGACAAGACTATAGTACAGAACAATTTAAAATCACTAATTGGAGCATAAATCCAAGGCATTAACATGATAGCAGGTAATTAAATATAATGCATTAACTATCAGTTCATAGCTCTGAATGGTTTGAACTTACCGTGACCAAGCATACTTCTTTTTTTGATAAAAGGAGATATTGGCGATTCTTGTGAAGACCTAGCCAATGTTGTAGACGGGGAAATGACCCTCGGGGATAGCATCATCCTGACTCCAGTTGACAAGAATCATTACAGTTGAGCTCTTGTCCATAAGTCCTTTCCCTGCACCTACCTCCTCCTCTCCCCTTCCCTGAACACAAATCGATATATAGCTAATTGCTTCTCCACCTCGATGGCAGCAAATCAAATCGATGGGGGATTTTTGGCAAGAAATCAAACCTGTGCTTGCTTTCTCTTTTCTCCTACCCTAATTGCCTCCCGATGCGCAGTTGCCATGTCGACCGCAGCTTTTACTGAAGATGAACTCCTCTCCATGAGCCCAGATCTCAGCGGTGGGGGACAACCGGCCGACGATGGTGGCGGCGATGTCCTCGTCGCGGGCGCAGGCGCGGGCACGAGGACACACTCCGGCGCACGCGACGAACCAGTCCTTTTTGATGCAGATCGAGGTGCTGCACAGGAGGGAGGGTCAGGAGGCAGCGCCGGCGGGGCAGGGGGCGTGGCTGAGCTACGGTTGTCCATGGAAGCGGCGGCGGCGCGGCGCGGCTGCGGGACAGCGAACGCTCGAGGGAAGCTGTAGATGAGGGTGTATATGTGGGCTATGTGGGCTACGTGGGTTCACCCGCATGAGCCCGCTTATGTTATGTGGGTTGATTTGAGGGTTCGTGGGAGTCTGCGGCGCAGTTGGCCCAGCGGGCTGGCGGCTTGGCCTGCGCCGTTTGCATCCCTAAGCAGCAACAGCAAATTTGGGCAACGAGGATCGAGAAGGAAGAAGAGGGCAAAAGGATGGGGATGAATGCCCTTGGACGCGCGAAGTGGAGCTGGGCAGGCAGAGCGGGTGGCGTTGGGTGAGCGGTGGGCTCGGCCCCCGGGCCGGCGGCGAGGGGGAGGACGCGGCTGGCGGTGAGGAGGAGGACGCGGATGCAGCTCGCGAAGGAGATGGATCAGGGGGTCACTTGTTAGCGGGTCAGCGCGAGAAGGGGATGGAGCGGAGGGGATGAATTGAGAAATTGTTGAATTTCAACACTCTAAATAACTAAATAGCTAGTTAAATAACTAGCTAATGAGATATAACTAGCGTGATTTGGGAAAACTCTTGCAGATGCTCTAATCCTGCATCTGAGTTGCAGACGCGCAGGAGTCAAAGTTTTCGAAGACGTTTCCAAATCTTGAAGCGCATCGAAACAGCAATTGATTCATGGTTCCGCTTATCACGCAAGATCATGAATTCGGCTGTTGCTGACATGTCAAGCTGCAGGCCGCTTTATTTATTGCTATTTGCTCCTATCCGTGGATCGATAACAGTGGGAAACGGAGTTGACCATGCTTCGTGCAGTCATTTCCAAGAAATTACCATCCAAGTCATCAAGTCGAGCGATCGATGACAGATCGAGCTAGCTAGAGGGGAACACGAAGCAAATGCCTGTTTTTTTAGCCCTGTCGCATAAAAAAAATCTTACCATTTAGCAATATCAAATAAAATTTATTTGTAAAACTTTTTTGACAGATGGGTGCTAATTTGCGAGACGAATCTAATAAGTCTAATTAATCCATAATTTGCTACAGTGATACTACAGTAACCATTCACTAATTATGGATTAACATACCTCATTAGATTCGTCTCGCAATTTGGCCCTAAGATTCTGCAGTTAGTTTTGTAATCAGATTTTATTTAATATTAATAAATATTAAAATTCTCTTGGATGTGACATAGTCTAAAATTTAGCCTCTGAAATCGAACAACCCTGTAATCTCGCTCATTCTGTTGGATGGTCGACCGGAGCGAGGTGATGACCGATCGAGATTCTCCGATCCATTGACCGATCGAGACTTAGGCACATCAACTGATCCGATCAGGTCATCGATCGCCAGCAGCAGAGATGATGCACTGCACTGCATGCATGCGCACTGATGCAACGTTGCACACTGCACGCCTGCACAAACACAAGGTTGCAATGCAACAAGGCATCCATCTACCTGTGCTCTGTCGCTGCTCCAACTATTTACTGCGCCTGGTCTCTCGACTGGCCACAGTGAAAACCCAACCCAAGGTTTTTAGGCTGTGTTTAGTTGCCCAAAAAATCCAAAATTCAAAAAAAAAACTCCCCGTCACATCAAATTTACAATACATATATATGGAGTACTAAATATAAATAAAATCAAAAATTAATTGTACAGTTTGGTACTAATTTGTGAGACGAACGCTTTGAGCTTAATTAGTCAATAATTGAATAATAATTATTAAATATAAACGAAAGTACTACGGTGTACTCCCTCCTTCCCCGTTTATAAGGCACACACGCATATCAAGATTCAAACATTTATATCTTTGACCAATAATTTAACTATTAATTTTTAATTTTTATAATATAAATTTTATATGATTGGATTCGTCATCAA
Organism: Panicum virgatum; assembly: GCF_016808335.1. Taxonomy (NCBI): domain Eukaryota; kingdom Viridiplantae; phylum Streptophyta; class Magnoliopsida; order Poales; family Poaceae; genus Panicum; species Panicum virgatum. The sequence goes on along the minus strand of NC_053147.1, from coordinate 34,195,383 downwards.
ATATACTCCCTCCATTCACTTTTGATAGATATATTTTAAAAACTCAAATGTTCACAAATGATAGCTATATTTGCTAATGGCATGGGCTGTGACAATAAATAGCACTGGTAACGAGGAGTTTCCAGTTAAAGCATTGGAGGACCAACAAAAAAGTCCGTGTTGTATTTATTATATGATAAGTAAAGTTGTTTTTCTTGGTCATTGTGTCAAGATGAAATATAGCTATCAAAAGTGAACGGAGGGAGTAGTTTACAATGATTATAAATTTATAATCATAAATGATATAATATATGACAAATAAATGATCAAAGTATCGTTTGGAAGACCGTGCCATGTTCTACTGTGCCTTATAAACGAGGAAGGAGGGAGTATATTTTAACACTCCAAACTGAGAAACTTTTTTTTTAATCAGCCAGGAGGACTAGTGCATCGTTTAAGAAGGAGGGTGAGGCACCGCGCGCCTGCCGGCGTCGAACGCGAGTGGGCTTGCCCAGCCCCAGCTGGGCTAGCCAACGGAGCCCCAGCTCGATCCTCCAAAATGAAAAACTAAACACAGCCTTACTATTCCATCACTGCCAAGCTTCTCTCTCCTCACTTCTTTATATTTGACCACCGCCCCTCTCCGCCAAGCACATCCACCTCGGCCTCCATCCCTAGCGCTCTCGCCCCAAAGCAACGCCACAGCGCCACCACCCTTTCTCTCTTCCCCATCCCCATCTCTCCCGGCCCCACTTATACCAGCGCCGCTGCCTGCGCCCATGGAACCCAGCAACTCATCGCCCCCCGCCGCGGCCGAGGTTGCAGAAAGCAGCGCCGGCGTCGACGGCAGGAAGAAGGGCAAGGCGCCCAAGGGCGGGCCGGAGAACGCCAAGTTCCGGTACCGCGGCGTGCGGCAGCGGAGCTGGGGCAAGTGGGTGGCGGAGATCCGGGAGCCCCGGAAGCGCTCCCGCAAGTGGCTCGGCACCTTCGCCACCGCCGAGGACGCCGCGCGCGCCTACGACCGCGCCGCGCTCCTCCTCTACGGCCCGCGCGCGCACCTCAACCTCACCTCCCCGCCGCCGCCGTCGCTCGCCGCGCCGCGCTCCCACCCGCACTCCTCGGCGTCCGCGTCCTCGCCGCCAGCGCTCCGGCCGCTCCTGCCGCGCCCGGCGCCGCACCAGCACTTGGGCGCCGGTGCCCCTGCGGCCCCGGCCTTCCACCACCACCAGTTCCAGTACCACCTCCTGCCGCCGCCGCCGCAGCAGCCGACCCCGCCGCTATACTTCGCCAGCACGGCCACCGCGTCCACGGTCACAACCACGGTGCCGCCACGGGTGGAGCCTCAGAAGCCGGCTGTCGCGCCCGCAGTGGGCTCCTCTACGTCACGACTGGAGCCGCCGCAGGCGGGCACACCGGAGGAGGCGGCAGCGGAAGCGGGCTGGGAGTACAACGGCGGCGAGGAGGAGGACTACGCGTCGGCGCTGCTCTGGGACGAGCCGGAGCCCTTCTTCTGGTTTGATGTCTTCCTCAAGTGATGAACAGCACAGCACTTGTTGAAGCCAGCAACAAGTTGCTTGGCCGGCTTAAAGGGCTTCAGAGAGGAGGGGGGGGGGGGGGTGGCCATGGCGGCTGCTCATGCTCATGCATGCATGTGTTTGGGAGCAAGTAAGCGAGCAAGGTAGATAGGCTTACTAGCTAGGGTTTCTGATTCCTTTGTACTAAATTATCTTTAGATTTTTTTCTCTCTCATTCTTCTCTTTTTTTCCCTGGGGGTTTGGTTGCGGTATAGCAATGTGAGGTGGTATTTTGCTGGGAGGGATTATTTAGGGTTCCCTGCTGCTGATTTAAGATCGATTCGATTTGAATCATGCCTGTTCCTTGCATGGATCCATCATGCAATGGATGCAACTATTCATGGTGGCATATATAAATATTAGAGATGCAACATTTTCTCTCTTTTCATCCTTTACCTATCATCAGTTTGTCTCCTTTGAAATAGTGAATTCGAACTACAAAATCCAGATTCCTTGGTTCTGGCAGACTCCTGGTTGTAGTCATGGATCGACAACGATCTGAATGCATCACATAATAATAATTTAGAAAGGGTGTACATATAGTAGTGTAATTTAGGCATTTAAGCAATGCAAAAGACTTTTTGGCTGAGAAATATTTAATTGCTTTGGTTGGTTCATTAAATTTCAACCCATATTCAGATGCAACAATTTTGTTCCGTAGGTGTAGCTTCATTTCCCTTTTGTGGAGATTTTTATGAATATTGGTTTCCTTTATTTTTTTCCCCCCAAAGTTGCTGATAAAAGAATAGTCTGTCCATGTGATGGGTATAATGGCTATTTTAATGAACATATGAAGTTTATTATGTCTTTAGATAGGAAAAACGGAACATGAATCAACTATATCATTGACTCAGATCTTGATGATGTTAAACTTCAAACCTCTGAAAGTACCTCCTCATCTTGTTTGCATATCGATGATATTTTCTTTAAAAAAAACACTTCGGCCTTTTCCTGAAATTGTTTTATTCGTGACATTTTGCTTGAGTATCATAAAACCCGCCATTCTTTGTTTCGTCTTCTGTTTGGGTAGAAATTGTCCTGTTCAAGGAATCCAAAAAATAGCAGACAGGGTCATGGTCAGGATGCATGCTCTACACAATAATAACCTTTGGATCTTTATTAATTATTCACGTATCCTCGTGGATCACAATCCCAGTCTTGTGGCATGCTGGCCGGAACATAGAACCACATAGTACTGCTTAATTAATTTGTGGAATTTCGTTTGTGGCATGAAATTTTTACCCAGTTGAGTCGTGAGAATTCACTTAATTTGTGACATAAATTTCTTACCAAATTGTCATTGGGTAGGTTTCGTAGCCCATTCTCAGTGCAAATGTCATATGACTATATGAGCTTTACTCACGTTAAATGTCATGCTACCACAACAGCACGATACCAAATTAGCAATGGACATCAGTTAGTAAAAGTCCAACATTGCCGATGAACGAGTCGTTAAAGCTTCCTTATTAGTGATCTGTCAGTGATATTTGTTTTGCAGATCAACCATTAGTCGATAAAGATATTTCTATTTACCGATCAAATGTTAGTAAAGAGTTTTCTTAGTCACTTTATGATATGGCAAGCAATTTATGAGGAAAAAGAATAGAGTCTCTACATAGTTATTACCAGGAGCTATAAATAGAATAAAACTTCATTGAGAGGATTTGAGTTCTATTTTCACATTCATCAATTTATATTGGTCTTATGGCACATTTGATCACAACACCAATCAACAATTAAATGTGACAGTTTACTTATCTATGAAACTATGCAATGAGGGTGGTGGTTTCATTCCAGTGTCAAGCTGTATTGTAATTGGCAATTGTACGCTCACACAGTCCATTGTGATTAACCTTATGGTGGAAGCACTTTATTTATCATCCTAGTCTCTGTGAGGCTTTTATGATGTAGTGTGTGTATCCGTAGGAGTGTCTAGGCATGCAAGTGCTTCTGTACTACGCCCTTTGTCTTACCAAGATAGTTCATTTAGCCTCCAAAATTTGTCCAACAAAGATTCTCATTCAGATTGTACTGAGAGTTATCTAATTAAAACAATGAGTATCAAGAAACTATGTAGATATTCTATGTAGAGAAAGGTATGGAGCCAATTAAATACTTAAGTAGATACTACTTTTCTGTTTTCAATGCATTTGCATTTATTAAGGCTCTTGGGAATAAATAAATAGACAGTTTTCAATCACAACTGTTCTAATCAATTAAGGGTAACAAAATCATTTCTCACTACTAGTAATGTGTCTGAAATTTTCTAAACGAACAGTCTTTGTGGGACGGAGGAAGTATATTTTTTTCATTTTTATTTACATGTCAGATTAGGTTTATCCTAAGTCAAACTTGACTAACTTTAACTTGTCTATACCAAAATATAGCAACAACTATAATACTCAACATATGCACTATCCACATATACTTCATGGTGGATTTAATGAAACAAATTTAGTACTGTAAATATTTTTCTTTTTTCTTATAAGTTTGGTCAAAATTTGCCAATTTTGACTTAAAACAAACCCAATACAATATATAAATAGAAATAGAGGGAGTATTGTGGAAATAAAGCTCATCAATGCCATTTTAGGTGGCTAAAAACAAATGAACAGCATGCATCATCAGCTATCTAAAGACCAATTGGAGTGGGTTTGTGACTTGTAGGCGTAGCAATCAACGTACAGATGATTCTGCACAATTGGGAGTATGTATATGTCCTTTGCTTCAGTTGACAGAAGCAGTGGCCTGGCCTGGCCTGTTGGGAGTATATATATGTGTGGGCCGGGCCCATGACCCACATCAAATAAAGTACGTGGTGGCTCGGATCGACTCGGCCCAGGATGCATATGCATGGGAAGTGTGTGTGTTTTGGTGTGGGTCCGTCCAGGATGCATGGGAAGTGTGTTGGTGGGTCGGGTCCAGAACTTAAATTTTGTACACTGAGCCAGACAGCTTCTTCCTTGCCTCCTTGGTCCCTCGTCGAGTTGCGGTTGCGGCTTTTATTTGGTGCCAGGTCAGGTCGATCGATGCGCTCTGCTGCTCTGCTTGCCAACACCACACCATGCCTCATCATGTCGATCGCGCGCGGCGCGGGTGGTTCGTTCGTTACGCCAACTGCATGCTGCCGTCGCCCGTCGGTCGTCGTTCCATCGCTGTTCGCTCAGCCGTCGTCTCTCGCCCCGCCGTCTCCGGCTGATGTCTCACCCGCAGACTGACGCCGCATGCCGCCACAGGTGCGGTACCGACCGCCGCTCGCGACTGCAGTGCATGCGTGGCCATGACCGTACAGGTGACCGGTGTGCAACATGTCGTCCGTGCGTGCGTGTGCAGATGTATAGGTTGGTTTCAGGGCGAAGCAAGAGCTACCAGGCGGCCAGCAGACGGGTCGTCGCTGGGCGATCGGCTGACTGCTCACCGCCCGCTCCATCGGCTCCATCCATCCGTCGATTCGGGCGGCACACCATCCAGCAGCACGACCCTATGCATGCGTCATCACCCGTCGGCCTTTTTCCACGGCCACCGGGTGGCCTTATTCACCGGTGGCCGCAAGATTCAGTACTCCCGTTTGGTTTGGCACACCCAATATATATCAACAAAAATAACCAAAATATTGTTCTATTTGGTTAATTAGTTGGCAGAGCCGTACCGGCAAATTCGAAGGCCCTGTGCGAAACTATGAACTGGACCCTAGTACCATCGTTGCGCCTACGAGTGCCCAGTGAAATCCGGAAGGTGGAAGTGCAGACGTGACTTGTGCCGTGCCTGGCGAGCGATTATAATGAAAGCGAAAAAGATTGCACTGCGATCTGCAGATTTGATTGAAAGACAATGGTCAAGCGGCATATTTCCTCTTCTATGACATATTTGGGCTACAATTTGCTTCGTATTGGATCAAAATATAACTAAAACAAAATCTACTATATGACTATACCTAGTATACTCGTTATATTTTGGGGGCCCTGTGCGGTCGCACGGCCCGCACGGGCCTAGATACGGCCCTGTTAGTTGGGATGATGGAAGCTACTTCTCCTATATCGATCATGTCCTAAATCAATGGTACTCGACTTTATTAGTTGAGGTAAGGAAGCGCTTATAACAAAAATAAAACGTACGGTAACAAAAATCGTAATCAATGGTTCTGATCGGATTAGGGATCAGCTCGCCGTACCAACCCCCCGCACGTATTTCTTGGTTGGGCCGCCATGCTTGCCGCAGGTCTCTCGCTCCTCCTAACCTCCTCCCAGCACAAGATCCAACCAGGAGCCCAACTGAATGAATCAATCACACTCGTTCGCACAAGGACGACACAAACATGCATGCATCTGCTTTGCTTTTCTTTTATTTATTTACCTTTTGGCACGCACCGATCGACGTACGACATTGGAAGTTGGAACGACATGCATCGATCTCGTCGTCTCACACGCAACGACCGTACCGTCGCACCGACGTCGTCGGTCGCCTCGCGTGCGTGACCACCAGCAGCCAGCAGCCGCTGCGCGCGGCCAACGCAACTCAACGGCGGCCGGTGGGAAAGGCGCAAAACGACGGTGGAACCGCCGCCGCAGCGACACCACGCCGCCCGGCCGGCCAACCCAACCCAACCCGCGCGACGTGACGCGCGTGCTGTCCCGAGAGCCCAGCCCGGCGGTTCGCCGCCATTCCCCTTTCCCCACCACGACGCCCGCCAAGCCAAGCCAAAAACCCCCCCACCGGAAACGCACGCCCAAAACCCACCGCAAACGGCCGCGCCCGAAACCGCCCCCGCCCGTCCACCTAACCTCCCTCCCTCCCGTCACACGAACGGCGACCCAACTCCTCGTCCTCGGACCTCGGGGAGGGAGGATTAGGAAACCAGAGCCTCGGCCTCGCCTCCAACCACACCCCACGTCTCCCTTATATACGTGCGCAGCCCCACCCCCGGCGGCCGGCCGGCGGCGACTGATCGAGGGAATGGTGGTGCTGCCGGGCGGCGCGGATGGCGGCGGCGCCCCGGCGGGGTCGGGAGGGCCGGCGAGGGTGAAGGGGTCGTGGACGCCCGAGGAGGACGACCTGCTGCGGCGCGCCGTGACGCGCCACGGCCCGCGGAACTGGAGCGTCATCAGCGCGGAGATCCCGGGCCGCTCGGGCAAGTCGTGCCGGCTGCGGTGGTGCAACCAGCTCAGCCCCGGCGTGGAGCGCCGCGCCTTCACGCCGGAGGAGGACGCCCTCATCGTCGCCGCGCACGCGCAGTACGGCAACAAGTGGGCCACCATCGCGCGGATGCTGCACGGCCGCACCGACAACTCCGTCAAGAACCACTGGAACTCCACGCTGCGCCGCCACCGCAGGGCCGCCGCCGCCGCGGCCAACGGCGGCGCGCTGCCGCTGCGGCCGCTCGCGGCGGCCGCGGGTCCTCCTCCCGTCCCGCTCCGGCATCTGAAGCTGGCGGACCCCGAGGAGTCGGCGCCGGCCTCCGTCGTCCCGTTCCAGCCCCTGGATCTCAAGCGGGAGGAGGACGACGACGAGGAAGACGAGGACGAGGACGGAACCAGCGAGGACTCCGTGCTCATGGCGCCGCCCAAGAAGCGGCCTTGCCTCGGCGCCGCCCACACTCATCCTTCTCTGAGTGCAGCGAAGCAGCCGGAGCACACAGAGCCTCAGCCACCGACCCCGGCCGCCGAACCGGTCACGTCGCTCACCCTCAGCCTGCCAGGCGGCGGCGGCGGCGGGACTGTCTCCGAGACCCCGGCACTGCGCGGCGCTGCGGCGTCGGCGGCGTCGACCGTGGATGGAGCTGCGAAGATGCGGGCGAAGCTGGAGCAGGACTGGCCGCGGCTGCTGCCCGTGATTCGGCAGATGATCGGCGAGGAGGTGCAGCGACACCTGCAGGGGGCGAACGTGCAGGCCTGCTCGCTCGTCGCGTCGCCAGCGGGCAGGGCCGGCGCCGGCGCCGCCGACGGCCAGGACTGATCGACATGGTCGGCGTGCGTTTTCCGACGATCGGCGGCCGAGTTCCGCCACCATCTAACCCCTTTGTTGTTTAATTTCTTGGTTCATCATCGCATGAACAATGTCCATCACCATCATCATAGGTAGGATAGATCTCAATTAGAACAGTTCGCATGAACAAAAAAATTTTACCTACTCCTGCTAGCTAGCAACAGTAATCCAAGCAAGTTACAGAGACGACTGTAACCATCCGTCCGATAGATTAAAACCCTCATAGATTTTCTTTAATTTCTTGGGAAAGCGGTTCGTTCGTTCGTTCGTTTGATTATTCGATCCGTGGGCGGATCGGGGTCGATGGATGGAGCAGTGATGGCCGCTGCCGTCGAGGTGTTTGTTCAGTTGGGCGGTTCAGGTGTGGTTGGGTTTGATGTGTGGGTCATTGAATGTGTTGTGCGTGCGCGCGTGTGCGTTGGGGGGCGAGTGGGGTTGGGTGGCGGGCGCGCGGCGTTACCCAACCGAACGAAACCGCCTGTACCATGGACGTGGCACCGCACGTACGCTGGCTTGTTGGTGGTCGCCGGTTCCTCCTCCCCGACGGAGCAAGAGCATGTACAATAATAAGCTTAAAGCCAAATTAATCAGTATTTTTTTGTTGATGCGGAGGAGAGAAGAGAGGAAAGAAAAAAGAGCTTAGCTTTTGTTTTAGCACCAAACTTAACACGGAAGTATAGACATTGTTGAGCCCAAATAAAAATGCATATGAGGAAGAGTAGGAAAGAGAAAGTAAGACATGACATCACATAATAATAAAAAAATTAGAGACAAATATACATGAGATAACTATTGTATGACTGGACTCTTATCACTTGGCTTATAATCAAGTATTTGGCTCTATTATTAACCATGCTCTAACAGCTCCACGACTGCTACTACCGTTACAGCTTTGAGTAGCTCTGCTGCTTGCTATAGTAAATAGTAGAAGTAACTCCTCGATATCGCCTACAGAATTAAGGCAGCGTCATCTATATTTAGTACTGTAAGATGAAAATATTTTACTGCATTCAACACGCATATATAGTGCGTGTTTTTTTTTTCGCCTTTAGCCAATTCAATATGGTGGTGTACATCTGGATATGGCCGAGAAACGTGTTCATGGACCGAGCTGGGTAATTGGCAGCTGCCCTCATTTCATAATCTCAACGGAACATGTCATTTTCAGTTCTGCAATTTCATGATATAAAGGCTGTCTCCAACAGCGTAGCTAAAGCGCGACCCAAACCCAAAATGGGTCATGTACAGTATTTGCCTACCCAAAACCATGCTCCAACAGAAGACCGAAACACAGTACCCATTTTGGGTACTGCGTGAGACGGGATGCATATTTGCGCCCCTCTCTCGCTCCACGACGCATTCTGCGGCAGGCCGCTGCAGGTGGGTCCGCGGTGGCGCGGCGGGGCGCGGCGGCTCCACGGCGGCGCGGCGAGGTGCGGCCGGGGCGGCGGGTCCGCGGCGGTGCTGCGGCGAGGAGTGGCCGGGGCGGCGGGTCCAAGTGGGCCGGCGAGGACGGGAGCGGCCGGCGAGGACGGGAGCGGCCGGCGCGGCGGATCCTTGGCGGGGAGGCGTGTCCGCGCGTGTGGAGCACGGCGAGCTCCTTGACGAAGGTGAGGTAGTCGCGGCTGGTCTCATCCCACGGCGCAGTGCCGGACGCTGAATCCGCGGAGCCCGAGATCTCCCTCAACTAGCCGGCCTGAGTCGAAGTTGCTGGCGCCGGCGTTGCCGTCGATGGAGCCCTTGCGTAGCTGCTTGGAGCGGAGGCGCTTGACGAATATCTCGAGGTCGTCGAGGAGCGAGGAGCGGCGGCGAGGCGAGCTCGGCCGACAACGGCGATGCGGGGAGCAGCCGGCGCGGCAGGGAGCGGGGCGAGCTGCTTCGCTTCATCCGCCATGTGCGACGAGGGAGGGAGGGGAGGCGCGCCGGCCTGCTGCGTGGGGGAAGAGGCGCGCGCTGCCTGCTGCGCCGGTGGTAGGGAAGCGCAGGGCGGCGGCGCTGTGCTCCATGCGGGATTTGGGGCTTGGTGGCTCGGGCTCTGTTGGAGAAGGACGAGATTTGGGTGCCTACCCTTTTACTGTACGCAACCTATAGGTCTTGTGTTTGTGTTGTCTATGTTGGAGACAGCCTTAAAAACCATAATTTCTAAAAACCATAATTTCATGTAGTGAAAACAACTTCACCGTAAAAACAAGTTTCCAGTTCATTTTTAGCCTGAGTTTACAAAATAATTCCATAGTATAGTAACTCGATTTGCACAAAATATAGATGAAGAGAATAAGCACTCCCGGATCCTAACTCTCAGATGCTTTCCTCTGCTTACTCTTCCCTCTCAAAAAAGCAGAATTTCCTTTCTCTTCAAAAAACTTGTATACTACTTCCTCTAACAACAATACAAGTTATATTTTTATTTCCGGTTAAACCTTTCTAGCTTTTATCATTAGTATGTAAAGAATTATATACTCATGATAAAACATCGATATTAGACTATTAGTAATGGAAATACTTTCATAGAATATAATCATTTCAATTTCGTGTATCATAATTTCATAGAAATTGCTCAGCACACCAGCTTGTAGACCAAGTCAATACGATAAATGACTTTTATTTGTGGTTAGAGGGAGTATCCATTGCTCTGCAGTTCAGAAGAACGTTTAACGAAATACGTACAGATGATGTTGATAAAAGGCAACACAATAAGATACGGTCTGAGTGTCACAACAAATAGCGAATAAGGTGTGCACCAGCCGTTACGGGAAGCAGCAACAAACAAGAGTGCCAGCAGAGGAAAGATGCGAGTAAAAGCTATAACTGACGCGCTTTATTTCAGCACTAGGATGGTGGTAATATACTGATATATACAACCTTGGGAGTACACCTGGACAAATGATGCAACTAGCCTCCCAGCCTTGTACAGCACCAAAATAGATATGTACACGTCTACACGACATAAGAACATTGGGTACAAGGTAGGGAGGCGAATTACACGATGGTACAAAAAGGAGAAAATGTGGTTGATGATTGTGAAGAGGTCTCTATAGATTTTATCAAAACTATGTGAAGCCTAGCCGGCCTGGTTTTAAACCTGCTGGTTGGTGGTTACCGTGAGAAAATCACCTGTTACCTGTGCACTACACGGAGCTTTTCTATTGGGCCCCGTTGAGATGGAAATGTACGGCTATATCATGAGATTTATTTCGTTTATATCATCCATTGGAATCTCGAGCCCCATCAGATCGAGATCCTGGAGTCCATCATCGTCCATATTTAACCAGCCGCCAAAGTCAACATCCATTCCTGGCAACTCGAGGTTAGACAAATCTGGCATTTCAGCATCATTTGAAGTATTTGCTGGATCATCACGTCTAGCAGCAGCAGGAGCTGCTGTGCTGTCCTTGCCATTGCCCGAAGGCATTATTGTGGCTGGAAGCTGTGGATCCCTAGGAGTACTGTTTGATGGCGCGGAGATGTTCGCTGTCTTCTGCTTGGGCTTTGTTTTATTCTTCCTTTCACCTTTGGCATTAGAGGATGGGGGACGGCCAGACCTAGCACCTTCTCGGTTGTGCCCCTTCCCCTCCCTGTCTCTCTCGCTTCTCTTTCCTTTTGTATTGCTGACAAGAGAGGTACCAAGCCCCGAGATTTTCATAGTTCCACCTGTTATGCTACCTACAACCTCATCGAGCAGCAGTTCCCTTTGTTTTACATTGTTTGTCCAGGGATCCTCCTTCACAAACGACAGACCTGTTAGGTGACTGCTTGCCCGCGAAGCATCTGATGCACTGGCCCTATGAACTGATTTCACTGTTGTATTATTATCTGCAAACAATATAATAAATCAGATCCCTGATGGTCAGGCAATATGAGACAGAAAACAAGGCAAAACAAGAACTGATAAAAGACACAACACAAATAATTAATTAATTATTATGTTGACTGCAATACCTTGTGAGGCAGCATCCGAGCTGCTTCTATGAGACGTTGCTGATAAAAACATATCCTTGAAAGTGGGCTCATCAAAGCAACTTGTCCCCACCTCGTCATAGTTTCGGCATCGTGCTAGTGCTCGTTTGACAAAACTTACAGCAGCATGTCTGCCAGCTCTATTAATGTTTTTGCTGCTTGAGACATTTGGACCACAGAAAGCCTGGAGATTGGCAGAGAACAGATAATCACTTAACTATGTTAAACTACTGAATCTCATAATCCACAAAGCAAGCAACATGGCTCAGAGCCAACAAATGTCTCAAAAAGCTGATCTAATGATCTTGCATTTTTGTTAATCATGTATTCAGTGCAAGCGTATGCCACTTCATAGTTCTTATGTAATTATGTGAAACTTGAACATTAAGTGTCACTCAAATGGAGTTCCATATAATGACACAATGCTCAAGCTCAAATGTTGCTTAATGTTACCCACCTCAAATAAATAAGGGTTAGTTGGATCCATGCCACTACAATTTCTTGAAATTGGATTTCATGTTGAAATCCATGCCATTGAGTGGCATGATTTTCAACATGAAACCCAAATTCACGGAGTTGTGGTGGCATGAATCGAATTTTCCCAATAAAACTACACAAGTTTTAAACTACTGAAGCTGTCTCACACCCAGTAGTTGGGAACAGCACCAGGGAACCAAATGAAAGCCCTAGCCCTAGATGCGCATTGAAAGAACAAATACTCATGTACATTGCAGAAACTGTGAACCCTCCAGGGGCTGGGGTGGTGGCGTGTGTCTTGGGTGTGTGGTGGTGTGTGTAACTTGGCTATTTTGGCCTTTTCCTCTTCTTAATGCAATGATATGCAGCTCTCCTGCATATTCGAGAAAAAAAACTACACTCGCAACACAGTAATTGACATTTTTGGATGCAAAATAAACCATAGAAGTAAATTTCGATTCATGCCACCACAACTCCGTGAATTTGGGTTTCATGTTGAAAATCATGCCACTCAATGGCATGGATTTCAACATGAAATCCAATTTCAAGAAATTGTAGTGGCATGGATCCAACTAACCCTTGAAAATAACACAAGAACTTAATAGACATAAAGATACCAGCAGCACGCTTACAATATTGAAGAGCTGCTGGTAATAACATATTTACCTTTTTTGCCATAAAAATACATTTGAGTATATGAACCTTTTTTGCCATAAAAAATGCATTTCAGTAGATTCTCATTGTATCAAAACATGCAAGATACACGCATAACTTTTGAAAACATCAACAAAAAATTATATGCCCTGCAAGTGAAAAACATATGTACGAACAATGCACCAAGATACTTTTTAAGAAAAAGGATGGTGATAAAGGGAATGGATTCATAGAACAAACAGTTCCAGTAAACTTAAAAGGAAACAAAATTAGGTTGATGTAGAACCAAATTGGGAATTAGGAAAATACATAGTAGTGCATCTAAAATGACAAATAGCTGCATCTTGGAGATTTGTGGGAGTTACCATATATTTCTCGTATGCTCTCAGCAGAAGTCTTTCCATAGCACGCCGTGAGAATTCTCTGTTAATAGTGCATCAAGTATCCATAAGAGTTTGCGACATGAGAATTTGTTTATGTAAGAGGTGCAAATGGTCTGAAAATACCTCTGCTGAGACTCTTTTGCAGTTCTAACAATATCATCCAGTTTCAATAGCAAGTTTTTCTTCTCCACAACCTATGACATCAGAAAGTACTACAATTAATTAAGGGTATTTAATATGGCTGCTCACAACCGCTGTTGGACAGCGGATCGGTTTGCTCGGAGAGGTCTCCCTCATCCGGATCGTTGTCCACTATGTGATCAGGAGGAGGAGAACATTCAACATCTGCTCGTAGGCTGTGTTTTTGCAAGGCATTTTTGGTTTGAATTGCTGCAATTTTTTGGTCTTGCAACACTTGCTCCACAGCCTGACGAACCTTCGTTCGATGATTGGTGGGACAGGTCGGCTTTGATGGTCAGCGGCGATACAAGAAAGGGCCTAAACTCCCTCATAATCCTTGGTGCTTGGACCATTTGGAAAGTTCGAAATGATTGTGTGTTCAATGGTGCTACCCCTACCATAACTACGGCTCTGACCCGCGCTAGGGAGGAAGCCCATTTATGGAGTTTAGCTGGTGCTAAGGGGTTGTCCTTGCGCGCAGCCAGTGCTACCATAGCTTAGTGGGTGTGTGGTCAGGTCTTTCTCGACAGCAATAGGCGATTAAGGACTTGTAAGGGTGTGTGGGTGTGTGTTTGGGTCTACGTAAGACTCTCTCTCTCTCTTCTATTAATACAATGATACACAGTTCTCTTGCGTATTCGAGAAAAAAAAGGTATTTAATAATATAGACATGGGTCAAAGACATCCAAGATAGTAAAACAAGTTGATCAAGAAATGAAATTCACCACAACAAAAAAGGGCAGCAGTTAAAGATGATATGCAATATTGTAGACATGGGTTCAAGATATTAAAAATAATATTTTTTCTCGAACACAAAGATATTAAAAACAATAGAATGGATCAAGAAGAAATATGACACATGCATGTGCTTAGTAAGTTATAAATACCTCTTTATGAAATTGGCCTTCCAATTTACATGGGTTCAAGATATTAAAAATAATTTTTTTTCTCGAACACAAAGATATTAAAAACAATAGAATGGATCAAGAAGAAATATGACACATGCATGCGCTTAGTAAGTTATAAATACCTCTTTATGAAGTTGGCCTTCCAATTTACAGATTTCAGCATCAATATCCTCATCCTCACTATGTGCAAGATCAGGCTGAAATGGAAACAAGAAGTCAAAACACTAGAAATGATTTGCCAATTGCTATGCTATTTGAGTAAATCAAGATTTAAAAAAAAGGGGTTCAAATCAGTTGATAAAACAAGGGATGTTATGAACTGAATCAAAATAAAAATACTACTAAGACTAAAATGCTTCAAGTAAGAAGCTATAGAACATTAACATATACCCTCAAGACTTTTCAAGATCCATCACAGTAAACTAGTGTTCCTAATTTTTTTGAAAAAAAAACTCCATGCTGTTGTTCAATGAATCCAAACAAAAAGGATAATATCAAATTTAAGGGGAGAAGAGTGCATGACAGAGTAGGATAATAGCCAAAATAATATAGCAAGTTTTTCTTGTTCTGGCCAAATAGTTCAACATACAAATACTTATCAAACGAATAGAACAACATTTATATGGATATGCTTGCCTAGCACTTCTATCTAATCCAACAGTCATATTATAATGCTATCAAAATATTGATATGCTTGAAGACAAATGAGCGCATCTGATCTGCTTAATAGATCCACATGATCTTTTCATTCCAAACATTCTAGCAATAGGGAAATAAAGGTTTCGCTACCATATAAGGAAAGAAGTCACCAAACAAATATCAATGCGAGATGAATCTAAAAAGGAAACAACCGGAAGGAGCTCTTAGCAGTTACGAACATGACCCATGCAGATATTAACAGGAAGACACGGAAAACTCAAGGTCAAATAATTTGTTTACAGTTTTTTATGTATCATCTTGGAGACTAGCTATCAACGTGCTTGAACTGTGACCTTTGTTTCTTTTGGGTTTGGCAAAATAGCCATTTCCGTCCCTCAACTATCGCATGAGGATCAGATTCGTCCCTCAACTTTGAATTGGACCAATTTAGTCCTTGAACTTCTATTTTCAGGTCAATCTTGTCCCTCGTCCTAGGTGTGTGTCCACGTTGGCATGCCATGTCATCCTATGAGTGTTTTCTGTGAAGTCATCAATAGCAAAATATCCTATATACCTCTTGTTTGCATACCCTCACTCCTTCATCTATTGTTGAGGCCACCACCAACCCTTTATTTTCTCTAAAAATATGACTTGCTTTTCAATTTACTCAATGTTAAATTCAGTGCGAGATGAGAAAATGAGGTGGATGGAGTTTAAGTGACCTTGTCATAGATGAAGGGAACATATATGACATTTGGTTTGCGGTGAGTCAGCAAAAAAAAATGTCTAGGGTGATGTGGCACACTGATATGGACAACCAACTAGGACGAAGGATGAGATTGACCCAAAAATAGAAGTTAGAGGACTAAATTGATCTAATTGAAAGTTAAGGGACTAACTTGACCCTCGACCAAAAGTTGAGGGATGAATATGTCTATTTTGCCTTTGGGTTTCATCTCTAGCCTACCCCAACTTACTTGGGACAAAAGGCTATGTTGTTGTTGTTGTAAGAATGAAAAAGCATCAGGGCCACAAAACTATATTGGTGCACATATGCACAAACTCATATCATCTCTCCAAGAGGAATGAGATAATTCCCATCACCAACTTGGGCACCCAGATTCAATCCGAGGGGTATGATTGTGTGTGTGTGTGTGTGTGCGCATATGTTCACCAATGCGCTCTTCTGTACCTGATGTTTCTTACATAAGAATATCATCTCCAAGGCCAATCCTCAAAAAAGTAACACCGTCACGAGTGTAACATGCATATTAGTGAATAAAAAACAATAAACACAGAAACTAAAACAATGCAAAAATATATCAAAATAACTAAGACAAATAATAGAAACTTTATGATTATAGAGGGGGGGGAGGGGACCTACCACAGGTTCAATACATACACCGACTTCACTCAGCTCGATGATAATCCTATCACTGAAGCACATCTCACTGTACTGGAACTCAGGCCACACCTTGGCTTTATCCATGACATTACTGCTTTTATGTGACAGCCCATCATTATATTTCCAGTCAGAATCCATCATCAGACCATTTGGGGCCCTCACTGGAGCTTCGAAATTCATTAAAGGTTCTAACTTATAATTATGTGCATGGGGCTTCCATCCCCCGTCATCAAAATGAATTTCATGTGTATCAAATGGATATTCATCACTTATGTAAGCGTTGTTAGTAATACTTTCAACCTTATCTTCATCGATCAAAGCTTGAATAAGTCTTTGGCCAACTGAAGACCCTCCTTGTACCCCAATCCCATGGACAAGTTGATCCAGGATAGGTTCAATGCAGCTTGCCTCCCATGTAATGCCATTATCCAATTGATTCAAGCCAAAACCATTTGGAAGGGCAGTGTGATCATCTTTATTGCTTGCAGCTGGAGTTGATGGCTGTGAAATGTACTCCAGACCACCCTGTATAGGGGAAAAACCTTAAGCATAGGACTTCATTTAAATGAAGTTATGAAACGATTCCTACCATTTGCGTGTACAGTAACTACCCAGAAATATATCGCCACTAAGCCAATTTGCTAGTACTGGTACTGCATTGAACAAAGTTACAAAAAAACATAAAGTACCTTATACTTTTGGTCTTCATGTCCTATTGACCTGCTTGAGGTGGAATCGTCTGGCAAATGTATCTAACCAACAAAGTAATCAAGAAACAATAAATTAATGTACTGAAGAGTAAAATGTCATTGACACGTTGACTAAGATAGGCCAAGTCTTTGACACAACAGAAAATCACCCCATTTTACCTGTTGACTAAGATAAGCCACATCTTCTGTAGTTAAAAAGGCGAAGAAAGGTTCAACCTGCCGCCAGAATGGACTTGAATAAGCAGATCCTGCAACAAGAAAAAAAAAATATATATATATATATATCATTCAAATATTCAATGGTTTCCAAAAGGAGGAAGTTTTAAAAATAACAGAATGCGAAGGTAAAGTCAATACTTAGGGCAGCATTTGCTGCAGCAAGAAGTTCCTCATGGTCATCTTCTGATTGCACTGAAAAGTGAACAAGGTAAGTCCAAGGGTGTCTGATAGAAATTGTTGTAATGCATGAAACGCTCTAGTCATTAACAAGAGAAGCTGTTGAGCATGTACCGGGAGAGTCTGATTGCAGACTGCTATTGGTATGCCTAGGACGTGCATTGCCTTTGCGGTCAGATATCTTCTTCATCATTGGTCTTCCAGATTTACTACATGGAAAATTCAGAGTTAGAATATTGATGAGCAAAATACAATTGATTTTTAGCTGAGGAAGAAATCACCTCTCATTTCTCTCTGAGACTGTCCTCACACTTCTTTGTTTTGTAGTCGGAGCATTTTCAAGCTTATCAATTGATACAGGAGTGCCAGGCCTAGTTGGAGTAAAACCCCGTCCAACTCTTCCTTGTCTCCTTGCAGCATCTCCAATATCCTCATCAGCTGACAACTTATTCCTTTTGGAAGGATGTCCAAGGATAGCAATTTTCTGAAAACCAGAGCCATGCCCATCATCCAGTTCACCAGCCCTTTTGCTTTTGTCCCTTAACTTTTTTTCAGCAACTACAGGCTCATCACCTTCAGATCCAGTTAAGAGCCCGTGATCTCCCCGTTTCGTTTGTTGAAGACCATTTACAGATGCACGCCTTGGCAGCCCTGCAGAATCTTCATTGACAGGACTATCTAGCGAACCTGGTACCAGTGCACCATCAGTGGTGATAATAGGGATCAAATTTGACTTCCTTGCTGAACGGGATATCTTCAGAGGCCTCTGTCCACCCCACTGGGTGGGAGGAGATAATGAATGCGTAGATTTCGTACGTTTCGGATTGCCAGATCCACCAGCAGAAATCAACTTATTTGTACCAGAAGAAAGTTCCCAATCATCAGAATTAGCTTGTAATCGATGGGTGTTTGGAGATGACTTCAATAATGAACCTGAATTTGATCGGGGTCCCCTGGCAGACCCATTCACCTTCGGTAATGATGTGATGTTACCTCCACTATCATCCTCATTAGGCCTGAAAAATCAATGTGTGTGTGTCCGGGGTGTGAGCTGGGTTGGTGGTGGAATGCTAATCTGAACTGATTAAGCCTCATTGCGGAGCAGATGATAACTACCTAGTTTAATGTGGTAAATAATGGAGTAGAGGAGCACAGAGTGGAACAGGTAAAGAAGCATATCTTACTTGTTAATGGTTCTTGGATTGGGCATTTCTTTATCTAAAACAACTTGACGCTCCCTTTTGTTAGTAGGATGGAAGCCACTGTCTTGGTCACTCCTATTTAAGGGTCGTCCAACAAGACCATTTTGTGCAGAAAGCAAATCTGCTTTATTTGGGCCAGATGCAACAGTTCCAGACCTGTACATTACAGAATATTCAGAGAGAAACATATTAGCATTATGTTCATGCAACAAAAGTTAAGCTGCCCCTTAAAAGAAGCACAAAGGGATAGCATTTCAAAATCGATAGAGAATTAGAGATGAAAAATTCCAAGCCTAAGGTGGTTAAATTTCTAACCTGAAACTAGGGGAACTTGCCATTCTCGCCCTACCATCACTACTAAACTTGTGTTGCATGCCTTGTTTCGACTCCCGGTCTACATCAGAACTCCTCGAAACACCAGTCAATGACATGTCTGCCTTAATGGCAGATCGCTTTTTCTTCATCTTTGGCTTCTCCCAACCATCAATACTAGTTGCCAAACCTCTGATTTTTTCTTCTGAGACTGCAGAACTGCCATTGGTGGCTTTGCCAGGATCTGAGATTCTATCAACAGGCCCAGGCCCCCTTGATGGACCAGCTGTCCTTGCATCCATCTAACAAATCAGATGACCATCAGGAAAAAAATTACAAACAGTACAAAAAATCCATAGTAGGCTAAATAAGGCACCCAATGACATGATCTCTATGTGCAGGAAGTATCATCAGATGGAAACTAATAATGGCAATATAATACATTTAGCATGCTAAAAGTAAACAACGAAGCCACACAAAAAACACACATGCATCCAAGGCCTATGTTAATGCGCAAGGAATTTCACATACATAAATGAGTTCAAAGCAGGCAGCTCATTCTCTACTTATCCCAAACCTGAATCCTGATCGTATCATTTTAACGACATAATTGCAACCAACTACTAAAACCTTTTTATAAGGATAAAAGCAAAACAAACAACTAATAATAATATTTGTAGATACAAGGCAGAGGCACAACCTCAACTATGGATGTACGTATTCTCCTGTTTTGTCCTGCATTCTTTGTCCTCTCTTCTCCTCTCTGAAGTCCAACTTCCATATCATCTGCATTTAAATGGCTTTGAGGAACATTTTTAGGAATGGCTCCTCCAGATGATAACACTCGTTCATTTGATGAACCATCTCCCCGAGAACGTTTTCGTACAATATTGGGACAAAGTTTATCAAGCTTTGTTACAGCACCACCAAAAGCTCTAGATCTTTCCCTGAAAAAATACTCCAAAATGAACACAAAGTTACCCACATATAAATCCCTAAGTGCTAGGTAAAAAACAGCATCGCTACAAAGTCTTGTGTTGATGATGTGTTTCTTTGAAAAAATGGAGATTATGTTCAAGTATCTGCTAACCCCTTTTATCTGATAAGTTCATCCATTTTATTTGATAAGTTCATCTCAAGATAACAAAGTGATTAGTGAAATAATACCTGGCCTTATTTGAGGCATCGTTAAGATTACTCCTCATGCGTCTGATCTCTTCAATAGAATTTGGTAGATTTCTTCCAAGAGATGGAATTGATGTTGAATCTTCTGTGCTGGTTCCAAAAATGGAACTTATTGATTTCTTAAGATCTAACCGAGATGTCTTGTGATCCACAGTTACAGCTCTTAAATCCACAGCAAGTGATTGAAGTAGACCGACAGAGTCCACTCCTGCTGACCTTGATGAGCTTGATGCTGAAAACATCGTGTAACTATCACCACCTTCACGAAAGCTTCCTGACCTTTCCAATGAAGCAGCTGCATAGGGCCCACGTTGTGGATTGAAGTATCCATGCCCATCAGGGCTCCCAGACACCAAATCAGATTTTGTACTAGATGCCATTACCCCCAATTCTGGGAATTTTTAAACCACTAACATGTTGAACACAAATTCAGAAGGTGACGGCGACTTAGTCTTGCAACCATGAAGCTAAAGGTAGTATAGAATCTTCAAATCGCTGAAGTACCTGTGAAAACAAACCTCAAAATGATTTCTTTCCACAATTCCAACTACTCAGTTCACACCACACACAGCATGTCCAAAGTAAGAAGTAAAAGCTAGCTTTTAGACAGAAAAATAGCTCTTCCAATAGTAAGGCTACTAACCTAGCAAAAACAGTATCAGAATGATCTTATTCCTTCAACATAAAGTATATGATTTAACATATTAACTTATTCTTTTTTGTCTATATACTAACCTAGCCCAAAAAGAATGTTCTTCCAATACTGGAACCTTCTAAGTAAGAACTATTTCACATAATCTGCAAAAAGTAATTAAATGCATTCTAATATGACAATGCTGCTTATATATAAATATGTGAAGTAATTAAGTTGTAAACTTCTATTAAGATTAGTTCCATAAATGCAACAGTATGCTACTAAGGGCCTATTTGGTAGAGTTCTATCTGATTCTGATTCTCAATAGGAGCTGATTCTATGAGAGAAGTGATTCTGTAGCTGAAAGTGATTCTCTTTGATTCTCTAGCATAAACTCTTCAGGATGGAGAATCACTTCACTGAATCAGAAGAAGCTACTTTTTTCAGCTCCCAGCCACTTAGATTATTTCACAGAATCAGCAGAGAATCACTTCTCTCTAAAAAAACTGTTTGGTAGAGCTCCTGCTGGATTCAGCAGAGAATCAGCTCTGGGAGCTTCGCCAGACGCACACTAAATGCACTCATCTATATTCCATAACTCTTAACAAATATGACCAGCGATGAATGAAATCAGCACGATGCAAGTTGTGAAATCATCTAAGTGAGGCATCAACCTAGTGATGAGTGATGACCAGTACAAAACTACCATTATCCCGAAGCTACCAATTCAAAATAACCATGATCCATCCAAAGTGCATGGACCTCGAAGCTACAAAAGCAGGAGTGGATATCCTTAGGTGCACCTCTTTGTACTAATTTCATTGCCCCTCTTTAGTTCAAAAAATTGTACTAATTTCTCAAATTGAGCTCCCACTCTGAAAAATTAGTACAAACTTTTGAACTAAAGAGGGGCAGTGGATATCCTTAGGTGCACCTCTTTGCACCCCTAAGCAAAACCACCATGCCCCTTAATCCTTGTACTCCACTACACAAATGAAGCAGCTCAAACTCCTCTACTTCAATTTAAGACAGAAACAAGCCCATGATGAGCCGCTAGCCAATCACAGCCCACTGCTAACTATCACACCGCCATGCGGCACAGAGCAATCGAGAATCCCCACCCTACACGCAAAGCGGAGCAAGAGGCCAAAATTGACACCACCAGAACCTAGCACACCCAGCTCAATCCACAAGGCTTCACGCACCGCCCCAGATCTCAGCAGAGATCCCACTAATCCCAGCAAGGCGATCCGTCACCATTTCCGACCCGGAGTAGCTCTACCTCACCCCCGGACCACATCGCCCCACGCGCAAGCGACCGTCCGACCCCTCCCCGGATCCCGCTCCCCAAACCCTTGCCGCGGATGAAGGCACTGCCCACCCAAGGTGGGCCCCACACGTCGTGAAGACGCGACCCGCAAAAGTGCCCTTCCTCCCAAGCTACAGGAGCTACCCGAACCATTTGCAGACGCCGGAGTTACGCGGAACCGACGCGATTGCTCGCCGGAGTCTGATTGCGCGTAAAGTGGGGAATTAGGGCTTACCGCGCGCGGGGGGATCCGGATCTCCAATCCAGCGACGCGGGGGGTGGTCGGCCGATTTGTCTTGGCGAGGTCCGGAGGAGGAGCTCCTCGAGCCGGAGAACGGAGAGGAGAGAGAAAGCCTCGGTGAAGGCGGAGGAAGGAGCGTAGAGAGAGAAGGGGGACGGTGGGGTCGCCGTCGGTCTAAACGGAGAGACGGGAGAAGAGACGGTTAAAAGGGCGGCGGGTATGTGCCGATGACAGGTGGGACCGGACCCACGTGGCAGTGGGAGAAGGGGGGAGCAGGTGATCTGTTAGAATTTTCTTTTTGTTGCTGATGTTGTTCTTCCGTGCTCCACTTTTATCCGAATTTATGCGTAGAAGATCAAACAAAACAGTGCATTCGCCGCATTACAGCCAAAACATTTTTGTCTCACGCTATGCAGGTATAATATGGAGACAAACCTAGACATGAAACCTCGCTTAACACACTCCTTCGCCTTCGCCTTTGCTAGCAAAGTAGCAATTGAAAATCAGGGACATGTCGAGCAGTGACCGATCGAAGCTTGACAAGTGCGAGGACCCAGCGGTGCTCGGTTGGTCAGCTGAGCGGGGGCTCGTGCTGCCCACCCGCGTTCGGAGTGCTGAGACCGAAGTAGGCGCGTGCGTATTCAGTGGTATTGTGTGTTTTTCGCACACTGGGTATTGTAGATCCTCAATCTCTCTTATAGTGTATGTGTGTGTGTATAGTGGTGTAGCGTGTGTTGTGTGCATTCTAAAGTTATACTTTCTTAAATAAAAGCTTGACAGGTGCGCTTTAGAGACTCACTAAAAGTAGAGTAAAAGTCCATTTGTTCCATATTGTTGATCTTTTGTTTTCTAAGACAAATATCTCTAATCTTGGTCCTGTTTGGAAAACTATCCCAGAGTTATTTTTTGGCTATTCTTTAGCCCATAGAAATAGCCCTCCACCAAAATAACCCTTGAGCTGTTTGGATATAAGAGTTATTTGGCATTTAATGTACTTTCTCAATCATTACAGCCTCACTATCTCTCTTGCTGCAGTGGACCCCACTTAAAATAATCCAAATATCACCTCTTGAGGGGTATAGTTTTTGGGTGGGTTATTTCCAAATAGCCACAAAATATGGCTCCCTATAGGGTTATTTGGGCTATTTGAGGGAGAGATAAAAAATAACTCATGGATCCAAACAGGACCCTTGATTAGATTTGTAAAGACGCAATAGGTGTATGGTTCCGAGGGTAAAATTTGTACCTGAGCTTTTAGAAAAAAAAAACCAATTTAATCCTTTAACTTTAATTTTTAGGTTGGTCCAAATAGCATTAGATTAATGTAAAAATACCTCTTTACCCTTAGCTATTTCTTTCCCTCCTCAATTTGCCTATTGAGCAGTGCTGCGGAAAGTTGAGAAAATATGTGCATGTTATTCTTGTACGATCTAGATCAAATTAAACATGAAAGGGCACTTCAACACATACAAGAGATAGCAAGCCAATAGATAAAACAGTGGATGTATTGTTTTCTATTATTGATGTCATGATAACGGAAATTGAGAGCTTTTTATTCCACCAATCTATTCCAAAGGAATGGATGGGTTATGGTGCACTATGCCACTATTGTGTGAAATTACAAAAATACCTCAAACTATAAATGAAACTCCACTTTAAAAGAGGGTAGTATAGCCATAAAATAATGCATCCCTAACTCAAAACCACCCCTAAATAACACACTTCGTATTCTTGTCATATCCCCTCATGCAATCCAAACAGCATCATACCCACTTCATATACCTCTCCCTTCCCTCGTGCTATGCAAACAACACCTTGGGGAAATGAAGGGAGGAAATGGGTCATCAAGGGTGGGGATAGATCCTATCGCATATTAGGATATTAAGTAATATGAAAAATAAAGGTTTGGAAAAAGAAAAATGAGAGCTTCTTATTCCACCAATCCATTCCCAAAGGAAGGGGTGGGTTATGGATGGATTATGATGCACTATGATGTGCAACTACAAAAATACCCTCAGACTATAAATGAAGCTCAACTTTTAAAAAAGGATGTTATCGCCATATAATGGTCATGTTTGTAGGGGTGGTAATGGATCATGGCCCTAATGCACTCTTCACAATCCTAGTTGGTCCTTAATTTTTTTTAGCTCAAAATTGAATAACATTAGAGCCCGATCCTTTTATGGCCCGGCCCTTAAATTATCTAGGCAAAAAATTATGGCCCTTTACCACCCCTACATGTTTGTTTCTGCTTATCTGGATCTCGTTTCTCTGCAAGATTATGTGATAAGCCAATTATTTGGAGAATTGGCTATCTATATAAGCTAGGTATTTGGCAATCGTGATTATTTTGAGTCGATTCTCTGGATTGAGTGGTAAATATCTGAAGTGCTCGTGAGGCAAATACTATCTTATTTTTGTTTACTAAATATGAGCAAAACTTAATAATTCTTACTTTTTTTAGTATCTTGACTACATAATTATATTACAATAATATCAAATATATGTTAAATTCACAAATATACCGAAAGATAGACCAACAGTAATTTCTAAATTTCGAGTACATTAAATGATGGATAGAACTAAATCATGAAATCATAGCGGTAGCGGTAGCATCACGCAATGCACCCATATTCACGTCATCTGTGGTAGTTTGAGTTGGATGAGAACATCATCAGTTCATCTTGGACATCTGAAAGAAAAAAAATCCTATACAACATCTATGTAGCAAAACATGCAATTCAGCCAATCATCCACTGATTCAATTCAGTAGCAAAACAACTATGAAACATATCCTCCACTAGCCAATCATCCACTAATTTAATTTGGTAGAAAAAACATCTATGCACCATATTCTACACTAGCCAATCATCCACTAATTCAATCCAGTAGCATGAGAGGGAGGGATATTTACAGCTCCTGAATGCCAAAAGAAGAGGTAGGAGTGCACAACATGGGAGAGGTTGGCGGTGCTGCTCCATGGTCGACGGGAGGGCAGGGGGTGGCAACGTTGATCCAGGGACGTCACGACGTAGGGAGAGGCCAGGAGCGGCGGAACAAGCAGGGGCAGCGCATGGAGAGGTCAGGGGAAGCGAGATAGGGTAGGGGGCAGCACAAGGAGAGGATGCAGTGGTGGCGTAGGGACAGGCACAATTGTAGCGGCAGCATGAGAGGGCAGAGGAGCGACGAGCGAGGGCACGATTGCAGCGGCGGCGGATAGGGAAAGGGCTGCATTAGAGGGTAGGGGAGGCGTAGGCGCGGATCGGCGGGAGCACGACAGGGGAGGGCGTGATTCAAGGGGAGACGATTGAAAGCATCTAGGTCCCTAATTCGAGTTTTGGTAATTAATGACAACAGTTTGTGGATTAACAATTTCATTTGAGATAATGAGCATAGGTTGATCCACGGATGAAAGGGATTTGATTGTGATCGTATGAAGTTTTGGAGATGATGTGCAAAGCTCGGGCTCAAGGCAAATGTATCAAATAGGGCTTTTGCATTTTATCGGTCATAAGGCGTTTAGTGGATGAAAAATGACCGGGTTTGTTGGATAGATAGCCGTACTATCAAGAAGGGTCGTGCACTCGTGCTTGATGGGTCTTTAGTGCCATTTTGCTCAAAATGTCTAGATGCAAGCATGAGGACTAACGACATTTTGAAAAGTTTGAAAAAGAACTAAAGTTTGAGTGCTGACTGCCTAAGTGCGGACAGTCCGCCCCTGGGGTGCGGACGGTCCGCCATACACTTTGAAAATGACCAGAGACATGTTTTGTCTCTGGTGGGAAAGTTAAATGATGGGCGGACGGTCCGGTCCAGACGGACGGACGGTCCGCCCCTCTAACTCAATTGTACTAGAGACGTTGCATCTCTGGTTGCGCTGATGGTCTGAATGGTGGACGATCCGCTGCTGGTGCACGGACGGTCCGACGGTCACTTAACATTTGTACCAGAGACGTTTTGGGTCTCTGGTGGGTTCTGAGGTTGAACGGCGGACGGTCCACCCCTGGGGCGCGGACGGTCCGCCGTTCATTTGAGAAAGTGACCAGAGACGTTTTTCGTCTCTGGTGGTCGTGGTCTAGAACTTATAACCGCGGACGGTCCGCCCTTTGGGAGCGGACGGTCCGCCAGGGCACCAACGGCTAGTTCTGACACACAATCATTGCACTCTGACTCGCTGGTTTATAAGGGCGGACAGTCCGATTTTTGAACCGCGGACGGTCCGCGATTACGCAGAAATGAGTATAACGGGTAGTTTTTGAGGGGATGTCTATATATACCAAATGCCGGCCATTCTGTGGCTCTCTTGGCCATTTGGACTACATTCTTGACTCTTTAGAGCTGAGCCATCTCTTTCACACATCCTTGCTTAGTGATTGCATCCTTGAGAGTGTGAGAGCATCCTAGTGCTTTGCATCTAGTGTTTGAGCTTTGTGGCACTAGGGAAACTTCAAGCAAGCATCATCGACTTGTTACTCTTGGGAGTTGCCGCTCCCTAGACAGCTTGGAGAAGTGGATTTCGTGGAGCACCTCCAAGGAGATTGTTGAGGAGCCCCGATTTCGGTTGTGAGAGGTCTTGTGCTCACCTCACCGGAGTGGTGAAGAACAACTCTAGTGGAATCGAGGTGTGGAGCGGTTCCTTGATTCAAGCCGACTCAAGATCAAGAGAGTTCTTGATAGAGGAGCGGTTGATTGTTGGAATCCACCTCAACGTGGATTAGGGGTGACCGGCAAGTCATCGACACCACGGGATAAATTCTTGTGTCAAGCTCGATTATCTCTCTTGCTCATCTTGTTTAATGCATTTACTTTGAGCAATTTACTTTACTAGAGCTTGAATTGTATCTTGTCACCCTAGGTTGCAAACCCAAACTAGAGATAGTTATAGTATGACATATGGCTTTCTTTTGTTACTAATTAAATTTTTCTAGTGTTGGTGTTTTTAGATTTAAACCACATATTCACCCCCCTCTACTCGGTGTTCTTGATCCTACAAGTGGCATTAAAGCTTAGTACTCCTTAAATTACGGATTTAATCATCTTGGAGTAGAACAATGACTAGTGATAATGGTATTCATGTTGGGAAGCCACCCTTCTTTGGTGGAAACAATTATGATTATTCGAAGATTAGGATGTCGGCTCATCTCAAGGCTATGAGTAGAAAGTTATGGAGAGTTATAAATGATGGATATGTCATCTTAGACACAAAGAATTTGACCCCCCCTATATGAGGAAAATGAAGTGCTAAATGATCAAGGGGTAAATGTGCTCTTTAGTGCTCTTGATGTGAGTTCAATAGAGTCAAAAGTCTCACAAATGCAAATGAGATATGGAAAAAGCTCATGGAAATTCATGAGGGCACATCAAGTGTGAAGGAAGCTAAGTTATATGTGCTAAAAGGCAAGTTTAGTAAATTTGCCATGAAAATGGATGAGAGTGTGGCCGAGATGTTTAACCGGCTAAATGATATTGTGAATGAGCTCAAAGGTCTTGGATTTGAAGTGCCGGATGTGGATTTCTCTCACAAGTTTCTTAGAAGTCTTCCGGAAAGATATGACACTATTGTGACCTTGCTTGTGAGGTCAAATGTGAAGACCGCTACTCCCATACAAATATTGGGAGAAGTGTTTATTCATGATATATTCAAGAAATCTCAAGATGAAGCTCATGGTGGAACAATTGATGAGAAAAAGAAAAGTGTGGCTTTCAAAGCTCAAGATGGCAAGAATGAAGAAGAAAATGGTTGTCAAGAGGAAGAATCGGATAAGGAAATGTCTCTCTTTGTCAAAAGGTTCAATAAAATGATGAGCAAGAAGAACTTTGGCAAGAGAGGACAATCATCAAGAAAAAATCCTTTTCTTGACAAAACATGCTTCCAATGTGGTGAAGTGGGTCGTATCATCATAAATTGTCCAAACAAGAAGAATGACAAGAATAAGAAAGACAAGAAAAATAATGAGAAGAAGAAAAAGAAAATTTTCATCAAGAAGAAGAAAAATGGTCAAGCCTATTTTATTGAGTGGGATTTTGATGCAAGCTCCGATGATGATGATGATGATGATGACAAGCCATCCAAGGGAGTTGCCGGGATCTCCATCAAGGAGGCTCCATCACTCTTCTATACACCACATTATCTTATGACAAAGGGTGGTGCAAAGATATTACAAGATGATGAACTTGAAGAATTTTCATATGATGATCTTGTAGACATGCTCACCGATGCCTGTGAATTTGTGATCATGGAAAAAAAAGTTGAAGGACTTGGAGTTGAAGTATGGTTCACTCCAAGCTTCCTATGAGGAGCTAAAGACCTCTCATTAGAATCTTAAGGAAACTCATGAGACGCTTAAGGAAGCTCACAACACCTTACTTGATCACAAGAACAAGGCTAAGTTGAGCATGGGGGCTAGTAGTGAAATTTGCAAATCATGTTGTGTATCTAGCTCTACTAACCCCTTATGTAGCACAAGTGATAAGTCTTCTTGTGATGAGTCACTTGTCTTCGAGAATGAAAAATTGAAGAAGGAGGTGATTTGTTTGACCAATGATCGATTTGAGTAAATGCTATGATAGTATAGCCAAATTCAACCATTGTTGGTCAAGCCAAAAGTTCATCTTGAATAGGCAAGGTCTTGGAATAGGCAAGGTCTTGGATATATTCCAAAGAAGGGCAAAAAGACCTTTTATGACACCAAGACCGTCTTTGTGAAGAAAGATGGACGGCCATATTGTAAAAAATGCAAGAAGATGGGCCATAATGAGAAGAATTGCACCAACAACAAAGCCATATCCTTTGATTCTAGTTATGTTCTTATAAAGGATTCTACGGGTTGTGTTAGTGCTAAATATGTTGGGCTACCTATATATGGTGCTAAAAAGAATGCAATTTGGGCGCCTAAAATCTTGGTCACTAACATCCAAGGACCCATGAAAATTTGAGTGCCTAAAAGAGTTACTTCTCTTTTATAGGTAAATTACAAGGCCGGAGGAAGACATTGGGTGCTTGATAGTGGATGCACTCAACATATGACCGGTGATCCAAAAATGTTTTTCTCTCTTGATGAGAATGTGATTGGCTATAGTGATATCACCTTTGGTGACAATAGTCGAGGCAAGGTCAAAGGAATTGGTACAATTGCTATCTCAAGTGATCATTCTCTTTCAAAAGTATTGCTAGTTGATTCTCTCAAGTTCAATCTCTTGTCGGTCACTCAACTATGTGATTTTAGTTATAAGTGTAGTTTCACTAAGGATAATGTTATAGTGACAAGTTTGATGAAAATGATCACATCTTTACGGGATTTAGACATGATGATGTATATCTCGTAGATTTTGCTACTAGAGAGGCAAATTTGTCTACTTGCTTGTTCTCTCAATCATCTTTGGGTTGGTTATGGCATAGAAGACTTTGTCATGTTGGCATGAAACAACTTAACCGACTCTTGAAGCATGATTTAGTAGTTGGTTTAAAGAATGTGAAATTTAAAAAAAAAATAAGTTATGTAGTGCATGTCATGCCGGAAAGCAAGCTGCAAATGCTCATCCCACTAAAAGTGTTATGTCAACCGAGAGACTATTGGAATTATTGTATATGGATTTATTTAGTCCTACAATATATAGAAGTATTGGAGGAAATTGCTATTGTCTTGTGGCAGTGGATGATTATTCAAAATATACATGGGTTTTCTTTCTTCATGACAAGGCCGATACATATGATCTATTCAAGAAATTCATAACAAGGGCCGAGAATGAATTTGAGCTCAAAGTGAAGAAAGTGAGGAGTGACAATGGAAGTGAGTTTAGGAACACAAGAGTTGAGGAATTGTGTGATGAAAAGGGAATCAAGCATGAGTTCTCAACCAAGTACACTCTGGAGCAAAATGGTCTTGTTGAGAGGAAGAATAGAACTTTAATTGATATGGCAAGATCAATGCTCTCCGAGTACAATGTTTCGGATAGTTTTTGGGCCGAAGAAATCAACACGCCATGTCATGCTTCAAATAGATTATATTGCCATAGATTTCATAATAAGACCCCATATGAATTGCTCATTGGAAGGAAGCCAAATATCTCATATTTTAGAGTTTTTGGTTGCAAATTAAATACTATATTCTCAAGAAGGGAACTAGGTTATCAAAGTTTCAAAGTAAATGTAATGAATATTTTTTTTGGGTATTCATCTTGTAGCAATGTTTATCGGGTCTAGAACAAAACTCATGGTATTGTTGAAGAAGCATATGATGTGGAGTTTGATGAAACCAATGGGTCTCATGGTGAACAAGAAAATCTTGGTGATGTGAAAAATGATGACTTGAGAAATGCAATGAAAACTATGTCAATCGGTGATGTTAGACCAAGAGAAGAAGACGAGGATGAAGATGGTCCTTCTATTTCTATTAGAGTAAATCCTTCAACCTCTATCTCAAATGATCAAGCACAACCAATTGTACAAGATTCAAGTAATAATGATTTTCAAGTACAAGATCAAATGGGTTCATCTAGTTCACCTTCTACATCAACTCAAGATCCCATTGCTTCTCAAAGAATTCATCATGTTCTTGCAAAGGATCACCCCGTGGATCAAATCATGGGTGATATTAGTAAGGGTGTCCAAACTCGTTCTCGCATTGCTTCATTTTGTGAATACTATTCTTTTGTATCGTTTCTTGAACCTAACCATGTAGATGAAGTTTTGAGGGATCCGGATTGGGTGAAGGCTATACATGAAGAATTGAATAATTTCACCCGGAATCAAGTTTGGGATCTAGTGGAGAGGCCCAAGAATTATAATGTCATTGGTACTAAATGAGTCTTTAAAAACAAGCAAAATGAAGATGGAATGGTTGTGAGAAACAAAACAAGATTGGTGGCTCAAGGCTTCACTCAAGTCGAAGGTTTGGATTTTGGTGAAACTTTTGCTCCCGTTGCTAGATTAGAAGCTATTAGAATTTTATTGGCATATGCTTGTTCTCACAACATAAAACTTTATCAAATGGATGTGAAAAGTGCTTTCTTGAATGGCAAAATTAGTGAACTTGTATTTGTTGAGCAACCTCCCGGTTTTGAAGATCCTAAGAAGCCAAATCATGTATACAAGTTCTCTAAAGCTCTCTGTGGTCTTAAGCAAGCTCCACGGGCTTGGTATGAAAGATTGAGGAATTTTCTTATTTCTAAGGGCTTCAAAATTGGTAAGGTTGACGCTACTTTGTTTATAAAAGCAATTGGTAAGGATTTGTTTATTTCCTAAATTTATGTTGATGACATTATCTTTGGTTCAACTAACCCAAGCTTTTGTGAGGAATTTTGTGAAATAATATCTAGGGAATTTGATATGTCCATGATTGGTTCAACTAACCCAAGCAACTCAAGAAAGAAATTTTTGTGTGTCAATCTAAATATGTGAAGGATATCTTGAAGAAATTTGGTATGGAAGATGCAAAACCAATCAAGACTCCTATGGCTACAAATGGGCATCTCGACCTAGATGAGGGAGGTAACCCGATTGACCAAAAGCTTTATCGTTCTATAATTGGTAGTTTACTTTATTTGACCGCATCTAGGCCCGACATCATGTTTAGTGTTTGCATATGTGCTCGATTTCAAGCTGCATCTAGAGAATATCATTTGACCGCCGTCAAAAGGATCTTGAGGTACTTAAAATTCACTCCAAATATTGGTTTATGGTACCCCAAGGGTGCTCATTTTGATCTAATTGGGTTTTCGGATTCGGATTATGCCGGGTGCAAAGTTGATAGGAAGAGCACTTCCGGTGATTGTCAATTTCTTGGAAGGTCTCTTGTTTCTTGGTCTTCAAAGATGCAAAATTCCGTGGCTCTTTCAACCGCCGAAGCGGAATATATTTCGGCCAGAAGTTGTTGTGCACAATTGTTATGGATGAAGCAAACTCTTCTTGATTTTGGTGTGAAGTTTGATGATATTCTCTTATTGTGTGATAATGAAAGCATTGTGAAAATTCCAACTAATCCGGTGTAACATTCAAGAACCAAGCATATTGATATCCGTCATCACTTTCTTAGAAATCATGTGAACAAGGGTGATATCAAGATTGATGGAATTGGAACGGATGATCAGTTAGCCGACATATTTCCCAAGCCATTGAATGAATCTCGGTTTTGTAAATTGAGAAATGAGCAAAATATCATCGACTTCTCAAATGTGGCTTGAAAACTAACACATGTGGCATGTGGTTCTTATTTGCATCCCTTGTTGCATTTTTCTACATTTTTGAGGAATTTTTTAGCCTTGTATGAGTTTTCGTGATTTTACTTGATTTATTTTTGATCTCTTGTTGATACTCGCTCGTATGAGTTTTTGGAAGGTTTTTATGCTAGTTTTGAGATTTTTGGATTTTTATATGAGCAATGATTCCAAATTGATGTTGGAATTGTGAAAGTTGACAAAATTCAGAGCTGTCAGAAATTTGGTAGAGCGGACGGTCCGCGGGTAAGAGGTGGACGGTCCGCCGTTCATGGAATTTTTCACCAGAGGCTATGCAGAGATAAATTCAGCCACAGAAATGTACTGCGGACTGTCCGCCATTGGTCCGCGGACGGTCCGCCTCAGTGCTAGCAAAGCACCTGCGGACGGTCCGCCTATGGACCGCGGACAGTCCGCCTACTGACCGCAGACGGTCCGCTCTGGTGGTTCAGTGAAGCGCGGACGGTCTGCATTCAGAGTGCGGACGGTCTACAAGTGTCTGGCTTTTTGGAATTGCTGCTGAATTGACATGTCTTGTGTGGTTTGATTCTATCGCCTGGAAAATTGTTCTTATGGTTAATTCTTGATCTCAGGCCACATCGGAAGATCCAAAAGGCCACTACTTCCAAGATCAAAAAGGCCGTGTCCTCCAAGAGGCAAAGAGATAGTGATGACTCAGATGATGTGGATTATGCTCCTAACCCAAGTGACTTGGCTGCTGCATCGTCCGTTGGGGGTGTTGGTGATGATTCTTCAGAGGAAGATGTTGAAGGTGATGAGGATGATGTCACCGATCTTATGGGGTTAGACCTTCCAAGCAGGCAGTGGACTACTGAATCATACTCAAATGCAAGGTCAGTGAATCAACTCCATGAACAATGTGACACCAACATTCTCTATTTTAGTACTATGATACAACAAGATGCCTATTTTGGTCATTTGGTTAAGAAAACTGTCTTCAAGCATCAAACCATAGACCTAGGGTATATGAGGACACAATCAATCATGTCTGCACTTTTTGATAGATTTGAGCACATGGGTCTAGCAAAATTCCTGCAGCATAGGTGTGATTGGAATGAAACAGTCATTCGTCAGTTCTATGCCACCCTAGAGATTAACATGGTAGAAGAAAAGATATGGTGGAAAACCAGGAAGAGGGTATATTATGCTACCTTTGCTCAGTTTGCTGTTGCAAATCAGTTATACTATGATCTCATGAAAAATGCGCAAACTGTGGATATTGTGATGGAAAATCCTCTACCTGAAACTGATTATTCTATCTATTATGAGCCTGTTAATATTGGGATTGCTAGAATGTTTGGGGGTACTCAGGGTCTTAGGCATCATCCTGCAGTGATTAACAAGATTCCTGGAGTTACCTTTATGCCTAAGAGTGGAAACAAGGACAAGATTAGAGGTCTTTACTGGAATGTGATCTCTCATGTCATGAATGGAAACATAATCAATAGCATTGCTCTTATCATGGATCAGTTGGCAGATCTGAGGCTAAACCTTGAGATGAACCTCTACTTTGCACCTTACATCATGTCCATCATCAAGGCCAAGACTAGTTTCAGAGGGATTTGTGAGTGCATGCACACTCCATTCAGGCCGTTCAAGAATGACACTGCTTTTCTCTTGAGGCCCTTGACTCCCTTTCCTGGTGATGATATGAAGGAGGAGGAGCATGATGGGGATGATGATAATGATGATGATGATGCTCACATGGGAGCAGCTACAGCACAGCATGCTATGCCACCTCCACAGCCTCCAATGCAGCCACAGTGGGCACCTCCAGCTGGGTATTTTGACTCATACTTTGCATCGATGCTGCAGGGTATGACTTCTCACATGGATAGCATTGTGACTGAGATGCAGACTCAGATGAACCTTGGCTTTCAGAACATACAGCAGCAGATGACTCAGCAGTTCAATGAAACCATGTTCCAGCCCATGATGACTCAGATGAGAGGGGTTCAGGAGAGTCTACACTCTGACATTGTAGCCTTGGATACTCGATTTGATGACATGCCTTCTTCTGAGTAGTTTCAGCAGCTTGAGCATCACCATCAGCAGTTAGAGCAGAGGTATGACACTTTCAGTGCTGCGTTCACGGGCTTCTCAGACCACTTTTACTCAGTTTTTCCGGTTCCAGTGCCGCCTCCAGAGTTCTATCTGCATCACCCTTTCTACCCGCTGCCACCGCCGATGGATTGATGATCTTGGCAATTGATGCCGAAGGGGGAGAAGAGCTTGGAGTGATGCTTGGATCTAGGGGGAGCTCATGGACTTCGCATGGAGATTCTATTTGATTTGCTTCCACTTGCTACTCATGTTTTATTTGTGTTGAACTTTGTTGCATTGCACGTTTATTTTATTGTCTTGCATGGACTCGATTTGTGCTTTAAACTTGATTTGCGGATTTGGTTTGTAATATGTGATGAACTACGTTGGTTTGTGATACTCTTATCGATTGTGTTCATCTTGTGGTCTGATGAGGTTGGGCTAATCATGTTAAATTCATGTCATATATATATCTTGTATTGTATGCCTCGATTTTCGCTTGTAGGGGAAACTCCGTCAAAATTCTCAATACTTATATATGTGTTCTTGGATTTCATTTCTAAATTATATGCACATATCAAGGGGGAGTTCTCTCTACTCATCGAACTTAGTTGGATTTATTCATATCAAATTCTGAAATTTTCAAGATAAATGAGTAAGTTCTTCCAAAGTTCAAATTCCAAGTCCACCTTATGCCTTGTGTATAAAGTTGACTTGAACTCTTTTTATCACTCCAAAATTAGTGTTGTCATCAATTACCAAAAAGACAGAGATTGAAAGCATCTAGGCCCCTAATTCGAGTTTTTGTAATTAATGACAATGATTTGTGGATTAACAATTTCATTTGAGATAATGAGCATAGATTGATCCATGGATGAAAGGGATTTGATTGTGATCGTATGAAGTTTTGGAGATGATGTGCAAAGCTCGGGCTCAAGACAAAGGTATCAAATAGGTCTTTTGCATTTTACCGGTCATAAGGCGATTAGTGGATGAAAAATGACCGAGTTTGTTGGATAGATAGCCGTACTATCAAGAGGGGTCGTGTACTCGTGCTTGATGGGTCTTTAGTGCCAGTTTGCTCAAAATGTCTAGATGCATGCATGAGGGCTAATGGCGTTTTGAAAAGTTTGAAAAAGAATTAAAGTTTGAGTGCTGACTGCCTAAGTGCGGACAGTCTGCCCCTAGGGTGCGGACAGTCCGCCATAAACTTTGAAAAATGACCAGAGACAAAACTCTGATGGGAAAGTTAAATGACGGGCGGACGGTCCGGTCTAGGCGGGCGGGCGGTCCGCCCCTCTAACTCAATTGTATTAGAGACATTGCATCTCTGGTTGCGCTGATGGTCTGAACGGCGGACGGTCCGCCCCTGGGTGCGGACGGTCCGGTGGTCACTTAACATTTGTACCAGAGACGTTTCGGGTCTCTGGTGGGTTATGAGGTTGAATGGCGGACGGTCCGCCCCTGGAGCGCGGACGGTCCGCCGGTCATTTGAGAAAGTGACCAGAGACGTTTTTCATCTCTGATGGTCTAGAACTTATAACCGCGGACGGTCCGCCCTTTGGGAGCGGACGGTCTGCCAGGGCTCCAACGGCTAGTTCTGAGACACAATCATTGCACTCTGACTCACTAGTTTATAAGGGTGGACAATCCGGTTTTTGAACCGCGGACGGTCCGCGATTACGCAGAAAAGAGTGTAACGGCTAGTTTTTTAGGGGATGTCTATATATACCAAATGTCCGGTCATTGGGAGGCTCTCTTGGCCATTTGGACTACATTCTTGACTCATTAGAGCTGAGCCATCTCTCTCACATACATCCTTGCTTAGTGATTGCATCCTTGAGAGTGTGAGAGCATCCTAGTGCTTTGCATCTAGTGTTTGAGCTTTGTGGCACTAGGGAAACTTCAAGCAAGCGTCATCGACTTGTTATTCTTGGGAGTTGCCGCTCCCTAGACGGCTTGGAGAAGTAGATTTCGTGGAGCACCTTCAAGGAGATTGTTGAGGAGCCCCGATTTCGGTTGTGAGAGGTCTTGTGCTCACCTCACCGGAGTGGTGAAGAGCAACTCTAGTGGAATCGAGGTGTGGAGCGGTTCCTTGATTCAAACTAACTCAAGATCAAGAGAGTTCTTGATAGAGGAGCGGTTGATTCTTGGAATCCACCTCAACGTGGATTAGGGGTGACCGGCAAGTCATCGACACCACGAGATAAATTCTTGTGTCAAGCTCGGTTATCTCTCTTGCTCATCTTGTTTAGTGCATTTATTTTGAGCAATTTACTTTACTAGAGCTTGAATTGTATCTTGTCACCTTAGGTTGCAAACCCAAACTAGAGATAATTATCGCATGACATAGGAATTTCTTTTGTTACTAATTAAATTTCTCTAGTATTGATGTTTTTAGATTTAAACCGCATATTCACCCCCATAGTCGGTGTTCTTGATCCTACGACAATGCACACAAGCTTAGGAGCGACAGCAATGCAGATCCTTGGTCGGGGAGGGGATGACACCCGACAGGTGCGGAGGGATGTGTTGGGCGACAACCGGCGCGCCACGCCAGAGTGCAAGGAGGCAGCAGAGGGAGAGGGAGATTTGGACTGAGGGAGATGGAGTGGAGGGTATAGGAGGAAAAAAATGATCGCTTACCAGATACGCAAGCTTAGGAGCACGTTGGAGGGAATCGGTCTTCACGTTGTTTTGCCAATATAATCGTATAAGGAACTTATAATCGTATCAAATAGAGCAAATATATCCCTAACCCAAATCCACCTAATACCAAACAAAAGAGAGGAGAATGAGATGGAAAAGGAAACCAAACACCCTCGAGCCGGTAACTGGGTGCATTATTAGTGTGTAAATTGTAATTAGCGGCAAGGGATTGCACAACCAGCGATACTCGAAGAGTTGCCGCCCTTTAGATGTTATTGCATTACCAAATTTAATTACATCTAAATTTAGGCATCAAAAAATTATCCAAAAATATAAATGAATAGAGCATGTAAACTACTATCATGCAAAGTTTATGGTTAAATAAAAATTTATGCAAGAAGAAACAAAAATAAGAAACTTGCACCTTAATAATTGTGGATTGCGGATCATCCATGAACAATTGAACCCGCAACCATTCAAGTGCCAGTTTCTATTTTGTTTTCCTTGTACAATTTTTGACTTTGCATGATGAAATTTCCTGTGCCTTCGAAGAACCATTTCCAGCGTAGGAAACTTGTACATACAAAATCACATGTATAAATATGAGATAAGACACCTGATCTAACTTAACTCCCCGTGACTTGCGTTGACATAAGTTGTAAATAGTATGAAAAAAGTATTGTAATATAACACAAATAAAAATAGATGATGCATCTTATACAAATTTAACGCAGTCCATAACGATCCATGCAGCGAAATACTTGCAAACTCACATACCAAACGTTGGCGACTGATACCAATGGACTTCAAGTTTTCAACAAAATCAAGCCCAGACTAGACCAAATCCAAACGCCAACCTTGAACTCTGAACGGTAACCTTTTAAAACAATGGAGGCTACCCAGACAGGAGAGCGCTTTAGAAGAAGACTCGATGACTCTGCTCCGACTCACCCCAAAGGATAGCAGCATATTTCATGGGTACCAAGTACCAAACTTCCACTTGCGAGGACAGATAAACTGACTCACCACCAGGCAATCTTCTCTGCAGTGCCAACTACTCAGATGCGGTAGCCTCGGATTTGGTTACTGCTTCCCCCTTCACACCTTCCTCAGATTTGCTCTCACTCACGGTGAGCTTCTCCAGCAATCCTGCTGTGGATGAACCATCTTCATTTACCTTGCCTTCATCCTTTGCAAGAGACTCAGCAATCTCATCAACTAAGTCCTTGAACTTCTTGCAGTCTATAATGAGATCAAAGGGACATTGATGTCAGCATAACTTCATGAAATTCAGTAAGATCCTATAAGTGCCAATGACTATAAATTTGGCAACGAACAGAAGAGGAAAAGAAAAAGGAGCACTCGACTAACAGACACCATAACATGACTGGCGGGACATAGAACACAGAACTGCGCATCTTTCTAAATAAACTTATCCAAGGGGGTAAAACACTACATAGTCTAAACATGAGATCACAATCCAGGTAATATGCTGCGCTAATGTATTGCAGTAAAAATGTTACACCTGTACCAAGATTCAACTACACCAATTAACAGTGAAATTAAAGCAGTGAAGTGGTTGCAACTAGAGGAGAAACACACAACAAAAGACAGAAGTATACCATAGGCAACGCCATAGCACTAAAAATGACAGAAAACATCACTAACATAATATTACACTGTAATTAATAAATACTTAGCCAGTTAGGAGGTTAACAACAAATATTTGGCTAGTTTGCACTAACAGAACTACCACCAAACTGGGGCCAACACAAAGCATACATGAGAACATATTTAATAATAAGGAGAATGCTGATAAAACAAAGTTAATACCCGTGACTGCCAGTAGGAACTCATTTGGACTCGGGACGCACAAAAAGAAGACATTGAACAATTTGTAAAAACCATTCTCTTCAAATCTAGAGCAGCAATCAAACAAATACTATATTGCCAAAACAGAAATATAGAATGAGTTTGTGAGCCGTCCTCAAGAACTGCAACTGGCAAGTGCCAACCAACTACACTACAGGTTGGCAACAGGTGGCTATACTACCAGACCCTGATATATGTACTTCTAGAATTCTGCAAATCAAGTAAGAACTACATATATACTCATACGCAAGCGCCAACCTACTACACTATAGGTTGTCAACAGGTGGCTATAGCTATACTACCAGACCCTGATATATGTACTTCTGGAATTCTGCAAATCAAGTAATAATTACATATATGCTCGTCCACAACAGTCAAGGTATTTCTCGTGTGGACCGCTCATGAATTCACAATGTTATAAGACAAAAGAAAAAAAATAAAAAGCTATATGGAGGGTACAGTGTGGTAGGAGCCAAGGCTTGTTAAAACTTTGGATGTTTTAGGGTAAAATTTGATCACGTAAATTCGACATGAAGACAAATAACTGGTAAAAAGGTACTATGCAAATATGGCGTTATGGTGGGTAAACTAAGCAAATGATAAATTAATTGTAATCAATTGATCATACCACATGGCACACCTCTGGTGATATGACATGATCAAGTCCCTTTTCGACCGACGACACATTAAGTCCCATGACAGGATAGTGGTACAGTGTAAATACTAAAGCGGTGCAACTAACAAACCATGAAATTAGTGGATTCTCATGTTAAAAGAAAAAATCAATGTCCAGTGCCCATCCAATCACCCTGCCTTGTAGCAAATATAAGTAATTTGGTCTTGTGTGAGATTTTAGTATTTACACATGCTACAGCACAAGAACAAATCAACTTATTTATGCCGAGGCTTGGAAATTAAGCAAATCCTCATTTTCCAAAAATAATTAGTTTTGCAAAACCAAACAATGGATAAAATAAGAAATCATAAAAGATGAAAATTTAGTACACAAAATTGCTTCTTAAGCATCAATTGATAGAACAGCTTGAATTAGTTTGGTCACTTTGCAATAACTGGCAAGGGGAAGGCATACTTGCAAGCATCCTATTATCATCTTAAGTGCAGGACAACCTCACAGCCCATACGATCAGATTAAGTTTTAGAACAACGAGACTTGAAAGCTCTATAATGTCAAACATACAGTTGGGACAAGATACCGATCGAACTAGGAGGTAGAAGAACTCACTCTCTACAGAGCCAAACCGGATAGCGAACATCTCCTCCTTAAGCTCACCATCAGCAAAATCCGCGGCGTGCCAGACGCACGACTTGTCACTGCCGGCGTGCTCTTGCATCTTCATGGTGGAGACCACTGCAAACACAACACGTGGCATCAGGATCGCAACTCTTTGGGATCAAAGAACAGCACCAATCAAATCCCGATGGCGAATTTCAAATAGAGAGAAGGGGGATACAAAGGTGGTTGGCGTAGATCTTGAGCGTCTTGGCCTGGCGCATGAGGAGGCAGACCTTGCCGGTCTCCTTATGCTTTAAGAGCTTTACAGTGCCCGTGCCCCGCTCCTTCCACTGATTGTCGTCCTTGTCGAACCTGTAGAGCTTTGCCTTCCTGCGAAACCCAACCAACTCAAATCAGGACCGAATCGAGCCGAGGCGAGGGCAATCGCGCGCATAAAGGACCATAGGAGGG
The DNA here is from genome assembly GCF_016808335.1 of Panicum virgatum. Lineage (NCBI taxonomy): Eukaryota > Viridiplantae > Streptophyta > Magnoliopsida > Poales > Poaceae > Panicum > Panicum virgatum. The sequence continues at coordinate 34,154,751 of NC_053147.1, read as the reverse complement.
GAAAGTGGGGCATCTGACATGTCGAGGAGTACATCCTCGTCCTCCTCGCCGGTGGTGACTGTGACACCTCAGGTGTCAATACACTTAAATACAGATCACTGTACCCAATTAAAAATTAAAGGAAAAATGTGGGAAATTAATTCAAAGGGGAGAGGTCAAATAAAAGTCAAAGTATACAAAAGAAATTAAAGGAGAAAGAAAAAGGAGTGAAAAGCTACTCAGATTTCCATTAAAAAATGTGCACAAAAATTTAGTTGGCTCATGAGAGGTACTTCAATTGACATGTGCTCAATTGAACTTCAGCAAAAAACCAACCAAAAACTGAATAAAACCAAAGCCCTTTGTGCAAGTTTGAAAATTTACAAATAATTCAAAATGTGAGTTTTAAATGAAAATTTGCATAACACAAAAGTTGTAGATCTTGAAAAGTTATGCAAGTTTGGTATTCGACACTTTTTCGTTTGAGCCCTCTAAGTAGGGATATTTTTGGTTTACCGAGAGGTCCCTGAACTTTTAGAAATCGCAGATAGGCCCTCACCTCCATCTCTTCCCTCTCGGCTGCTCTGTTTCGCCCGCCGCCCACCGTACGCCGCCAGTGGACCTCGTCCACGGCGCGTCCGCGGCCAAGTGGACCCAGGGGAGCTCTCCAACGCCACCTGGCCTGCCCCTTGGCACCTCCCCACGCTAACACGCGTCCTCGGCGCACTCCCGAGCCGCCACGCCGCCCCGCCATGCAGCTCGCCTCCTGCTCGCTCCGCCCGCTCGCCGTCGAGTCGCCCCGGACCAAATCGACCTCCCCCAGACGCCAATAGCCTCACCCAGGTGCTCTCCGGCCTATAAAGAGGACCCAAGGCCCGCAGTCGCGCGACCCCCTTTCTCCTTCCCCTTCCTCCACCGTCCGCCATGACCGGCGAGATCTAGCTTGCGCGGACCGGCCAACCCAGAGGGAGACCGTGCACGAGAGCTACCCCAGGAGCTTCCTCATGCTCTCGCGGCGCTCGTGCATGTGATGTTCCTCTACCCCGAGCCCTCCTTCGCCTACAACGCCGACAACCCGAACTTCACCTCCGCCATTGACGCCGACGAGTTTGTTTCCAGTCACCGTGCACTCGAACGCCGACCTGGGTAGGTGTTCCTCGACCTCCTCTCTCTCACGCGCCTCCCCGTTGCAGCCCCGGTAAGCCCTGCCTAGCAGAACACCACCGGCAAGATGCAACGGCGGAGAAGGCCGGCGAAAGACCCGGTTGTAATTTATTTTTTTCGCTCAAGGGTGTGTTTGCAAGATTTCCAGTGTTTGTTAGTGAAATTCTAAAATGCTAAACAAATCACAGAAAAATCATAAAAATGCAAACTCAACTGATCTGGAATTCTTGTAACAAGATCTACATGTTTTGTAACAGTGAAGTCAGCAGAAACTCTACCAAATTTAATCTAGGAAAAAGAATAAGAAAATCAACCCATGCATGTTCAGGAAGTTCCACACAACAAACGACCTTGATTTTTGAATATGTTATCACTGATGGAATATTAAGCTCACAGTAAAAAGATGGCACCCAACCAAAATAGTTATCATGTTGGAACAATCAAGATTCTCTAATCTATTGTTGAATTTCAGGATTTAATACTGGAAAACATGTACCTAAACTTGCTCTGGAATTTCTGCTGCATGCATGTGTAACTGAAACCTTGTTAATCCATAAATTTCAGATTTATTAGAGTTCATTTGCTATATACCATGTGTAATGCTTGTTTAATCAACTTAATTCATCATATATAGTTTTTATGCTCAGAAAAATCTATATTTATTTCTGAAGTCTCACTTTAGTTCTATGATCCTGCCTGAAAATTTTGAGCTACACTTACTGAGTTTTCCTTTAGTTAAAAATAATGCTTAGCATCTTAGGGTTAGATTTACCATTTTTGTTCTAAGTAATCTAAGACGTATCTGATCAAGATTTTAGGACATGTTCTTAGTTAGAGTTTATGCTCGCTATAATAAAAAGTTCACTTGCAATACTGATCAAATGAACCTTGAAAAATTTATGCTAAGTCATGATAAGTTAAATGTATAACTAATTTATCTAGTTTATATGAAGCTTGATAATTTTTATGGAGTTTGATTAGCTCATGACTAGGCTCTGGTAAAAATTTGAGAACCATATCCATAGTATAACTCTCTGTAGAATTAATCTTATTTAAAAGCTTGCTAAATTTTTTCATTTTGTCACCTCTGATGTATAAGTATATAAAATCTGGAAAAATTACAGTACTAAGTAGATGCTAGGTAGATGCTCCCGTAAAATTTGTAGCACCAGAACCCATGTCAAACGTTCTGTGCAAAAAGGTGAAGCAACTAGAGTAATCTACTTACATGATTGTTATGGTTAATTGCTTTATGTTTAGATGCTGAAAACTATACCATAGATGCTAGAGTATATGATCTGTGCTACTTTAATTTTTCTTCACTAGCTCCTGAGTAGATTTGTTGTTATGAAATAGTGAAAGCATGCTATGTTTTAATGATAAAATGAAAACCAAACCCCACACTCATTCATGAAGAAACATAGTTGTGTTTACTACTCCATAAATGACTGCCTATGAAATGAAATGTTGAGATCATCACTGAATTAACTTTTTGTTGAACTACAATTTTATCGTGAAGGAAAGAAATCGTTATCCATGAGTAACTCATAATCTTGCATTGCATATAGAAGCGGTTAATCTTGCTAACAGAGAATACGAGCTGGTGCCCCGCGGACTCTCGTGTTGACCAGGAAGTTAATTTGAACTGTGCTAGCATAGCTCAAGACCTGGGCCAAGCCTCAGAGGTTTTTCTACCTGATAGTGCCCAAGAAGGCAAGCCCCGGTGCATAATCCCACTATTTTCTGAGTTATTATTCATCTAGCTATTTATAATGTGTTGTAATAAGTTTATTTCTGCATTTAAGTTTTCTAGGCGTTGATCGAAAACCTTAGATGCATGATCCCTAGGTACCTATGTTTGATACCCGGATCTTTTTATCGACTAGATGCCATGCTAATTAGGTACGGTAGAAGTCGAGGGGTTTCCTGCCTCTCGCGAGCAAATAGGAATTTTACTGACTTTAATTCCTGCTGAAATATAAGGACAACGGGCGGGGTTGTGTAGTTGTGATACCCCGCTGGTGTAGTAAAAAATGGTTAAGGTCGCGGTGTGTGGCTCATTTCGTTAAGCGTTTGAAAGTACTAGCCACATGCCGAGAAATATGGTAATCGGTAAGCTTAAGTACCTGATTGGACCGGCGAGTGGAACGACCTTTGCACCCTCTTGGTAGAAGTAGGGTTTATATTTTTTTGTCGCGACGTACGGGTGCAGAGTGGTCGGACTCTGTAGTCGGGGAGGGTGCCCCGGATCCACGGACTGGAAAGAAAGGGGAAAAGTTGCGTGGGCGAAAGCGGCGTCGATCCCCATGTGTGTGTGTTAGGTTCCCCTGGCCAGGTTGAAATTCGATTCAGAATCGTCCGCCTCTCACGGCATGAGATTGCTTAATGTTTTCGGTCACACAGAGTAACAAGTGGAACAAATGTTGATAATACTGCTGTATGATTAAATGTATGCTCTACCATGTTTGAGTAGAGTTAGTTGCAAACATAGACTGGTTAACCCCCACTAGAAAATGGCTAAGTAAAACCTGAAAGTAAGGATCGACCCTTAGTGGCGTTTTTGGCAAAACAAACCCCACCAACCAAAAAGCCTTGCATGTCTAGTTATCGGACTATGTTATATCCGTTGACGGGTAAGTCTTGCTGAGTATTAGTATACTCAGCCTTGCTTGTGGCACTGTTTTTCAGGTACTAACTTCGAAGATCTATTTGCGAGTCTTACTTGGCCGTGTACCTTGCCTCCGGGCCGGTCTGTTGAGTGGGACGGCCCTTCAGCTGGTGCTGACCACCCTCCCGCTGAGTGACGCTTTTCGTATGGGCTTTATCGATGCGTCACACTTTTCGCTAGTAGTCGTTTACTCCTTCCGCTACAATAATAAGACATGAATAATTTGTGTAGTTCCGACTTCTGTAGTACTTTGCTACTCTGAACATAGTTTGTAATAAATTTTCTTTCCGCTGCAAACTCTGAGATGTATGAGATGATCTGTGTTGTAATCTCTGGGCTCACCTTCGTGTGAGTGTTGTCTGCTGATCCTGGAATAGTGTGACTTTTATCGAGGCTTCACTCGAGGAACTACCGGTGAGTGCCAATTTGGGTCAGAGTTGCTTAGCAACAAAGATCAGTGCACCCGGGCCCAGTAGTTTTGGGTGGTTCCGCCACAGTGACGGTGATCTCCACGAGCCGAACGATGGGGGCCACCTGGGCGCCCGTGTCCTCCTCCTCGGCCACCTTGGGGCGCACGGCGACGAGCTCCTTGTCTGCCATGGGTTGGTTGATCGTGACGCTTCTCGACTCTGTTGACAGCCAAATTTGGCATCTGCTGAGGTCGACCGGTCTGACTAGTCGGGCCGACCGGTCAGACCGGTCTGGTCTGTACAGTCCAAGTAGAATTAGGGTTTTTGTAAAGAGTCCTCGTGTAATCCTACTCAGTGAAGGGATACGTCTTCCCCGGCCTATAAATATAAAGACTAAGGCCGACTAAGGTTATTCCCAATCGAATCAATACAAAAATAGCATTACTTTTATCTCTCAAACCCTAGTCTTTTCCAACCCTAGATTGCTTTCTTCCTTCGTCTCGACGGCATTTGAAGACGTTCTGAGTGGCCTACCGACCTCAGAGCAACCCTACGATCACAAGCTCCGACGGGGTCCCTCCCGAGCTCGCTGTTCTAGGTCTTCGCGAGTTCCCTGCCTGCACCGGTCAGACCGGTCGGCGAAACCGGTCAGACCGGTCCGCCCAGGGTTTTCACTGTGTTGATCGTTTTGACGATCGTCGCGCGTTCTAGCGCATTCAAGTGTGTTTGGCGCAATTCTGTGTCAACAGACTCGATTCGAAGAGGACGCGACGGCGGGAGGGAGACGAGAAGATGTCTCCAGAAGCTTTGGGTAGAGGGCTAGCTGCGCTCGCGTGCTAGGGTTTTGTGAACGAAGGCCAAAGGGGAGGCACGCCAGCAGAGGGTGGGGCCACTGGCAGAAAGATTGGGATTTCTTTTGGATGGCTGCGTGCGGAGAACGCGGGTTGGAAAACAGCAACCATTTATTGCAGGTACTTCTTCTTAAGAGCAGGTATAATGGCCGGCTGGGAGCGAGCAACATCCGATGTGGGAGGAGGAGAGAGAAGGCAGCGGGCGGCTCGCAAAACGCCGGCCTCAGCGGGCGGAGACGCGCTGCACGGGCGGTGATTGGTTGAGCAGCGTTGCAGCAGCGGGGCCCGCCATTGTGCCAATGTGCTCCCAGCCGGCTGCCGGCTGGGACTATTAGCCATGCTCTAACCAGTCTTAATGAGAATTTCGTGAAAAAATTTATTCCATTAAATATTATCAATTTTACTGATATGATAAGAAGAGAGAAAGATATAGTTCCATGAGATGTAAGAAAAATTTTATCATCATGAAACTCATCTGACACAGTTACCTAGTTCTTAGTCTAGATAACTGTGCCAATAAAATAGAACACTGAGACTAATTTTATAAGATGATGCTGGAGATGTTTCATCCTCCAAAGACAGGTTCTTAGCTACTAGCTTATATAATTGTTTAATCGATGAATAGTACCAAAAGTGAAGAGCTATCCCTTATTAAAGAAATACACAATTTTCAAGATTATAGAAATTCCAAGATTACAGAAGAATGACGTGTGGGATTATTCATATTATGAGTTAGATGCTATGATCTAGATCATTGGAAGATTTGTCTCTTAAAAAGCTTAGAGCTAGGTACTAGCTCATAGCTTTAGAGGAGATCTAATAGCCGGGGTTTGTGTATGGTTTGTTTTTACGAGGATAAATAATGTATTTTTCTTTGAAAAAAAATACACTACTCCCTCCATATAAGAAATATAAGATGTCTAGAACAGTGACACGGTCTCCAAAATATAATTTTGACTACTTATTTTTATAAAATATTTGTTGAAAAGTGATATATATATAGAGCTAATCTCTACCCTGGGTATGGAATATTATTCCATACCCGAGCCAACCGGCGGCGCGCACCCGAGCGCCCCCCTAGCGCAGCCCGCTAGCAGTTTTTCTTCGAGCACGAGCCGTTCCGACGCGGCTCACCTGCACGCACAGAAGCGAGTGCATCTGGTTTTCGCACGCATAGAAGCGAGCGCGTCTGGTTTTTTTGTTTCTTGAGTCTTGACCGACATGTACATGGACCGAGCAGGCAGTGCTTGTTTTTTTTCTCTCAGTCGCACGCGCGCACGTCTCCGGCAAGCATCGTTCCTGTCTTCGCCAAGCATCCTTCCTAAATAAATCCTAATCGATGGAGGAAAATGATCGCTAAATTTTGGAAACGCTATCTCTGCCTGTCTCCATCTCCGAACATTGTATTCGAAAAATGCGTTGGCAAAAGAATTCGCAAGAGAATGTGTCGCGGATATGCAGAAGAACACCATCGAATACAACAGACTGACTTTACTAGCAGCATATTTGTTCACCATGTTAATTTGTGTAACAGGGTAACATGTATATATGGACAATGAAAGGAGGCACTGGGACACTGATCTAGCTAGCACACACTATACTTCAGATAAATATTTAAATGGAAGTGGAACTCTTCAATACTAAACTAGAGAAGCTCGTCGGTAATGCAGCATCTCATCCCTCATCCCAGCTGATCGTGCCTGCAAGAAGGCATAACTATAATATTTTAACAAGAAAATTGGGGCATTGCAGAAATGGGATGTAGTTTAAGAAATAGTATACTGTGCTTACCAGATTTATATTAGTCTTTAGGCAGCCATGACCTTCACCATCACAGTATTCCAGAATTTTCATTGCAAAGAAGGCAGTCATTAAGAGACTTCTGGATAGATTATCCGCACATCCGAATGCACTGACATGCTGAGAATCATATCAATCATCCTAATTTGCTCCAACGCGCCTGCTCGATGCCTCACCTATGATGATTGTATCAGATGATCTCTGTGCACCAATAAACTCATCAACAATCACACCGCACTGAGCAGCCAGCTTCACACTTGGTCATTTCGATTTCTGGCAACTCACCCACTCCTGTATCTTCACCTCCTTCCTCTAGTATCTGCAGCATCACGTAGTAATATTAACAAGTAAAATATATAAGTATTTCTTGAAAATTTCGAACTTACAAAGAGCAATTCAAGTTTGACTTGGATGAAGATTCTCCCTTTATTATGTTGCAACCTTTGAAAGCAAAAAAATCCAGGCAATGTTGAATTTTCTAGAACTAAATGTGCGCGCATTGCATCTCTGGACTACCACACACTGGTGGACCAAACATGGCTCATATTGCTAAACTAACTGAGATGCATCGTACCTCAAAATACTGAGTGTGAGACTGCACGGTTACAGGAACTAGCAATTGGTTCATGAGAAAGATGGGAATGAGATACTAGCTAATCCACTAATGCCCAAATACAATTACAGTTATCTCCCTTGACCTGATGAATTGGTAATGCCTCCATTAGCTGCAGAGTTTGATAGTGCAAATAGTGTGTGCCCAGATTTTAATTATTATTCCTTTCGTCACCTGGCAGAACATTGAACACCAAAGATCATTGTTTACACAGAAATCAATCAAAGGCATAGAGCATGTATCACAAGCATATAGATGGAACAAGACATATTTATCAGACAAAATATAGTACAATGAACTATTATTTCCTCTCTTGAGTTAGATTAGCAAAGTATATTGATCCGAACATATGATCTCATATATAAGGCATTAGGCAATTAAACGATCCAGGATTTGGCCTAGTACCAAATATTTGGTTGGCTAGTCCAATCTCTACAAATTTTGGATGTACACATGAAGTCATTAGGCTCAATCAGATCGACTAAGATCTACAACTGGATGAGATTTGTCTGTATTATACCTGGAATTCCACCACTGTACGCAGCTGCACTTGCCGATCCGGTGATGTGAAACTCATTGCCCACCTCCAGAAACCTCGTAGCAGCTTGCTTGATGCCGTCGTCGTTGGACCCCCCACAACTGCCAGCTCCATGCCGTCACCGCTGCCTGATTCCCCACATCTGCATGCTGGTTCAATAGAGTTCAATGGTGCTAAGACTGAAAATACAAAGATAGTTACTTCGACCAGAATTCCTTTAAGAGTCTTTATGGTGAAGTTGCAACTACTAAAAAGCATTCTTTAATTCAGGTGATAAATAATACTCGACCCAATCATAAACACCAAAAAATTCACATGATACATTATGCAATGGTGGTACCCACGGCCAACAATGGTAGTCTGTGAATAAAAAAAAGATGTGGGCAGAAAACTTATATTTGTGAACAGAAAACCCAATTATTTTGTAAAAACTGGTCCACCGACATTGTAGTAACAAAAGTGAATACAATGATTTTGCAAGAGCCAATTCATCATAGTTGTGGTAATAAAAAATGGGTACTTTGCAATTTGCATACGTTGATTTTTGTGAGAGTCAGTAAATAGCATTTTTGTTGCATTCAAAGACTGACAGCATAAACCATGAGCAGATTTCAATGCGTAACCATGACTTTAATGATCATGGAGGGGTAATAAGGTAGTGAGTGAACGCCTAAGCAGTCACCTAAATTCTTAAGAGTAACTTATCGCTTGAAGGAATAAAATGTTGAGTTGGATTCATTACATGATAAATCTGAAATGCATATAATGACTACTGGAATGAAAAAAGTGTGTTAGACACACGAATGCACATCAAAATCAGGCTGGTGTCAGCCTCCGTCGGCATATTATTCTAATTAGCACTTCTAATTCAGAACTATGCACATACAAGTTGAAAACATATAGCCTATAATTTGGCATTCTGCAAGCTCTTTAAGATAACACAAATAACCATGCAATTGAACCTTTTCCCAGGCTCAAGTATCAGCACATGCTTGCAGATTAACAGTCAAGAATATCTGACTGGAATCGAAGTTTCTCCATCTATAGTTTGCTTTTACATTTATTATTATCAGTTCCTGTTTCATGAACACAACCAACACGAAACCTGTGTAGGGTTACATGGTCAGGACTCAGGGCCTAAATGAAGAATAAAGCAGAGGAGAATTTTTCATCCTGCATTTCCATGTAAATTTACACATTTCTTGAAAAAAAAGCAAGTAGATCCATTTCCCATGTTTAGCACAAGTGCACAACAAGTTCAAATGGTTTATGTAACTTAAATATTGTGTTCGAGCTAAATCTTCTCTACAATCTCACGAAACCGAGACTGACATAACACTAAACTAACATGAGAAAATTCTAAAAGGCGTTCCTGTCCAATTACAAGACCTCCGCAGCGGCGACCATGGTGTTCAACGGGCAGCGCAAAATTAATCATAGGAACAACAAAACATGAGGAAATTGGAGGGGACCTTGAGCCGGTGGGGGAATCATCTGATAGGAAGGCAGGCTGGAGGAGGATCGCCGGAGACGGGAGGGCGAATCGGACTAGCGGAACAGCGATGGGAGGAGTGAGCGGCGTTGGGAACTTGAGATCGTCTCCATGAATGCGGGAACAAGCAGGGGCTGGCCAGCAGCAGGCGGTGGGCAGCGCCAGTCCCCGGATCAGCAACGGGAGGAACGGCGTCCGGAACGGACCACAAGTTGGGAGGAGGGAGCACCATCAGGAAGAGGCACGGCGTCAGGCGGAGGCAGCGCCATAGGGCCGGGAGGAGGGGAGCTCCATCGGGAGGGGACGGCGTAGGGAGGAGGGAGCGCCGGGACGCCGAGGTAGTCCCGGCTGGCCACATTGAAGACGTGCTCCTCCGGGTTGTGCTCCTAGGCGGGGCGGCGCAGCGAGGACATCTGCCAAGACGGGAGATCTAGAACTCGAGGCGGCAGAGGTTGGGGTGCCTGGCCCTGGCAAGCAGGCCGGTGAGCGTGTCGGGGTCGATGTGGCGGAACACCAGCACGTCGAGCTCGGTCCAGAGCGGGCGCCACCGCCGAGCGACACCACTTGTGCGTGCAGCCTCGGCCGTGGATCCGAGGCGGGCAAGAACGAGGAGGAGGAGCGCGTCAGGGAGGGCGACGCGCTGACGTCCAGAGGCTGTAGGTAGCCGGCGGCGTAGGACCTCGCCGGACGGCGAGAGGGGGGACATGACCGCGCCTCACCAGAGGGTCGCCCGGGAGGGCCCGAATCACGAGATTGGGGAGTAGGCGAGGGTGCCTCGCCGGGTCGGGAGGGGCTCCGGCTGCGCAGCCTTTCGCGGGGGTAGCCCGAGAGTCACTGACAGGAAGCCCGCCGATGGCAGCCGGTGGCGGAGGGTGTCGCAGGGTCCGGCGGAGCAGGGTGTTGTAGGGGCGGGACGAGAGCCGGCGAGGCTGGAAGGCACGGGGGAGGGCGGCGCCCGACGCATCACCGGAGGATCGCCGGCGGGAGGACGGATGGAGCGAGGATCTATTTCGCCGGCGGGAGGAATGGGACGGAGGATCGTGGGCAGGGCACGATCTATTTGCGAGCTGGGGGACGGGGAGGTGGGGGAAAACCGGCGGGCAGTAAAAAAACCGAATGAAAAAAAACAGACGCAAGGTCGAGCCTGGTCGGGACCGACGGGTTGGCTCGGGTGAATGCTTATTCCATATCCAGGTTACCCAATAAATCTACTATATATATATATATAGTAGGTCTATTGGGTATCCTGGCTATCCTGGGTATGAAATATCTTAAATATTTCATACCCGAGCCATCCACCCAACGTCCGACCGGACCACCCCACGCACCCGGTTTTGCCCGCCCGGCCTCGCCCCGGTTTGCGTCGCGCGCCGCTCACCCCCACCCACCTACCCACCCACTCCCACGCGATGGGTTTAGCACCCCAAAACCGCCCACGCCCGCACCACCCTGCCATTGCCGCTCCCTCGCCCCGACGAATCGCTGCGCCGCACCACCCTCCTGCAGCACGCGACGCCGCGCTCATCCTCTCGGCGCGCTCGACACCGCACCCTCCTCCCGACGGGACTCCCTCCTCCCTGCACCTCACCCTCCTCGCTCCTCCTACCTGCGCCCCTCCTTCCAACCGACGGGGCTTCGTCCTCCTGCGCAGCTCGGTGCTGCTCGTGCTCCTCGCGACCTCCTCCAGCGTTGGTGGCAAATCCAGGTACAAACTCTTCCAGCCCTTCCTCCTCCAACTCCTCCTTGTAACGCCCCTTCCCATTCTTCCAAATACCCTGTTCATCTAGATCTGCTAATCCTGATCTAGGATTTTGGCGGGGGAGGAGGAGGGCCCTAATGGAAGCAAACTTTATGCATTTGCAGGCTATGGATAGATGATTTAGTAAATTTTCAGTTACTCAGAATTCAGAAAGTTAGATATCGCAGTATTTTTTTGAAGAAATAAACCATATCGATAGATTGAATCATTTGAAAAAAAATCAGTCTGAATAATAAGGATGTCACTGAAGTAAATTAAGAAAGCAATTGAACTATCCTCATAATAAGGAGGTACGTGTGGGGACATGCTGATTAGGTACTAAGCACTTGATCGCATATGTACTATGTGCTTTGTCTAATAAGGTGATGCAGAGGGACACTCCTTTAATTTTGTCAATCTTATATTTTAGCAGCACAAGGCTTCAAGTTTTTTATGCCAGTTTTAAAGACTGACACCATTCTCCACTTCACAAATTGTCCAAGTTCTAGAGTTCATTGGGATGAAAGAAAACATGTTTTCAATGTGCTTTTGCTACTAAACTACTGATAATCTGATGTAATGACACTTTTACTGTATTACAATTTATTCGTGTGCCTTATGAATTTTGTTCGATTTTTACTCCAAACATTCCGGGCTATTTGCTCTGCACCAGAAATTCTATGAATTACTCGTCAATTGTATCCTACTAGAAAGTATTTTGAACGTGACTTAATGCTTCTAATCACCACATATGTATTTCTGCTTTATGGCAACAGAACATAACTACAGATTAATACCTCTACTAAATTTGGACTCTTCATGCCTTATCAACGCACTGACCTTATGGCTTTAATTCTTGTTTGCATTACCGATGGAGAATATATCAGACTTGACAAATAAAGGTGCTTGCAATCTTTCAACTGAAGCCAAAATCTTTCAAATTAGTAATCGGGGAGTAGGCTAGATTTTTATTTTATATATAACCTTAAGTGTAGCTACATCTCTATGCAAATGGAAGTTCACTGAATGAAGGAGCTGACTTGATCATATGTAGTTCTTAACATGACACAGCTCGGTTGTTCATATATAGCTCTTCAGTCAGTTTACATAATTCTTGGATTTGATTCAGTTTACCCTGGAGAGGGTAAGCATCAATAGCATTGTTTTTAAGGCGGTAAGGCGAGGCGAGGCGACCAGGCTCCTTTCGGACGCCTACGCGACTCCTAGGCGAGGTAGGCGACGCCATACCATCAAGGAAGTAAGCGATTGCAGCAGGAACCGGAGAAAATAAAAAGAAAAAGAAAAGGAGAAGGAGAAGGGGAGAAAGGAAGGAAAAGGGACTGGGCTGATAGGATTCCATTGGCCCAGCCCACTAAGTCAGCCCACTATACATACCCTATCTACTTCTATATGCTACTGTGACTCACGAGCACCGCCGCCGCCACCGTTCGCCTCCCTCCTTCCCTCCCTCCGTCTCCCCTTCCTCCCTCCCTCTGTAGCAGCAGCGTCGCCGCCAGAGAAGGCAAGGATGGTGCCCTAGCCCCAATCCTGCACCCAACCCTATCCTCCCCGAGCAGGTGCCCGAGCACACGCAGGCGGCGGGGCGGAGTACACGCGGGTGGCGGCGGGATGCGCGGCCGCGGGACGCTTGCGCGGGCGGCAGCTGGACGCGCGGCGGCGGGACGCGCGCGCGGGTGGCGGCGGGACGCGTGTGCTGGCGGCAGAGCACGCGGCGGGGCTATTTCCCCCTCCATTCTTCCCCAGGTTCCCCTCCCTCCCTCTCTCTTGCTGCATTTTAGCTAGGCGTCCAGGAAGCCCAGGGTTGCTCGAGCGCCTGGACGCCTAGGTGTTGCCTAGGCGACGCCTTAAAAACCATATTCAATAATTTGTTTGTCTTAATGCGTCCTTGTCTGTTGACAGTTCAACTATTTTATGATGATTTGGCAGTGTAGCATCTTCATGTGTGTCCAGCTGAAAGGGGTCAGGTGTTTGAAGGGTAGTAGCTAGACCTCTTTTCAGTAATGGGTACTAATTTTTATTTGAATACCACTGTTCTGTGAATGCTGATGCTGCCCTGTCCTCTGTCTGCCACATAACCTTAGGTGAATATCCGGATGCCATGTCGAAGCTTACGGAGACGGACCTCAAGTTTCTTTTTCCACATCTAACTGCTGACAGATATGTACAGACATTAGTAGAGATGGGAGTTCTTCTATTAGGACATGATAGGAGTATGCTTTGCTTCTTTGCAGCATACTATGTGGTGTATTAGTGATATACATGATGGACTTCTTGTTTCACGAATTGTGAGGCCTGCCATCGGCGTCTGAGCTCGCCAATAGCTGTTGTCAACCTATACTAAGATTTCAAATTAAAAAAATTTCCTCGCTGGTCCCGTGTGCCAAAACACTGGTAAGGAAGCGGCCCAAGTCGGCCTGAGGACTGTGTATGGCCCAGGTAGGTAGTCTCACGGGTAACGCCTCCCAGTGTCAGGACGGGACCGGGGTTCGGGGGTTTTCTCGGCCTGTGTGAGAAGGTCTTCTTCTTAATTTAATGCCGCAGGGGCAGCTTGCCCCCCGCAGGTTGAGTTTTTTTTTCATGGTGTTGATGCATTAATGATAGATCCTGCATCCAAACTGTATCTCTAACCTGTTCAAGCAATCTCTTGACCCATTAATGACTACCGCCAGGGACAGCCTCGTGAGATACAGATACAGCCTCTCCAGTGGATGCTCTGCGAGCGGCGAGCCTATTTCCCATTCTAATATTCCTCTTGTGTGCAGATCAAAGATTCTTGTAGAGATGGATTGGCTAGGATTATCATTCACTGAAGGCAAATCTCTCAATTATTGGTTGGGATTTATTTTCCAATATCTGCTGTTTTACTCCCTTATGTGGTCGCATGGTTTCACTGCTGGGTCCACTGGATCGACCCTGGTGTCGATGCCAATTACCAATTAACGAGCTGTGGCAACGAGCATACTTGCAACAACATGCCATGAGGACCCCAATCTTTGCTGGCTTCAACCTGAACAGGCCCTGCAGAGCACCTTCGGTCCAGGTGCTCAACGCCAGGAGCCTAGGACCACATCTTCTTGTGAAACATCAGGTGCTGGTTCGTTTTCATTTCCAACTGTGATCCTGCTGATAATTTTATTTTCGCTCGTGCATTAGATGGGTACGGCAGCCTTCTTGATATTTATATTTATATTTTTTTAATTACAAGTTCAAGTTATGCAGTAAAGGCTAGATCAGAGTGTCGATTCCATGGTTTTCTTACTGGACTATCTTTGATTAGTTTATCGAAATCCTTTCAGTATCACTTATTAGATTGCACCTATTACACTTTAGGCAAAATGTAGTAGTAATAGTCTAATATCTATCAAACTACCTGCGGTTAGTTTTATGAAATCCTGACAATATCTCTTCTTAGATTGCACCTATTAGACTTTAGGCATATTGTGGTACCACTTTATCTGTATATGTAGGCGTTGATATTTCAGATTTGAGATTTATGATTGTTACAGTATATGGTTGTCTTAGTACAAATTCTTGCGGTACAAACATTGCAAATTATTCATTTTTGAGCTCTTTAACATTTGGAAATTATTCCTGAACTTTGCAGTGCTCATTTTTCTGGCAAAACCTGAGGCAGAGGTGATTGTGTCACATCATTTGCTTAATTTCATAATAAATCCAGCCCCCATTTATATGCATATTAATACTACTTATTTCCCAGAGCTATACTGCATGCTAATGTATTTTCAGTTTGCCATTAGCTCATGCTATCAGTGTTCTTTCTTAAATATTGGAAACACTCATTGGTGCAAATATAACTTTTTCCTCTTGAGTCAACATATACTAGTTAGGAATCACAACATAGCAATGCACCCCACTGAGGTGATCTTTGTGCTGCATTTCAGATCAAGCATAAGTTCTCTTTTTGTACAGTTTTTGCTGCATTTCAGATGTCGTATCAGCTATAGTTGAAGGCCATAGGAAGCAGGTTGATTGCCTGACGACGACGCAGATCAGTAGAATGAGGACTAAGCTTGATGTTCGTAGCTGGTCTGGATTTGTCTATGAGCAATGAAATGGTCTTGGCAGGGACAGGGAGGTCTATCTGTATCTCTCTTTTATTCTAACTAGTACTGAGGCTAGCGTAAAACTGTTGTATTCAAATTGGAAATGTACTTACGAATGAGATGAACCATTTGCGGCTAAGTTATTGTATTTACATTTCCAATTTCTAGTTTCTGAGACCATGCTAATGTTGGTGTAAAACATTTGTATTCAAACTGGAAAAGCTAGTTATTGTATTTACAGTTAATGCTAGTATGGAAAAAAACAGTCAATGCTTGCTAGAACATTGATGAGTACGAAGTGTTTTCCGTATGTATACCACCGCTCAAACACATCTCTGCATCAAAGAAAAAAGGTCCTCACCGAGCCTATTGCCAGCTTCGTCGAGTAACACAGTACAGACTCTCCTCAACCTCTGACCGATACGTCATACGTGATGTGAGCACGTGGGGGGTAGAAATCAAAGGTCAGCCATAGCCCCACGTGGTGTGGGAGACGTGCGTGCGGCCTGGAAGAAAACTGAAGAAAACTGGGCCGCTCTGGGGCCGCCCGAGGGAAAACCGGCCGGGAGTGGCGTTGGCGCGCGCGCAAGTGCCTGGGTCGCTGGTTTGCTCGGGTATGGAATAGCTATTCCATTCCCAGGTAGAGATTAGCCATGTCTTATATATATATATATATATAAGTGTTTTTTAAGCAAATCTATTTATATGGCTTTCACTTTTCAAACTCAATAACTTAAAAGTTATACATAATTTATATTTTCAGTATTTGACCTAAATCTTATCTAAAACTTTTCCTATACCGAGGAGTACGGAGGTAGACATTCTAGTTCACGTATGTCACACACCTATACGCTGTACCATCAGAATTGATTGCATCTACTCCCTCCATCCTCAATGTAGGGCATTCTAGAGTTTTGGAGACAGATTATGGAGGTAGAAAAAAGACGCATGTACCATCATTAGTACATTGTTCAGTTAATCAATTGCTTTAGTTTTTCGCACCAAAATCAAAAAGATTAGCATGCCTTTTTTACTCCTTCGGACCACCACACTTGATTTTTTTACAAAACTAGTATCAAAGCCAAGAATATTTAGCATGTCTTTTGTCCAAAGTACTCTATGATACCTTACATTTGGGTATAAATTTTGAACCCTCAAATGCGCGTTACATTTCAGAATGGAGGGAGCATACCATTACAAATTTGCAACTTCTATACCACGCAATTAGAATTCACGTATTCGAAAGATACTAATATAATCCGGTCAAATATGAAACATGCTATTTTTTACTCCCTCCGTCCCAAAAAATAAGTCACCCTAGAAATCATAGGCTAAATTAATAAGAATGTAAAATATCTATATTTACCTCTATTTATTACCCATATTTGACACAAATTAATTCTTACATGCACAAACACTTTCTAAATAAGGTAAAATAACTTAATTTTTCGGATAAATTTTGAATTCTAGAGTAACTTGTTTTTTTGGACGGAGGGAGTATGTCGCAAACAATCTAG
Organism: Panicum virgatum; assembly: GCF_016808335.1. Classification (NCBI taxonomy): domain Eukaryota; kingdom Viridiplantae; phylum Streptophyta; class Magnoliopsida; order Poales; family Poaceae; genus Panicum; species Panicum virgatum. The sequence continues at coordinate 34,137,896 of NC_053147.1, read as the reverse complement.
ATACAATTCTTTCTCCACTCACTAACATGCGCCCCCACTTGTCATCCCCTTCCTCCATACTTTCTTCCCACTCTGCTAAAATCCTCTTCGCATTGACATCGGGCTCCTCACCAAAATATCCCTCCTATGATCCTCTCTATTCTACTGTAGGGTTCGAACTCATTGCAATGGCATCATTCCAAATACATGACCTGTTTATAACTCAGAAGTTGTAAATCTATAAATATAAAGGCATGGATCCAATTAACGCTATAATCTACGGGGAAAACAAACAGAGCATAATAAAAAAAAACATATACCAAGTACCAAGAAACACTAACAATGTATAAGTTTTACCAAAAAGGGCGAAACATCAAGTTGCCTATCAACAAAATTCAGGCGCCATGAACGGATCCACCTCCATGATACATCGCTCCTCCAAATTCTAAATTTTTCAGGATGAGTACCTCAAAATTATCCCAAGGAACGTGAGATTACGCAAGAAGAGAACTAGCACAAACATGGCACATGGATAATTATCTTTGTCATTAGATGCGATAATGTGCAGCAGGATTCGTCATTTCTTAAGACAGTTGAAACAGTACTCAATTTTTTCCACAACTGAATGTAATATAACACCATCAGATGCCGCAAAGAAACATGAACAAAACTAGAGGTAGCAATTCCAAAAATCAGAATTATTCTTGGCTTGGAGCACCATTTGTTGCATCCTCCATAGGCTCTGCTGCATCTCCTTTCTTGCCTATATTCATGAATAAACAAATGCATCTGAGTAAGTCCAACAAATAATACAACTAAACATGTAGATAAAAGGCACTAGAATTGTTTGTGGAACAGACAGAACATTCAAATCAAAGTAGTGTGTCACTGTTTATCGCAGAACAGACTCATCAAGTCAGCATGGAGCTTAGAGGTACAAAATAATGAGCTTTGAGTCTGCCTGGACAAACCTTTCTTCTTCTTTCCACCACCCTTCTTCTTCGACTTTGTCCCCAAAGCAAGCCATGCCTTTATCTCAGCATTGTCTTCAATGGATTTTGTGGGCTGTAACTCCTGTAGCGGATGTGATGTAATCTTATCCGATCCATTGGGCATCAGCAGCACAGTGAATTTTATGTGCGCAACAAGATCACCTACATGATGCAACCACTTAATATTACTACTGTTACAATTAAAAATAGATTACAGTGACTAGAAAAGCTTTAAAGAATTGCAAATGAGCATACAAATCAATCTGCATCATAAACCCACAAACCTTAATAGATGTGTAAATAACCCAAGCTGAGAAGTTTAGACATGTTGAAAAACTAATTCATGCATTCGAGTCTAAAGGAGACTATTCTCTACCTGGCTTCTCATGAAGTACTGGGTATGGCTGCAATAGCTCATGGTTCATGCATTCCACCAAGCCTAAGCGTGCACGCTTCTCTTCCAATGCCCTGTGATAAATACATGAACTCGTGTTTCAATAGACATAATCATAATAAATCGCATCAGAAAAGTCGGTGTGCAGGTACTAACCTAGCGGTGAAAGGCATGATCGGGAACTTCTGGCTGATCTCACTGAAAATAAACCTTGATGCTTTCATCTTTAAGTGATAATTCTTGTCAACAGCCCTTTTGTAGATGGTGGTCTGCTTTTCATCCAATAACTTGGGCTGCCATGAATATTCAAAAAAAAATGTAAGTAAGCAGAAAAAAGAGAAGCATCATATGCAAGTAACAGATATTCCCACCTTTCCTTCCCCAGTGCTAGTGACAATGTCAATTGCATATACTTCATTTTCTTCAAATTCAGCATCATCCACCTTTGTATCAGCATTAGAGACACTGAGCACGACTTTGTTACCGTCAATGACAAATTGTTTCAGCTGATGGCTAAGAACACCTTCGACAATTTTGCAATCATAAGCAGAAGCTACTTTCTGGATTGCTTCAGTAACATCCTTGTTCTAAAGAAGATATAAACAGGGGATTAGTAACAGCACCAACAAATCAGACACACCCAGTCACCCACAATTCAGAAGGTTGTACTAGGTCACCAATTTTTTTTTTCAGATACTAGGGACAAATATTAAACCTTGAACAGAGAAAGCATAAAGAATGTGCCTGGGAGCAGACAACAATGATAGAGAAAATATAACTTGTGAAAGACATTGTACCTTCTTCCCAGGTCTGACAAGCCTCATTGCGACTTCTGCTGCGGTGTTGGCAGCAGCAAGAACATCAGCTGCTCTTCCAGTGACTGGCCCATTCGTAATCACATGAGTATGGGCCACCACAGCAATAAAACCATCAATATGACAGCCCATATCTCTGTCAAATGAAAACAGAATTGTTAGTATCACAATACAATTCCCCAAAAAGAAAATTACAGAACAAGTTGGAGCAAGACAATTCAATTACATTTTAACCATATCATTTTCTTCCAGAACTGCCTCATCAATGGCAAGCGGTGAGAAATGGCAGACTGTGTTGTTCACAGATACACAGGTTGGGAAAGCAATGCCCCTTTCAATCTTCCTCTTTGCATTCTTGTAGACATTCCCAGTTTGCCTATTCCGAAGAAAGAAGTCCATTTAAGGATGCAAATTAGCAAGCAAGTAGCGTATGCAAATGAAGGTGCAAAAAGATTCATTACTCTCTAATGAAAGCATCGCCCTTCTCACAAAGATCAACAATCTTGGCTTTCGGCTTGCACTCAGATACAACCAGCTTCAGAGCATCTGTTCCAAAAGGGTCAAAAAACCTAAGTGTTACCTTTCCAATACTAGTATGAACCACCATGCTAGTGCAAGCACAATCACCCAAGCACATACTTAATACCATAACCTTAAGAGCTTACATCTATCAGAACATCAAGAAACCCATGCTCTCATACTTAAACTCCATACAAAAAAGAATACAGAAAAAAAAACTTCCACAGAAAATGGAGCAGGCAGATAGTGCTATATTCCGAGTATAAACCTCCTCTGCAACCCACAACTGATAAGGCCACACAACTGAAACCAGACACCAAATTCCACAAATTTCTACATCTCAAAAATTGCCATCACAGTCAATATGAACAACTTTGACATATCAAGTCCCGTTTCTCAAAAAGTGTCATCACGATCAATTTTAACACCATATAAATATATGCATGCTTACATAGCTCACCAAACAGCTAAATCCAGCTACCGCTAAGAATTCAAAAATAGACCAGCAGCAGCCGACCCTAAAAAATCCAAACACTGCCCTTCTATCTGTGAATACCATACAATCCCCAGGCACGCCGCAGCAACAGACAGCAGGTCAACCGTACAAATGATAAGGTTAGCGAGAAGGCGAGGTTACTTACTGTTGAGGATTTCTGCGGCGGACTTATACTTGGTGACGACGTCGTTGGATGAGAGGTCGAGCTCCTTCTCCTCCCGGACCTCATCGTCCGATGACATCTGCAGCACAAAACAGCACGAACAACACCCAAAGCGATCAGAAATGTCGAGAAAGTGACAGGAGCCAAACGAAACGGGCCGAATCAAGCACGGGGAACGTGGAAGGGGACGGAAAATACTCACTGCTACGATCCGAGATTCCGAGGCGGGGGACGTCGGCGGCTGGGAGGGGAGTCGAGGCGGCGGCGAAAGCGGTGGTGGCGGCGGCAGGGGTGAGAGGTTTAGGTTTAGGGTTTGGGCTCCGGGAGGGGGGAATTAGAAATGGAGGCAAGACAAGGCAGCTGGGTGGGGTGAGGAGGCGGCGTCTGGCTAGGGCTTAGAGTGGAGGCTCGCGCGTCCCTGGCGAATGGGGCCGGGTGCCTCGCCGACGGGTGGGACAGGAGGTGAGGTCGTCATGGCTGGGTTTTGGGCCGCGCCGCGTGTGGGAGGCTGGATAAGGCTTACCGGTGGGCCATGGCACGGTGCGGCCCGAGCAAGGCAGAGCAGCCGCGTGTGGGGACTGGGGAGGACCGTGTGTATGGTGCCGTCTGCCTCTTTCCCACATAGGGATCGCAATTTTACCCGGGGTGCGGGTACCCGCGAGGCCGACTCGACGGGCGAGGGTACACGTATAAAATTTTACTCATGGGTATGGATATGGTATAAAATTTTACCCGTGGGTAGAGCGCGGGTAAAAATTTTTATCCGCGGGTACCCAATGGGTATCCAAAATACAAAAAATAATTTAGTAATCTCATATTCTTCACAAATTTTATGTCTCATTTTCTTGTGTTTGTATGAATTAAATAGACGGATAGTGAGAATGTGTGACATTGACATTTTTGCTTATTATTTGTAGTGAAGCGTATGGTCATTGTTGTATTTTTAATGAAATACTTAATTCTTCAACGCATTTACTTACATACAACTACAAAATAGATGTTAAAAATAAGAAAAAAATGGTGCAAGATGATCCGTGTTTTGCATTCGCTTATATGGATGATAAATTCAAAATATGCTAGTCAATATGACCAAATGATAGGTTATTTATGCTATTATTAAAATACCCGATGGGTACCCGAAACCCGACCCATACTCAGCGGATATGGGTACGGGTATAAAATTTTACCCGCTAGACTTCACGGGTACGAGTATTCCTTATAGTTTCGGGTATTGTCGCGGGCGAGTATTTGCTCTACCCGCACCTTACCCAACCCGTTGCCATCCCTATTCCCACCGTTAGACCTAATCACGGGCCGCTCGACTCGATAAATCCGATTCAACCCGCCTGAAAAACCCAATCCGACCCGACCCGATCAAGTGACGGGGCGTAGGGTACGGGCCGAAATATTTGACCCGAAACTGAAAAACCTGATTCAACTCGAAAATTGCACACAAAATTGCGAACCAACCCGACCCAACCCCGACCCGACTATGTCATGGGCCGGACATGGGCCAATATTTTTTTACCCGAAACTCGAAGTGACCCGACCCGAACCAGACCCGATCCGATAGATGATCAGGTCTACCCACCGTCTCTCTTTCTTTTTTTTCTGCCCTGCAAATGGGTTAGGTTGAAATGAGTTTAATGAGTTAGATTTTGATGTGAAGTATATTTGAATACATTAAAATGGGTTGTATAAGATAATGGGATAGGATAGAGTTGATTCTATGTAAATGCGGATTGAGTGGGTTGGAGTGGGCTCAAATGGATACTTTGTGCAAATCAGTATGACTATATATAAGTGTCGGTTAAGAGCCGGACCTTAAAAATGAAACCTCGCGTTCACACTATTGAATTTTATTGATATTGATTGAAATATATTGAAGATGACTTAGTATGACTAGCAGCTACTCTATGCAAAGCATTGTGGATAGAATTACACGTGCGTCTCACGTCAAGAGCTAGACACTAAAAAATAAAATCTTGTGTTCACACTATAAAATTTTATCGAAATTGACTGAAATTTGTTGGAGATGCCTTAGTATGACTAGTAGTTTTTTGTGCAAAGTAGTGTAGCTAGAATTATAGGCAGGAGTGGAGCTAGGATTGAAATAACCTTGGTGCACTCTTTATTACATAGAACAAAACTGATATAATTTACATGGTAAAAATTAAATAAACTACTAGGAATTTGTTTTTCACCATGGTGCATGTGCACTAGGTAAAATGTACCTGGCTTCGCCTCTGATTATAGGTGGGCCCTACGTCAAGAGCCGAACCCTGAAAATAAAACCTCGCATTCACACTATAAAATTTTATCGAAATTGACTGAAATTTGTTGAATATGACTCAGCATGACTAGCAGCTATTTTGTGCAAAGCAGTGTGGCTAGAATTATACGTTGGCCCCACACCAAGAGCCGGACCTTGGAAATAAAACTTTGCGTTTGCACAATAAATTTTTATTGAAATTGACAAAAATTTGCTGAAGATGAATCAATATGGCGGGCAGATACTCTATGCAAAGCAGTGTGACTAGACCTATACATGGGCCCCACGTAAGGAGCCGGATTCTGGAAATATAACTTTGCATTCACACTATAAAAAATTATTGAAATTGATTAAATTTTTTTGGAGATGACTCAGTATGTCTAACAACTACTCTGTGCAAAACAATGTAGCAAGATCTACATTATTATTTTTTTTGAAAAACAAGTTCTTATTGGGTTGTAGCCATAGTTTTGCTAATAATTTCTTACATTATAAGCTGAAATATTTGGGCTGGATTGGTGTGTCGTGGTGGTGATTTGAAGTGGGGTGGATCGTATTAATTTTCCCTTTTAATAATGGATTGGTGGGAGGATAGTTTGGTTTTCAACCCATTTGCAGAGCTAGCTGACATTATTAGAGCAAGTATATAATATACCCTCCATCCTTGGAATTTAAGGCATTTGAGGATTTAATTTTTTTACAAATGTAAGGCATTCTAAGGTTCTCTGGACAAAAACACATGCTAATCTTATTACTTTTGGTATGTAAAAAAATCAATTGCGGTTGGTTGGGTGAGTATAAAAAGGTATGTTAATTTCTTTGGGCACTGAAAATTAAGCAATTAATTAACTAAACAATACACTAATGAGAGGTACATGTGAATTTTCTCTACCTCAATAATCTGTCTAAAAAATCAAGAATGTCCTACATTTTAGAATGAAGGGATTATGTAATTACGCTTACGCATCATCTTTAGACTATTAAATAGACAATCTCTACAATAAATTGTCATTTTTGTTATCCTGTAGTATATTTCCTTTATATGTGGAATGAAAAAAGATATTATAAGTAGCAGACTATAATTACTCGTATAATGGTGCGTAAGCAGTTTCGTAGTTCTTAATCGTAGCATATGAGACGACAACTTATGAGACCATGTAGCAATGTACTCTCTTCTAATGTAAAATTATTAAGAAACTTATTATAATATTTAAATTTAACATATAAAATTAATTTTAAATCAAACATGTAAATTTAATTTCAATTATACAGTTGTGTTTCTTAGAATAAAATTATCGAGGCAAAACTACAGTTGAATACGTTTAGAGGATATGTTTTCTATATATACATTTTTATGACGGCAAAACAAATATTCCATGTTTATAAGAAAGATATTCCAGATTTAGGATAAAGAAAAATATTCTAAATTTTGGATAAATTATTTATATGGTAAGATATATTTGTTTAATAATATGGCTGCAACTAAATCAAAACATTACATACCTGACCAAATTATATATACTTATAGCACAAGAGTTTGTATGTGTGTCTTAATTTTATTGATATATACAACTAAAAGCTGAATGTAAAATTGTATTTCTAGAAGAAATCATAAATACTAGGGAGAAAAAAGTTTGTACATCTGAAACATAACAATATAGACACATAACAAAGTGTTGAAAAATAAATATGTGAAACAAATATTGCATAACAGTAGATTAAGAGTTTGTTGGACGGCTGAAATAAGACACTATAGGTATACAATCAAGAAAAAGGTATGCATGGAACAAATCATGCTTATTCAAGTAACACGTCTATAAATAATATTTAATAAGTGCATAAATGATAAGAGAAATATAATATTAAAATAAGTAATAATAATAAATAATGAGAAAATAAAATGCACAAAATTTAGAAAATAGAAATAAAAAAGTTGGTGCTGTCATTTTGTAGACCTGGGTTAAGTTGCATATTATATATAAAATTTTTGTTTCGATTGAATTTATATTGCAAGCTACTTAGACTACATAAACATAAACTTAGATTATATACAGGGGTGGTGACAAAAAGGGGTGGGGAGGAGGAGGGTGTTGGCATTTTTTACCAACAGCTTACTTAGGAATACTGTAGGATAGAAGATTGTTTGGTGTGGGATCGTCAAATCTGAAACTTGAAGGTAAAAGCGAGAACAAAATGTATGGATTTAGACAGGTTCAGACCACTAGAGTAGCGTAATACCCTACATTCTATTTGAGGTTAGTGTATAGCGGCTCCACGCTTAGGTGCTGAGTTGCCCTAGTTTAGGTTTGCGTTGGTACTATGTCTAATATGCCAATCTAGGTATCGCTGCCCTCCGTTATATACTCCAGGAGTGGCAATGTTATCCTAAACGCTAAACGGTAAACAGTCGGTCACCTACTGTTTAGCCCATTATTCGGGCAAAATTGGTGTTTAAACGGGAAAAACGACCGTTTAAACGGTGAAAACAACCGATTAAACGGAAATAGTGTGCCACTGTGTAGCGTTTAAACGGTGTTTAAAGGGGCTAAACGACCGTTTAGGCGAACAATGGGAGTGGGATACTAGTCAGTTATATGGTAGGAGTACTAGTAGCGTTACAGAAATCCTAGTAGAAGTTCTACTTCTTCCTTCCTTGCCGGTAGGTTCCATCCGAGTACCCGAGATCTATCTCTAACAATCTCCGAGCGCTTCGTAGCCGAGTATTACAGGTTTTCGAGTACTTCTTAAGTCATCTTCGAGTTCTTTAGAATTCCATCTTGAATATGTCTTTTTAAAACCTTCCTCGCTGCTTCAAGTTTGTGTGGTGATCTTGTCCGAATAGATTTGGGGTGCGCTCCCCCGAGTTCTAGGTTGAATCGAAGAATCAGGCGGAGAGACCATCTTGAGTTGAATTTTTTTCCTTTGTCTTCCAAATAGATTTGAAAAAAGAAAAGTCATTAATGACTCGTATTCCACAGTCCCCGATTCTTGAATTCAAATCCTAAATTTTAGAAAAGAATTCAAAAGAACGTACCATGAACACACCGATCAGATCGGTTTGCACATCAATACCAATTTTGATCGCAACAGACACTAATAAGAATTGGCTATCAATTATTTTATGTCTAGAGTTTAGTCACAAACTCATAACAAGTTACTGAAAACATTTTAAACCATACGAGTACGAGAAAAGAGACAATTGGTTGACACTAAATTAAATCAGATGAGTACCTAGATTTCTTATCAACACTTTATTATACTCTGATTTTGTTAAACTAAGAGCCTGTTCAGTTGCCAAAAAATTTTGGCCAAGAATTTTTGGCAACTTTTACTACACTAATTAGGAGTATTAAACATAGACAATTATAAAACTAATTACATGGATGAACAGTAAATCGCGAGACGAGTCTAATGAGAGTAGTTAGAGAGTAATTGATCCATGATTAGTAGATGATTACTGTAGCATCACTGTTGTAAATCATGGATCAAGTATGCTCATTAAATTCCTCTCGCAATTTACAGTCCATCCATGTAATAAGTTATTTTTTCGTCTCATTTAATACTTTATGCATGTAAGATTCTCTTTGATATGATGGGTGAAAAATTTTGGGTGGAGAACTACATTTTGTTTAGATGCACATCGTAAAGTTTTTGAAAAGGAATCTTTTCACATTTGAAGTATTAAATATAAACTAATCAAAAAAGTAATTACAAAACTCATCTGTAAACTATGGGACAAATTTATTAAGACTAATTAATCCATCATTAGCACATACTTACTGTAACTGTAGCAATTTAGTGTCTAATTATGACCTATTTAGGCTCATTTCGTCTCGTAATTTACAAGCAAACATGCAATTAGTTTTTTATTTCATCTAGAATTAATATTCCATGCATGTTGCATACATTTGATGTGATAATTTTGAAATTTTAAATTTTGCATCTAAACAAGTCCTTAATACTATGATTTAGTTTGGTATAAAACGTGGCAGCAGGCCAAATCCGGCTGGTATAGCTGTCTTTTTTTGTTATTTTAACCCTTTTCAAAAACTATTTTCAAAAGTAGACCGCTGGAAAAACTATTTCCAAATCTGACCCACCCGTCACGCGCCTATTGAGTTGGCGCGGAATTAACTGGACAGACGCCAAGGCTGTTGGCGTTTTAGTCGCGGCGTTGAATATCCACCTGGCAGTTTGACCAGGCCTAAATCTGACGTGGTTGGCTGTCCCGCGCCAATTGCTTTGGCGCGGTTGTCTGTTCCCGTAACGGATGTTTTCCCGTTTGGTGGTGGGCCTGGATAGCATAGTAACCGCGCCGGTCTCGTTGGCACGGACGTCACAAAACCCTAAAGGCCTGGTTCGTTTGAATGAATGGGGTCATGCTTTGCCTCGTTACCCAACAACACAACTAGTCTTCTCCAAGAGGAGTCTGCGGAGGCGGCGGCGGGTACTGTACCAACGGCGTGGACTGTAGTTGCGGTGCGGCTCTGTGTGGCGAGGGAGTGCGTGGATTTGAGGTTAGAACTATATTTTCTCTCTTTGTTTTCCTTGTGGATGAGTTCTGGAATCCTAGGAATGCTTAGGTTTTTTTGATTCGCTGGAGTTCGTCAGGGTTATGGTAGATTGAGGATTAATCTGTGGTAGGGTTCCCATATGTATTTGATTTTGCAAAACTTAGTGCAGATCCTTCCAATATGTGCTCTCTAATTTTGTTCCATTAACGTTGCTTCACAAATCTGGTGGGACATAAGCCATTCATGTTGGTCTTTGTTTTAGAAGTAGTACGGTTTAAAATTTTTGTTAGGGAAAAAATGATGGCGAAGGAAAAAAAGAATATTCTTTCAACCCCTGCTGACTTCCATGAAATACAAAATATAAGTCTGAATTGTAGAAGACAAGTCTGATGTATATTAAAAACTACGATAGAAGCATAGAAGACAAGTCATTACAACACCTAAGCTATATAAGTTGGCATGGTGATTATAGCAACTTCAAACTATATTCTCTGCATGTCTGATATGTTCAGATGCGTTTTTGTAGGATGCCTAGGCGTGGTAAGGCTAATAAGCCAAGGTAAGGTTGTTTTTTGTTTTTATTATCTGAGCTGAATTGTTATTGTAGCTTAGGTCTGATAATTGATATGTTTTGATTAGGGTTCGTATGGGAAGTGCATACGAACGATTGCCTTTACCTAGCAGTGTTCCCGTGCCGATGTGTTATTGCGGGGATCGTTGCAAGGTTGCCAAGTCCGACGAAGACGATACGTATTGGCAGAGGTACTGGATGTGCGACAATTTTGCATTTGAGCCTACCCCTCGTCAGATCTGCATCGGGTTGCTGGTGAGTAGTGTGTGTTGTGTTTTTGTTATTTAGTTCGTACCAAGTTGTTTCTTGTGTTTTACTAAATGCTTAAACATTGAATATGTTTCAGACTCCTCCGCCGCTATGCGACTTTGAGCAGTGGATTGATACTGAGATCAGCCAAGAAGACAAACAATGGATGGAGACTTTGAAGAGGTTGGATGCAGAGCGCGAGGAACGGTTGGAGAGGAGGCGCAAATAGGAAGCAGCGGAGAAGGAGCGCGAAGCTGAAATCCAAATGAGGCGTCAAGCTAAGGCACGAGAGGTTAGGGAGAGGAAACTTGAGCGTGTTCGTCGCGCTAAAGCAGCACTAGAGGAGAACCCCGATGCTATGAGGAAGGGAAAATGGCCTCGATGCACTCAGTAGATTGCACGATGGAAGTTGTAGGTTGTTGTCATGTTTGCATGTGTCAAGACTTGGTGGATGTATGTGTAATGAAGTAGTAGACACTACTACAAAACATAGATTTTGTAACATACTCTTGTAACACATTCATCAATGTGTTACAAAAAATTTCATAGGAACACAAATTTATGTGTTACAAATGAATGTTGTAACACATAGAGCCTGTTTCCTAGAAATGTGTTACAGGCAATTATTTTAGTAACACAAAATTTATGTTACATGTAAAATATTACAGAATGATAGTATGTGGTAACACATAACTGGAACACATAAATATGTCACAAAACTCGATCAGGTTGGTAGATGAAACCAGCTGACCCCTGCTTCTCTGTAAAAGGCGCCTACCATCATGGAACCAGATGGGCAGTCTCAATCGATGACCTATGAATTGTAAACAGGAAGTATCACTACACAATAAAGCTATTGTACCTACCATTACAGTAACTAGCAGAGATTGTGGCACGTATTTAATTTTCTTTCCAGCGAGCAATAATGTTTTTATTCCAAAATTAATACACGTCTTTCTTTTCCTTCCATAAAAAATAATGTCAATTATTATCCTTCCAAAATAAATAACGACGCGAATTATAGGTGAGTGCATGAAAAGGAAAGTAGAGTGTGTGACAAAGGAAAGTAATATACGGGTACAAGAGGTGGGTAGATGAATGCTTGGTGTAAAAAGTATTAGGATTTTGGTGGAAACATTTTCTTTCTATCAATTTCGTGGGTCTACACCCTTTTTCGTCAAACCTTTGGCCTGACAAGTGGGATCTCCGTGAGGGGTACGGTGGGCCTAATCTTGGTGAGAAAGAGTTTCAATTGTTTCAATTTTTATAGTATAGATGTAGGGATGACCAAAATAAACCGTTGATGTGCGTCTTGTTGCTAGCTAGGGGATTTACCCGAATTTCCTTATTAATAACAAAAACATTGCAAACAGAGACAAAACAGTAGACTTTCTAAATTAGATTAAAATAGCAGGTAATCTCTTAATTTGATTATTTGCCACGATTAAATCTATCGCGGTGAGACTTCATAAATTTTGGGGTATTTATTCTTAGAAAAAACTATTTCCTCGGCCCCAAAAATAGTTGTGCTTAGTGTCTTGGTCCTTTTTCTCTTGAACTTGGCTATTTAGCCCCAAAATGAGTTAGTAATGTATTAATAGCAATATCTACTTTTCAGTAGCTCAAATGGCATGTTAGTGATTTTTGTTGGATCTAGCATCTTAGATATGACTTCATTTTTATTTTTTTACTATTTTACCATGTTCCTGTGATTTTCTATTATTTAAAAACTAAAAATAGATTTATAAATGTCTTGAAATTATTTTACTACGGGGAAATAACAAAAATTCATGAAAAATTTCTTTATGTTTTTTTGTTTTCCTAGTTAAAAACCTAAAGTAATGGATTTGAATACAATTAGACTGCAGACCTAACTGCAAGTGATGGAAGGGCCAAGAAACTAAATGAAAACTTGTTTTGGAGGTCAAATAGCTAAGTTCAAGACAAAAAGGGTCAAGAAACTAAGCATAATTTTTTAGGGCCATGGAAACAATTCTCTCTTATTCTTAAGGTTACCCATAAGGATAAGTAGTCCTAGTGTAGTTAGGAAGGTCAGTACGATTCTTTCTTTGTGATCTTTTATTTATGTTCCTTAGGAATTAGTAAATGATGTTGACATTATCTTGAATTACTAAAAATAAAACATGGTAGAAGTGCGGTGGAATGTCTTCATTGCTTCAACTAATCATACTTGTTAATGAAAGGATTACTCTCCCATATATGTTTAGTTGCAATTTTTAATTTTGATAATAACAATTATGATTAAAGTTGTTCGGATAATCAATTGGTATTAATTTTTTTCAATAGCATTCACGTTGTGAGGAGGAAGAAGGACTTGGAGAGCTGGCTCACGGCGCGGGGGCACACCTTGGCATCTATCGTAGCCTACAAGCCTCCATCCGAAAGTCTCGTCAGTTTGTTGCGATTTAGATTCCGTTCGTTCCTCTTCTCTGTTTCTTCCACTTCTCTTGATGATCCGGTTTATTTTTGGTACGCCATCCCAATTCGCGTTCCAATCACGTCCCTACGACCGTCCGGCACCATCCCTGTTCCGCGATCTGGAATGAGAATTCCGGGAATAGGGAAAGCGGCTACGCTATGGCGTTGTGTGGATTCTCGGCCACTTAGGCGCGCTGCACGGCGGCGACGCGCGGAAGCCAGGCAGGCTGCGGCCAGCACCACCAGGCACCGGCAGACTAGTTCAGCAGGCAAGGCAGCCGGACGGCCGGACGACAGAGGCGGCAGCAGCAAGCAAAGAGGTCAATTCGATTCAACCTTCCCCAATCAGCCAATCTTGCATATTCATTTTTTCTGTTAAAATTGGAGAATTTGACTTATGAGATTATTTATGCTCTATTATGTAGACTAAATCTTCCTCCATTACCTCCACGTGGTGCAGGTGGTATGTTGCATGCATCCGGTTACCATTTTTCACTAATTAATTTTATTTTGCATATTACTGGCCTAATTCCTTTCAAATGTCTAACACTCCAGCTCAATTGTGTACACCCAGGTTCACTTCTTACAGTTGATGAAAATAAGATAGATTGATAGGTCGGAATGACTGGGCACTTGTTAGGTATTTCTTTATAATTTTTCAAGTTTTTATTTAGTTTGTGGTACAACTAGACTCGGAATTGGAGATATAATCTAAAAGCGCTTAGATGATTTTCTGCTAAATATCCTTAGTTAGGTGATTTTCTGCTAAATATCCTTAGTTTGTTTATAAAATGTGATAATTAATTGGTTAGTATACAGGACTGACTATATATGCAAGATCAAAAGTTACACTATCAAGATTTTCAGGTTGCTCTCACAAGCTGCAGATTGTAGGATATATTGTGTTCCATTATCTTTGCACTGAACTAATCATTAAATTTGTTGCTTATTTATATGATTTCCAATTCCTTCAAAGTTAGATAAAAAGATTTTCTCCATACCGCCTGCTAATTACCATGTTTGAGAAAAGATATTGCAGCCTTTCCTTTCAATGTAGCATTTATTTGAGGGGGGATGTCATATATGGTCATTGGAGGAGTAGCCTTGGGGTGTACTGAGTATCAAACAAGATCACATAATGTAGTGGGTATCATTGAAAACAGATTTGTTTGAACAATAGAGTCTCACTGTCACATAAAGGGACATCTTTGAGGTGCCTCTCAGGAGAAGGTTCCCTCAAATTTGGTCATCCTTCTTTCAAATTATATGGTAAATATGATTACAACTATTCTACTATATATCAAGTGCCATATGGAGATTGATGAACTCTGCTTATATAAACAATGAAACAGCATGTTTGGTGAGGTGTTATATTAAGTTTGATATTGTTTCAAATTTCTTTTGTACTAACTCAAAGAATAATTTTATTCATACTAGTAGCTGTGTTTGATTGTGCCGGTGGCTTTCCCTTTGGACACTGCTGGCAATTATCCAAGGATAAAAAAAGGGCGTACCCAGTGCCGTAGGCTTCCCGCACAGTGCGGGGTCTGGGGAAGGGTTGTCTTTAAGCCCCAAGCCTTACCCACACAAATGTGCAGAGGCTGAGGCTCGAACCCGGGACCTTCCGGTTACAGACGGTAGGCTCTACCGCTGCACAAGGATACCTTGTGGTATTTAAATAATTTATGATTGTGCTGCCTAGCTGATGTTTGCAATTGATGTTACTAGGCATTGTCAGCATCATAGTAACATGCATTTAATTCTACAAAGTGCATATCAATTACCCTACTATACAAGAGGAGCCATTAGTGAGGCCCATGACCTGCTACAGAACCATTGGTGATGCCCATGCCAAAGGAGTACCAATTGCTTGGCTTTTGATTTGTGTATGTTATAGCTGTCTTTCTTCATATGTAGTGTTAGCTAGCTACCTCATGCATGTTCAAGTGATTTATTTTACAACTCCATTGTATTATGCAGGTTGAAATGATCAATGGTTGAATCACGAAGCATTGGATGTTGAGAATACTATATATGTCGTCGTGACATAGATTTCTAGTGATGATTAATTACTTGTGTCACATTTGCTCTTTAGAATCATATGGTTGTGTACATAATGTCAATTATTAAATATCATGGTCAAGTTCTATGTTTCCTTCCTATGACAAGTGCAACTTTCTTGGGTTATTGAATTAAGTTTGTGGCTTATCTGATTGTGCAATTTTTCACGGTCCCTTCAATAATTTCATGCAAATTATACCCATATGTAATTGTATAATTTTTTTTGAAATTTTGAATGTGCTACAATAGGTAAAATATGTGTTACAAATTGTGTGTTCCTAAAATTCCAACTAGTGTTCTCAAGCGTTACTGCCACTATATGAAAGTGTTCCTACAGCATGAAACATATGTTACCCAAGAGAACCATTGTAACACTTAATAAATGTTCCATTAGGTAATTAATTGTGTTACAAAGTAGTAACACTTTTCTAGATGTAAAGGAGCACATATATTTTGTTCCAATAGATCACATAATAGTAACACTGAAAATAAGAACGCTAACCGGATGTGTTACTAGGAGAGCTAGTAACATATTTAGTTAAGTATAGTAACACAAGTTGGTGTTACTATAGCTATGTTATGTGTGTGGGGGTGATTAGCTAAACTACTAGTGTTCATTATTTGTACTATTTGAGTTTGAACTGGAACCTTGTTTGTGTTGTCTCGACCTTGTAGTTTGGAGGGTTGTTGTAGTGGCTTGTTTTGTTTTTTGTGAAATGTTGATTTTCATATAATTGTTACATTGTATGTCCGACTTGGGAGGGACAGACGTCAAGGACAACCGATGTGAATGAGGTGACTATATCTTTATTCCTTCACGGGTGGCACACCTGCAGGGTCCAAGTGTTTGGGGTGTGTGAAAGTCCTTTAGCAGTGGTTCACGGGGTCAGAGGTGTGACATCCCAAAAATCTATCAAAATTAAATCACGCGCTAAAATATTTTTTCCAAAAACTTTTCATCGTTGAGCTCAAAATCCTCCTGAAACCCTGAACCATAATTCCCGGAGTCTTTCCCTGTTCCAAAAGTCCGATTTCCAACCCCCCGACCCCTTTCCCTATGGCCTCGTCCGCGCGCGCACGCGACCACTGAAGCATGGCCGACTGGCCCTGCGGTCGTCGCCGCGATCGGCGCCGGCGCGAACCTCTTTCTCTCTCTCTTATCTCTCTCTTCCCCTTTTTCTTTTTCATTTTCCATTTTTCCTTTTCTTTTTTCCCATTTTCTTCTCTCTCTCTCCCCTTCCTCCCTCCCTTCTCTGCCACGCACCGCGTGCCCCCGAACGCCGCTCAGTCCGTCTTCAGATCCTAAGACCCGAATCCAGCAATCTTAGCACCACAACTCCTCTGGTTATCAACCGTGTCACAACCCGGTTGACCTCGCCAAGAAGGCTGATCCCTGCAAGCGCAACGAAGAATACAAGCAAGAACTCGAAAGAAACACAGCTCAAATGAAGTGACTCTGCAGATCAAAGATTAATCTCACGACTTGGGGTTTCACAAACCGATGAACGGAGACAACTGTTCTTGACAGAATGAATCTAAGCAAAACCCAAGTAACCTAATGGCGTCTGCTGTGTATATAGAAGAGAGAGGCTAGGGGGGGCCAAGGGGGTGGCCGGGCAACCCTAGGGAGTACAAGGCCTTCGGGCCCAAAAACTGGCGTCGCTGCATCCAGGCAGATTCTGGTCGTCATGTTGTTTCGATGATTCCCATCGACTCCGAGTGTATTTTGATATGGGATCAGTTGGGTTAGAAATCTTATCTCCTTAGCTTTCCAACGATATATAGAACGTCCAAAACGGAGCCCGTATGTGGCCTGGGCGTCCGTTTTCGTGAGGCCTGCTTCTGCAGTCCGAACAGGACTCGCGAATAAATTGGACTTCAATGTGGATTGGGCTTTGAACTCTATCTTTGCTTGGGCCTTGGTCATATGCATATTGGTCATGTCCTCATCTGTGATGGCTAGTCAGGTCTAGCTAAGGTGGGTAATGGCTTTATTGGGATCTACACCGACGCTACGGTGATCGAGTTGTGGTACCCCCGCTTGTGGGTAAAGTTGCACACCTCTACAGAGTTAAAATCTATTCGAATAGCCGTGCCCACGGTACTGGGCGAGTTACGGTGTGGTCACATAACTGGGCGAGTTCTGGGAATGGATGGGTTGGCGTGAGTTTTTTTGGAAAAGTGTCCGGCAGTTCTGCCGTGTGCTACGGCGGATGAGGAGTCCGGTAGCAGCTTAAAACTTGGATCATGTGTGGGTCAACACTACATGTTACTCGGTGCAAGAAAAATTTGTTTTGGAAATCCTTTCTTTCAAATGAACCCCTGCATAAAATCTAGCTTTCCACAAATTAAACCCTAGCCTTATCCTTGATTTACACTGTGCATTATATTCTGTTTATACCCCCTCCGTGGATGTGGTTGGACTTGCCGAGTACGTTTGTACTCACCCCATTCTTAATTTTTACAGAGGAAGATCTAGACTTCTTTCCTGACGACGCTGAGTAGGGGTACCGTCCTACATCCAACCTTGCCTGTGGATCAAGGTCACCTGCAGGAGGTTCTGCATGGCGCAAGACTCTGATGACCCCCTCTTCGTAGTTAATGTAGTTGTGTGAGTTTTAGTTGTAATCCTCGCGATAGTGGCGCTTCTGTAACACCCGGTATATAAAAAGACATAAACCGAGCAATCATATACGTGCCAGGATCAAGTCACACATATATACAACAGAATAAACAGTATATCACAGCACATATCATGTAAAAAGTTATATTAAAGCGAGTACTAAAGTTATTTATTACATTAATGACAAAATGTCTGATACAGCGGAAGCGTAGAATACATATACGATGTCTCTCGGAAGCTGGGCGCCACAGGGACGTCGACTGAGAGACGAACGCCTAGAAGTCCTCATACTCCTGGTAGCTCCGGATGAACTCCCTCGCGTCGGCAGGAACTGAGCAGCAGTAGAGTATTCCCAAGAGAAAAAGGAGTAGAGTAGGCAAGAGTGAGTACACAACTTGTACTCAACAAGTATAACACAAACTATGAGGCCCTAAGGTTGGCTGACTCAACTGCATTAGCTTTTAAGTCTTGGCAAAATTTTATTAAAGCTATTTACTACAAGTTGATGAATTACCATAACCCAGTTATATAGTAATTAATCAAAATTAACAATGAACCACTGAGAACCAAACCGAAACCACCAAGGTAACCCCACTAATCAAAAGGAGGATCTGGGCCGCTCATGACCGTGAGCACGGCTAGTATACCAGTTTTACACTCTGCAGAGGTTGCACATCTTTACCCACAAGTCGTGAGCTACGCTAGTTGTTCAACGCACTTCCTTAGGTGAGATGGCTAGCAAGCACACTACGAGGCCTTTACAAAGAATCTCGTTGGTAAGGAATAACCGCGAGGGTTGGATCGGCGACTATGGAGCAGGTCTAGTGGGCGTCAAGAATACCACAGACGAGGCCACTCAGTACGAGGGCCATAGAAGCTTACCACCCTTGCCCCGCAGGTAAGTTACTCCAAACCAAAAAGACCTAATTATTACGCCAAGACCGTCCCATTCCAGTCTTGTGGTTGCGCGGTTGTCCCAGGTTGTCGCTCTAATGATGTACGATCCTTATGGAGAGTAGCTAGCACAAAACACACTGCGAGCCCCCTAAACCAAGTTTCTAGAAAAACCAGTTTTAATGAGACGTGAGCCACTCTCACGGGCCACTCCCAGAATTAAGTTGCATATACCATTAATCAAATTAATTAAAAAGGACCAAGTATGTTATAGCGCGGCACCTAGCACAACTAACCAAAATGCAACCCAAAGGATGTATATAAAGGATATAAAATGGCTAGGAAAGTCCTTATAGGCATACAGTATTAAAATGCAGTATGAAATTGTATTTAAAGGTGATAGGTTGTTCATGTTATACTTGCCTTCCTCAAACTGCTCCTGCTGCTCAAAGTGCTCAGAAGGTGGTGGCTGCTCCGGGTACTGGTACTGGGGCTCCTCAGATGGATCAACGTCTACTCACGAACACATGGCCAAAAACAATACACAAAATAAACATACATGCAAACAATGGCATATACTAAGAAACAGTACAACAATACATGAAAATAGCAAACAAAACTATGCTAGAACTATTTTACGCGTTACAACGATCGCGTGGACATAAAGAACGCCTAAAACGGAGCTAGAACGTGAAAACTAGAGCTAAAACAAGGTCCAGGGGCTTTTCTGCAAGAAAAACTAAGTTTCTGGGGGTTTTCTGCAAAAACCCGGGACTAAAACATAATTAAACCTTAGTTCTAGGGTTTAACGTGCAAAAACTATAGATCTGGATGGTGGGTTAGATTTTTAAAAAGATTAGGGTCCTAAATGAATAAAACGGGACTAAACTGGAAATACTTTTGAATAAAGCTGGACCGCGGGTTGATTTAAAAGAAACCTAGGGTCTCTTTAGCAAAAAGGCTATTGCGAAGCGGTATGTTTAGATCTGACCCGCTGAATCTCGATCTGGCGGTTCAGATCTGATGGGCTCTGGATCTAATCTGATCCGTTGACTACGGATCGTACGGCTCTGGGTCGAGGACGCGCGGGAACGGCGGCGGGGAGTCGCCGGAGACATATCCCGCGGTGGCGCCTTGCCGGAGTTGATCGATTCCAGTGTTCTGGGGGTCCATTCGACCGGGGATTGGGTCAGGGAGGTTCAGCGTGAGATGCGTGATCCACCAGTGCAGTTCGTGTGGGATTTCGAGGTACGAGATGGCTCGCGCAGCGGCAGAGGCGGGTCTGCGTGGCGGAGGCTCGCCGGCGAGCGGCGTTGAAGGGTTCCCAGGGGCTACGGGCTGCGGGAATTGGCGCAAAGGGATCAAGGAGTCGGGGTGTAGCTCACCGAGGGTGCAGGTCGGACGGGGAGGCCGTGCAGGGGGGTTGTCGTCGTAGGCCGGCGGCGGCTCACGGCGGGGCTCGGGGTCCGGGCGTTGCAGGGCTCCTCCGGGCGTCTGGGTCCCACGGCTCGAATCCTGGTGGTGCTGTGAAGTAGGCTGAGGGGTCAACGGGATCCAGCGCTCAACGGCGGCGAGAAATCGAGCGGCTATCAAAACTTACCGGCGGTGAAGTCTGAGCGCGATTCCGGCAAATCACGGGACTAAGCTCGAGGCAAAGGCCTCAGGGAGCATCCTGAGTCTACGGCGGTCTAGCGCGCGGCTCTGGGGAGGCTTCGGTGCTGCGGGGAGGCGAGGCCGCGGCGGCGCGGGGCTCTGCTCCGGCGGAGCTGCGGCGCAGGGGGGTGGCTAGAGTGTGGTGGCGGCTGTGGGGGCGAGGATAGGGGAACAGGGAAGGCCCGGGGTGGTGTTTAAAGGGAGGAGCCGGGGATTTTAGGCGTGCGTGCCCATGCGTGATCCCGGCGAGGATTGCGGCAGGTGGTTACTGCACGAGCGTGGAGGTTACGCTACTCGGCGTAATCCCGAGCGGGGAACAGCTCTAGAAGGTCGGGGTGCTCGGTGGCTGGCAGGTGGGGCTACGGGGTTGAGGAGGTCCACGATCAGGTGTTCAGGCGCGACTGGTCCAGCGAGCAGGGAGGCGCGACCGTCACGAGGTTGAAGAAGGAAACCGGCGTGTGGGACCGGGAGGTCAGCGAGGGACGGGAGAGGAAGGCGCGGGCGTGCTCGCTGGCAGGTGGATCTGTGGCGTCAGCGGGGAGGGTGTGACGCGCGGGCCGCTCTGCTGGGCTGCGGAGCGGGAGAGGGGGTTGCAGCGCTTGGCGAGCTGGGCCTCGGCAAGTTGCTGGGCTGGCGTGCCGTGTGGGTGGCTGGGCCGTGCGGTGAGAGAGTTCAGCGCCGCGCGAGGAGAGAGGCCAAGCTGGGCCTTGCGCGGGTGGAAGCAGGCCCGAGAGAGAGGAGAGAGTGGGCTGAGGGGAGAGGGGTTTGGGTCCGGTTGGGTTTTCTCTTTTTCCACCTCTTTTCTATTTCTAAACAATTCAAATCTATTTGAATTCAAATGAAACTTGAATTCAAACTCCTATGCAAACCAACAAATAAAACCATGCACCAGCATGAATGCAACAACAAATTTTAAACTTAGACAAATTTTAATTACTTGTCGAACAAAAAATAGATTAAATGCAAGACTAAGCAAATTAAATCCTAGAAAATTAAAAAAAGCCAATTAAATTTATTAATAAATAGGAAATTTAAATTAGGGTGTTACAGCTTCACTGCCCATTACCGCGTAGAGTTGTACAGTGATGAACCATCTGGTGTAATAAATGTGTCATCAGCCTCTTGGGACTGATGTTTGTATCACATTTAAGTCTTCTCTTATGAGAGGACGCTTCAGGTGGTATCAGAGCCGTAGGTTGGCCGTAGGACGCGACCCTAGGAGCGAACCCCTTTTTTCAGGCCCTTTCACACTAGGATTTTTTCTTCCTTAATCCTTATTTCACACAAACACTCACCACTGGTTCTTGCCCTGTTCTAGATGGCTGACAATGGATGAATTGGCAGAATCTGTCACGCAGAGCCCGGCCTTCCTAAGTTATTAATACTCAGCCTGGAACGCATTGGAGTGTTGGACCCACTAGAGTACGTCTACCGGGAGTACGACTCCAGGGGCACTCTTCGGTGCGACGTAATGATTTTCGTGGGAAAGAGCACCCGCTACCCTGATGTGGATCCCTGGTTCATCTCCTCCACTAGATTTCGCTTCCCTGACATCTACCGAAAAGCCGCTCGAAAAGCCCTGTGACGTCTACGTGTGATCTACAAGCACCACCTTCAACGGACCTCTATGGGATTTTTCCCGCCCACTGAAGGAAGAGGACGCTCATGGATTGCCCGGATGAGAGGACTCGGAAGAGAAGAAGAGGACCTCTAAGATACGGTCTCCTACCTATCCATCTACCTCACCGGCCTGGATGAACTTTACCGTGAGCAAGCGGTACAATTGAAGCAATAAATCCACAGGGCAGAGAAGGTAACCCAAGAACTGGAGGAACAACAGACAAGAGCCGCACGCGCCGAATATTCCCTAGCCGCTCTCCAAGCACAAATGCAAGAATACGAGGCTCGCAGAGGAATAGGCGGGTGGATAGAGGAAGAACCCGAAGAAACCCATTGGGATAGAGGCACTCAGACTGAAGAGGAAGAACCCGAAGAAACCCATTGGGATATAGGCACTCAGACTGAAGAGGAAGAACCCGAAGAAACCCATTGGGATAAGGGTACTCAGACTGAAGATAATGTGATGGATCAGTGTCTTCCACTGAAGAAGCGCCATATCAGGATCGAGGAAGAGTCCCCATGATAGGAGTAGCACTTCAAGCTAGAAATCTGTCCTAATAATCATGTACCCATGGAACCTGTACCCCTCCCTGTTAAAATAATAAGTACCATATGTTCCCTTTTGTATCCAAATGCTCGTGCAAAGTTGTTCACCCTACCTTTGTTTACAGATGGCTGAGATAGGATGGACCCAGGGCAATTGCCAAGCTGCACCTGGCTTCCCCAGCCTCTTGATCAATGCCCTGGAAAGCCTTGGCATTATGGAACGCCCAAGGTACTACAGCAGAGAGTACGAGCAGCATGGTACCCTCCGCTGCAGGGTGATCCTGGTCGTCGCCAGAAGTGACCGCTACCCCAACATCCAGCCATGGCGAGCGACCGCTACAGGGTTTAGGCACCAAGACACCTATCCCTTGGCCGTCAGAAAGGCACTCCGTTACCTGTGCCAGATTTTTGAAAGACACCTCGCCTCCACACCAATGAGGTTCTTTCCGCCGGCCATCAGAACCCCAGTTTGGGAAGCCCGTATGAGAAGTCTGGAACGGCGCCGCCATGAAGAAGACCCTCTGTACCAAGTGGCTACTTACCTAGCCTCCTTGGATCAGCTCTTTGACGAGCAAGCTAACATTCTAAGGGAGCAGACCCATCGAGCCGAGCAAGTAGAGCTCGCAGTAAGACTGCAACAGATCCGAGCAGCCCAAGCCGAGGCAAGAGCCGCAGCCGCGGTCAGCAGTGAAGTAGTTGCTCAGGAGAGCCTCAGGCAAGCCCGGGACCGGCGTATGCAAGAATGGACCAGAAGTGGAACACCAGTCCCGGCAATTGGAGAAGACCATATTCTACTCGGGACGCCCGTCATAGGATGGGGACCACTCTTGGGAAACCCACAAGCCCCACCCGAGAACCCGGGAAGGCCTACTGCCGCCGTCGAAGGAGAAGCTGCTACGCAACCCCTGGCAAATGGAAACTTAGAGGACGGCGAGCAAGGACTACTCGCACACTCCGCCCCGGAAGAAGGCTCGCCCCGCGAGGAGAATGCCTGACGCCATCCTAGTGTTGTACCCTCCCAGCTCCTTTGGCTTAAGTTGTACCATTATGTGTGAACCTGTACCCGGATGTGTAGGACGCGTTTTAGTCTTGTCCCCGTGTTGTACCCTCCCTTGTAGTAATAAAGTTGTTGTGATTGTGTTTGCTATGTTTGTGTGCTTGTTAGTTGGTGTGTTTTTCGTCAGAAGGTAGATTCTGCCTTTTCAAAAATATGAATTAAACAACTTAAACATCACTTAATCCCAATCTCACAAAAACTCTACATAATTAACAGATGGCTTCCCGAAGCGTTACGAGGGCCTCCCGCATTCGGAACCCTGCAGTCGCTGGTACGGGAGTGCAGCCTAATGGGCAGAACCCTCCTCAGGATGAACAGGAAGTGAGCCAGAACCGAGGATAAAATCAAGGAGAAGTGCCACTGCCACCATC
This sequence comes from Panicum virgatum, assembly GCF_016808335.1. Taxonomy (NCBI): domain Eukaryota; kingdom Viridiplantae; phylum Streptophyta; class Magnoliopsida; order Poales; family Poaceae; genus Panicum; species Panicum virgatum. The sequence continues at coordinate 34,113,668 of NC_053147.1, read as the reverse complement.
ACCACCCCTCGGAGACCTGGCACAGATAATCCACAACCAGACCCTCATATTGGAAACACTGGCCAATGCACTCATCAACAAGCGGCCACGAGAGCAAACCATGAACGACAAGCTGACAGCTTTTCTGAGGACCAAGCCGCCCACCTTTGCTGGATCCAGCAACCCCTTGGATGCAGACGACTGGATGCATGTGATTCAGAGAAAGCTCGAGCTGTTCGAATGCCAGGATCGAGACAAAGTTCTTCTGGCAGCCCACCAACTCACCGGGACTGCCTTGGCCTGGTGGGAGAATTACTGTGTCGCTGCCGAAGATGCCTCCACCATCACATGGAAAGAGTTTGTGAAGGAGTTCTGCCGATATCATATTCCCTCGGCCAGCATGAAGCGCAAGGCGGATGAGTTCCGCGCACTATAGCAAGGAAGCATGTCGGTGGAAGAATACACCCATCAGTTCTTGGAGTTGGCCCGATATGCACCAGAAGAAGTGAACGATGATGAAAAGAAGCAGGACATGTTCAAGAAGGGACTGAACCCAGAACTCCGGACCTTGCTTACCCCTCAGATCTACCCTGACTTCAATACACTAATGAACAAGGCGATTCTTACAGAAAGGGCCAAAATTGAAGAAAGGAAGGATAACAAGCGCAAGTTTCTGGAAAGTAAGTCCCGCCAGTAGGATCGCCTCCAGAAACCAAGAAGCTTCAGCTACACTGCACTAAGATCCCAGGCCCCAATGTAGTTCAGGACTCAGTCTCAGGTGACAGGCCCACAGGCCCCTAACACACAGCTCAGGAGCCAGAACACCATGAGGGCCCCGCAGAGCAATGCAAGCCAGGTCACCACCAACAATAGCAATGCTAGGGTCTGTTTCAACTGCCGTGAGACAAGACATTTCATTGCCAACTGCCCATATGCCAAGAACAAGCCTGCTACATCAGCCTTCTCCAACACGGTGAATGGGCCAAGGCCAGTTCTGTCAAGTGCCAACCGAGTGCCTATCCGCAACAACAACAACACCAACAACAACAGTCAGCAGATGAGGCAACCCCAGCAGTCATTTGGACGAGCTCGCGTCAACCACATCAACGCGTAGGAGGCTCAAGGAGCTCAGGGCGTAGTGCTTGGTGAGTACCTAGTCAGTTCAGCTCTTGCAACAGTACTATTTGATTCTGGAGCATCACACTCGTTCATATCCTCGAGTTTTGTGGAAAAACACAATATACCTACAGTACTACTAAAAACACCCCTATTAACCCGGACGCCTGGAGGTGACATCAAGTGTCAACTATGTTGTCTACGGGTAAGGATCAATTTAAGTGGGGTAGAACTTTTAGCAGACTTAGTAGTACTTAAGTCTAAGGGAATAGACGTGATCCTTGGAATGGACTGGTTAAGCCGACACAATGGTCTCATAGGTTGTACTGACAAAGTGGTACACCTAACAAACCCAGAAGGAGTACGAGTGACCTGCCATACCCGGGTAAGTGGATCAGACCCGATGGTGTTTAGCATGGAAGCCAAGTCCTTGGAAGAGTTCCCAGTAGTAAATGAGTACCCAAATATTTTCTCGGAAGAACTTCCTGGGATGCCACCAGATAGGGATATAGAGTTTGTTATCGACCTTGTCCCTGGAACCGCCCCTATAGCCAAGAGACCCTATAGGATGGCAGCCTCCGAATTGGCAGAATTAAAGAAGCAGCTGGAAGAACTACAATGAATTGGCTTCATCAGACCAAGATCATCGCCTTGGGGAGCCCCAGTCCTATTTGTCAAGAAGAAGGATGAGAGTATGAGGTTGTGTGTAGATTATCGGGCACTGAACGAAGTTACCATCAAGAATAAATACCCCCTTCCCAGGATTGATGACCTTTTCGATCAACTAAAAGGAGCCAAGTACTTCTCCAAGATTGATCTAATGTCAGGATATTTTCAGCTTAAGATTAGAGAAAGCAACATTCTAAAGATAGCTTTTGTCACCCGCTACAGACAGTTTGAGTTCACCGAGATGTCTTTTGGACTAACTAATGCACCTGCGTATTTCATGAACCTCATGAACAAGGTTTTTATGGAAGAGTTAGATAAGTTTGTCGTAGTCTTCATCGATGACATACTTATTTACTCGAAGAGTGTTCAGGAGCACGTGCAACATCTGAGAGTAGTTTTGGAAAAATTGAGAGTACATAGGCTATATGCCAAATTCAGCAAATATGAATTCTGGCTAGAGAAAGTAGCTTTCCTTGGTCATATTCTGACCGCGCAAGGAGTAGCAGTGGACCCCGAGAAGGTCGAAGCAGTTTCCAACTGGCAGCAATCGACCAATGTTAGTAAAATCAAAAGTATTCTCGGATTAGCTGGGTATTATCGGAGATTCATTGAAGGATTTTTAATGATAGCCCGGCCCATGACAGAGCTGCTCAAGAAGGAGAAGAAATTCACCTGGATAGAGTCATGTGAGAGGAGTTTTCAAGAATTAAAGAATAGGTTGACGACCGCCCCAGTGCTGACCCAACCGGATATCCATCGGGATTTTATCATCTATTGTGATGCATCCCGACAAGGATTGGGTTGTGTACTAATGCAAGACGGGAAAGTTGTTGCATACGCTTCCCGCCAACTCAGGCCTCATGAGCAGAATTATCCAACCCATGATTTGAAATTTGCAGCCATAGTGCATGTCCTTAAGATTTGGAGACATTATTTGATTGGTAATAAGTGTGAGATTTACACCGACCACAAGAGTTTGAAGTATATCTTCACCCAGCCAGATTTGAATTTGAGGCAAAGAAGGTGGTTAGAACTGGTTAAAGACTATAATATGGAAATTCATTACCACCCTGGTAAGGCTAACGTGGTAGCCGATGCCTTAAGCCGGAAATCCTATGGACCCAAGGACGGTCATCTGCGAGAGGAAATGACACGATTGAATGTGCACATTGTCCCTCGAGGCTCCAGCCACGTGCTGAACGTCCAATCCACACTAGAGGACAGAATCAGAAAGGCCCAAGGTTCGGATAAGGATTTAATGAAGATCCGCAAACATACTGGAGAAAATAAGGCACCAGATTTTAGAGTGGATGATAAAGGAATGTTATGGTATAAAAATAGAATTTGTGTACCCCAGAAAGGCGACTTTCGGCAAATAATCATGGATGAAGCCCATAACTCGGCCTACTCCATCCACCCAGGATCCACCAATATGTATATGGACTTAAGACAAAAATATTGGTGGAATGGAATGAAGGCAGATATTGCACTGTTTGTCGCCCGTTGTGACACTTGTCAAAGGATCAAGGCCGAACATCAGAAGTCAGCAGGGCTATTGCAACCCCTACCCATCCCGGTTTGGAAATGGGATGAGATAGGAATGGACTTTGTAGTAGGTTTGCCTAGAACACAGAAAGGACATGATTCCATATGGGTAATAGTGGACTGACTCACTAAAGCGGCTCACTTCATACCTGTGCGGACCAATTACGGTGGAGAAAAGCTAGCCAAGCTTTATGTGGAAAATATAGTAAAATTGCATGGTGTGCCTAGCAGAATCGTTTCAGATAGAGGGACCAATTCACCTCTAGATTTTGGAAAAGCCTGCATAAAGCCATGGGCACCAAATTGGATTTCAGCGCCGCTTATCACCCATAGACGGATGGCCAGACAGAAAGAGTGAATCAGATTATGGAAGATATGTTGAGAGCATGTGTCCTTACCTATGGCAAAGATTGGGAGCAGAGTTTACCCTATGCCGAGTTTTCACACAACAACAGCTACCAAGCAAGCCTGGGCATGTCACCATTCGAAGCTCTCTACGGGAGAAAATGCAGAACCCCCTGATGTGGTCAGAAGTTGGAGAACGTGCCCTAGTTGGACCCGCACTCATAAAAGAAGCAGAAGAAAGAGTGGCTGAGATTAGAGAAAAGCTGAAGGCCACCCAGTCTCGACAGAAGAGCTACGCAGACAAGAAAAGGTGGGAAATAAGTTTCAACCCAGGAGATTTCGTTTATCTCAAGGTTTCACCCATTCGGGGAACTTGAAGATTTCAAGTACAAGGAAAGCTGGCCCCTCGGTACATTGGACCGTACCAAGTTCTGAAGAAAGTCGGAGCCGTGGCATACCATCTGGAGCTACTAGAAGAAATGTCAGATATACACCCAGTGTTTCATGTCTCACAACTAAGAAGATGTTTGAGGGTACCTGAGGCAGAACACATACTAGTAGAAGCGATAGATTTGCAGCCAGACCTATGATACCAGGAAATACCGGTCAAGATCCTGTACACAGTCACTAGGAGGACAAGGAACTCCGAAGTACGGATTTGCAGAGTTCAGTGGAGCAGACACGGAGTAGAAGAAGCTACGTGGGAACACGAAGACGCTCTGAAGAAGGAGTTTCCCCATCTGTTTAGGAACTAGACGAATCTCGAGGACGAGATTCATTTTAAGTGGGGTAGGTTTGTGACATCCCGAAAATCTATCAAAATTAAATCACGCGCTAAAATATTTTTTCCAAAAACTTTTCATCATTGAGCTCAAAATCCTCCTGAAACCCTAAACCCTAATTGCCGGAGTCTTTCCCTGCTCCAAAAGTCTGATTTCCAACCCCCCGACCCCTTTCCATGTGGCCTCGTCCATGCGCTCACGCGACCGCTGAAGCGTGGTCGACCGGCCCCGTGGTCGTCACCGCGATCAGCGCCGGCGCGAACCTCTTTCACTCTCTCTTCCCCTTTTTCTTTTTCATTTTTCATTTTTCCTTTTCTTTTTTTCCATTTGCTTTTCTCTCTCTCCCCCCTTCCTCCCTCCCTTCTCTGCCGCGCACCACACACCCCCGAACGCCGCTCAGCCGCCGCCGCCCTTGGCCCATGCGGACGCGCGTGTGCCCGACCAGTCCGGCCGCCTACTCGCGCGTGCACACCTCCCCCTGGCCGCACCCCACCGTGCCAAGCGCCCCGCGGCCTCCCACTGCCCACGCCGCGCGAGCCGCGGCTGCGCGCGCATGCGCTCGCCGTGCTCGGCACGTCGTGCTGCGACACGCCGCACTTCTCGCCTCGCTGAGCCGTCGTGCCGCTCGCCGCCACGACGCACGGGTGCGCACGCGCACCGCTTGGCCGCGCCGCTCGCCGGCCGCCTCGGTCCCGCTCGCCTCTACTCCCGACCCCGCCCACGCACGCCAAACACCGCGCCCACATGCGTTCGCCGCACCGCTCGTCGCCAAGAGACAGCGCCGCCACGCGCTCTCCCCGCGCACGCCGCTCCGCGACATGCGAACGCGGTCGGACGCCATTAAATCTCGCCGCGCCGCTCGCCAGCTACCACCACCCGCCCTGCACCGCTCCACCGCCTTCCCTCGACTATAAAGAGACCCCTATTCCAAAAGTCTGATTTCCAACCCCCCCGACCCCTTTCCCTGTGGCCTCGTCCGCGCACGCACGCGACCACTGAAGCGTGGCCGACCGGCCCTGCGGTCGTCGCCGCGATCAGCGCCGGCGCGAACCTCTTTCTCTCTCTTCCCCTTTTTCTTTTTCATTTTTCCTTTTCTTTTTTTTCCATTTTCTTCTCTCTCTCTCTCTCCCCTTCCTCCCTCCATTCTCTGAAGCGCAGCGTGTGCCCCCGAACGCCGCTCAGTCGCCGACGCCCTTAGCCCACGCGGACGCGCGCGCGCCCGACCAGTCCGGCCGCCTACCCACGCGTGCACACCTCCCCCTAGCCCGCACCCCACCACGGCAAGCGTCCCACGGCCTCCCCATGCCCCGTCGCCAAGCGACATCACCGCCACGCGCTCTGCCCGCACACGCCACTCCGCGACATGCGAACGCGGCCGGACGCCATTAAGGCTCGCCGCGCCGCTCGCCAGCCACCACCACCCACCCCGCACTGCTCCACCGCCTTCCCTCGACTATAAAGAGACCCCTGCCTCGCCTCTGCTCCTCCAGGAACCCGCCCGGCCACCGCGCAGCTCTCCCCAAGCCCCCGAGCGCCGCTACCGCAAGCTGCTCTGCTCGCCTCCACCGTCCACCATGGGTGCGCCTCTACGGGCTGCTCCTGCTCGAGGCGGCTAGGGGATGGGAACCTCCTAGGCCTCCTCTCCGCGTTGCCCCTAGCCCTGGCCGCCGCCAAGCCCCGCAGCGCCGCCGTCGCTCCGGCGAGAGCCGGTCGCCGCCCTCCGCCTTGGCGCCGCCTCTCCAGGCCACCACCACCCGAATCGAGAGGGGGAATCACTTCTCCTTGTCACCCTCTCTCTCTTTCCCCTCCTCCAGGCCGTCGCCGTGCCCTGGGACGTCGGAATCGGCCACCGCCGGCGCCCCGGACCCCCTCCTCTGTTTCACGGGAGAGGAACGGGAGTGTAACACCCGGTTTATAAAAGAACATAAACTGAGCAATCATATACGTGCCAGGATCAAGTCACACGTATATTCAACAGAATGAACAGTATATCACAGCACATATCACGAATAAGACATAATAAATCGAAATACGAATGCTATTTATTACATTAATGACAAGAATGTCTGATACAGTGGAAGCGAAGTACAAATGCGATAAAAACTCTCCGAAGCCGAAGCAGGGCGCCACAGGGACGTCGACTGGGAGACGAACGCCTAGAAGTCCTCGTTGTCCTGGTAGCGCTGAGCAAACTCCCTCGTGTCGGCAGGAACTGAGCAACAGTAGCGTAGACAAGAGGAAAAAGTAGAGAAGAGGCAAGAGTGAGTACACCACTTGTACTCAACATGTATAGCATAAACTATGAGGCTCTAAGGTTGGCTGACTGACTGCATTAGCTTTTAAGTCTTGGCAAAATTTTATTAAAGCTATTTACTACGAGTTGATGTATTACCATTAACCCGGTTTCATAGTAATTAGTCAAATCTAAACATGATACTACTGAGAACCAAACCGAAACCAAACCAAGGTAACCCCGAGAGGCACCTCCCTCGTCGGAAGGAGACAACCCCACTAATCAAAAGGAGGATCTGGGCCGCTCATAACCGTGAGCACGGCTAGTATACCAGTTTTACACTCTGCAGAGGTTGCACATCTTTACCCACAAGTCGTGAGCTACGCTAGTTGTTCATCACACTTCCTTGGGTGAGATGACTAGCAAACTCACTACGAGGCCTTTACAAAGAATCTCGTTGGTAAGGAGTAACCGCGAGGGTGGATCGGCGACTATGGAGCAGGTCTAGTGGGCGTCAAGACACAGGTACGCAGACCAAGCACAGACGAGGCCACTCAGTACGAGGGCCATAGAAGCTTACCGCCCCTGCCCCGCAGGTAAGTTACTCCAAACCAAAAAGACCTAATTATTACGCCAAGACCGTCCCATTCCAGTCTTGTGGTAGCGCTGTTGTCCCAGGTTGTCGCTCTATGAACCGGTCCTTATGGAGAGTGGCCAACTAGGCAGTAAGCACCGTGCTGGCCCCCTAAACCAAGTTTCTAACAAAACATATTTTAACGAGACATGAGCCACCCAAGCACGGAGCACAGAGGGCCACTCCCAGAATTAAGTTGCATATACCATTAATCATATTATTTAAAAAGGACCAAGTGCGTTATAGCGCGGCACCTAGCACAACTAACCAAAATGCAACCCAAAGGATATATATAAAGGATATAAAGTGGCTAGGAAATCCTTATAGGCATACAGTATTAAAATGCAGTATGAAAATATAATTAAAAGTGATAGGTTGTTCATGTTATACTTGCCTTCCTCAAAAGTTCTCCTGCTACTCAAACTGCTCTGAAGATGGATCTTGGCATTGGTACTGATTCTCCTCCGGTAGCTCAACGTCTACTCACGAACACGTGGCCAAAAACAAGTCCAGCACAATACATACAAGCAAACAAAGGCAAACACTAAGAAACAGTACAACAATACATGAAAACAGCATACAAAACTAGGCTAGAACTACTCTACGCGTTACAACGATCGCGTGGACATAAAGAACGCCTAAAATGGAGCTAAAACGCATAATCTAGGCTAAAAACAAGGTTCAGGGACTAAACTGCAAGAAAACTAGGGTTCCAGGGGGTTTTCTGCAAAAACCGAGGGCCTAAACGAAATTAACCATTAAATCTAAGGGCTAGCGAGCAAAATCAGCGGGCCTGGACGACAGGTACTATTTCCAGGAAGTTCAGGGGCCTGCGTGCTAAAAACAGGACTTGGTTGGAATTATTTTTGAACGCGAGGGACTGCGGGTTGAATATGAAGAAACTGAAGGGCTCTTCAGCAAAAAGTCCAGCGCTGACCGTTTTCTTTCCTGGTTGACTCCGGGCCAAACGGATCTGGGCCGTAGGATCCCAATCCGACAGTTAAGTGGGGGGCGTGAGGGGCCGCGGCGGCGTGGGTCACCGGCGTGCGGTGCCCGTGGCGGAGCGCCGCCGGACTTCACCGAAATCGGTGCCCGGGGCTCGATTCGAGGAGCGGCTCGGTCGGGGAGGACGATCTCGGCATGCTTAGTCCACCTGGTCACTCAGGGGAGGGTATTGGGGTGCGGGACGCCATGCGCGGCGGCGGGGGCGACTTGGCGTGGTGGCACATCGCCGGCGCAAGGCGTTCGAGCTGCGAAGATGGCCCACGGGCTACTCTAGCATGCCAAAAAGGAAGAGTGGGCGGAGTAGGTCCTCACCGAGCTTCGAATTAAAGAGAAAGGCTGGCGTAGCGTGCTCGGTGACGAAGACCGGCAGCGAAGGTGGGGCGGAGCTCGTGGAGGAGTGGGTGCAGGGGCATTTCCGGGCTCCTAGATCCCGCGGACGGCTTCCAGGTGAACCTGCGAATGTTCCACGGGGTCAGAGAGGTCGGGGTCGCGCCGGCGTTGAAGAATTCTGTGGCGGAGCTTCTTACCGGCGGCGGAATGCTCTGTCCGAGTTCTGAGGGCAGCGGCGGCTAGGTTTGGGGGCGGTGCGCTGGTGGATGGGGGAGGTGCAGGGGTTTGTGGCCGGTTTAAAGGAGGCCGCCCAGAGATTGCGGGGTTCGGGTTCGGAAAAGGAAACCGCGGGGATCTCGGGCGGAAGCTGCGGCCGTTGCGCGGGCTCAAGGGAGGCAGAGGAGGGAGACGGGGCTGCCAGGTAGGGCCGGTGTGCCAGCGAGAGGAGGCTGAGACGCGGGCGACGCGCGCTGAGCTGCGGGACGGGCGCGGGAGCCGGGCCAAACGGCGTGGGCCGCGCGGTGTGGGAGAGGCAGGCAGGGCAGGCCGCGGCGTTGGGCTGAGCGGGAGAGAGGCGGGCCACGCGGGGAGGGGGTGTGCGGGATGGGCTGTTGGGCCGCGGGGAAACGAACTGGGCCGGTGGGGGTTCTTGGGTCAGTCGCAGCGGGGAGAACGGCGCGCGCGGCCTGGGCTGCGAAGGAGACTGGGCCGGACCGGGATGGGCTGGAGCGGGGCGTGGCACTGGGTCGTGTGCGAGCGGGGCGAGCGTGCTGGCTGACGAGGCGGGACGTGCTGCCTGCGGAGGGAGATGCTGGCAGGTGGGGCCGGTGGGCCGGGGCGTCGACGCGAGGCGCAGCGCACGGGGTGAGCGGAGAGAGTGGGGACGGGCCGAGGCGACATGCAGCGCTGGCTGGGCCAACGCGGAGGGAAAGGACAGAGCGGACCGGGCTGGGAAGCTGGGCCGCGGGGAAGGAAAGGTGGGCCGCCAGGTTTGGGATGGGGAGAAGGGAAGTGGGCCATGGGCCGGTTTGAGTGCTGGGTTTTCTTTCCTTTTCTATTCTCTTTCCTTTTTGCTAAAACAAACTAACTCAAACAAAACAAAACTATTTGAATTCAAACAAAATTTGAATTCAATAACCTTATGCACACAAGCAATTAAAATAAATGCTCCAGCATGAATGCAGCAACAAAGTTTAACCTATGATAAAATTTTAATTACTTGAGGAACAAAAAATAGATTAAATGCAAATCTAAACACAATAAACCTTAGAAATTTAAGTAAAGCCAATTAAATTTATTATAAATTGCTAAAATTTGAATTAGGGTGTTACAGGGAGGGAGGTTGGAGAAGGGCTATTTTGCCCAAAACCCCCTTCCATTTCCTCTATTCTATAAAGATCCCTTCCACTCTTTTACCTTTTTGCAAATGAATCCCTGCCCTTTATTATATTCGCAAATAAACCCTTCCACCATAAAAGCACAATTTCAATTATACCCCTACACTTTTCCAGAGTGGCCCCGATGTTTTCAAAAATTACAACCAAGCCCTTGCCCCTCAGAAATATTCACAAAAAGGCCCTTGAACCCCCACTCGATCCCTAAACCTCTCTGTAACCCATCATTTCATGCGCCAAACGATCTCAGATCGACCTGAAACTTTACCACGCCTCTCATAACATAGTTTTGTCCTTGCCATTAGGAAACCGCCCTAAAATATTACTCCTATCTCCTTATATTAATTGTTTCCGATTCTAGCTCAACGATAAAACTTTTATCTCTTTTTCTTGATTGTGTATTTGTTTGTATACGTCATAGATCACAGTGTGAACGAAGGAGAGCCCGTTGATGAGCAGTACTGCACGCAAGCGAACGAGGACCAGTTCCGCGACCCCGAGCCTGAAGGACTGTACTTCGACCAGGACCTCCCGGAAGGCTTTGAAGACGGCAAGTTCAATCCCGCCCTTTGATGCATGTTTTGTCCTAGTTTTTATAAACACAACCTATTGGCCTATTTTACAAAATTGCATATGTTTTGACTACTGAAAACATGGTTGGATAGCCACCCCTTGATTGGTTATAACTATTCCTTGACCACCTAGATTAATGTTTGAATGTGTTTGGACGTTAATCACTGCTAGAACGCTTAGGACCTCATACACAATACAACTTGTTTTATAAAGAAAATGTGTGTGTGTGTGGGAAGGGAGAAAAGTGGAATTTCGAAAGATGAATTTAGACGGGATGGATGGCATTTATGTGTGATTTGCCGATGGGTGTGCTCGTGCCTGTGTGGCAGAGCGAGGAAGAGAGATATCCATCTTGTCATAATTAAGGACCGAGTTGGTGTGTCATCTCACCTAACTCCCCTATCGTGCAAACCACTCGACTGTTGAATGGGAAACGGCTTAGCATAAACCCCACTAGTTAGTCTAATAGCCATCAGGAGAGTTGATTGCAACGGGTGATCAAGGAGAAGAGATTAGCTCTGTATGACTTATGCCCCGGTTAAAACCTCTGTGATAGGTAAATGACCCCTTGGTGGATCCCGTGATGGCTAGTCAGGTCTAGCTAAGGTAGGTAATGGCTTTGTTGGGATCTACACCGACACTACGGTGATCGAGTTGTGGTACCCCGCTTGTGGGTAAAGTTGCACACCTCTGCAGAGTTAAAATCTATTCGAATAGTCGTGCCCACGATACTGGGTGAGTTACGGTGTGGTCACATAACTAGTGTTTCTTCTGGGAATGGATGGGTTGGCATGAGTTGTTTTGGAAAAGTGTCCGGCAGTTGTGCCGTGTGCTACAGCGGATGAGGAGTCCAGTAGCAGCTTAAAACTTGGATCCTGTGTGGGTCAACACTACGTGTTACTCTGTGCAAGAAAAACTTGTTTTGGAAATCCTTTCATTCAAATGAACCCCTGCATAAAATCTAGCTTTCCGCAAATTAAACCCTAGCCTTATCCTTGATTTACCATGTGCATTATATTCTGTTTATACCCTCTCTGTGGATGTGGTTGGACTTGCTGAGTATGTTTGTACTCACCCCATTCTTAATTTTTACAGAGGAACATCCAGACTTCGTTCCTGACGACGTTGAGTAGGGGTACCGTCCTGCACCCAACCTTGCCTGTGGATCAAGGTCACCCGCAGGAGGTTCCGCATGGTGCAAGACTCTGATGACCCCCTCTTCGTAGTTAATGTAGTTGTGTGGGTTTTAGTTGTAATCCTCGCGATAGTGGCGCTTCACTGTTCATTACCGCGTAGAGTTGTACGGTGATGAACCATCTGATGTAATAAATGTGTCATTAGCCTCCTGGGACTGATGTTTGTATCACATTTAAGTCTTCTCTTATGAGGGGACGCTTCAAGAGGACAGGAGCAGCTGCTCACGGGAGCACATAGTGGCACTGAAATTTTGTTTTTACTTCGCTGCTAGTGCACTGCGCCAATGTAATTGGTGCGGGCTTCCTGTCATGTAACGCCAAATTGTTTGGCGCGGACAGGAGCGGGCAGATGGCTTGCGGTGTATGCGTGTCTGCGCCAAAGTAATTGGCGTCGGTAGATAGTATTCACATGCCATTGTGTTTGGCGCGGGCTAGGTACATACAAGGTGAGAAACATGCAACTTTTTGTCGACTAACTTTTTGTTCATTCGTCGCGGTCGAACCTTTTCGGGCCTAGGGGTACACACTGGCATTAAAGTTGTTCCGCGCCAAATCCTTTGGCCCGGGATATCTTTTACGTCGTGCCAAAGTTTTTGGCGCGGACTGGAGTGCACAGAATTCTTCTGGTGGAGTTTTGTCCGCGCCAAACTAATTGGCGTGGATCCTCAGTTTGTACACGCCATTGCATTTGGCGCTGCTTAGGTACATACTAGCTGACAAGCATGCAACTTTTTTTGATTCCTTGCAGGGACACCTTTTCAGGGGAATCGATTCGTTGCGAAAGGTTTTTTTGAGTCGCGGAGGGGGAAGTTTTCAGGGGAATAGATTCTCTAGTTTTTGCAGAATGAAATGATGGATTGTGTCCTTTACTTTATTGTCAGCGCCATAGTAATTGGCGCGAATAATATGAAGGTACGCGCCAATGGATTTGGCGCGGAACAGGAAGATATCAGCATGCACTTTTTTGAGTCCTTGCTTCACAACCTTTGGTTCCGCATTATTTGGTAGTATGCTGACGCATGTCGTCGTGCTATGAAAGGGGGAGGATATGCTCGTTGGGAGTGCACACATTCAAGCAAGCCTTCTCTGTGCATATAGCATTATGACAGCCTCGTCTCGCGCCGATATTCGTAGGGAAATGGAGGCACACATGTGAGGTCCTCCTAATGATCCAAATAGGTGTATTGCAGATCGCAAGGTATGGCCAAAAGGTGAAGAGCCGCCGGATTGTTATTGCCAGATGCGGTGTGTGGCCAACATTTCTCGTGAGCATGAGACTTTTGGTCGGAGGTACTAGTGTTGCAAGAATATAGAGGAAGTTACAAATCTGGTTGCAAACGCACAGGTATTCTCGAAATTATGCTTTGTGACGTATGACTCGCTAACTTCGATCATCTTACAACCTTTGTTATGTTTTTAATTTTTCATGATAGCGTGGACCTGATGCGATCTTGAGCATTGACTATTGCTACTTCCACGAGTGGATCGACACCTCTATTAGCCATCCTGATCAGAAATATTTGGCATGGTTGAAGAAGGTGGACGATGACATCCGGAAGTCCGAGAGTGGGCGTGGTAGAGGCCATAAGTGATGGAAGTAAGCATCGTAGTCAATGAATAAGAATGTCGCCCATTATATGTATTCGCAGGCATGTAAAGTAAGCGTGTATCCTATTTGTGTAAAATAACCGTGTATCCTGTTTTTAAGAACCGTTTGTCATGAATCGTTCGTGGTACCATGTTGCATTAACCTATGCATGCATTATGTCAAACAAAAGGAGTACTCTAACAACGACGATGTCAAGAACCACTAGCTGAACAACCACATGCATAGTTTAACTAGTACAGTACCATAATTTTGAGCTGACCGTAGCATTAGTACGAAATAGAAAATACGGTGGGCGGGATTGTGTCGGCCACAAAGCCAACTCTGAGCTCAAAATTCCTTCGGCTCACGGTCTGAAAGACTGGTGCTCATGGAGTCGAAGCTCCATGCATGGGGTGACGAGTTGTACAGGTAGTCTACAACAATTTCGTGCAAAAATAAGTTAACATATTTTAAAATTCTTATAAATGAAAAAATTGGTAATTGCGGTTTCTGTGGACAACTTACCTCTGACTTCATAGTCATCGATGTTGTACGTGTCGTGAGAACTGTAATCAGAACTCCATGACTCGTAGTTGCGGTTGATTGGAGCTTCGAGCAATTTTTGTGCTGAAAGGTGAAATGGAAGATGTGAGAAATAGAACATTTGTGAATTAAGTGAATTAAGAAAATGTCGTATAAAGCAATTGTCACCCTCGAACTGCCGTGCATAAGCTGCACGAAGCTCATCTCTGTCGTACCCCCATTCTAAAAAGGTAATCTCGTCAGTTTATCGTATTGCAACAAGTCGTGATTTACTTGTGCTAGTATAGGTTCAAAGAAGAAAACCTGTGTCATACTCTTCTGCAACATGGCTTGGATCGTCTGTTCCATTTGGTGAATTACGCTCTACCTCCTGGAGTATAGATTGCTGAGCCTCTTCATTGAGTTTAGCTCGCATGGTAACTCAGTAGGTATGCATTGCCGTACCATTATAGAAGCGGCGTGGGTAGGAGAAAAAAGTCTCAGTAGGGATTGATTCAATGCTCACTGCGAATCCATGGATGGTGCACATCCCTTTTTTCTTGTCAATCTGTATGCTTGAATGTCGCAGGCTTTTAGGGTCAAGTGCATGAGGCGGCAGGCCATGAACATCAACACTAACTAAGGTGTCCCAGGGAACAACGTGGCAGCGGGAATGCTCTATCCATGGACATATAGCTAGTGTAAACCCATTGCCGTGTAAGACGGTATCTACCATAACCATATTCTGGGCTTCCTTGGATGGCAACTTAATGACTACATCAGGTTCGAAATAGGTTATGCTGGTCAGATCAAGGACGAGGCCATACCACTCTAGCATTAACGTGATGATTGCTTGAGTGCTTGGGATGGGAGCACCGGCGGGTACGGGCCTTGCTAGGATAGCGTATTCCAAATGTTGCAGCATTGAATCCATTTCATGATTTAGTTCTTTTTTTTAGCACCATTTCATGATTTAGTACAACAAATGCTAATGGAATGTTCATAGGCTGCCGAACAAGACAAGAAGTTTGAATCAAATTCAATGGTGTGACATGGGGTACGGGACTGGGAACAATTAGAGGTTCGGAACGAGCCGGACTCACCAGCGTGGCGTGGTCGAGTCTGCTCGGGATGGACTCCCCAGCGCTGGGGCCGCCGTACCAGGACTCGGGGGCTGACAAGACCCGGCGCGCATCCATGTCGTGGTCGTGAGGAAGTGCGCCGGATGTGCAAGATGCAATCGTGCGGGGCCTGTCGACGATGCAAGCGCGCGGCTGGCTTGGGACGAACCCTAGGTTGGCCGGTTCTTTTCTGTAAACATGGTTCCACGCCAAACCCGCTGGCGCGGACCCTTTTAAGCTGGGCGGATTGCGAATGAGGCCCATGTCGGGTATTTTTTTCTTGCACTATCTTCAGTGAGCATAACCCTAGGTTGGCCGGTTCTTTTCTGTAAACGTGGTTCCGTGCAAAACCCGCTGGTGCGGACCCTTTAAGCTTGGCCGATTGCGAACGAGGCCCATATCGGTATTTTTTTATTTTACTATCTGCAGTGAACATAACCCTAGGTTGGCCGGTTCTTTTCTGTAAACGTGGTTCCGCGCCAAACCCGCTGGCGCAGACCCTTTTAAGCTGGGCCGATTGCGAACGAGGCCCATATCGGGTATTTTTCCCCTTTTTACTATCAACAGTGAACATACCGGCCCATAGCAGGGAACCTTTTTTATGTATATTTATATATAAAGTATGCCCAAGATATACCTTGGTCAAGATAATTTTAACCGTTGGCTATGTGTGGATCAGGCTACTAATGACGACTCATGATGGCTCTTAACGAGCCGAGCCGAGCCAGATTTTTTGCTGGTTTTGTTAATGAGCTGAGCCGAGCTAGCTCGTTAGGATAACGAGCTGGGCCGAGCCAAGCTGAGCCGAGCCGAGCTGGCTTGTTATCCACCACTGCCTACGTATATGAGCCACATGTGGGCCATTGCATCGAACGCGACTACTGGATATGGATTAGTTTGGACTATCATGGGAGAACTCACGGATGAAGCACACTTAGTTGATTTCTACACGAACACGCAAACTTACATAATTGAACAAGACAGCACATGTAGTGGCATGTCAGGACCTGTACCAAAGAAGGGAAACAAGATCCTGGACTAAACCTAACATGCCTTAGGTAATTGAACCAAACAGCAAACACATACATGATCCATGGCAATCAGGTAGATTCGGCCTTAGGTAACTTCTCCCTACGGTGTTCAATACGGTACACCATGCTTGGATTACGGTCTTTCATTGCTTTCATCAAGACAGGGAGTCGTTCATATGATTCACTCCAATCACCGTATATCATCAATCTAGCTATCTCCCTTGCTCTCTAGGCCTTCCCATATGAAACCTCATAGTCAAATATCTCTTTAACAATCTCTATCAAAGCTCTAGAACTAATGCTAGGTTGAGCCTTTATAGTACTCATGAGTCGATACGCAATGAACTTGGCCGTAAGCTGCAAATGCTTTCCAGTACCCTCATCATCGCCGCACGTGTGCGGCTGGTCAACACTCGTGATCTTCCAGTTACCTCCAGCCGACCTACGTGCCCAAACGGTCCACGGACAACCAACGGTCTCACAAACAATAGTATACCGCACGGTACGATTGGAATGCTCAACTTTATAAGGCCTGTTGTGCTTCACAGAGTACTCTTGAAGCCACATCTGCAATGACAATAGGGTCGGGAACTCTAGACCAACCCTAATTATTGGACCATTCTCAGCATCTAGAATCTTGGACACAATGGGAGAATCATCAACTAGTGCCATTTCGCAGCCTGTCAGATCCTTAAACTCAGGGACTCTAGGATGACGGCCCATGACTGCCTCAAAAGCCCGGATATCTTCTTCACCCATCCACCAATAGGTCAGTCATCATCAGAATCTTCTGCATACTCATCTTCATACCCAACATCATCGGGGTATCCTCACCAAACACACAAGGTGTTAGTTCATCACCAACCACGGCTCCATCAAACTGATGCCGACATTGCTCCAAGTCTGCAGCACAGATTGCAGCCTCCTGATTCATTTCCTCGTCAACGACGTCATTTAGTGCTGATCCACTTTCCAAATACTGCTGCTTCACTACCTCAACAGGCACCATTTGTATATGTTCACACTCCATAAACCCATGTGGCTGCAGATGCTCACTGCAACCATGAGCTAAGGAAACCTCGGGTACGTTGTTCCCCCCACTGGGAGTAACAACAACATCGTCCGCAGGACAAGCATTCAGATCGAAGCAACCACACAAGTTAAGGGTTTCCTGTTTCACAGCTAACACCTCGAGGCACTTCCATTCAGATTCTTTCACTGCGAGCACATAAGCCGCCCACTCATCCTCTGCCTCTAACTGCATCATGACCTTGTTGACGGTCATTAAGTACGAAATATGACCGTTAACTATACTAATAAAAGAAGAAAAACCATACCTCTTACTCACATATTTGTATCACTAACCTAGCTCCACAACTGTTTTCGAAGATTTATGTTTTCAAGAGCACAAGTCCGGAATAAGAAGAAAACACGAAGAATACGCAGACAAAGTCATAGAAGATCGCGTCCTGCGTAACACATGCAAAAGAGGCCCACCTGACAGACCAAACCGACCAACTGGAACCCGGCACCGACATACCAACATCAGGACCCACCAGGCAGACACACGAAGAAAGACGGTGGCCAGGGGCGCCAAGGTGGGGCCGGCCGAACCCTTGGTTCGGCCGAACCTGCCCTGGCTCCTGTCCAGGTGCACTTTGGCGGGAAGGCGGTGTTGATCCTCCCGAAGGCGGGAACCGACCTATCCAAGCTATATAAGGGGCCTCCCTCCACACACTCCACATACACCACTTGAAGGCCTCTCTCTCACACTCTCTTGTGACTTGTACTCCTTAGGGTAGTGGAGCTAGGCTATGTAGGAATATGGGGTAGTAAAAATAAAAATTTTCTACCGCATAAACCAGGATTAATGCAGTTATAGATCATGGGATTACCACTAGACGCGCGGCTGCGGAACTTCTGTAGCGCATCGGTGTAGTGCAGATGGAAGCCGGCAGTGCAGTTGCGTGAACCTCCTCACGAACGGCTCGTCCTTGTGCAGCAAGCGCAGCACCTCCACAAAGTCCACATGTACAGGAAGAAACTTCCCACTGCGGATTACTAGATCCGCGAGAACCAACTAGGGCTTGATGCGCGGGAGGAAGAGCAGCAAAGAGAGGGAGGAGGGCGCCAACAAAGGGGCAGCTAGGGCTGCATGGATGGGGCGCCCCCTCCTCCCCTCCTTATATAGCCCAGGTGGGCGCCCCTAGGTGGGCTTTAGTGGGCCCCACCTTGGGTGCCCCCTTTCAGGTGGGCTGCTCTAAGCCCCACAAAAGGTCCAACCCTATGGGCCCCTCAAGGCCCATTAGTGCATCAGAGCCCAGTCTAATTTGGATCTCATCCTCATTAGACTTCTGGCCCTTAAGTGTGTGACCCTATGGGCTCACGCGTGAATAGGCATGGCCCAGTACTCCTACTGGACAATAGTTGATAGCGGTCTCTAGCAAGACGTGTCAACTCTTAAGCACACGCGAATCATATCTGTCGAGCCGTCACAATGTTATACATGTTGTTCCCTTTGCCTCATGATATTTGGTCTAGCTTGAAGCCGACCACTCTTTCTCAATCCTGTGATTCGGAATCCTTGGTTAACTCTTAACCCTAGCATGGCCATGCATTTCTTGATCCGAATCACTCGAGAGGCCCAGAGATATCTCTCTCTTGTAGAGAGGGACAAATCCCATCTTGACTGACTATGTCTCACAGCATGCTTCTTGACAGACTCGAAAGCCACCTTTATGACTACCCAATTACAGTACAACGTTTGATGGCTCCTAAGTAAGTCGGTTCACATCTTGAGTACATAAGATGATCTCAGGTCTTAGGACGCAGCGTACATATTGTGTAATGAGAAGTCATCATCTCGTGTTGGGTCAGTTCTGTCTCATGTCTCACATGAGCCCACATTATTAGTTTGACATCCCCAAGTCCATGACTTGTAAACGTAGTCAATCAACTAATACATGTGCTAGTCTAATATTCATGTGTGTCCTCACATGAACTCTGACTAGGAACACTTTAGAATATTCATGCAAGTAAAGAGTTTCACAAATACTTCACATAAGCATTAATCAATACAAGTTGTCATCCATGAGTATTCAAGGAACACTTTGTTAATCATGAATACAAGGAAATATGATTGCCTCTAGGGCATATTTCCAACAGTCTCCCACTTGCACTAGAGTCAATCTAGAATGTATCTAATACCCATTGCTCTTATGTGCCTCTCATGCTTGGGCTGTGGAAGGGGTTTGTCAATGGATCTGAAATGTTCAGGTCCGTGTGTATTTTGCATATCTTGATCTCACCACGATCGATGAACTCTCGAATGAGATGAAATCGCCGCATAACGTGTTTGCTCTTCTGGTGATTCCTTGGCTCCTTGGCTTGCGCAATAGCTCCACTGTTATCACAGTAGAGATCCAGCGGGCTAGAGGCATTAGGGAACACACCAAGCTCAATAAGGAACTTCCTTATCCAAACACCTTCCTTCGCAGCTTCCGAAGCTGTGATGTACTCGGCTTCTGTTGTAGAATCGGCCACCGTCTCCTGCTTGGAACTCTTCCAGCTAACCACACCACCATTTACTTTGAACACGAAACCAGACTGAGACTTTGAATCGTCTTTGTCGGTTTGGAAGCTAGCATCAGTGTAACCAGTTACAACGAGCTCCTCCTCACCTCCATAGACTAGAAACACATCCTTAGTTCTTCTCAAGTACTTGAGGATGTTTTTCACAGCTGTCCAGTGACTCTCACCTGGATCAGACTGTTACCTGCTCATAACACTTAGAGCATAAGAAACATCTGGGCGTGTAATTATCATTGCATACATGATAGATCCAATTGCTGAGGCATATGGAACTTTGCTCATGCGCTCTCACTCATCAGTCATCGTAGGACACTAAGTCTTGCTAAGATGTATGCCATGTGACATTGGCAGGAACCCTTTCTTTGCCTCTTCCATGTCGAACTGCTTCAACACTTTGTCAATGTAAGTATATTGGCTTAATCCTATAAGCCTCTTTGATCTATATCTATAGATCTTGATGCCTAGTATGTATGCTGCTTCTCCTAAATCCTTCATCGAAAAATTATTTTTTAGTGAAGTCTTTACGGACTCAAGCATAGGAATATTATTTTCAATCAGCAGTATGTCATCTACACATAGGATTAGAAATACAACAGAGCTCCCACTTTCTTTCTTGTAAAAACAAGCTTCTTCTTCAATTTTAATGAAGCCAAACCCTTTGACCGCTTCATCAAAACGAATATTCCAACTCCGAGATGCTTGCTTTAATCCATAAATGGATTTTTGAAGCTTGCATATCTTTCCAGCATTGGTCGGATCGACAAAGCCCTCGGGTTGCATCATATACACATCCTCGGTCTGGTTTCCATTAAGGAAAGCTATTTTGACATCCATCTGCCATATTTCATAATCGAAATATGCAGCAATAGCTAGAATAACCTGAACAGATTTAACAATCGCTACGGGCGAGAAAGTCTCGTCGTAGTCAACTCCTTGAACTTGTCGAAATTTTTTTGCGACAAGTCGAGCTTTATAGATGTGAACATTTCCATCCATATCTTTCTTCTTCTTATAGATCCATTTGCACTCTATGGTTCTCACACCATCAGGCGGGTCTACCAAGTTCCAAACTTGATTTTCCTTCATAGATTCTATTTCGGATTTCATGGCATCTTGCCATCTCTTGGAGTCAGGGTCTGCCATCACCTCTGCATATGTCGCTGGCTCATCATTGTCTAACAATAATAATTCCCACGTTGCGCAGAGCCTTGCTGACCTTCGTGGTTGCAGAGGTGCTTCTGTTGCCGTAGGCATCTCAACTTGTTCAGCTACATTAGCATCACTTATAGAGTCTTGTCCTATTGGCTCATCTTGAACTTCTTCGAGTTACACCGTTCTTCCACTTTTCTCTCCTTTGAGAAACTCTTTCTCTAGGAAAACTCCGTTCCGAGTGACAAACACTTTGCCCTCAGATTGATTGTAGAAGTAATACCCTAAGGTCTCCTTTGGGTATCCCACGAATATGCACTTATCCGATTTGGGTGCAAGCTTGTCAGACTGGAGTCGTTTGACAAATGCTTCACAACCCCAAATCTTTAGAAAAGACAAACTGAGAGTTTTGTCAGTCCATATCTCATATGGTGTCTTATCTACGGATTTTGACGGCACCCTGTTCAGTGTGAAAGCTGATGTTTCTATAGTGTAACCCCAAAATGACAATGGTAAGTCCGATTGGCTCATCATTGATCGAACCATGTCCAACAGAGTTCGATTACGTCGCTTGGAAACCCCATTCCTTTACGGCGTTCTAGGCAGCGTGAGTTGTGGAACAATTCCGCAACTCTTCAAATGATCGCTAAATCCGTGACTCAGAAATTCGCCCCCATGATCAGATCGCAAGGCTTTAATCTTCTTGCCACGCTGATTTTCAACTTCATTATGAAATTCCTTGAACTTTCAAAGGTTTCAGACTTATGCCTCATCAAGTAGACATAGCCATATCTACTTAAGTCATCAGAAAAAGTAATGAAGTATTGGAATCCTCCTCTAGCAGTCGAGCTCATTGGTCCACACACATCAGTATATATGAGTTCCAGCAAATCCGATGCTCTCTCTGGAAAACCTGTGAACGACGTCTTGGTCATCTTGCCCAGCAAACAAGTTTTGCATGTCTCGTATGATTCAAAATCAAACGAACTTAGAAGTCCATCCTCATGGAGCTTCTTCATGCGTTTCTCGCTTATATGACCGAGATGACAATGCCACATATAGGTAGGATTTAAATCATTTAGCCGAAGCCTTTTAGCACTTATATTACAGACAGGAGAATCATCCAGATTTAAAATGAATAGCCCATTCTTAATGGACGCCAAAGCCACAAACATATTATTCTTAGAGATCACACAACCATTGTTTTCACTCGTAAAAGAATAACCATCCTTCATCAAACATGAAGGAGACACAATGTTTCGACTCAAACTAGGAACAAAATAACAATTATTAAGCTCCAAGACAAATCCTAACGGAGGTGTAGTTGCATCGTCCCAACGACCAAAGCAGCAACTCTTGTATTATTGCCGATGCGGAAATCAACTTCTCCTCTTTCAACGCTTCTACTCTTTGTCATTCCCTGCATCGAATTGCATATATGAGCAACCGATCCGATATCAAATACCCAAAAATTAACATAAGAGTCAGCGAGAAATATTTATGTAATATGAACGACAAGCGTACCCGAGGTAGAAGAACGATTCTTCTGTTTGGCTAGGTACAGCTTACAGTTCCTCTTCCAGTGTCCTGGCTGGTGACAATGAAAGCACACCTTGTCTGCAGCTGGTCCAGGTTTCGTCTTGGGTGTAGGGTTTGGCTTGGGGTTCGCAATCTTAGCCTTGCCCTTCTTCTTCTTCTTCTTCCAAGAAGAATCTTTCTTCTTGAAAGTAGGCTTATTCTGGACAGCCATCACATGGCCACCACTTGTGCTTTTCTTGATGTCACTCTCTGCCGTCTTGAGCATGCCGCACAGCTCATTCAAGCCCTTCTCAGCCCCATGCATGTGATAGCTCAAAGAAAAGTTTCCATAGCTCGAAGGTAAATAGTCAAGAATGAAATCAGTGGCCAACTCTTGGCCAAGTGGGAAGCCCAGCTTCTCCAACCTCTGTGTGTAACCAACCATTTTGATTACATGCGGCCCTACTGGTGCTCCTTCTGCTAGCTTAGTTTCAGCAAAGGCCTTGGACACATTGAACCTTTCAGTCCTGGCATGAGTCTGGAACATGTCCCATAGCGCTACGATCATATCGTGCACCGCATGGTTATTCTCAAACTGCATCTGCAGCTCAGGTTCCATGCAAGTTAGCATGAGACAGCTCACTTCACGGTCTTTATCAACCGCTCTCCTGTAAGCATTCCTCTCAGCAGAAGGGGCATCTGCAGCAGGCTCCTCTGGCAGTGGGTTATCTAGAACATCTTCCTTGTTAGCTGCCTTGAGAACAATTCTCAGGTTGCAGATCCAATCCGCGTAGTTTGTCTCATTCAATTTGTTGCTCTCAAGTACGGAACGTAAAGCAAAAGGTTGGTTTTGAGCCATTGATCTACAACAAATAAATGCAAAATACTAAGACAAAAGTATTCATGATGGAGTAAACTACGTTAAACAATTTAATAGAATTTACTCCCACTAAAATCAATATCCCTCTGTTGATTCTTAGTGATTCAAGACCCACAACTAACACGTCCACTAGTGAGCTTTTGCATCACCGCTAGAAGATGAGGTAGATCGGTAAGCAACTCTTGCTAATCATATCTCATATGACTCTTGTTGTTGGGTGACATCTCCATGTCTCGCTCCCAACCTTTATGCCCCAAGGTCCTTAACCGTTAAGATAACCTTGTCAAGCTCACCAATCTTCATGTGATGAAAACTCTAAGAACTAAAACTTGCTATTACACCTAATAGCTAGTAAATAAAATTACATTCACAACTTGGATCATCACAGGTTGGCACGCAGGCTATTACATCAAATACAACAATTCATATGGCTCCGGCTGAATTGTCATAATCACGACACGCAGGTCATGGAACAATTACACATATGCATCACATACACATAAGGGCCATACCGATCACGAAACCTGCAAAAACAGAGTTATGTGATTCCGACATCAGAACTTAAATCGCCGAAAACTCTATCTTCCGGGCCGAATTTCGCAAATCTAAATTTCACAAAAATAGCGCAGCTATTCTGAACCAATTCTAACTTTTTTTGTAGATACAAATCGATATAAAATTCGCCTCAATCTGAGTTCATATGAAAAAGTTATGACCATTTTAATGTAAAACACACTTTTGTAACAAATCGGAATTCGCAGTAGATCCAATCTACTACCCTATGCATCTCATGCATCTGGTTTATTCCCTAAGTTTCAATTCGACCAATCACATTGATCTCCAACTGCAGTGACCGAGTTTATGTGCATCACTTAGCTCCGATGGTGGAAAATCAACCGGTAGGAGTATGTCGTTGCACAACCTTCGCAGCATGTTTACAAAACTAGGTCACAAATCGATCTGAAACTACGCATATCTCCATATGCACATATCCGAATCTATAACGAGACACCACTGGCTCTGATACCACTGTAGGAATATGGGGTAGCAAAAATAAAAATATTCTACCGCATAAACCAGGATTACTGCAGTTATAGATCACGGGATTAACACTAGACGCGCGGCTGTGGAACTTCTGTAGCGCGTCGGTGTAGTGCAGATGGAAGCCGGCAGTGCAGTTGCGTGAACCTCCTCACGAATGGCTCGTCCTTGTGCAGCAAGCGTAGTACCTCCACAAAGTCCACACGTATAGGAAGAAGCTTCGCACTGCGGATTGCTAGATCCGTGAGAACGAACGAGGGCTTGATGCGCGGGAGGAAGAGCAGCAGAGAGAGGGAGGAGGGCGCCAACAAAGGGGCGGCTAGGGCTGCATGGATGGGGCGCCCCCCCTCCTTTCCTCCTTATATAGCCCAAGTGAGCGCCCCTAGGTGGGCTTTAGTGGGCCCCACCTTGGGCGCCCCCTTTCAGGTGGGCTGCTCTAAGCCCCCACCAAAGGTCCAACCCTATGGGCCCCTCAAGGCCCATTAGTGCATCAAAGCCTAGTCTAATTTGGATCTCATCTTCATTAGGCTTCTGGCCCTTAAGTGTGTGACCCTATAGGCTCATGCATAAACAGACATGGCCCAGTACTCCAACTAACCAATAGTTGATAGCGGTCTCTAGTAAGACGTGTCAACTTCTAAGCACGCGCGAATCATATCTGTCGAGCCCTCACAATGTTATATATGTTGTTCCCTTTGCCTCACGATATTTGGTCTAGCTTGAAGCCGACCACTCTTTCTCGATCCTGTGATTCGGAATCCTTGGTTAACTCTTAACCCTAGCATGGCCATGCATTTCTTGATCCGAATCACTCGAGGGGCTCAGAGATATCTCTCTCTTGTAGAGAGGGGCAAATCCCATCTTGACCGACTATGTCTCACAGCATGCTTCTTGACGGACCCGAAAGTCACCTTTATGACTACCCTGTTACGGTGCAGCGTTTGATGGCTCCTATGTAAGTCGGTTCACATCTTGAGTACATACAACGATCTCAGGTCTTAGGACGCAGCGTACATATTGTGTAATGAGAAGTCATCATCTCGTGTTGGGTCAGTTCTGTCTCATGTCTCACATGAGCCCACATTATTAGTTTGACATCCACATGTCCATGACTTATGAAATGTAGTCAATCAACTAATACATATGCTAGTCTAATATTCATGTGTGTCCTCACATGAACTCCGACTAGGAACACTTTAGATCTGGTGACTCAGCACCGTAGACTGAAAAGGTCTATGTAGTAAATCGATGACTGCAGCCGACTCCTAGAAGATATGGACATGAGGCTGGATCCTTTTGAAAGTAGATTTCATAGGCTTTCCATGAAGTACTTGAACGCCCAAAACGGAGTCCGTATGAAGTCGTGGCATCCGTCAAAAATTGCCACTGGCCTGTAGTCCGAATCCAGCACTGAAATGTGTTGGATTTGATATCTTTCTTTCCTTGGGCCAAAATTGACGTGATGGCCTGGTGGAGGACGTTGGGAACACTTGGACATGGTCCCCAATCAACTTCTTTGGTCCTCCATGCCTTCCATGTGTGTTTAACACTCTTTTTGATCCACGTATGTACTTCTAAAAATGACAGTGAACACACTTCATGGTGCAGCATCAATTCATCAAATCTATCAAATACAATCATGACAAAGAATTGGTTCACCTTTGAATAAAAAGTTAACAATGTGGTTGTATCCGAGCAGGTGATGTCCTCATCATTCTCCCCTTCTTGGCTGCAAGTCGTCCTCGACTTGCTCCAATGGCAGTCGAAGGTGCTTGCTTTGATATTGGAACATGGAGCAATGTCTATGCTGCACGGCCAAGACCAGCAATGCTCCCCATCCTCATGCTGATCCTGTTGCATAAGAGAAAAACTAGGGATGCTTTGGAAAATCTTGTTAGTGTTATTGCAGCCCTCTATTTGATCCTTGTATTGTAGCCCAAAAGGATATTTCAGATTAGAACAAATATAAACTTTGTGCACTAAATATTCTCCTTTGCTGTCATATTTTCCAATTTCATGAAGCGAACAATCATTAAAACTTGGCAAACCAGAATTGAATTTATGATTCTCTTTTAGACAATTTAGACTACACAGAACATCAAATTCTATATAACCCAAAGTATTTAAAGAAGACAGCAATTTCAGTTCATCATGTGCAAAAGTAATGGGATGAAAAGACATATCTTCAACACATTCGTATGGTTCCAAATCAAAAGTATCACACTTATTTACTAATTGTGGCATATGAGTAAAAGAAGCATCAGCACACAAGCCCTCTTTATCACAAGAAACAGCAAGTAATTCATCTTGCGACAAAGGTGAATCAGCAGCGGGTTCCACTATTTGTTGCTCTTGGTTAGCATGTAGAGTGGACAGATTTTGTACATTTTGGGTCGCATCATTCTTGCAAGTATTCATAAATAAAAGAATCTCCTTTTCAGCATTGAGAGCAAGACAAAACAATTGACCAATATGGCTATATGACTTGCCAATTAACAAGGTTCGAATTTCAAAATTCAGCCCTTTCATGAACCTACTCATTACATCTTCCATGCATTCATCTAATCCACCAAACATGATACAAATCTTAAAAACATGATAGTATTCTTTCACAGTCCTACTACCTTGCTTTAAGTTGTCTAACTTTGCAAGCAAATGATCAGCATAATATGCAGGAACGAAAGCATCTCTAAAAAGAAGTTTGAAATCTGCCCAAGAATCTGGAACTTTGTTGTGCCTACAAATGTGTCTCCATTCTAGCAAAGCATGTCTAGTTAAAACATTAGAGGCAATATAAATCTTTTCTCTCTCAGACAGGTCATGCTCATCAAATTCATTATCTACTTTTAACTCCCAATCAATGTATGCTTTTGGATCGAACTCACCAGCATATGAAGGCAAGTGTTAAATAATATCCTGAATCTGAGGGTGTAGTTTCATTAGCTCAAAAATTTCCATATCACCTGCCATGATTAGTACTAAACAATAAACACAAAGATAATATGTATCCTCTTGTCAACTACTAGGATGTGTTGGCTGTAAATCTCTCAAACTAAACTTGTTCGAAACAAGCTCTTACAAGTTCTTACCAAGCTAAAACAGGAGGCGACGGCAACCAACAAGTCTGCAACCGTGGAACGAAGTGTATCGGTGCCGCAGCAACAAAATCCTATCAAGCTATAGTCGAATATGTGGAGCTGTGGGTGAGCTGAAGTAAGGGAAAGTACTAGCACCACATTAGTCACAAAAACAAGTTGAGAAATCATTCAACGGCGGTGCTGTGCTGGTCCTAGCCTAGACCGTGCTAGAGACGCAAGCCTGGACACAAAGGAAGTCACGACGCTCCCACCGGAAGCGAAACAGAAACACAAAGAACAACCCCTTTCTTTTTCTTTTTTTTCTTCTCTTTTTTTTAGTGGACTAAAATCTTTTGTTTGATGCTATGATAACCAAAACAAATGGCTGCATACAACCCCTACAAAATCAGATTGACAATTCTTATTTCAGACAGCCAGATGCGCAAATCTCCAAGGCGATTGCGGAGCGCTCAGATGGAATTTTTGACCACGGTCAGATGCGTTGGAAAGAGCACGAGTTAAGTTTTCCAGATTATATCAAAACATCCAATTCGGAGATTGGACACAGAAACTGCAATGGTTTTCTTCCCGTGCTGAATTGAAACTCAGGACGTGACAAGTACTCGAAACTCTAAAGGACTAAAACTAAGACCAGCAACTCGACACAACCACTGCAACCGAAAACTCAACAAGCCCTAACTAAGCAATGCTAGCAAAGGCCAAAAAGAGTCTATAGGACTGCGGTGGGGAAAAAATTGTACTATTTTTTGGCTTTTTGTGGACAATAGGAGATTAAAATAGCGAAGAAGTGGAAATCTCTGAATGATAAACCTCGCTCTGATTACCAACTGATGCGAACCTGCTAGGGTTTGATCTCGATCTTTCGATGAGAGGCGTGGGGGATAACTCGATTGGCGGAGACGACGTTCACGGCCTGACTACAGCAATCAAGACACTGCGCCTTAGCAACCGATACACCACCTCCTATGGATGCCGCGATCTTGTGAGAGCGCGTCACCCAGCCACTAGGGCACCTGTCCTGCAAGCAATCGAAGAACTAGCAAGAACAAGTATGGAACAAGTACTGAATTTACTAAATGGGAATTGATGAACTCAATCTGAATCACAATATGGTGGGGTTCCGTAAACAATCAGACGGGCGGTTGGACCAACACACGTGCTGAAAGGCGATAGCAAGGGCTAACTCGATGAAACCAAAACCCCCCAATCTGTTTGTGGCAGCTATGGAGGTATATGAGATGGTGGAGGATGACCAGGACGTGGTGGGGGTCGTCCCACAACCCAAGGACGCGCCCATATTGGGCCCCACTTGATACACGGCCCATCGGGCCAAAATCTGGTGACTCAGCACCGTGGACTGAAAAGGTCTCTGTAGTAAATCGATGACTGCAGCCGACTCCTAGAAGATATGGACATGAGGCCGGATCCTTTTGAAAGTAGATTTCATAGCCTTTCCATGAAGTACTTGAACGCCCAAAACGGAGTCCGTATGAAGTCGTGGCATCCGTCACAAGTTGCCACTGGCCTGCAGTCCGAATCCAGCACTGAAACGTGTTGGATTTGATCTCTGTCTTTCCTTGGGCCAAAATTGACGTGATGTCCTGGTGGAGGACGTTGGGAACACTTGGACATGGTCCCCAATCAACTTCTTTGGTCCTCCATGCCTTCCATGTGTGTTTAACACTCTTTTTGATCCACGTATGTACTTCTGAAAATGACAGTGAACACACATCATGGTACAGCATCAATTCATCAAATCTATCAAATACAATCATGACAAAAATTGGTTCACCTTTGAATCAAAAGTTAACAATGTGGTTGTATCCGAGCAGGTGATGTCCTCATCAATATTCATGCAAGTAAAGAGTTTCACAAATACTTCACATAAGCATTAATCAATACAAGTTGTCATCCATGAGTATTCAAGGAACACTTTATTAATCATGAATACAAGTATGATTGCCTCTAGGGCATATTTCCAACAGTCTAGTACTTTATCTTCATTAGCGAATCCAGTCGTCCTCGGGGTCGGCGAGCAATCCTTGGCCTCTAGTTTGGCTTTGTATTTCGATTTTCGTTATCCTATTCATACTGAGTTCGTTCTTGATTATCTTGCTATGTTCGTAGCTTACTTAGCCTTGATCTATGCTTTATCAAGTTATACTAGTTGCTTGCTTAGACCAGATGATCTGGGTAAGGATATCGGTTCGTTGTGCTTTCGGGCTTGCCTTAGCATCTTACCTGTCCATCCGAAGGGTGGGGGACCCGAGGGTGCTAAGATAGTGACCTCATATGCGGGCATGGTGCCCGGGTATGCGGGATCCTTCGGATATGACGGTGCTCCATGGTTTGACTGGGGTAGACCACAGGTGGTGATAGCCCTGTCGGTCCGCCGGAAAGCTGCTTCTCGGTTAGCGTACTCCCCGACGTTCGGGTATCGTATAGGAGTTCATGCAAAGATAAAACGGGACTGGATATTCTCCAGTGCGGGTCATTCTCCCCGATGTCCCTAATTTCCCGGCACCTGCAGCTCTAAGAATGTGGCTAATGTAACTTATCTACTAATATGAATAGTATACTAGGATCTGTACTTATGCTCCCACTAACCTTAGGTGTGCTTGTTTATTCTTTATTCATAAGAGTTCGTTGTTCTGTGTGTGTCACATTACCCCTGATTATCCTTTATTTAAGAAAAAGTCTATATCACCTCCTCACCTATGGGGGTGGACGACATAACCCCCAACCTATGAGACGGTCTATATCACCCCCTGAACTTTTCAAAACCGGTCAAATTACCCCATAAAGCAGTTTTGAAAAATCATAGTAAATCATAGAAAAATCATAAAATGGAAAATTCAATTGTGTTAGACTACAAATGAGTTGATCTACACAGTGAACATATAATATGGTATGCTTTAGTATATTTTTTTGTTGTAGCTTTAGATCTATACTTTTCTTCATAGCTATAGAACTAGTCTGCTCCTTATTTAATAAAGTCATGGTCCTTATTTCATAGTATGATTACCCCTGTTTAATCAGTAGTCTGCTCCTTATTTCATAAAGTCATGGTTATGGAACTAGTAAATATCTTTACATAACCTCGTCATCCCTTGGAAAAATATAAATAACGATACCCTGAATACTTCTGGGTGAAATGCTACAACAGTATATCCGTGCGCTTGCGGATCTTTCTGTAAACGTTAAGACATACCAACACGGCATTTCTAGCGCCGTTGGTAGGGACATCCACGTTCCTAGTGATTGCACTAAGAAACGTCAACAGACCTTATGACTATGCCCCTGACCAACATCATATCTGCCTTCCAATTTAATTCTAAGTCTTTCACTATTCCAACCCAACACATCCTTAACTCATCCTACCACCTCACACAGACTTGGACGACGCGGGAAGGCCAACACTTTTAGTAACATTGAACTAGTGAATTTAGCACCGCCAGACATTGATTCCTCAACACCTCCACTATAGTGAAGCCTTACAATTCTGTCCATATCTACACATTGTAAAAACATAGACCACCATTAAGTGCTGGGTGCAATTCAAAATGTACGCACAATTGTAGTACAGGAAGCCCAACATCCTAGTGACCGTGATTGGTTTTGTTTGTTAGGGCCGAATTGATTTAGTGTTAACTGGGCTGCAGATATCTACTGCCTGCGTTAGGTTCGCATTCAGATTTATACTCCTCCAAAGGCCGTGTTAGGTCGGTCAGTTCAGGCTGCTTTGGTTGTGCATCCTCTAACTACCACCTGCCTGCTTCAATCCAAGGTCTAGCCAGCTTTCGGTGTAGATCCTCTTTTACTAAATAGTTTGGTTTGGGTACACCTAAGGTTCAAAAAAATATTATAAAACTAATATCCTCCACAACCCTAAAACCATTTAAATCAAGGCCATCAGAAAATTTACCTGAACTCGATGCGTAGCCTGAACGCCTGCAGAAGCCGACGCCCACGCCCATGCCCAGGATGGAAGATCCAACTCACAAGATGCCCAAAACGGCACGTACCACTCCGCAGGTTGCCTCGGCGCCGCCTACCCCATCGTCAACGCATTCCTGCTACAAGGTAGATCCATCATTCCTGCGCACGCATCTGTGCACCACTTTTTTTAAAAAACAAAAAAAAATCACTGCTTATCTTCCAAAAAGGTCAAATGATGCAGACTTCTCCACCCTACAGGCTTCAGATGGCTTCAGATGATGAAACCCATCTATTAATACTCGATTAACCACATTAACCTAAGATACTGACCAAATGTAACTATTTTCTTACGCACCACAGCATCACGAATTTAGCCGTGTATCCTATAAGTATTCAGACCCTGGGAAAACATGCAATTTTAATAATCCACAATCATGAAATTGCAAAACCATCATCAACCTTCATCATGACTAAGTGCATTATCTACAAAATGCCACATCCTATACAACAACAACAACAACAACAACAACAACATAGCATTTTTTCCCAAGCAAGTTGGGGTAGGCTAGAGATGAAACCCGAAAGAAATAAGTTTAAGGTTCAGGCACATTGATAGCTAGTCTCTAAGCGCTTATATCCAAAGCTATCTCTTTAGAGATATTCCAATCCTTAAGGTCTCTCTTAACCGACTCATCCCTTGTGGGTTTCAAATCCATTAGAGTGGCTATTTTTTATGCTGGTTTGCCAAAACCTAACGCAACTCTCTTCCTTTACCCGTGCTTGGGACCGGCTATGCAACTGATAAAATGCCACATCCTATGCAACTGGTAAAATTGGGGTCCCACAAAGAACAAGCATATATCTTCAAACTCCTTTAATTGCTATTTTAGATTTCCCTACAATAAAGTGCTAACTACAGAAAAGATAAGTTCTAATGCCGTTATAAACCTTTCAAACTCCATCAGTGCCAATCACAACTGACCCAAAATTAATACACGAACAAGCACACACAGCAACAGCGGTCAGTGACAAATTAGAGCCACCTACAGCACACAATCAGCAATTCCATGGAATTAAACTATCGCAAACTTCTACCAAACCACATTATGGAAATCAGAAAAAAGCCCTGAAAAAAGGTTAAATACCCGGAATCACCTTCTTGCCGCGCGTGGGCTGATATGAGAAGATGAACTGGAGGAGGCAGGGCACGGTGTGCTGGCGCCCTGGCAGCCTCGGCCTGCGTGGCCTCCCGCACGACGCTGTCGAGCAGCCAGTCGACGACGGCGCCGCCCCCGCGGAGACAATCCGCACCTGGGCCGCCTCCGCCTCCGCCTCTGCCGCACCTGGGTCGCCTCCGCCGCCACAGCACCTTGCTTCGCCGGCACAACTTGGCTCGCCAACGCCGGAACTTCGGTCGCCGCTGCCGGATCTTGGTTCACCGCCGGCTCAGGAGTATAGAACACGGGCCAAAGATGGGTTGGGTAATGGGGGAAAGGAGGACCCACGTCAAACACAACGGGCTTAGGGTTTCACACGTCCGCCCCAATGACCCTGGCGCGGTCATTCTGGACCAGGGGCCCACCATTAATGGGAAAATGACCCGTTCCCGGGGGGCAGCCACCGCGCCAATGCATTTGGCGCGGTTCCCTATCCACGTTAGATTTTGATCGGGTCAACAAGACAGGTGGATATTCAACGACGAGACTATAACGCCAATGATCTTGGCGTGTTTAAAGTTATGCTCCGCGCCAACTCAATTGGCGCGTGATGGTTGGATCAGATTTGGAAATAGTTTTTCGGCAGACTATTTTTTAAAATAGTTTTCAAAAAGGGTTAAAATAACAAAAAAAACACGGTATAGCTCGCCTCGGGAGAGCGGTTGGGTCGTCGCTCGCTCGCTTTCTAAAATGACCAGCACACGCGTCGACAATGCAGGTTACTGCAGGCAGGCGCGAGGCGAGCCACTGCGGCCCGTCGCGCCTCGATCGCCGCGTGTGTCGGATAAACACGGGGCATGCACACTGCCCACAGCCAGACAGCCTTCACGCAGGGCAGGCGCGCGTGCCCGCGCTTGCGATTCGTAGGTGCGTGTCGCCCGGGTGAGGCCTCGCCGGCACACGCGTCGACCGGCGCGAGCGTCGCGTCCGCGTCGGCGCACACGCGCCGGCGCCTGGCGGCCCGGCCTCGGCGCCGCACCGCCCCACCGCGGCTATAAAATGGCGGCGCCGGCGCCTCCATGCTTGTCACCAAGCAAACAACCGTCACCTTCGTTTCCAGCAAGTCGATCTCCAGTGAACCCATCCAGGTAGCTAGTAATTAACTGCTGCAGATCGAAAACCTTTGTTCAGCGCGGCGATGGCGTCCGGGCAGGAGAGCAGGAAGGAGCTGGACCGCAAGGCCCGCGAGGGCGAGACCGTCTCCCCGGCGGCACCGGCGGCAAGAGCCTCGAGGCGCAGGAGCACCTTGCCGAAGGTACGCAGCAGCCACCAACGAACAGTCGCCGGTCGTCGTCGTTCATCACACGTCTTGGCTTGGGCAGCCAAATTAGGTGATTATATATAATATAATGTTGATTGCCTCGTGTATATATGTATGTCCGTGCAGGGCGCAGCCGCGGCGGGCAGACGCGGAGGGAGCAGCTGGGGCAGGAGGGGTACAGCGAGATGGGGAGGAAGGGCGGCCTGAGCACCAACGAGGAGTCCGGCGGCGAGCGCGCCGCCAGGGAGGGCGTCGACATCGACATCGACGAGAAGTTCCTAGCTGTGTTTAGTTCTAAAATTTCTCTCTCCAAACTTCACTATTCATCTATCACATTAAATTTTTTACCTCATGCATAGAGTATTAAATATAGGTAAATAAAAAATTAATTGCATAGTTTTGATGTACACGACGAGACGAATTTTTTGAGCCTAGTTAGATCACAGTAGGACAACAATTACTACAAATAAATAAAAAGTGTTATAGTGTCCAATATGACTTTTTTTACCACCATTTTACGAATCCCTAGACACAAGCTACTATGTAGTAGTAATGCAGTGTAGCAGCAGTAGCAGCTGGTCTTGGACCATAGCTAGCTAGTTTGTCGTAGCTTTATTAGGCTTTTTGCAAAGGTGTGTTTTGAATAATGGCCTTGTTTGGTTTTGCAATAATTCTAGCGTGCATGCTTCCCAAAAAGAGAATCTCACATGCATGGTGTACTAAATAAAGTCTATTTGCAAAATCTTTTTAGGGATGTGTGTAACTTTTCGCGACGAATCTAATGACGGTAATTAATCGATGATTTGCTACAGCGATGCTACAGTACCATCTTCTAATCGCACGGTTAAAGGTCTCATTAGATTCTTTAGGGTCACTAGCGCGGGGTTCTGAAGTTGATTTTGTAAACTGGGTTTGTTTGACACTGTAATTAGCGGTCAAAGTAACACTGGGACAAAAAAAACCAAACAAGGCCAATGTAGTAGTGCGTGCATGACGGCAGTCTGCATGCGTGTAGTAGGGCGATCGATCATAGATACTATCTTGCATGCATGGACTATGCAGTGTGTGTATGGTCGTCGTGTATGCTTCCAGCTGGGTTTAGCGAGTAGTTGCTGATCTATCGGTATGCCGTCGAAGCAGTGGCAGGCTTAGCTTTGCTCTCTCCATCAGTAGAGCTTTGAGTTGTTGCCTTGCCGTCCCTTGCTGGTGCATATGCGTGCATCAAATGCCAGCTGGTGCCTCTTAGCTCTCAAGGAAGTACCAAACCAGTGTTGTGCACTACTAGAGAAAGAGCTTTAAGTACCGATTGAAAACGAGCTTCAGTCCCGGTTCTCCAACCGGTGCCCGCAAAGTGGTACTAATAATGTCTGCTTTTGTCACTGGGTAAATCACCCGGTATCTAAAACATCCTTTGGCACCGGTTGGAATTCCAACCGGTACCAAAGGCCGCTCCGCCCATTCGCTCGCATCCTTTCCCTTCCCGTTCCCGTTCACTCTCTCCCGTTCCCCTGCCATCCTCCACTAGCAGAATCAACGATTCATTCGAAAAACTCAACCACAAAATATTGAATCAACCCAAACAAAATACTCATGGATCCCACAAAGCATTCAGAGATCATTCACAAGATATATACAATCTCATAAGATAGATACAATCCAGTGCATCTCTATTTCAAAAATGTAAGAAAAAAAAAGAAAAATCACCCACGGCGGCGGCCAGCGCACCGTGCACCTGCTCCCCATGGCCAGCGCGCGCCTCCGCGGCGGAGGCTCCCGCATCGGCGGTGGCGGCCCGCGCGCCCCTTCACGGCGGCGGCTCCCCCATCGGCGGCGGCTGCGGTGGCGGCCCACGCGCCCTTTCGCGGCGGCCGCTCCCCCATCGGCGGTGGCGGCCCATGCGCCCCTCCGCGGCGGCGGCTCCCGCATCGGCGGTGGCGGCGGTGACGGCCGCGATGATGTTCGGTGAGGCTATGAGGGAAGGGAGAGCGGCGGCAGCGAGGCGTGGGTGGAGGTCGGGCGGCGCGGCGTCCAAGAGGGCGAGCGTGGCGTTGAGGCGCGACGCGGAGAGGATCGACGCGAGGAGGGCAGGGAGCAGGGCGTCCGGGGACGGGCAGGAGAGCGCGAACGGGAGGAGCTCGTCAAGGAGCGTCGAGGAGCCCACGGCAAGCACGCGGAGGAGGCGGGGAAGTTGGAGGCGAGGAGCGGGGAGGCCAGTGGCGTGGCGGCGAGGAAGAAGGAGAGCTTGGAGGCCGGCGAGAGCGCCGGGTGGCGGAGGATGTGGAGGTGAACGGGGAGCGGCAGCGGCGCCGCGGGCAGCAGCGCGGCCGGCAGGTGCAGCATGGCAAGGAGATCGGTCGCAAGGCGAGTGGCGAGGAGCGCGTCGGTGAGGCTGGAGAGCGGCGTGGCGGCGGCCGCGGTCGAAAGCCGGCGGCCGTGGATGGCAGCGGCCAGCCCCCACGCATTCCAGAGATTGGAGAGATGAGATGAGAGAATGAGAGATGGGAGAGATGAGGAATGCGAGATGGGAGAGACCGAGAGATGCCAGGGACTTAAAAATATCAAGGAGGGTGAGTGGGCAGCCATTTTTTTGGTGCCGGGTGATTCTTTCAACTGGTGCCAAAAGTCTTGTTTTTTGTTCCGGTGCATGCTATCACCCGGTACCAAATCATCTTTTCTTCATTGGTCCCAGGCAGTGGTATCGACTGGTACTGATTCTCAACCATTTGTACCGGATTGCGCTACGACCCGGTACCAAAAGCTCTCTCTAGGAGCCTTGAGCCATCGGTCCAAGCTAAAAGTACCGACTGCAGTACGGGTTGCAATTGCAGCCGGTACTTTTAAGCTGGAACGATGACCTGTTTTCTAGTAGTGGTGCCACGTCCATGGTTTCTCTTTAATCCAGTAATGCAGTTGTGTTGGTTTGTTGAGATATTTCTTGTTCTTGCATTGGTATGATTTGTGCTCATCGTGTCCTCCTCGCCTTGCTGGAAATCGGTTCTACGCAAGCACAGGCAAAAACGCAGAATATATACGAGATTTCTAGAAATACGCACACGCGAGATGCTACTATATGTTGCTGCCTTTTTTATACGTGGCTGTTTCTATATATATATATACACATATATACACATATATACATATATACATATATACACATATATACATATATACATACATATATACATATATACATACATACATACATATATATATAGATACATACATACATATATATACATATACATACATACATACATACACATACATATACATACATACACATACATATACATACATACATACACATACATATACATACATACACATACATATACATACATACATACATACATACATACATACACATACATATACATACATACATACACATACATATACATATACATACATATACATATACATACATACATACACATACATATATATACATACATACATACACATACATATATACACATACATACACATACATACATACACATACACATACATACATACATACACATACATACATACATATACATATACATACATACACATTGTCGGTACCCTGTAGCAGGGATACCCACTCTTACTGCAGCAAGGCAGGACCCGCGTAGTTGTCCATAGCTGCGCGGAAAAGGCGGAGTAGCCAGGCCCCACAGGTCAGGCTCTTCCCTCACTAGGCCAACGGCCCCGGACCCGCTCCCCGCCTGGGGAAGGGTCCGGAGACGCCACGTATCCCTAAAGAAGGGAAGCTCCGTGCTGATCGCCGAGGCCCGGACCCCCATAGGGGTCCGGGACCTCCTGCGCCCGTCCAGACTACCCTCACCATGTAGGGGTCCGGAACCGCCACGTGTCCCGAGGACGCGGGATCGTGCGCGAGTCTTCCGCAGGGGGACTCGCCCACCCACCGCATTTAATGTGGTGGACAAGGCGTGCTCTGTCGCCGCGGTATGTGAGACAGCCTTTGTCAGGCCTCGCTGAGCACCGCGTATTACCAAGAAGCACAGTGCAGCCGCCTGTGCCGCACCCGCGCAGAGCCCGCCTGCAGCATTAAATGGATACGACAGCACGGCACTTTTCCATCATGCCGCCTACGCCGCAAGCTACACCACCCGCTTAAGCAATGTGACGGGCGGTGCCACTAGCTACGACAGGCCCGACCTGACAGGACGACGCTAGGGCATGATGGACGAAGGGCTCCGGGAGCAGGCAAGGGAATCCAAGAGAGAGATCTCCTTTGCCTGCAACGCCATAATGTATGAACAATCCGTTATTTTATATTGCATTGTTGGACCCACCTGTCGGGGATCCAACAGCCGTGTACGCACCCCCTTGAGATATAAAAGGGAGGTGCCCGCTGTGCACAGGACAATCAAGACATACTCAAGCTCTCGCACCTTCTCACTCTCGTGGGAAGGCAATACAACACACAGTGGACGTAGGGTATTACGCTCCGGCGGCCCGAACCACTCTAAATCTTGCTGTGTTCCTCGTGTTCTTGAGTGAGATCGATCTAAGACTAGCTACCCCCTGAGTACACACCCTCTGGGCTAGGGCGGGTGCCTTCCGCCACCCGGCCGTGGTTTGCA
Organism: Panicum virgatum; assembly: GCF_016808335.1. Lineage (NCBI taxonomy): Eukaryota > Viridiplantae > Streptophyta > Magnoliopsida > Poales > Poaceae > Panicum > Panicum virgatum. Next base: position 34,075,316 of record NC_053147.1, on the reverse strand, counting down.
GCACCACGACATTTGGCGCGCCAGGTAGGGGAGCTAGCTGGTCGCATTTCATCATCTTCTTCGTCCCCATGGTTCGCGTGGACGACGTGGAGATGACGGAGGGGGTGGCGTCCTCCACGCCACATGCCTCTCGCGTTCCTGCTCCAGGTGCAACTGTGCCTGTGGAGCAGGCACCGTTGGCGGTGGCGCGCGCCGCCCGCCGGCAAGAGTCAGGGCGCCCGTCAAGGGTCCCCTCACAGGCTGCGAGCGACGGAGCGCTGGCAGCGGCTAGGGAGTTGCTTCGCAACCCCCCGGCTGAGGCAGCCTCGCCAGACGCCCTGAGGCAGTGGCGGGACGACGTCGATCGTCTCCTCCATCTGGCTCAGGCCTCCCCCAGTTCTGCAAAGACTGGGCAACGACCTCCGCCTGGCAACGCGGTGGTACCTTACCACCAACGTCAGGGCGGTGCGTCGGCATCTGTGCGCTCCCCTACCGTGAGGGGTGCACGAACAGAAGACTTGCGGGCGGAGCTCAACCACCGGCGCGCGGGGGAGGATGCCCGCATCGCTGTCGAGAGGGCGCGAGAGCGCCGTCTCAACATTGAGGGACGCAACCTCAATGTCGATCTGGACGCGGCGGCACCTAGGCCTCCAGTGAACGCCCGGATTCAGTCAGGTGCACCGGTGTCCGGGGTGGGCTGTGCTGCGCTTGCGGAGCACCTCCGCGCCGTGGCGTGGCCACCCAAGTTCCGCCCCCACCTGCCGGAAAAGTACGACGGTACTACTAACCCGTCGGAATTCCTGCAGGTGTACGTTACCGCCATCACAGCGGCTGGTGGCAACGGCGCCGTCATGGCAAGCTACTTTCATGTAGCCTTGTCTGAGCCAGCCTGGACCTGGCTCATGAACCTCACACCCGGGACGATCCAGTCCTGGGAAGAGCTCTGTGCGAGGTTCACAGCGAACTTCGCCAGCGCCTACCAGCAGCATGGTGTGGAGGCACACCTTCACGCCGTGAGGCAAAAACCCGGGGAAACGCTTCGGGCCTTCATCTCGCGCTTCACCAAGGTACGGGGTACCATTCCTCGTATCTCAGATGCATCTATTATTACTGCTTTCCGCCAGGGGGTGCGTGATGAGAAGATGCTCGAGAAGCTGGCGACGCACGAGGTGGAAAGCGTCACTACGCTTTTCTCCCTGGCAGACAAGTGTGCCAGGGCTGCTGAGGGCCGTGCATGGCACTCAGCCCCCCAAGACGGAGACACCAAGGCTGGTGGCTCCAGTGCTACCGCTCAGGGCGGTGGCAAGAAGAAGAAGAAGAACCGGGGTCACGGGGAGCCGCATTCTGGCGGACCAGTCGTTGCAGCAGCAGCGCCAGCAGCGGCGCCGGCTGCGGCTGCAGCGGCTGGTGGCCAGAATACACATGGCAAACGCCCTCGCCCGCAAGGTGGAAACGGAGGTTCATGCCCAGTGCATCCCACCGCTCGCCACAGCGCCGCCGACTGCCGCGAGATCCAAAAGCTCGCGAAACGGGTCAGTGGGCGGCGTGAGCAGACCTCTAAGGATGGCTCACCCCCACCTCGCCAGCGGGCCGGCAAGGAGAAGGCCTCTGACAGTGGGGCCGCGGCCGGGGAGAAGGAGCTGGGGTACCAATCCCCCGCTCGAGAGCTGAAGGGCGTCTATCACGGCGACGACTCCGATTCCGACAACGGCGACCGCCGCAAGAAGCTGTACGTAATGTATGGCGGGAGCTGGGAGCTTGTCTCCCGGCGAGACGTGAAGACCCTTCGCCGGGAGATCCTTTCGGTGAAGCCGGGGGTCCCGAGGGCGGCGCCGCACCAGAGGTGGATGAACACCACCATCTCTTTCGGGCCATCCGACTGCCCGGAGAATATGGCCGGAGCTGGTGTGCTACCTTTAGTCACCGCTCCTGTCATATCCAACGTGAGGCTCTACCACGTGCTGATTGACGGTGGGGCTGGCCTCAACGTCATCAGTTATGCAGCATTTAAGCAGCTGCAGATCCCAGAGTCCAAGCTGACTCCCTCTCGCCCATTCTCCGGAGTGGGCCCACACCCGGTGTTCCCCCTGGGGAGCATCACATTGCCGGTCACGTTCGGGACCGAGGAGAACTTCCGCACAGAAAGCGTCATGTTCGATGTTGCGGAGGTGAACCTCCCGTTCAACGCCATCATTGGCCGACCGGCACTCTACCGCTTCATGGCCATTGCCCACTATGGGTATTTGGTCTTGAATATGCCTTCCCCTGCCGGAGTCCTCACCGTGCAGGGCGACCGCACCGCTGCCGTCGCTGCAGTTGAGAGACTGCATACCCTGGCGGCAGAGGCTGCACGCTCCGAGGAGGTTCCGTCCACCTCGCAACCCAGGGCGCCTGCAAAGGCTCCCAAGGTCCAACCATCTGATCCGGACCACGTTCCCGTGAAGTCGGTACAGATTGGAGCAGACTCCACCAGGATCACCCGCATTGCGGGGAACCTGGAGGTGAAATAGGAAGACGCGCTCATCGCTTTCCTCCGGGCAAATGTCGACGTGTTCGCCTGGGAACCGTCACAGATGCCCGGGATCCCTAGGGAAGTGATCGAGCACAATCTGAGGATCTACCCCGACGCCACGCCGGTGCGCCAGAAGCCTCGGAAGCAGTCCGTGGAGCGGCAGAACTTCATCCGCGAGGAAGTCCACAAGCTCCTACATGCCGGCTTCATCGAGGAGGTCCACCATGCCGAGTGGTTGGCCAATCCGGTCGTCGTCCCAAAGGCCAACGGGAAGCTCCGGATGTGCATCGACTACACCAGCCTCAACAAGGCATGTCCAAGAGACCCCTATCCTCTTCCGCGTATCGATCAGATCGTGGACTCCACCTCCGGGTGTGATCTTTTGTCTTTCCTAGATGCATACTCTGGTTTCCACCAGATTCAGATGTCTAGAGAGGATAGGAAGCATACTGCCTTTGTAACAGTAGATGGGCTTTATTGCTACATTGTCATGCTGTATGGTCTAAGGAATGCCTTACCCACGTTTGTACGAGCTATGAACAAAACCTTCTGTAATCTAATCAGAGATATTGTTGAGGTTTATGTCGACGACATTGTGGTCAAGACTAAGGTAGGGTCAACACTAGTGGAGGACCTGTCCCTCGTCTTCGACCGTCTTCGCGCCACGCGCACGAAGCTGAACCCAGAGAAGTGCATCTTCGGCGTCTCAGCAGGGAAGCTGCTGGGTTTCCTGGTCTCGCATCGAGGCATCGAGGCAAACCCAGCCAAGATCAAGGCGATCGAAGCAATGAGGCCTCCTGGCCGCATCAAGGACGTCCAGAAGCTTACTGGATCTCTCGCTGCTCTTAGCCGCTTCATATCGAGGCTGGCTGAGAGGGCCCTTCCCTTCTTCAAGCTGCTGAGGAGGTCCGGTCCATTTTCATGGACCGAAGAGGCTGAACAAGCCTTCCAGGAGCTGAAGCAGCACCTCACCTCGCTGCCAGTACTGGTGGCTCCAGAACCCGGTGAGCCGTTGTTTCTGTATCTTACTGCATCTGCGGAGGCGGTCAGCATGGTGCTGGTCGTCGAAAGGATGGAGCAAACTTCCCAGGGGAGCACCAAGGTCCCCTTGGCCAAGGATGGTGAGCCGGACCCCGGACACGGGGGCCCGTCAGCCTCACCCCAGCTTGAAGGTCCGGATCCTGCACAGGCAGGTCCGGAGGAGCCTCATCCCAGTGGGAACCCAGAACCACTGGGGGCCCCAGGGACAGATGTGGTGGACAAGGGCGAGCCGGACCCAGGAACTAGGGTCCGGACCGTCCAAAGGCCAGTCTACTACGTCAGTGAAGTCCTCCACGAGGCAAAGGCCAGGTATCTTGAGACGCATAAGCTTATCTATGCAATACTTATTGCGTCCAGGAAACTGCGCCACTACTTTCAAGCACACCGAGTTGTTGTAGTGACCTCTTACCCATTAAGAGCGATCCTACACAACTCCAACGCCACAGGCAATATCGCCAAGTGGGCAGCAGAGCTGGCAGAGTTCCAACTGGATTTCCAGCCACGCCATGCGGTCAAGAGCCAGATCCTGGCTGATTTCATAGCGGAGTGGACTCCTTCCCCAAGCAACCCTGGGGGTCCGGTCATAAATGTTGGACCCCCGGAGCCGGAAATCAGGACACCAGTCTTCACCGAGCCCCACTGGACACTCTTCTTTGATGGGTCCGCCCGCGAGGAGTGGGCCGGGGCTGGTGTGGTCCTCATCGACCCAAACGGAGATCAGCTGAAGTACATGGTGCACCTCGAGTTCAAGGCCACCAACAACATGGCGGAATACGAGGCTCTGATCTTCGGCCTGACGCAAGCCCTCTCATTGGGGGTCCGGCAGCTTCTGGTGAAGGGGGACTCCCAGCTAATCATCAAGCAGGTCCGAGGGGATTGCAACTGCAACAATCCCCAGCTCGCGGCATACCTCATACACGTGAGGAAGCTCGAGAAGGACTTCGACGCCTTGGAACTACAACACGTTCCCCGCGAGCACAACTCAGCAGCAGATGATCTCTCTGCGAGAGCATCTACCTGGGCATCTGTGCCTAAGGGTGTCTTTGAAAGACGGCTGCTGAAGCCTACCGCCCAGCCTCCCAAGCCGGGTGAGGGGGATCAAGCTGGCACCTCGAAGCTAGCGGTCCCGGCAGCATTCCACCTATGGTGCCCAACCGGGGCCGTGTGTTCTGTTGAGGAACCTGGTGTCCTCACAGAGCCACCCCCACCTGCTTTGGGAGCTCCCGATGCATGGATCTCCGAGATCCGGGACTACCTGAAGGATAACATCCTCCCTGATGACGATGTGTCCGCTGAGCGCATAGTCCGATTGACTAAACGCTACACAGTGGTAGAAGGGGATCTCTACCGCCGTGGCGCCAACAGAATCCTCATGCGATGCATTTCCCAGGGAGAGGGCCGCGAACTGCTCGTGGAGATCCATGGAGGCGAGTGCGGAAGTCATTCCTCCTCTCGCACGCTTGTTGGCAAGGCCTTTCGGCATGGCTTCTACTGGCCAACAGCACTCCAGGATGCGGCTGAGCTGGTAAGGTCCTGCAAAGCATGCCAGTTCCATGCAAAGCAAATACACACCCCAGCTCAAGCTCTGCAGATGATTCCACCCTCATGGCCATTCGCTGTGTGGGGTGTGGATATCCTGGGGCCTTTCCCCCGGGCTGTCGGCGGATACCGGTTCCTCTATGTCGCCATCGACAAGTTTACCAAGTGGCCGGAAGTTACTCCTGTGGTGAATATTACTAAGAAATCAGCAGTCGCATTCCTCAGGTCCATTGTGTGCAGATTTGGCGTCCCAAACCGCATCATCGCGGACAACGGGACCCAATTCAAAAGCAGACTCTTCCAAGAGTACTGTGAGGACATCGGCATCCAGCTATGCTTTGCGTCCGTGGCACATCCCCGCAGCAATGGACAGGTTGAGAGAGCGAATGCAGAGATCCTCAGGGGACTCAAGACCCGCACCTACAACTGCTTGAAAAAGCATGGTGCCAAATGGGTTGACGAGCTTCCGTGTGTACTATGGGGCAACCGGACCACACCCAGCCGGGCTACCGGGGAGACTCCGTTCTTCCTGGTCTACGGGGCTGAAGCATGCCTTCCCCCAGAAATTCACCTGGGCTCACCACGGGTCCAGGCCTTTGACGAATCCATGCAGGAGCAGCTGCGGTGCGACGACGTGGACTTCGTTGACGAGCGAAGGTGGCGAGCAGCAATCCGAAATGCACGCTACAACCAGGCGCTCCGGCGCTATCATCAACGGTTCGTGCACAGTAGGGAGCTCCGGGCTGGCGACCTCGTCCTCAGACGGATCCTGAACCGAGCGGGGCTCCACAAACTCTCCCCCAGCTGGGAGGGGCCTTTCAAGGTTACAGAGGTATGCCGGCCCGGATGCGTTCGCCTCGCCACAGAAGACGGAGTGCCGCTGCCCAACCCGTGGAACATAGAGCATCTGCGTAAGTTTTACACCTAGGCAGAGCAGGGAAATAACTTTTCCTTTGTAATAAGATAGAGTTAGCGTGCGGCCGGAGCGGTTGAGGGCCACCCTCGTAAACCCGACCTCTGGCATCCATCGCACTAGCGGCTAACGCGCGGCTCAGAGCGGTAGAGGTCCGACCTCATAAACCCGGCCTCTGGCATCCATCGCGCAAGCCATGTTCATCAAGATTGCAAAGGAAAGATTTTCTCCTAGTTCTGTCTTTGTGTCAAAGTTAAATTACGCAATTCGATTCTCGGAATTTTCGCTTTTTTCTAACCCCCGCGGGACCTCTGCCCTTGTTGCTGCGACTAAGATCTGCATTGAGCTGCTGGACTACCGTACAGGTCCGGACCCTCTTGCTGCTGGAGAGGGGTCCGGACCCCTAGGACCCTCTTGTCGCTCTGGGGAGCGGGTACTTGTTTCCTGGGGTGGTTCGGAGCCCAGTGTAGCCGCTTAGCTGGTTCCGTACCCAAAAGCCTGCACTCTCCACCACCCTGTAACGAGTGCTCTAGTACCTAGAGCCGGGTAATTGGGGGCCCGGACCTCGTCCCAGCTCAAGAGCTGGCTTCCTAAGTCCAACACGGCGTGTCCAGCACTATATCTCAAAGGATCGAGCACAGCAAAGTGACCTCACCCACTGCTGCGAAGGGTCTGGGACGATGAAGCCAGGTCCGGAAAGATCGTGCTGTTTCCTGGAGTGGTCCGGAGCCCTGCGTAGCGCCTTAGCCTGGTTCCGACCCTAAGCCTATGCACTCCCCCACTCTGTAACAAGCACAGAGCTACCTGGGCCTGCGCATCTAGAGTCCTGGACCTGGTACCAGCCTGGGATTGGTCAGGAATGAGCCCCGCGGGTCTGCTACTAAGCTATAACTTTGAAGTGGTACACAGGTTAAAATCTGGCCAGTGGTAGACAGTCTCAAACCATTGAACCTACCTACCAGGGGGTCCGAGTATCTGCTTCAAAGCTTTCATGCAGGATAAGAGCCAATCTCGATGGTAGACAAACTCATAGCAACTGAGTCTCTCTCCCAGGGGGCCCGGGGCATCCGCTTTGTCCCAGACATCGTGGATGAATTCTGCATACGTCAAATAGCTAAGTTGCAGTATCGATGCTACTATATAAGCAAATTTGATTATTCTATCTGTACTCCTGTATGCTACACAGGGAACAAGGCGCTTGCTCGTCTTACAGGCTATGCAGCCCTATGCCAAGGAGGTCCGGAGTATCTTCTACGGCTCAGATGGCAGACAGGTCCAAGCAACTAAACCTGTCTGCCAGGGGGCCAGGGCGCCGGGGTGCTGCATATTGCAAATCAACAACTGACAAACAGCTAAGCTAAGTTGAAGTTTTTTCTGCTTCAAAAATTTCAGCTAGTACAAGTTTGTTACATAATGCAAAAGGAAAAAGATACGATGCCCAGCTCAAGAGTCTGCAGGTTCTCGCTTGAAGTAGGCAGCGACGAAGTCAACGACCTCCTGCACGCTGTCCCGAGCGGCGGCCTCCGTCTCCGCTACAGGGCCATCGATCACGGGCGCCAGCGAGATGGTCGGGTCGTGGCTCCGGAGGCAGGTCAGGATGTGCTCCGCCACCAGCCGGATCAGCTCGCGGCCCTCGGACTCAAGCTGTCCAGCAAGGACTGGCCCCAGGCGCTGGAGCCTATCCGAAGCAGAACTCAGCACCGGGAGGGCGTCAGCTACCGAAGCTGGCGGCACCGCCACCTGGATCGGGCTCAGACCAAGTGGCACCAGCGCCAGGCTTGCTTCGCTTGCCCAGTCAGCGATCCGCTGGGCCTCGACGCGCTGGTCTTCCTGATGCTTCCGGACCGCCTCCCGGACAGCCTCCTGCACCCGGGTGTCCAAGGCCGCCTTGGCCACCTCCACCTCGTGGGACCTCTTCTCGAGCTCGCGGGATCTCTCCTCGAGTTCGTGGGACCGCTCCTCCAGCTTGGCCTCCTTCTGCTCCGCATATACCTTCCGCTTCTTGAGCGACTCTCGCTGGCGCCCAAGCTCTTTCTCTATGCCGGTGGCGTGAGCCTCCCGCTTGGCGAGAGATTTCCGGTCCTCCAAATCCGCCTCGTCGGCAGCCAGCTGGCAGGCTCTTTCCTGCAGTTGTTCACGCCATCCCTGCAGAGTCGTAGAGAAGACGTCGAGCTCCTGCCTCCGGACCTCGAGGTCCTCGCTGCGAGTCTCCAGCTCTGACTGCTGGGCTGCGAGGTGGGCCTCAGGTCGGACCGTTGAGCAGCGAAGCCAACAACCTCCAGGGTGAAGTCCTGCTCCCGCTGCGCCAAGGATTTCTCTCGGTTTGACACTGCGAGTTCCCGGTCAAACACCTTCTTAAGGTTGACTCGGTAGGCCTCTTGGTCCGCCTTGAGCTTTGACCGAGTTTCCGCGGCGTGGGAGGCTTCAGCCTTCGTGAGCGCCTCCAGGCGGGTGTGCCAGTCGGAGAGGCGCTGACGCTCGCTCTCCAGCGCAGACCACTCCCACCGGAAGGCCACCTCGGCGGAGGAGGTTGCCTCCTCGATCGAACGCCGAACTCGCAACAGCACTTGAGGAAGCGGAGTCGCATCCTGCTCCGGGGATTGGAGCTGCAGGAGCCGCCTGCCAAAGACCGCCTCCAACTCTTCCTCCGCAGCAGGACCAGAGCTGGAGGTAGGGGCTTCCGCTGCGGCACTTGTCCCCGGCGCCCCCGCTGCTGCCGAGTCGGGCGCGGCCGGGCCCAGCTCCGGCGCCCCCGCTGCTGCCGAGTCGGGCGCGGCTGGGCTCAGCTCCGGCGCCCCCGCTGCCGCCGAGTCGGGCGCGGCCGAGCCTAACTCCGGCGCTCCCGCTGCCGCCGTGGCGGATGCGGCCGCATCGGGTGCCCCCGCCACCGATACGTCAGGAGCGGCTGCGCCCTGCACTGGCACCTCCACCACCGTGTCGGATGCGGCTGCACCCAGCACCGGCGCCACCGCCGCCGCCGCTGCTGCACTGAGCACTGCAGAGTCTGGAAATGGCATGACAGTCAGCATCGCGTCATGTGCCACGGAGTAAGCAGCAGGACGCCGTACCTGATGGTCCCGCACCTGCTGCCACCGTCGCTGTCGATGCCGAGGTCGCCGCCGCCCGGGCACCTGCTGATGTGCCAGCGGTGGTAGAAGAACCGCTGGGGCGGGAAGCCCTGGTAGCAAAGCAGAAAAGCCATCAACAAAAAAAAAACGAACAAACAGAACACCAGCGCAAGGGAGGAGAGCAGGATGACACTAACCCAGCAATACCGGGTACCCAGCGTCCCCGGAGCCCGGGCCTCTTCTCTTGCGGCTGCTGCTGTTGCTGTTGCTGTTGTTGCCCCTGCAGCTGCGATGCGGGCGCAACCCGGGCCTGCACCCGTTGCTGCTGTTCCTGCGGCTGCGGCATGGGCGCAACCCGGGGTCGCACCTGTTGCTGCTGCTGCCGTCCGCGTGCCACCTGCCGCTGCTCTTGCGGCTGCTCCTGCTGCTGCTGCTCTTGCTGCCGGCGGGATGAATTCCTCGGCGGCGATGGTGGTGGTCCAGTTACGCCAGAGGATCCGTGGGGGCCGGCAGCCCGGGAGCTACCCTGGCCTGCGCCCTCAGAAGACCTCTGGCGCTTCGCGGCGGGCTCCGAGACCAGGGTCCCGTCGCCCCGGAGTAGCCTCCGCCAGCCTACGTCCCCCGACGACGCACCGGAGCTGCTCTGAGCCCGGCTGGAGCCGGCCGCGGCCGCGATGCTAGCCGCGGCCTGTTTCCCCTTCGTAGTGGCGCCGGACCCCGCAGCGCTCAGCGTAGCCTGATCCCCGGACGTGCCAGGGATCCGGAGCCCACGGTCCGGGTCACCTCCGGTCTGCCGTGGGGCCAGTCCCCCGTCATCCAGGGTTGGCAGGGTGGCCAGCACCGCCACCCTCGCCGGGTCCTCGCAGAGGGGGACTATGCTCTGCGGGAGGATCAGGTTCTCTGGGATGAAGGCGTCTCCCGTCACGTTCCGCACCAGGACCTCCAAGGCCTCCTGGGTCAGATCGCTTCCCTCCCCGCGGTGGGTCCTGCTGCAATCGTTGAGGCCGGTGAAGCTCCACGCCGGTCGCGACCGCTGCTTTAGGGGGGCGATCCGGCGCTTCACGAAGTCGCCGAGCACGTGCCATGAGGTGAGGCCGCTCCCTGCCAGCGACCTGATCTTATCCAGCACGGAGTCGAACTCCGGCTGCAGCGATGGCTTGGCCCTCCAGGATGCTTTATCGGAGGCGGGCCCCGCGGTCGGCAGGACAAGGCGCTCGTTGGCTTCGGTGGTGGCGATCACCCAATCCCTGCGCCACTCCTCCCACCTTCCGCCAGCAAGGCCCGGAATGTAAGGAGTCGGCAGGTCACTCCTTATCTGGAAGTAGTACCCTCCCACTTCGTCCCTGCTCCTTCCGGACCTCACCAGGATGAAGAAGTAGCGGAAGAGGATGACGCAGGGACGCACTCCCACGAACATCTCGCATAGATGCACAAAGATGGACGCCAGGAGGAGGGAGTGGGGCGTCAGATGCTGAAGCTGGAGGCCGAAGTCTTCCAGCAGCAGCAGCAAGAATGAAGAAATCGGCAGTCCCACACCGGCGGAAACGTGCGAGGTGAATAGCACGAACTCCCCGGTGCGGAGGTTGCCAAGGGGAACCGAGCCTGCTCGCACCCCCCAGCCGGTCTCCTGAGCGCTCCACCCAAGCAGGCGGCGCACTGTGTTCAGCTCTCCCTCGGTCTGGAAGCGACGGGGATGAACAAGGGAAGCCATCTCTTGGTGGGTAAGGAAGGAGCCTGTGTAGGGGGAGAGAAGGGCGAGGGAAGCTCGGAGGCAAAGGGGCGCAAAGGCTGGAGGAAGAAGACGAATGCGGGAAAGCAACCGTGGAATGCGGTATGCCCCGTTATAAAGCCTGTCTCAACCGGCGTGCCCCGGAACCGTCGCCGGAACTCAAGCGACGCCCGCACCCGGAGTTAGCCGCCCAGTCCATGACGTGGGGGCCCATGCCACCTGTCAGGGAGGGTGGGTAATCAACGAGGGTGCGAAAAGGCGGGATCTGAACCGTCGCCCGCGCGCGTGAAGCAAGGCGGAAGCTGAGCTGACGTGCGCGCATTAATCGCAGGCGTGGCCGAGCTTTTCGGGAGCTGCGCCGGTGGTAAATGATCCGTTTACTCCGGCCGCAACAATGCCGAGCGTCGCGCGTGTGACTAGGTGAACCACTGATCATGGGGCCCATAGTCAGTAATCCGTTGCGACGTGATGAGGCAGCAACCAACCCGACGGGTGGTCAAAGCCGGTCGAAACCCCTGCAGAAAGGAACTTCAAGCCATACAGAGCCAAATCGCAGAAGTGGCCCCACCTGTGGGTTCGTACCTTCCCCAAGGTGGGCCCGGGGGCCACTGTCGGTACCCTGTAGCAGGGATACCCACTCTTACTGCAGCAAGGCAGGACCCGCGTAGTTGTCCATAGTTGCGCGGGAAAGGCGGAGTAGCCAGGCCCCACAGGTCAGGCTCTTCCCTCACTAGGCCAACGGCCCCGGACCCGCTCCCCGCCTGGGGAAGGGTCCGGAGACGCCACGTATCCCTAAAGAAGGGAAGCTCCGTGCTGATCGCCGAGGCCCGGACCCCCATAGGGGTCCGGGACCTCCTGCGCCCGTCCAGACTACCCTCACCATGTAGGGGTCCGGAACCGCCACGTGTCCCGAGGACGCGGGATCGTGCGCGAGTCTTCCGCAGGGGGACTCGCCCACCCACCGCATTTAATGTGGTGGACAAGGCGTGCTCTGTCGCCGCGGTATGTGAGACAGCCTTTGTCAGGCCTCGCTGAGCACCGCGTATTACCAAGAAGCACAGTGCAGCCGCCTGTGCCGCACCCGCGCAGAGCCCGCCTGCAGCATTAAATGGATACGACAGCACGTCACTTTTCCATCATGCCGCCTACGCCGCAAGCTACACCACCCGCTTAAGCAATGTGACGGGCGGTGCCACTAGCTACGACAGGCCCGACCTGACAGGACGACGCTAGGGCATGATGGACGAAGGGCTCCGGGAGCAGGCAAGGGAATCCAAGAGAGAGATCTCCTTTGCCTGCAACGCCATAATGTATGAACAATCCGTTATTTTATATTGCATCGTTGGACCCACCTGTCGGGGATCCAACAGCCGTGTACGCACCCCCTTGAGATATAAAAGGGAGGTGCCCGCTGTGCACAGGACAATCAAGACAGACTCAAGCTCTCGCACCTTCTCACTCTCGTGGGAAGGCAATACAACACACAGTGGACGTAGGGTATTACGCTCCGGCGGCCCGAACCACTCTAAATCCTGCTGTGTTCCTCGTGTTCTTGAGTGAGATCGATCTAAGACTAGCTACCCCCTGAGTACACACCCTCTGGGCTAGGGCGGGTGCCTTCCGCCACCCGGCCGTGGTTTGCAGCACCACGACACACATACACATACATATATATACATATATATATGTATATATATATATGTATATGTATATATATGTATATATAGGTATATGTATGTATATATATGTATGTATATATATATATATGTATATATATGTATATGTATGTATATGTATATATATGTATGTATATGTATGTATATGTATATATATATGTATGTATATATATGTATGTATATATATGTATGTATATATATGTATGTATATATATATGTATGTATATATATATGTATATATATATATATGTGTATATATATATGTATGTGTATATATATATATATATGTATGTATATATATGTATGTATATATATGTATGTATGTATATGTATGTATGTATATATATGTATGTATATATATATGTATATATATATATATATATATATGTATGCTGCAGTTCTTTTCACCAAGCATTTGAAAGTTTAAACTGCAGCATTTTTCATGTATATGGTGAAAAGAACTTTTCGACTTGCAGTCTATTTCAAAGTTTCCAATAAAAAAGGACTTGCCGCATATTTCGTTTCGTATAGCAGCGTTTCGTATAGCAGGAACCAAACAGTAGAAAGTTTGACACTGCTTGGACACTGCCTCCAGCCACAGCATGCTGCGTGAATGTGTTTTCGGTTGAGGGCATCGCTCGTACAAGCAATTAAAACGGGTAAAAATTTGTTTACAAATATTTCTTACTCATATGTCCTTATACACAGTTACACACACATAGGCAGGTACATTGCGTCTCTAGTCCTCCATATTATTATTATTATTATTATTATTATTATTATTATTATTATTATTATTATTATTATTATTATTATGCAACAAACCGTTCAGGAGAGCCTATCAGAAAAAAAAACGTTGAGGAAAGCATCAAAGCTCGAAGGGAGTGTGGAGGCAGGTAGGTAGCGTTCTGTCACCGAACACACAAAATTCATATCTATACTATAAAAGTTGAAATAATTAAATATTTCTCATTAAAATTAGGCTCATCGACCTACTCACAAAGGATCCACTTATCAGATCCAAAATTAGGCTCACCGACCTACTCACAAAGGATCCACTTATCAGGTCCAGAGGTTTGACGATAGGAGATGTGACTCATATTTTAATAGAAGGAAAATCTATCAAAATTCTACTATTTTTTACCCCAAACACTTTCATCTACCCACTTTTGTACCTATTTATTACATTATATTGTTTGTATACCAGGCAACAATGATTTTTTGTAAGACTTGTTCGACATCTTTTTTGTTGTAAGGTGATTATTCGTCCTTTACGTTTGATATTCTCCCAATATTTACCTCATCAATTAAGTAAATATATTAGCAAGGAATTGGTCGGCCATGTAAGGTAGGAGATTGGATTCGTGTTAACCTTTGATAATATTTGTCGCATCAATTAAGAAAATATATTAGCCCATCATATTTTCTATCCTTATACTTGCTATTGATGCAGGTGGCTCCCTGTGTATATGTATATATACACACACATATACATACAGAGGCAGGCCGCGTTGGAGACCGTGCTCACATGCACCACACCAAGAATCAACTGCCCAGGTACGTGATGACAGTGCCAAGATCAATTGGCCAAGCAGTGTAATGAACATTTACCCTTGACTGTAGATCTATCATGTTTGATTGATTATTGATGGGGATTGGAGAAGAGCTGCTGGAGCCAGTGCGGCTGTGGTCGGCGGAGGCGGAGGAGCACCGGGGGATCTCAGAACGCCTACGAGACCTACAAGCTCATCGAGAGGATGACCGTCGCCGGGGGCCGCCAACTACTGCCAACGTGCGTTTGTGAGGTTTAGGGAGGAGTGCTGGCGGTGCCACGTTTGCGGCATGGACGAGTCCCACATCCCGGAGGTCTAGCTGCTGGCGGCGGCGGTGATGACGGCCCCGCGTGCATGCAAGCTGTGCCGCTGCTTCGCTTGCTTCAGTGCATAATTGGGCCAAATTTTAGATTATGTCATATCAAAGAGAATCTTGATTTTATAAATATTAAATAAAGTATAATTACAAAACTAACTGCAGAATCCTATGGTTAAACTGCGAGACGAATCTAATGAGGTATATTGATCCATGATTAGCAGATGGTTACTATAGCATCACTGTAGCAAATCGTGAATTAATTAGTCTCATTAGACTCGTCTCGTGAATTAGCACTCATCTGTAAAAAAAATTATAAATATATTTTATTTAATACTCCTAAATAAAAAAAATCCTTTGATGTGATAGGGACTAAAAAGAAATCCATAAAAACAAACAGGGTCTAGAATGTGTGCGTCGCTATCGAGGGGTTCAAGCATAGCCTTTTTGTAAGTGGTGCATATGCCTTTGGATTCCTTTGCTTGATTTGTTTTTTTGTTTCGTAAAGGAAAGATTGATCTTGTAGTGTGGTGTTGTGTTCAATTTATTTGTGTTGCTACATTGTTAAGCCAGAAATAAAGATAGATTGATATGATCATTTGTTGGCACTATACTTCCCCTATCCTGAAATATAAGATATTTTGGTTTGTTGTTTTTTGCAACAAGATATTTTAGTTTGTTGTAAGTTAATTAAAACGTTCCAAGTTTGATCACATTTGTACAAAAGAATAATACTATTTTGAATATCAAATGAGTATTATTAGATCCATTAAGAAAAATATTTTATAATTTACTTATTTGATGTGTTAAATGTTGATATTTTTCTCTATAAATTTGATCAAATGTAGAACAGTTTGACTCAGGACAAATCAAAATATCTTACATTTCAGGATAAATGGAGTATTCCACATGGTTGCATAGAACCATAGAGAAAGGGACAACAGCAAAGTGCCTTATTGCAGTGATACTAGAATTTTCTTCCTCTATTAGTTCAAATGAAAATCCCCACTAACCATCAGATCGATAGCCTTATTAGTTCTTCCTTAAATTCGTGTATTCTTACCTAAATATATTTCTTCGCACCCACGAGAAAATTTTATAGTTACAGTCATGTGGTGCCATATTTAAGTTTTATGTATTGTCGGACCGATAGTCGTGCTCATGAACAATGATATTTGTCATTTATATATAGACTTGCATCAAAAGAATAAATTATTGATAAATAAGCTTAATTTTCAGTATTCGGTTAATATAATCTAATTATTTTAAATAATTTTTCTTTATACACATGCCACATCTCCATAAGATTTACATATTTTGAGAAATATATTTAAGCTTTCTATATTGTCGGACCGACAGTCATGCTCATGAGCAATGATATTTGTTATTTATATATAGACTTACATCAAAATAATAAATTATTGATAAATAAGTTTAAGTTTCAGTAGCCGTTTGATATGATCTAATTATTTTAAATAATTTCTTTACACACGTGCCACATCTTCACCCATTTGACAGATCTAGGAGGTATCAAAGTTTTGAGGAGAACTGAGGAGAGGGGAAAAGAGTAGTTTAGAAAATGATTTTGTTTCAGGAGCTACATTTTTTTACCTAGGAAAATTAGTGTACCTGCTCCAGGATTTTTTTTTCCCGACCGGTTGACCCAAACCGCCGGCCACCGGTTCCGGTTTACCGGACCGGTTGGACCGGTAACCGGTCTATACCGGTCAAACGCAAATTTGAATTCAAATTTCCCCATTGAAGCGGTTCGAACCGGTATACCGGCCGGTTTGGCCGGTTTACCGGCCGGTTTGGCCGGTATACCGGTTATTTAGACGGTCCGGTTCCTAGCGGCAAACCGGCCGATTATTCCGGTTTACCGGCCGGTTTGGCCGGTATACCGGTAGTTTCGAGCAGTTTTCCTACGCTTAAAAAATGGATCCCCGGTGTGAAATAAAAGGAAATTTCGGCATTAGCTATGCACGTTTTAATGTAAATGACCTTACCAAAGCAATAATTTATAATCATTCATACAAATACAATAGTAATAAGCGTGCATACAAATACGGAGTCATACACATGAAATGAAAGTTCAACGTAGGAATGGGAAGACCCCCATTTGGGACGCGGTTTGGTATTCGGCGGTGGACATCAAAGCGATACCTCACACTCTAAGCAGCTCAGCCTTTGTAGTGTTGCCAAGTTTGGCCCGTCCACGCCGATGTTGTCTGCCATTCCTGAACTAACATAGTATAAAAATGGGGGTCTTCCCATTCGTACACCCATCTCGTCGGTGGCCGCATGCTAATGTCAGGAATGGGGTAGTGAAAAGAGTGCCTGGAATCGCTGTAGGAGGAAGAAGAGTGCTGAGGACTGTCATAGTCCGACGGTCCACCTGTTCTCCTCTACGAGTGCGGTACTCCATGGTCGGTGTCCTGAGTAGCATGTGTGAACTGAGTCTCCCCTGCAATCAACCAAATTTCATAATTAGTAGTCAATAGTCATAGTCAGAAATATGTGTCTATTTATATGTGCAATATATACCTGTGAAATGAACACCACGAGCACCACCACTACCACTACCAGCAGTAGCAGCATGAGCACCACTACCACCACCTCCAGCATCAGGATCAGCACTGTCACCATCATCACCATCATCGGCCAAGCTGCTATCCTGGGACTCCTGATATGGAGGACTACGCTCACCTTCTCCATCATCAGTCTCGGTGTCGCTGCTCACTGGTTTTGCTATTTCTTTGTCTTTTCGACGCTTCGGGTCACCCTTCTTAGGCCCCTTCTGCAACTTTCTCTTCCCTAGGTGAGTGTCACCTATATTTTGACGTGCCCAATCGCTGATGGAATCATTCCCCGTAGCCTCACGTAGATCTGACACGTTTATTTGATCTCTGACAATATGGGACGGGAGAGGGATGTCGCCGTCATCATCATCCTCGTCCAGAACTGGATCCCGATTAGATCTACCATATTCCATCCATTCCCGCACCGGATTATTCTCATCATAGAAAGAAAGATGGGCTAGCTGGTCAATGAAATCACTTTCTTCACGCATCAGTGGGCCGGAGACCTCCTCAAGTCGGAGACAAAGGTTGTAGTTGACATAGACAAGCTTATTAAGTTTCTTGTGCGACAACCGATTGCGAACCTTTGTATGCAGCAAGGCAAAAGTACTCCAGTTCCGCTCGCATCCACTGGACAAACAACATTGTGAAACAAGCCTCATGGCAAGGTACTGCAATTTTGGAGTACTTGATCCGAACATCATCCACCAGGACGCTGCATGTGCAACCGAGTATATAAGCAATATATTTGAAATAAGAAAACAACAATTTCATATGGAATAACTCTTACATGGGGATGTCTTTGCGTCCATCGCCATCTGCATTGCCATTTCACTGCTATACTCGCCAACTTTCTGCCGAAACACGTCAAACTCCTGCAATGCCTGGACGGCGCTCTGGAGATCCGTCATGCGCTGAAATGTATCTTTGAGTCCACGAAACATTTGTTGAGTTGGATTCATTGTATATGCATACCTCGGATTTAGGATAGCAGCTGCAACATATAAATCACTTCAAATAAACATTATGTCAATAGAGTTTAAAAATAGTCGACTCGTGTGTGCTTACCTGGACCCACATACGTGCCTATGAACACATCACCCAACCTCTCGTCAACCACCTCAATATACTCTTTCAGTGTGGAAACATTTATTCCAAAGAAAGACTGCAGCTCATGTTTCATAGTCTGGTAGGCCATCACGACTTCGCACATGTTCGGCTTCTTGTCCTGATCAGCGAAGCGAAGGAACTTGTATATTGGTTGAACCGTGTCGATGATATATTTCATTGCATCCCACCACTCCATACTTGAAAAACTTGCATGAGTATATCTACCTTCTTCGGTATTCGCCCATTTGCTGTGTTGGAACTCAGTAGATGCCATCCACTGCATGAAACGATCACGTTTCCGATAGATGCTCTCTAGGAACATGTAATTGGTTCCAAATCGAGTGGCATTCCACTTGACCAACTCACCACCGATTGCGTTCCTCATCATTGTATTCAACTGACCATGATTGTGTAACCAATTTGAAATTCGCTTACACTGCTTGATGATAACACCATGTTCAGGCCTTCGAACTATATCCTTCAACATCAAAATGACGGTGTGTGCTAGACAAGGTGTCCAAGCTATGTGGTCATACACGTCACTTAGTAGTTCCTTACATGCTTTTTTTGTAGTTCGAGCCGTTGTCGGTGACTACGTGCACGACATTCTCCGGTCCAATCTCTTCCACCACATTTCGAATCTCCTACAATGGAAGACAGATTGTTTAGTAACATGACAAAACATACACAATGTGAATGGAATATGTTTAGGGACTACCTTGAACAAATATGCAGCATCTTGAGTTCTTCCAGTCGCATCAATAGACTTATGGAACCATATGACCCCATTGCAATATATCAAAACGTTGATGACACTCATCCTCGTCGGACCAGTCCATGAATCACACATCAACGTGATGCCAAATAAGGGCCAGTCTTTCTGAAACTTTACGTACCTCATCTTCAAGTCTTGCTCATTCTGATCAAGGTACTTGCCATCAATATCCCGTCCAGTGGGTGATGCGATACCTTCACCTGCAACCATATGAAAATCATGAGATACAACAATGTACGCTCATAGGTATCATTGCAACGAAAGAAAACTTACCCCACTTATGTGTCTCCCTGACCGCGCTGATAAAGTATGGACTGTCAGCCTGTCTTCCAGGTACTCCTGCAATATGGAAAAACTTTGACAAAGCTTTACCAATAGCTTCCTTTGCGTTCTTACCCTTCTGCGTCCCGGAGCCTGTATCAATCCTTGGTTGCGTCATTCCTCTTCTCCCACCAGCTACCAAGTTATAGTCCTCCACCACAGGACTCTCCCTCTGCGAAGTTGACCTTCGAAACATCCTCTGCATAACATTCCCCCTCGTCGAACCACTACCCCCTCCACGCTCATATGCACCTCCTCTCTGTTCAACCCCCCGTCGGAACTCTGCTTCCGCTCTCGATAGATCCATGGCACGCTGCACCTGAGCCTCCTCATCTTCTTCATCACCGGGATAGTTTCCCTCCGCTGTAACCTTCTCCCGTCTCAACCTCTCTCGAGCCCGGTCAGCAGTTGCCTTCTTTGCCCTATCCAACTCACGCTGAAAGAAGTCCCGCACATCAAGTGGCACATTCCTGCAATGGACCACCTCCGCCCCGCGGTGAGCTAAATGTTGCTTCAATCTTGTTGCACCACCTCCTCCTTTCTGCGTACGACAATAGTTGCATCGCCATCCGGGATAAAGATTTTCAGCATGTTCCCATACAACATCTCTATCTCTCCCAGACATTTTCTACCTGCATAAATGGACAACAAAAACATCTCAATCAAATAAATAGAATCCTAAATCCTACACCTAAATCTTACCTAAATCCTAAATTAGTACACCTAAATCTTACCTAAAACCTATAACTTTTCAGCCATACACCTAAATGTAACCTAAATCCTAAAACAAATCATCTAATATTCTAAATCATACACCTAAATATGCCCTAACCAAGCATTCTACTCAAAATTTTTGAGTTCTTACCTTCTCTCCCGGTCGGGTCGGTAACCGGCGACACCGACCGGTATACCGCTCCTCCCGGACGGTAAGCCGGCCACGCGCACCGGTATGCGCCGGATCCGGGGGGCGCCGGTAAGCCGGCCAAACCGAGCGGCCAACCGGGCGCGGAGCACGGCTAACCGGCCGCGAACGCCGGTCGCCTCCTGGGGGACGGCGGGGTGGCAGACAGAGAGCGGCTGCGGGCGGATAGGGAGCGAGTGTGGGGCGCGACCCCCCCGGGTGACACTGAACCCTATCTAAGCATGCAGACCACCATGGGCCTTAATGGGCATTCGTGTTTTTTCTTTTTCTTTTTTGAATTTACTTCAAAATTCCTCAAACTAGGCTAAATGAACGAATTTTTGAGAAAATTTTACATCATTAGATTCTTCGCACCGTGTAGTATTTTTAGGAATTTTCTGAGTTTTTTTTCATTTTTTTGAATTCAAATTTGAATTTTGAATTATGGCCGGTTTGATACCGGCTGGTTCACAAACCGGGCTGGTCCGGTTTGACCGGTAATCGGTCAAACCGGATCGGTTCCCAACGGTTTCGCAAACCCTGACCTGTCCCCCATTTTACTTAGGAAAATTAGCGCACCCTCTAAAATGTTGATCCGGTAGTCTAGATTGAAGTTTGTATAGTTTAAACAAAAAAATTAGTTTGCTATTGATACGTTCCAAAAAATTTTTTGCACTCTTGAAAATAATGCTCGACATCAACCTCGGCTCGGGACGGCAGGCTCGCTCGAGCTCGGCTCATTGACAGCCTCCCGCTCAGGGCTCACGGCTCAGCCGCTCAGGGCCTCAGGTTCATCTCCTCTCTGTTTCTTGCAGCTTTCGGCTTCCCCTTTTCTCTCGGACTCTCTCCTCCCTTCTCCTCTTCCTTCCCCGGCGGCGACGACAGGGCCAGCGGCGGCGCTATTTGTCCTGTCTTCGCCCAGCCCTCTGCCGGCGATGAGTGCATCCTCCAGGTATGCCCGCCCCTTCTCTTTCCTTCTGCTGGGCGAGACGGAGCACCCCAAACCCTAACAAAACTATTTGTATTCGGATCTGAATCCAGTTACAATATATTACCTACTAACTTCGATTTCGTTTGCAAGAATTATGGACACATCAGTCGTCGTCGTCGTTTTGGAGACGACCGAGGTGTACATTGTGATCAGCTTGTCAACGAGAAGCGATACTCAGGTCATCTATGTCGACCCAACCACCGGTGCCCTGCGCTACCTGGGGAAGTATGGGGAGGACGTCTTTGATTCTGAGGCAGCAGCATTGAACTACATCACTGACGGATCAAGGATTCTGTCCAAGAGCACGACATACGCAAAAGCAGTGCTGGGCTATGCAGTGTTAGGAAGCTGCGCTTTGCTTCTAGTTGCCACACAGTTGAGCGCTACAGTACTGAATCTGCCTGGAGGTGGGTGCATATACACAGTGGCGGAGAGTCAATGGATAAAGATCCAGCTACAGAACCCTCAACCTCAGGGGACTGGAGAGCAGAAAAATATCCGTGAATTGACTGATCTTGACATTGATGGGAAGTATTACTTCTGCGAGACAAGGGATATTACCAGGCCCTTACCAAGCCGTATGACACTACAGGAACCAGATGAGGAATTTTTTTGGAATGAGTGGCTGTCAAAGCCCTTTAAGGACATTGGCTTGCCAGGGCACTGTGTCATTCTTTTGCAGGGGTTTGCTGAGTGTCGAAACTTTGGAGGTGCAGGGCAGCAAGGTGGGTTAGTTGCCCTTATTGCGCGCCGTAGTCGGTTGCATCCTGGAACCCGCTATTTGGCTCGTGGACTAAATGCATGTTCAGGCACAGGTAATGAGGTAGAGTGCGAGCAGCTTGTTTGGGTTCCTAGAAAGGGTGGACAGTGTATCCCTTTTAGCTCATATATTTGGCGGCGTGGAACTATACCGATATGGTGGGGTGCAGAAATAAAGAATGCTGTGTCAGTAGAAGCTGAAATTTATGTTGCTGATGATCCTTACAATGGGAGCTTACAATACTACCAACGACTGAGTAGAAGATACGGCAATAAATCATCTGAAGCGAACATATCTAGGCAAAAGAAATCTGGAATAGTTCCAATTGTTTGTGTTAACCTACTAAGATATGGTGAAGGAAAAACTGAGTCAGTTCTTGTCGATCATTTCAAAGAATCCCTGCAGTACATGAAGTCTACTGGAAAGCTTGGTAGCACATGGATTCAATTGATAAATTATGACTGGCATGCCACTGTGAAGTTAAAAGGACAGCAGCAGACAGTTGAGGGCCTATGGAGACATCTTAAAGCACCTACAATGGCCATTGGCTTCAGTGAAGGGAAATACTATGATGTAAGGCAGCAGCTTAAGGAATGTAAAGGATCCATTATCTGTAATGACGACATAAATGGTGGATTTTGCATGGATTCTATTCAGAATGGGGTGATACGTTTCAATTGTGCAGACTCTCTTGATCGGACCAATGCTGCTAGTTACTTTGGGGCACTTCAAGTTTTTGTTGAACAGTGTAGTCGATTGGGTATCTCACTTGACATAGATGCAATGTTTGGGTTATCAAGCAGATATTCTGAATATGACAGTCGAAATGCTCGTTCTTTGCCCCCTGGATGGGAGGAGCGCTTTGACTCTGTAACAGGAAAATCATTTTATATCGATCATAATACACGGACGACCACATGGGAACATCCATGCCAGGAGGCTCCACAGAAGCCGTGGAAGAGATTTGATATGACATTTGATCAGTTCAAAGGCTCAACAATGCTTGCTCCAGTGAACCACCTTGCTGAACTTTTTCTTTTGGCTGGTGATATCCATGCCACGTTGTACACTGGCTCAAAAGCTATGCACAGTGAGATTCTGAACATATTCAAGGAGGAAACAGGAAAGTTTAGTAAATTCTCAGCTGTTCAGAATGTGAAGATTACGGTGCAAAGAAGGTTCCACAATTATCTGAATGATAGTTCACGCCAAAAGCAGTTGGAGATGTTCCTTGGATTGAGGCTATATAAGCATCTTCCGTCCATCCCTATGTTCCCTCTCAAAGTAGGTAAACTTACCAATGTTCTAAAAAACGCTAGACGCTAGGCGAACGCTTGCCTATGGTTTAGAGTTTTTTTGTGATTAAACGTAGATTGAACATGAATAAACGTGTGTTGTGATTAAACGACACTGTGATTAAACGCAACGCTTGGCCACCGTTCAGCGTTTAATCAAGATTAAACGATGTTTAAAAACGTTTTTTAGAACACTGAAACTTACTCATTATCAGTATATTTCTTTCAAATTCATGTTGTTGGTCTTGATTTCAGTATACTATTTATATTATACTTTTTGTGGTAACATTCTTGATCTTGAAAATTTAGGTGCTATCAAGGCCGTCTGGATGCATGTTGAAGCCAGTTCCTTCTATCACCCCAATGGCTGATGGTGGTTCCAGTCTTCTCAGCATCAAAAAGAAGGATCTTATTTGGGTATAGTTATTCTTTAAATACACTGTCCAGTAATTCCTGATTATTAGCAAATATTAGATATTGGTAGCTGGGTAGCTGTAGATGGTCTGGCTCAACCGACCTTTGTCTGGCGTGCCTGCCTCCAGCTCCTATCGCGCACAGAGTCCAATCGTAGCTATAAGTTAGGAGGTCGGTTGGCCTATATATATGTAATTGATTTCCTATCAATACATCCAACAATTGCGTGTGATATTCCATGCTATCACTGATAACTAACTGGTTTGTTTAATTATTGTCTTGATTTTTTTTCACATAGCATGTTAAGGACTTCTGCTCCTGCAGGTGTGTCAGCAAGGTGCAGATTACGTTGAACTTTTTATATACCTTGGGGAACCTTGTCAAGTCTGTCAACTGCTTCTTACTGTCTCCCACGGTGTTCAAGATTCTTCATATCCAGCAACTGTAGATGTCAGACTTGGTTCAAGCATAGATGCCCTTAAGCTTGTGGTTGAGGTCCTTGTCTCTTATCTTTTCTCACTGGTTTATTATCATTTATTTTATTTTCTTGCTCCAGCTATTTCATCAAATTTTCTTTTGCAAATAAAGTTATTTCACATATTTTTTCGATTTGGCTAGACGAACTGTCACCCCTGTACCCAAGTCAAGACCGCAGACACAGAAATGACAGTCCTTGCTAAAATTTGAGCATCTTATGTGTCACCAAAATCTGGATTTAAGACACCTTGCTATTTTGCGATCCCAACAATTTGAACTATGGAACATGACTTTTGCATCGTTCAGAACTAGAGTTAAACTGCTTGCTGATAACTTTTGCTGAAACTGAAATTAGCTAAGCAGACTTTTGGCGTGGATTTCGGTTAAGTTTACAACCATTTCCCTATATTATTCAGGTAATGTAGAAATTTAGATCCTTTTCTTTTCCTGGAACATGCACAAAGGAGAGCTGTGCGTCATTTCATTAAGGGTAAAGTTCATTTTTGGCCATCCAACTATCACCGGAGTTCGATTTTGGTCATCCAACTCCAAAACCAGATATTCTTGGCCATCAAACTATCAAAACCGTTCATATTTGGCTATCAGATGGTTTTGCTGGGTGGTTTAGGTGACGTGGATGCCACATGATGGTTGTTTCGCTGTCACATGCCAGTGGGGCCCACCCATCAGCCCTCCTCTCTCTTCTCTATCTTCTCTCCGTTCCCTCCTCTCTTCTCACCCTGTGCCGCCATTGCCGCTGGACCTCGAGCGCAGGCCCACCTCCCACCGTTGCCGCTGCCTAGCCTCCGAGTCTCCGACAAAGAGATTAGGCATCATGGTTGACAGGGATGGTGGTGGTGGAAGGGGCCCCTTAGCCAGTGTTGCATCTGTGTCCGGGCATGGGCAGCGCAGCTCGCCATGGCCGCACCGCTCGCCGAGGCGGAGCTCGGGTGGTGAGGAGTCGGCCATATGCGGGACGAAGTGGCGCGCATAGATGGAGAGGCTGGGGATAGATCGGAGTGGTGGCATGGGCCCCTGCCACACCACTCCGGCGGTGGGCGCGGCTGTCGGTAAGAGGTGGCCGAGGAGGGTGGCGGGGACTGCCGTGCGGCAGAGGAGCCACCTGCAGAGGCGCCATGGCCGATGTGAAGGGAGATAGAAGAGAGGGAAGACATGGAGAGAGAGAGAGAGAGGAGGGAAAGAAGAGCTCTGTCGCGGGCTAGAGCCGTCGCCTGGGCGAGCTACAGCTACGCTGCGGGCGAGCTGGAGAGGTGCTCTGGAGGAGGGTGGCCAATGTTTTCAAATCGGCTGGTCGGTCCTGGTCGCCTAGGGACCGACCAGGCGATTAATCGCGATTAGTCGACGACCAAGTCGAGCCTGGTCGAGCCTGGTCGTTCCCTAATCGTCCATATGTCTACATGTTCAGTATATACTATATAAGTATATAGCGTATATATAATTATATATATACAATATAGTATACAGCAAGCAATTCTGCAGGTTTTGGTGACTTACTTTTGATATTTGCTCTCCAGAACTCCAGCTTCTTGTCCAAAACTCCATATTCTTCTTGCTGAATCCCTGCTGCTGAAACAAAAAAATGAAGTTGTTAGGAGAAAGTGAGAAACCTTCATGCTGCCTTGATAAATATTAAACAAGGAGTACTGCAGTAGAGATTTAGCAAACCATAACAGAGCACTACTGCTACAGCAGCAATGCAGCATACATAACCAAACAAAGTTCAATAGTTCAGTACAATAATTGAAAACACACAAATAAAGGCCTCTTGCTAGAGCCTAGAGCCTAGAGCTAATGACTAATTATTAATTAAGTAAATCATCATCCAACTGGAAGTGTCCATCTCCAGCTTCTTCATCCTCCTCCATGGCTGTTGCTGAATCAGAATCTTCTGGCTCATCTTGTGCTTCATCTCCCACATCACTATCATCTGCGTCTGCATCAACATTATCTTGGGCGGGTGTGTTTCTTGGACGCTTCCGATTCCTAGCATAGGTCTGTTTGACAGCAGTAGCAGCACGAGCAGCAGCAGCCCTAGGCAAGTGACGCCCCCTTAGACCTTGAGTTGCACCAGCCACTTCATCCACAGCAGTCCATGTCAAAGAATCGCCATCACCATGAACTGTTTCAGAATTTTCATCAACCCATTCACTTTCCCATTGGAATTCCTCAAGCAAGAGTGGGTTGCATTTCTTTCCTTTGGAACCCATCTCTTTAATTTTTTGAAACCTGTTTTGCATCTTCCGGTTATAGCTAACATACACCAACTTATTTAACCTTTTATGCTCCAACCGGTTTCTCTTTTTGGTATGGACCTACAAAAAAGCAACAATGTTATCTCCAATACAAGTACTTAGTAGTTAGTACTTAACAGGTTCCAACACAAGTACTTAGTACTTACATGAGCAAATGCGCTCCAATTACGTTCACATCCAGATGCAGAACAGCAGAGGCTAATAATTTTTTTTTGCTAAACTCTGGAGCTCAAATGCTAGGCCACCATATGAGCCCCACCAAAGAACTGCAATATAAATACAATTACATACTAGTTAGTGCATTTCTATAGCCAACAAGGAATAAGTGAACTAGCCAGATAGTTACACAAAACTTACTTGGATTTTTTTTACTCCTATCTCTGATTGCTAAAGGCTTTGAGAAGCTATCACCTTCAGACCTCTCATAATCATCTGCTTGCTTACTAATCTGGGTTTGTTCATCATCATCACTCACCATCTTCCAGAAAACATCATTGAACATTGATCTTAGCCTTGCAGCTTGTCTCTTATCTTTCTCTCTTATGTCAAAATACTTCCCTGGATTCAAAAAGAGGGCTGCCCCATATAGTTTTTGCTCCATTTGGGTTTCCCATCTCTTGTCATAGCACTCCAATACCTCCTTAAGTAAACTTGGCTTCTCTTTCAATGATTCTTTGATGGTATTCTTTGCAACATCCATGGCTGCCATAATTTCAGGAGCTGCTGGTGTCTCATCTCCATCTGCTATCCTCAAAGCAATGAGAAGTGGTTGTGAAGCTCTTAGGCAGTTTTCCATAGTGTTCCAAAAAGGCATTGAAAGGACAATATTAACAACCTGTTTGCCTTCACTAGAAGAAGCCAAGCTATTCTTATTCCATTCCTCACTAACAAATAAAGCTCTCAGGCCATTCCTATGCCTATGCATACTTGCCAATGTAAGAAACGAAGTAGCAAAGCGAGTCACAGCCGGCCTCACAAGATCTCCACCTATCTTATCCCTCATTTGATCAAGAACCCTCCCATGTTTGTAGATAAATCTGCATACTTTCTTTGCCATGTTTATGCAAGTGTTGAACTCCTTTATCTTCCCAATGTCCTCCAACATCAAGTCCAAGCAATGGACAGCACAAGGTGTCCAAAACAAGTGGGGAATCCTCTCCATCAACAACCTTCCTGCAGCCTTGAAGTTGGATCCATTGTCAGTGACAACTTGCACCACATATTCCCTCCCAATCTTATCAATTTGCTTCTCCAACAAATCTGCTAACATTTGTGCATTTGCTACCTCACTTGAAGCATCAACGGACCCTAAGAAGAAGGTCCCTGCTGGGCTGTTGGCAAGAAAATTGATTAGATGGCGGTGGCTTGTGTCAGTCCACCCATCAGACATAAGGGTGCAGCCATATTCCTTCCAAGCTTCCTCATGCTTCTTCCTCAACTCCGCTGTCCTATTCACAGCCCTATCAAGCAAAGGAACCCTTAGTTCATGGTATGACGGTGAGCGCAACCCAGGACCATATTGTCCAATTGACTCTACCATAATCTCCCAACTTCTTGAGTTGATGGCATTCAACGGTATGCCATTCTCATAGAAAAAATCAGCAATGTGGTCATCAACAATTTGCTTGGCCTCCTTAGATTTTTTTGTGCAATGCTCAAGAGTAGATTGAGAAGTATTTGATTTGTGCCTCTCTGCAACTACTTCTTCTGGTGTCTTGCATAGCATGGCACTCACTGACTTCGAATGCTTTTGAGTTTGTGGTTTGGGAGCAGCAGAAACAACAAAGTTAGCAATGGAAGCCTGAGCAATTTTCTTCCTTGCTTGCTTAACCCTTGTCCCAGAACTAGGCACTGGTGTTCCAGCTTGAGGCTCAGCTGCAGCACCTTCTTCCTCTTCATTTGCATCTACTTCGGGCACACTCACAAACACAGTCCTTGAATTCTTTTTCAAGTGTTCATGCATCTCTCTCTTTACTATTTCAGGACATTCCTCACAACCGTGTGCATCACCATAACCCCCAGCAAGGTGCTGCTTAAACCTGCTTACTCCTGCAGGAACCCTCTTCTCACAAAAAATACACTGCAAAAAATCTTTCTTGCTAGTATCTGGCCACCACCCATACTTCCATGCTGGGTCTTTCGATCGAGCCTTTCTTTTCGGATCAATGGCTTCGGCACGACGCTCAGGTGACAGCTTTGCAAGAGCTTTCTCAATTAGGGACTGAACATTAGCATCTGGAGCAGTTGAGCCTGCAGAAGAATTTGTGGTTGCAGCTGTATCATTCTGAGAAGGAGCATGCCCTTCAGGAGCATTCATCAACACTTCCACCACTGCACGCCGGCGTACTGTCTCTGCACATATACAACATAGCACACCACCGAGAAGATGAACACACAGCAGGTCCAAGCAAATGCAAGAAACAAACAAGTAGAGCTGCAGAGGAGCCGGAGCAGCAGCTATGCACACTGCAGAGCAACACCAAGCTACAAGCAGGAAGCGGGATTGCAGCCTTGCAGGAAGGGAGCAAAAGGGGAATAGGGAGCTTACCGTCAGATGAAGATGAGCTCATCTTCAACTTCAAAAGGGTGACGGCGCAAGGATGAAGGGGCTGCAGCAGCTGCCTGCTGCTTCCGCGGTTCCTTGCCGGGGTGCAGGTAGATGCCTCTGCAACTGGACAGCGCCGGGAGAGATGCACAGGAGCCTGGTGGAGTGAGGAACTGAGGACAGGAGAGGATCTAGAGGTGGTGGTTGCGCTGGGAGGGAAAGAGGACGCTGGCCGCCGTTGGAGAGGACGGAGCCCGGGAGCCGCGGTTGCAGTCGACGCGAGAATGGCGATACTGGTTTCTGGCGGCTGGAATTGGGGGTTCCCGGCTGGATTCGCCCGCCCCTTTCTCCCAGGCGGGTGTCTCTTGCAAGTTGCAACCCTAACGGGCCGAATTGGTAGCCCAATAAGTATCCTAAAGCCCAAGTCC
Source organism: Panicum virgatum (assembly GCF_016808335.1). Classification (NCBI taxonomy): domain Eukaryota; kingdom Viridiplantae; phylum Streptophyta; class Magnoliopsida; order Poales; family Poaceae; genus Panicum; species Panicum virgatum. The sequence goes on along the minus strand of NC_053147.1, from coordinate 34,046,121 downwards.
TGCCCTGGTCGAGAAATGCCCTGGTCGACCGATTAATCGCGATTAGTGGACGACTAATCGGACGACCAGGTTTCTGGTCGCTCTGGTCGGGTCGGTGGTGCTGGTCGGACTGGGAGAACCGACCTGGGCGATTAATCGGACGACTTGAAAACATGGAGGGTGGCAGGGGCGGCGCAGGGTGAGAGGAAAGGGAGAGGAGAGAAGAGAGAGGGAGAGAGAAGAAAGAGAGAGAGAGAGAGGAGAGAGTGTGGGAAGGATAGAATTGGTGTAATGGATGGATTGTATTAGCTTGAGGCCTCGGCCGGTATATATAAGAGTACAAGACTTGGGGTGCAAGGCAACCCCACCGGATATGTATGGCAGTCCGGATACAATATTTAAACTACCAAATATACTCTAACATCCCCCCGCAGTCACAGCGGGAGCACTGCAGACGGTGAGACTGGAGGAGAAGCCGAAGGTAGGAACCGACGGACTGACATCCCCCCCGCAGTTGTAGCGTCGGCGCAATGCGGATGCTGCGACTGGAGAGAACCAGCGAGAAACTCATGCGGATGGTAGCCATTTGTGCTGATGTCGAGATAGTCGAGCTGAAGGAGCCATGGTCGAAGATGCCGTGCGTAGAGTAGCCGTGGTCGACGTAGAGCTGTCGAAGTTGCCGAAGACGAGGTAGCCGCACATGAAGCCGCGGGCGCACGAGGAGGCGCCATGGTGGTGGCGTAATGGAGAAGACGCCGGAGACGAAGATGGCGACGCGTCGAGGCAGTCGTAGAGGGAGCGATGCCAAAGTCGATGCAGTCAGGCCATCGGGCGACACATGGCCGAGTTTGCCAGGCTCGGGAACGCATCGGGGACGATGGGCACGCACCGGTGTTGCCAATACCGGACGTGCAAGGGAGGATGCACAACCAGACGCCATCGCCGAGGGGGACCAGCAGAGAAGGCCTCCATGGCGGTCGCAGGCGCAGAAGAAGGCGAGGTAGAAGGTGCCAACGCCTGCTGTTGCTGGAGTAGACGAAGTAGTCGGGGACGAGATGGCGACGCTGGCGACGTGGTTGTGCTAGACGAAGTGAGGAAGGGAACCCAGATTTTCCAGCACAAGGCTGAATGATCCGGATTGCGCGGCGGCGGTGCTCGAAGGAGATGGCAAAGAACCCGTACAGCTTGACGAAGACCATGCGCGGGACGCGCAGCGATAAGTCAACGATGAGGTCGTGGACGTAGTCGGCGGCGGTGAGGATGCAACGGCGAAGGAGACCACGGGTGGTGCCGCGGCTGCCCGAAGAGGCGAAGCAGCGGCAGCCCTCCATACTCGGGGAAGAGGCGCGCAGTACGAGGACGGACGTCACGGGAGCCGGGTGGATCACGCACATCGGCTGATCAGACCAAGTAGCGTGAGGCGAGACGACGGTGGGCGAAGTCGGTGAAGGCGTCCCGATCGGTGAAGGCGACGACGAGCCGGCGAAGGTCGACGTGCGAACGAAGCGGCGAGGAGGGCAGTGCACATGGGCGTCCCCTAGGGCACCATCCATGTCGCATGTCGAAGACGAAGAAGAGGCCGGTGAAGTCGACGCCGATGTCGAAGTAGAGGCGCGAGGTCGACGGGCGGTGGGCGACTCAATCTCGATCAGTGATCGAGTAAAAATCAGAGAAACTAACCAAAAATAAATCAGCAGCAGTAAATCTTCGCGTAGAGCCTCTGGGTGCGCATAGCACAGGCCTCCTCCCCACTCTTATCCTCTCCCCTGCTCATCATGGTCAACGATGGACCATAGCCACGGGGCGAGAGAGAGAAACAGAGGGTGAGAAAGAGGTGGCCAGGCGACGGCGATGAGGGCGGGTGGCGCGCGTCCCTCCCGGCGACGGCAGGTAGCCGGAGGCGGTGGAGGATCCCCGCCAGGGACGGCAGCGGATCCGGAGCGTGGCGCACGTCCTGGCCGGCGACGACGGATCCCCCCAGGATGCGTAGGAAGCCGCCAGGGTAGAGGCGCGACCAGCGGCGGAGGGAGCCCGCGCGAGGCGCGCGGGACAGAGCCGCACGGGCGCTGCAGAGGAGGCCGCCGGGTGGACGGTGCAGCCGACGCGGGATCCATACGGGAAGCCTGGCGTGAAGGCGACGGGTCGGAGCGGAGGTGCTGCACGGAATTCGTCGACGACGAGTTGAAGGCGCCACGAGGAGCCCCTGCTGCCACCACGGCAGCACAAGGTGGGTCACGGGCGCCGCCGGGAGACCGTGACTGCCACCACGGCAGCGCGGATCGGGTCGTCTGCGGATTCCATGCGGGTGACGAGGTACGCCGATCTGCTACTGCTTGACACTCTAAGGGCGGCGGATTAACTCAAGACATGTCGCATATCTGGAGGGGCGCCGTGGGAAACAGGGGGAAGGCAGCGGCGCGAGAGGAGGGGCGCCGGCGGCGCTAGGGTTAGGGCAGCGGAAGGTTGCCTAGGATCTCAAACCCTAAACTCGTGATACCATGTAGAGAGATGGAATTGGTGTAATGGATGGATTGTATTAGCTTGAGGCCTCGGCCGGTATATATTAGAGTACAAGACTTGGGGTGCAAGTCAACCCCACCGGATATGTATGGCAGTCCGGATACAATATCTAAACTACCAAATATACTCTAACAGAGAGGGCTGACAGGTGGGTCCCACTGCCATGTGCCATGTGACATCCACGTCAGCAAAACCACCAGCAAAACTACCACCAAACCACCCGATGGCCAAATATGTACGGTTTCAAGAGTTGGGTAGCCAAAGATTTCTGGTTTTGCGGTTCGATGGTCAAAACCAAACTCAGGCGATAGTTGGATGGCTAAAAATGGACTTTACTCTTTCATTAATAGAAGATTATAAGTTTGTTAGGTTACATGCCCTAACTGCCTACATTACACTTATAACATACGCGTCACATACATGTAAAAAATGAGTATACTACAAAAAGAAAGAAGGATAATGTCTAGCGAACAGCACAGGAGATCCCTAGCTCAGGCAGTTCACACAGATGGTACTGTCGATTTAAATTTGGTTGTTGCTCCATCTGGTATTGGTTTCATCTGATATATTTGCGTCATTGTTAAAGTATTATTTTGTATTTTTCTACAATAATACAATTATATCTCTATATATTTTCTGTGCATGCAAACTGCTATGCATTTGAACAATTGATATTTTCTTCTCTATGAAATCCAATTAAAGCATGCAGATGCATTAAACCTAACTTTTCATTAGAACTCTCCTTTTTTGAGGCTATTTTTAATTCTTTACTACCCAGACAAAGGCCTGCACGTGTTATTGTTTCTATTTGTTCTCTCTGCTGTATTTTGAACATCTTAACTGGTAGATGAATATTAATTGGGAGATTACTTGTTTAGGGTGCTTGCATTCCACAGTGTTTGAATGGCACAAATTTGTTGATTCCAGTCACGGGAAGAATTGATCCAGAGGACTTAGCTGTTACAGGGAAAAGTGCTAGGCCCAACATTCAAGAGGGCACTTACCTTCCTTTGTTATATGACTTTGAAGAGTTAGAGGGAGAACTAAACTTTTTAAATCGGATTGTTGCATTATCTTTTCATCCATCTGCTGCATCGAGGACACCCATCACTCTTGGTGAGGTAAATTTTTTATGAAATTTGTAGACAGGATGCTTTAAGAATGTTATTTTGGGGTTTACCACTTATTCCTCTATATCGTTTTCTTGATTAGTTTGATAAATTTCCTTTACAGATTGAAGTACTTGGAGTTTCTCTTCCATGGGCAGACATGTTGAACAATAGTGGACGCGCTTCTGAATTTATGGAGCTTCTCCATAAAAAAGTATCACATGCTCACTATGATCTAGGTTTGAAGTCTTTTACAAATTCTTCTGGGCCTGGGAGTTATACTAAAAGTTCGTCATCAGTTCAACCAGGTGGTTCGGAAAATTTGTTGGATTTTCTCACAGGTGATTTTGACATGTCGAAGTCACATGTAACTGAAAATATATCTTTTGGTAATGGGGAACAAACAAACTTTTTAGATGATGGATTTGATGTTAACCCTTTTGCCCCTGCATTGGAAGTTCCTGTTCCTATATTGAAAAACCAGGTTGAAGAATGTGGCAGCATGCAGCTTTATATTCAATTTTTTGAATCCCTATCTGGCTATAATAAGGTATCCGTTCGTTAAAAAAAATTACCTTATGTCATTTCTATTTTTATATCTTCTTGTTCTTGTAGATTTTCTTGTATCCATGTCGAGTATTCCTTTTTCTAAAATAATCTGTGGTGAATCCTGAAACTTAGACCACCCCCTCTAGCCACTCCGACCCTAAAACCCAGGTGTTAGAGTGGGGGAGAGGGGGGGCTTTATCACTGGACCAACATTTCCCCTACGGCGCCGCGCCGCGCCGCGCCTGTGGCTGCTGGCTGCTGGTCTCAGCGAACCCCGCAGGGGAAATCGCGCAGCGGAAGAAATGCGTGGCCGGTGGGTTTCGAACCCGGGACCTGGCTTTGATACCAACTTAGACCACCCCCTCTAGCCACTCCGACCCTAAAACCCAGGTGTTAGAGTGGGGGAGAGGGGGGCTGGCTGCTGGTCTCAGCGAACCCCGCAGGGGAAATCGCGCAGCGGAAGAAATGCGTGGCCGGTGGGTTTCGAACCCGGGACCTGGCTCTGGTACCAACTTAGACCACCCCCTCTAGCCACTCCGACCCTAAAACCCAGGTGTTAGAGTGGGGGAGAGGGGGGGCTTTATCACTGGACCAACACTGAAGTTACCTGTAATGGGCAAGAGGGTAGTTTCTAGTAACAACATTACTAAATCCTTTTTTTCCCTAACAAAGACCGCTTCCAATTATGGCCCTGTTTGGGGGAGCTTAAGCTTCTCCAAAAGCTCCACTTGGAAAAGCTCCACTTGATTCCCTAGAAAGCTGTTTTTCAGAGAAGCTACCTAGTCTGTTTGGGGGAGCTTATCCAAAGCGATTGTCAGGGAGCGGAGCTCCGGCCGCGCCGTCAAGGGAGGGAGCTCCGACCGCCACCGACCCCCGGTCGCGCCGCCTAGGGAGCTCACCCCCCGCCGCCGCCGAGCCCCGGCCACGCCGCTCGAGGGCGCTGGAGCTCCGGCACGCTGCCCAGGGAGCTCGCCCCGGTCGCGCCGCTCAGGGGAGTTGGAGCTCCGGCCGCGTCGCCTAGGGAGCTCGCCCCCGCCCCAGCCGAGCCCCGAACGCGCGCACTGGGGAGCTCACCCCCGCGGCCGCCGAGCCCCGGCCGCGCGCCCTGGGGAGCTCGCCCCTGCCGGATCCGCCCAGGGGAGGTCGCCCCCAGTCCCGAGCAGCGGCCGTGTCGCGCGGTGAGGGCCGGATCTGAAGGCTGGAGCCATGGGGGGAGCTCGGGGCGGTGCCGACCGGCGTGGAGTGGAGGGGCGGCGGCACCGTCGGGCCGCGCGGAGGGGAGGAGCTGCACGCCGCTGGCATGGAGGGGGGGAGCTGCGGCGGCCGGCGTGGAGGGGAGGGGCGGCGGCGTCGTCGGGCCGTGCGGAGGGGAGGAGCTGCGCACCGCTGGCGTGGAGGGGAGGGGCGGCGGCCGGCGCAGAGGGGAGGAGCGGCGGCCGGCGCAGAGGGGAGGAGCTGTGGCGGCCGGTGTGAAGGGGAGAGGCGGCGGCGGCGTCGTCGGGCCGCGCGGAGGGGAGGAGCGCCGTCGGGCTGCACGGAGGGGAGGAGCTGCACGGAGGGGAGAGCCAGCGCGGTCGCGCGGAGGGGAGGAGCGGCGGCCGGCGCGGAGGGGAGGAGCTGCGGCGGCCGGCGTGGAGGGGAGGGGCGTCGAGCGGCCGGCGTGGAGGGGGAGCCCGCGCGGAGATGTGGGCAGGGGATGGGTGGCGTCGGTCCGAGCAAAAGCTCGGGAAGCTAGTCCTCAGCAGCTTCTTCGCTTGTAGTGTAAATGAGGCTTCCGCAGCTTTTCGCTGGTTGGAGAATCTACCCCGTTTGGGGTAGATTGTAGCTTTTGGAGCTTCCTGCAATCCCAAAAGCTCCCAAAAGCTTCCCCAAACAGGCCCTATAAGTTTTATAATCTTTGGTTCTATTCAGGTTACAGTTGTGTTGCTTGTATGGTTGTTTACTTTAAACATTTTTAGAGTTCTGGCACTATCACTTTCCTTGTTTTCCAATACATACTTGTTTATTCTGGAAAAAGAAGGAATAGAAATGGACCTCTTTTGAAGGAAAAAAATGTGTGTATGAATCTAAATCCAATGTTGATGTAAACTTTATTCATCTTTCCAGGGAAAGGGTCTTACCTTTGAGCAAATGATGAAGCTAGAAATAAAACGTCTCCATCTTGGTCTTTCTGCCGCTGAAAGGGACCGGGCATTGTTATCAGTTGGCGTAATTCCTGCCACAGTGGATCCAAACCGTTCAGTTGATTATTCTTACCTGTTGAAATTGTCCAGCTTAGCTGATAATCTAGCGCTGCTGGGCCATGCAGTCCTTGAGGATCGTGTTAATGCTTCAATAGGGCTTGAAAAGGGCAGTGAACACACCATAGACTTTTGGAACATAAGTGAAAATGATGAATCCTGCTATGATGGGGCATGTGAAGTCCATGCTCCGTCTTCATCACAAGCTTCATCCACTGGAAAAAATCAATCAGTATTTGTGGAATGTTCCCGGTGTGAAAGGACTGTTTGCAAAGCTTGCTGTGCTGGGAGAGGAGCCTTCCTTTTGCTTAACACCTACAAGGATCTGAAGATATATGGTGGGAGTCAAGGTGGTGGCTATTCAGCACTTGCAGATAGTTTTGTGTGCAAATCATGCTGCAGTGAAATTATCAAACGTGCATTGTATGTGGATTATATCCGGGTTCTTCAGAGTTTGCGGAGAAAAGACCGTGCAGAGAAAGCAGCGCTGAATGCTGTGAATCAGGTCTGCCAACTAGAATCGAGCAAAATATCTGATTTATCACATAGTATTCAAACGGGTCAGAGGCAATTGAAACAGATCCTTGATGGTGAAGAATCCCTCGCAGAATTTCCATATGCAAGCTTTTTACAAATGGTATTTCTCAACTTTGTACTATGCTATCATAACTTGTACTCCTGTATGATGTGCTGCCCATCAGTGTTTTAAAGGCGTCGCCTGGCGTCCAGGTGGACCCAGCTCGCCTTGGGTTACAGTGCCACCTTGTTGACTAGGCGCCGCACCTAGGCGTCCAGGCGTACCCACCTCGCCTCACCTTACTGCCTTTAAAACACTGCTGCCCATTACTCCATACATGCTGCTGTAATTACAACATTATTGTGGCTGCCCATGGACCATGGGAAACAGTTATTAACTGGCTTCATGCATATTATTTTTTTTCTTCTAAAGATGCCTCTGCTCCCCTCTTTTCTTTTCTTCTATGAAGTTTGCCTTACCATAGATAATGCTTTGATCAAGCCCTCATGTTATATTACTCAGGTTGAAACTGCTGATGACTCTGAACCACTGCTATCATTACTGGCACCTGTTGGTACTGGAGATTACAAGTCTTACTGGAAAGGTCCTGAGAATAACACTTCAGTGGAGTTCTCGATTGTTCTTGGTGGTTTATCAGATGTTGCAGGTGTTGCCATAATTGTCAGTTCTTGTGGTTACTCAACATCTGACTGCCCTATTGTAAGATTGCCCAGTTACTTTCTCTTTCTTCATCATGTTATCCTTATTTTATCTATAAAATCTGTACGGTCAATGTTAGCAAGGGTACATTAATATTGTATATACGGGAATCCTAGCTATATGGATATACCTCGCTAGACATTTCCTTTTTCTTGACTACAGAGAAGAGGATATTTAAGCTGGAGTTGATGAGATCATATTTTTAATCATGAAATCATGTAGCTTGATCAAATGAATTCTCTTTCTGAGCATGAGAAGGAACACATTTCAGTTCAGCTGTATGCTTGAGCATGCTACATGCAATACAAGGGAAGCATTGTGAAAAATACTATCTTTCTCTACAAAATTGTTTGCCACATAAGCTTCAGACACATCTCATGCAGAGCCCACTTGTTTCCCATAGTGTCCACAAAAATGGAGAAAATTTGTAAAGACGAAAATAGTTCTTAACATGGGCTCTATCGAGAGCAACACCTGGTTTTGCTAAACACAAAATGCTAATATGCTTTCAATTATCTGGAGTTGCATTAGTACTTTAGTTCTGACTTCTGAAGTCTGAACCTACACTTCAGGATTGCACTAATGCTCTTTGCAGTTTAATTTATGACAACTTGTAATAACAGTGGTTCCAGTCTTATGATCCGTGACAGTCACCTGTCTTTTCTATACATGCACCATTAGTGTCGCTATGACGACACAACTACATCTAATTTGTTGGCATAATCCTGGCTGGAGTTACTGCGATGTACAAGAGCTCCAAGACATCATTTGCATATTCAGCAGAGTTTATCTATGCAAAAATAACAAGAGGATGTTGCTTTTGTCTGTTCTTTGCATGCATTATTTTTGGGTCTGGAATCAGTGCAATGTGCAAGAGATTCGAAGCATCTTTTCTGTATTCTGGCAGAGTTAGCTATCTGTGCATAACAAGATCATTTGAACTAATCGAGCTGTTTTCATTTTCAGTTTCTTTAGTCCATGTTTTTTTACTCCTTTGCTTCATATGCTAATAATCATGCTGCTTGTCCAGGTAGAGATATGGGCCAATAATAAAATACACCGAGAAGAACGTACATTCATAGGAAAGTGGGATATACAAGATATAGTATCTTCATCTCCGCATCTTTGTGGACTTGAAAAATCTAGTAGCATGAGTGAAAAACCAAGACACGTTAAATTTCACTTCCCAAATCCTATTCGCTGTCGTATAGTTTCAATAAAAATGACACTTCCCCATATTGGTTCTCGTTCAAACAAGTTTAGTGAGGAGTTTGATCTTCTGTCATTGGGTGATAACTCATTTTATGAATCAAAGCCGACCAATCCACATAATTCATTTATCCATGCAAAAAGAATTATCGTTTTCGGCAGTTCTTTGAGGAAGGAGATGGAACCTGACACATCTGGTGGAATAATGAGAATGAAAAGTTATTTAGACAGATCACCACCCTTGGGGAGATTTAGGGTAAACCCTATGCCTTTGACTGAACAGGTTCCAGCTTTTCATTGTAGCTCTGACTGAAGCTTTTCTTTTGTATTTTCCAGATTCCAGTTGAAGCTGAGAGGCTGAGAGATAATGATCTTGTTCTTGAGCAATATCTCTTACCTAGTTCACCTGGAATAGCTGGATTTCGGCTTGATTTTTTCAGTGTTATAAGACCTCGTGTGACCCATTCACCTTCCTCTTCGGAAATGGACACGAGGGAGTTTTCATTGACACGCTTGGAAGATAGATATGTAAATCAAGCAATTCTTTATATGCAGGTCACAATTGTTAAGGTACTGTGACACTGCCTCTGCTCAAATTTTTCTTATTTTAGTGGCTATATCTTTGTTATTATTCTGCTTCTTGTGATCTCCTTTAATGCTTGTCCCTGTGCAGTCCAAACTGCCATGGAGTCCGTCTAGGTGGCATGTGACCTACTCCCTCCGTCCCGCAAAGACTGTTCATTTAGAAAATTTCAGACACATTACTAGTAGTGAGAAATGACCTTGTTACCCCTAATTAATTATAGCAGTTGTGATTGAAAACCGCACTGTTTATTTGTTCCTAAGGCCAATCTCAGTGGGAGGGGCATGGGAGTGTCATGAGCATTAAATTTGCTGATGTGGCAGAAGAGAGAGAAGGGGGAGTGTCATGGAATGTGAGAGGAGTGTCATGGCTCGGTTACCTAGTTCACAGTCTAGGTAACCGTGTGATGACACTCCCCAGTCCCCACTGAGACTGGCCTAAGGTCCTTCAAATGCAAATGCATTGGAAATCGAAAAATAACATCTACTTAGGTATTTGATTGGCTCCATGACTTTCTCTACATAATACTCCCTCCATTCACAGATGATAGTCCTATTTCATCTTGGTGCAATGACCAAGGAGGACTTTGCTTATCATCTCATTAATTACAACTCCTTGACTTCGATGTTATCTATACATATACCAATCTTTTTTCTAGATAAGTTACTCTGCACGGAAATCGAAGAGTCGTCTCTACTATTCCCTAGATGTCAACTCAAATAGGACTATCAAAAGAGAGTAATTTAATTTTGAAAATAGGACTATCAAAAGAGAGTGGAGGGAGTAGTTTCTTGGTACTTGACATTGCTTTAATTAGATGAACCTCGTTACAATCTAAATGAATAGTCTTTGTGGGATAAATTTTAAAGGCTAAATGAACAGTCTTTGTGGGACGGAGGGAGTAGTTTGCTGATAGGTTTTGTTGCAGACAGTTTAGCATTTTGCAAAATGGAGTGTTTTTTCTTATTTATGTTAGTATAGAATATTCAACTGAATCTTCTCTGAAACTTCATCGTTTATATAATGGATTAATGGTGGTTAAAGAAGTTCTCTCCTCATATCTCGAATGACTATACACAAAATACAATATTGTTACTTCACCTATGTGATGGTGTTTGTCTGAAGTTTGATGCAAACTTAATCATTTTCCACATATAATCGCGTGTTCGATAAGCATACAGCTTAACTTTTTGATACCTATAATCCTTTTGGTGCCTATTTGATATTTGCGTGCATAAACATTTTTGTTGTGCTTGTGATTTTCTACAGGAGTCTGGCAAGGTGGTTGTAGAAGAATACCATTTACCTGAAGTAAAAGCGAATACACCACTATATTTTGATTTTCCAGATCCACAACAAGATGTTAGTTGTGTTATCTTTAGATTACTTGGGGATGTCACTGCCTTTGTTGATGACATTTCTGAGCTTGATGGCTTGAACTTTCGAAATCTTCCTTTGGCATCTGGATTGTCTTTGTCAAATAAGATCAAGTTGTATTACTACGCTGATACATATGAGATGGGAAAGATCGGCAGTTTCTCAGCAGTATAATGTATCTGAGGTATGAAGTCCTGACATTATAAATGCTATCTTATGAGCCTATCTTATCACAGAGTTCTTAACTTGATTTTTTGACAATCAAGTTATGCTTATTTTCGAAAGAAAGTTTCAGTTGATAAAGATATATGATGAATCTAAAACACGACATAAATTGGCCTGTTACTTCTCTTCTCTCCCTTAAGCTAGCTACCTCTATACCTTTGGATGGATCCTTAACATCCTTGAGCTAATCATGTAGCCAGCCTGATAGTGTCATGGTCCTGACCCCACACTAGGTTACGAATTAGAATTACATGTGGATGGGTATGGGTCCTTTTTATTGAGCCTCTCTTCTCTAGAGCTACCTCGGTACACACGGATGGATCTTTAACATCCTTAAATTAACTGTGTAGCCAGACCGTCATGGTCTTGGTCCTGACCCTATGCTCCTATTTCAAATTAGAGTTACACGTGGATGGGTCTATCCAGTCCATACTGCCTTACCCATGTGAGGATTTGGAAGGAATTAAAAATTTCGAAACACCTCATGTCTCTAATCTGGGGCTTCTCAGCCCCAGCAACAAACTTTTCTCTGCCCCCTGTGAAACTTTTCTGAATGTTCTGCTTGAGCTTGAAACTACGAATTAGTATATGTGGTTATTGTGTACTACATCCTACATCTGTTTAGTAGATTGCTTCACACTGCTCTTTTACTTTGTCTTTACCTGTATTTAGGTCAGAGATGCCAACATGGGATGTTAACAGTTGTTAAGAGTGTTGTTGTAAACTATTGTTTCTGTGTGTTGATGCGGGAGTGGCTGGCTGTTTCAACAAATACATGTCTTTTCGGAACATTCTTTTTCTTCAGTTTTCGTGATCAGATGATGATTCAATTGGAGAGATAAAAGGGATTTTGCCAGTAGAATTTCTGGAAGTATATTTTTTATGTAGAATATCTGGAAATTCAGCACGATTGCAGTTTCAGGAACTGCCAGGTACATTTGTCAATACCTGTATGGGACCTTTGTAGGGCTAAGAAGTGAATTTGCATTTGGTTGTTCTTGGTCATATACATATTTTGTGCAGAATTTTACCAGACCATTTGTATGATACACGGCAATGCTGAGTTTATCACTCTGTTAGCTTGAACAGAAGACGATGATATTTGACTCTATGGAACCAAAACCGGTAACCAGTTTAATTGCAGTGCACGGCCTCAACTGCTAAATATCGAGTCGGCTGATAAGATGTGTTTATATATCTGTTTACTCCAAACAAATAATATTTTGATAAAACAGCACAATTGTTATCCAAAATTGACGAGTAAAACACTGGTTGGGTCTGGTCATATTGGTGTGTACCCGTGGACTAGCAAATTTTACTCCTCGAGCCACAAACAACTAAATATGTTTTGTTTTTAAGTAGGGATGTAATGGTACGGATATTTACCGACCATCCGAAGAAGAGTGGATATCAACTCGGATAGTTTTTCTTGGATATCAGGGTATTGTTTCAGATATTGGATATTTAAATCGGATATTGGATTCAGATATAATATGACTAGTGTTCCGCGGATATTGGATATCTGGTCGGATAATTCGGATAGTCAAATCGGATACTACAGTATGATAGTTGTATTATTTCATATATACATTAATAAAAATCAAATTTAATCTCTAAAAATTTCTAATTAATTCATTTCTAATCAGAAATATACAAAATTATTATTAAAAGTTTTCTAAAAATATAATTTATCTATTGGTACTATATTGGAGTTGATGTTGTTTATTCCTAGTTTGAGAATTAAACTTGAACTCTGGCAATAATTCAACAATAAAGAATAGACTTTTTTCATCATTTTTTTAAAAACAACTTAATCTCGTATAATAGTATGAACTCTAGCAATAATTTGACTGCTTCTACATATTTATGCATGTAATAATTTAGAATGTCAATATCGTGTAATTGAGTGCCCAAAATGATATGTAATCTTTTGTTAATTTGGTTAATCAAGCACGATTTTAGTTTGAATCTAGCCTCCTTGAATAGATGAATTGATTCGAGTGCTTATGAAGTATCATAAATGTAATAAGTTATAATGTCATGAATTGAGTGTCTCCAATCTAAGCTTTTCCATTAGTAGATGATAGTCTTATTTTGAAATCCGAAAAATTCAAGATTGATAGTCTTATTTGAGCCCACCCACCCATTGACTCCCGGGCCCAATGCCTATTAACTGTATATGATTAAATTACTGCCTTGGGAAACAACGTAATATTATAAAAACCAGCTGCATGCAAGAGGGGCGTCAAAGAATGTTTGTTTTCACGAGGAAATGAGGTTTAAGCATTAAAGATTGCTTCATTTCACGGGGTAAATAATAACGGGATAAGTAGGATTGATAAGCAGCGTCTTTTTTTTGGTCATTGTGTCCATCCCATGCTAAGATTTGGGAGCTCTGCTTAACATCAATGAAGGTCCTACTTTCGAGGTTTGTAGCGTGCTGGTCAATTTGATCTATACTTGATAAAAGAAAAAATTCAATCAGTAAATAACAAAAATCATATCGGCTGGTGTTTTTGAATAGTTCTACAGAAAGTGATATTGGCCATACAATCTGATATGCCAACGGAACCATCGACTATAGATCCGATTCTGATGCAGTAGTTGGAGCTGAAAACAAACTAGATTACAAAGAAACGCATCTAGCTTATAATCGACTAAGGCGTCAAGTAGTTGTAGTAGCTGTATGTGTTGAGGAAGGAATCACACAGGGAGCAAGCGAGCTGTCGCGTGAAAACGCCTTTTCAAAAATCTGATTGCTCGCTATTCTGAGGAGGATCTTCAGCATGCAGGGTTCTGTAGGCTCTACTCTCGCTAGAGCTGGGCGCATAACGCTAGTGATGGAGATGCTAACACAACAGAAAATAGAGGGAGAGGTCTCCTAGACAGAAATACCAAGTTGTAGGGTCGAGATGGCGGACTAGAAGGGGGTGAATAGTTTTTTTTTTTAAATTTAAAACGTTGCCGGCTAACCGAAACAAATGCGGAATTAAACTAATCGGTCTAGCCAAGACTACACCCCTCTATCTAAAACTTGCACCTTACAAAAGGATCATAATTGAGCAACTAAGGTGCCGGGCTAGGTAGAGCTCACCTACACAATTCTAATTTGCAAGGTCACACAAGCCTATGCAACTAGTACTCAAACAACCGGGGAGCTCCTACACATTCTAGTATGCAAAGTTCACAAAATCTAAGCACAACTAGTAGTTTTCAAAAACAAGGCTACACAAGCCAAACTAGAGAGCTCAAAATTACTTAGCTATACAAACTAAGCAAGACAACTAATTAAGCTACACAAGATAATTAGCTATACTAAGATCTTTACTTCTATGCTACACAAGTAAGAAGATGATTAGCAAGCTACACAAGCTAATTAATCACTACAGCAACTACACAAGCACAAGATATATATGAATGTAAATGCAAGGCTTGTGATTTGGAGAATGCAAACTACCGAGAAGAGTAGACAAAGTTGACACGGTGATTTTTATCCCGAGGTTCACTTGGTTGCCACCAAGCTAATCCCCGTTGAGACAAGCTTCAAGGTTGCCGCCGATCCTCTTGCTAGTGGTGACTCTCAAGTCACACTCTCCCACGTGGAGTGCTCACACCGAGCTCTAGCACATGATCCGTCCGGACCACTTGTTGCTCTTTGCGTCTCGCTCAACTAGAGTTGCTCTTCGCGGCTCCCGCAGGGTGAGCACAATACCCCTCACAATCACTTCTCCAGAGCACCGCACAATCTTCTTGCGGGCTTCACGACGGAGACACACCACCAAGCCGTCTAGGAGGTGGCAACCTCCAAGAGTAACAAGCACCACCGGCTTGCAACTCGATCACCTAGTGCCAAACTCTTGTAATCTCTCAATGCAACGCACTAGAATCGCTCTCTCACTTAGCGAATATGATTAGCACTACCCACAAATGAGTTAGAGGGCTCCTAAGCACTCTCTCACAAGGATACCAAGTCCCCAATGTGCTCAACTTCTCAATTGGCCAGCCACCACCTCTATTTATAGAGGGAAGTCCCAAACTAGCCGTTACACTTAAATCCCGTGAAAATAGAGTTTTCGCGGACAGTCCGCCCCACAGGGCCCGGACGGTCCGCCATTTCAAATCCAATGGCTATATTCTCAATAAATGCTTCTCGGGGTCGACCGTTACAGCCCGGGCGAACGGTCCGCCTCACAAATGGCGGACGGTCCGCAATTCATTTGGACACCCCATGCAGAAAGACCAAGTTTCTGCGCCCGTTTCAGTTTTAAGGGCGGACCGTCCGCCTCCATGGACCGGACGGTCCACAGTTCATTTTGGACCACCATCCAGAGCTAAGAACAGTTCTGTTCGAGTTCAAACGAGGCAACGGTAGACTGTCCGCCCCCCAAAAGCGGACCGTCCGCAGGTACATTTCTAGCAGAAACGAATCTCGGTAAAACGGCCATAACTCTTAGCTCCGATGTCCAAATTAGGTGATATTGGACTCTATAGAAAGCTTATTCAAAGGACTGCACAACCCAACTGAATATTTGATCCAAAACACAATGGATCGAAGCAGTATTCCACTCCATGATCCAACCTAGTTTTCGGAGAACACCGAAAATATTTCTTGCTTCCCCAAGTTGATCAACATCAACTCCAACACCTTCTCCTTTGCAAATGTGCCAACAACACCAAGTGAACAACACCATGTGCATGTGTGTTAGCATTTTTACAATTATTTTCAAAGAATTTTCACTTGATCTCACCACGCCACTCGATCCTAGCAACATCGCAATGTTAGATCGCTCAAGTGGCACTAGATGACCGATATGCAAAAAAGTTTGCCCCTCTTGATAGTACGGCCATCTATCCTAAATCCGGTCATGTACTTCTCTACACAACCTTTGACCGGTGAAATGAAATGCCCTACAAGTCATACCTTTGTCTTGCACATTCCATTTCATCTTCCCAAATGTTGATGCCACACAAGCACTAAACTTCATCAAGCCTTTTGATCATCATCATGAGTCAACACTTGGCTCGATCTTCCTTGAATGATATGATCCATTCCATATCATCACATGATGTCTTTGGTCCATCGATCTTGACCTTGCTCGCTCTTCACCATCGCCTCGGTCCATCGGTGCCAAGACTTACCCAAGCTTCACCGCCTCGCAGTCCATCGCTTCAAAGTCTTGATTTGCCCTTCACCATTGTAACCAGTCCATCAAGCCAAGTCTTGTCTTGATCTTCTCCACTTTGGTCACATGACTCCATGTCATGTCTCATATGCAATGAGTTCCTCCATCACACTATATGAGAATAGCATCAACCCTTAGCCATTTCTCCTCTATGGCACATGTTGCTCATACTAGTGTCTTTGTGTGGACTAATCACCTGTGTATCTCAACATAAATACTTATTAGTCCACCTAAATTGTCACTCAATTACCAAAATCAAGTAAGGGCCTTTCACAAGTGTAAGAAAGAAATGAGAGGAGACTATCTCCTTATATGGATAACAATGACAATAACGGCGCACCATTAACCAGTTATCAATTCTCCATTTTAATTACCAATTACAATTGAGCCATTACTCTCCTCAATTACCCAGTATTAACCACCTCATAACCCTTAGCATTAACTCGTGGTTCTTGTAGTGAACCGATCTTATAAGTTTGGTGTTCCGACCACTTGGAAACTTGGTGGCTTACCGATGAGCCATCGATCCTCCGACTTGATGTGGAGTGGCGACAATACCCATGTACGGGGGATGAGGAATCTCCTTCCTATTGCAAAAGTTCTGTGGTGAAGAAGCCATCAAGGTGATTGGATGAGAGGGAGTGGTGAGCATTGCCTTAGTGACAAGCTTTTCATCCGGCTTGCCAAGAGTTTTAGTGGCAAGCCCTAAGACCTTAACCGAAAGAGACTTGGTAATCGACAGCATATCCTTGGTAGGCCTTCATTGTGGATTAAAGGTGGCATTTGCCTACTGATACCTATCACGATTTTGCATCTCATCTTATCATCTCCTTTATATTTTCATATTTTATACTTACAACTTGTGTGACTTTACTTTCTTATAATAATTCTTGCTTGGAATGGCTCTAGGTTACAAAACTATTTGTGGGTGGGTGCAAGCACTAGCTAAATCATAGTTGCACATCTAGATAGTATGATCTAATTATGTTTTGTGTGGAAACCATAGGTTAAGGCTGTATAATTCAACTCCCCTTTCTAAAACTAAAACCTTTGGATTATACGAGTACCGTTTCCTTTTAAATGTATATTAATTATATTGGAGCCATTATGCAGAGAAGGCGTGACATGTTGTCTTAAAATATCTTCCAGGATCGTGGATCCAGCTTTTTAGGTTTTGAGGCCATGTTGTCTTAAAATATCTTCCAGGATCCTCTAGTGTCTTTTTAGGTTTTGAGTAGCTCTTTCCACTTGGGGGGTTTCACCATGGCCAAGGTCTTTGTCTTGTGATTTGTGGATCTTTTCTAAAACTCTATTTTCTATCTTAACGAAGGGCAGAGCTCCCAACAATTTGGTTCAAAAAAATATTGGTGCCTCATTATATTTATTGATGCGTGGTGCACAAGGAATAGGGAGGGAGGGAGGGAGAGAATGAGATTCATTCCTTTGTTCTAATTGAAGGTATCCATAGGAAAAATCGTTAAAGATCGATCCATGAAAAAATTCTTCAGTCCAAAGAAGGCCTAAGAGAATAACTGGATTGGCGGCATGATCATATTGATAAAGTTTACATTATAAAAATGTTGGCTACCATAGTTTTTATGGTGTCACCTAGGTGTCCAGACGAGCTCCTAATTGGGACTTCTCCCCGTCAAGCCCTTTGTGCGTATTGCGAGGACACCACATGAGCAGAAGGCGGACGCGCGCGGGAAAAAATGCGCCAGCGCCTTGTGCGTGCGGGGAAAAGGCGCGCGGGGGGGGGGGGGGTCGCACGCCTATACTCCCGCGCGGGCCTCCGCATCACTTCAGCACAGGAAGGGAGAGAGAAAGAAGAAGAGAGAGAAGAGGGGGAGAGAACAGGGCAGCGACCTGGAATCCAGCGTCACGCCGCCGGCATCCAGCTGCTCCTGCTTCTTCCGCTGATTCAACTGCTCCATCGACCATAGCATCTGGCCTCTGCCCCGGTCGTCCGCCATCCGCCTGTCCGCGGATTGAAGCTTGAGCCCGACCTGCGCTCCGCCCGTCGCCCCATCTGTCATTGACGCCTGCAGATTGGCGCCTGTGCCTCCAACCTCTGCTTCTACTCCACGCCTCCACGGCCTCCGAATGCATCAGATATCACTCTTCTTCGCCAAAATAAGAAAATATCACTCTTCGCCAAAATAAAGAAATTGAATGACAGGAGAATTAAGTAAAATTAATAGAACTGTTAGAGTATATTAGGGATATTTTGATATTAGGTAGATTAGAATTGTATATGTATCCTACCATATCTGTAGGAGAGGCTCCTTGCCCTCCAAGTCATGTACCCCTATATATTTAACCACAAGGCTCAGGCTAATACAATCCATCTATTATGCATCTCTATTACTCCTACATGGTATCACAAGATTAAGATTTGGGATCATAGGCTAAAGCTTCCGCTGCCGCCACCCATGTCCCTGCCTTCCTGACGCCGCCGGTCGTCTCTCACAACGCGCATCCAGCGCGCCCCCTTGATGGCTGCCTAGCACGCCCCCGGGGAGGTCGCTCATGATCTCCGCCGGGGGCCGTGCCCCTATTTAGGTGGCAGTTCCTATTGATCCGCCGCCACCATCACATGGGTCGCAGCAGCAGATCGAGGTCTCCTCCTTCGCATTCATCCGTCGTCGTCACCACTAGCGTTCTTCACGTGGAGGAAGATGGATCTCGCCTTGTCCCGTGCTGCCGTGGCGGATTTTTTTTCCTGATCACTTCAGATACAACTGTGAGGGCTCCATGATGTAGTAGTTCGACAGCGTCAATTCGGTGTCTGGATGGCCCTACTGCTTAACTAGCAGTGGCACTGTGGCAGTGATCGTACATGTCGAGCATGCCGCCTTACCGGCAGGGCCCGAGCAACACCCACAGGCTTCTCTGTCATCTACTCCCCATCCAATGAGGCCAAGTCACCAATTGGCTGAAGATTAACCAGTTCAAGGAGGGCTGAAAAATTGGTTTGGGAGATGATGCAATACCAAGCTCTCAGCAGATGAACAATGTTTCCCGTCTGCAACGGTGGTGAGTTGTGTCAATGAGGATTTTTTTGAAGGAAATGAGAGGATATGTTTGTTTGCAGTTGTTTTTTGTTTTTGTTTTTGGAGGACTTAGGATAAACCTTGGAGGAAAGGCTTTGATTCCTTCATGATGAGTGTTGAGTGTACTTTTTGTACGACTAAAGATGAAATTTTGATTGTATTGTCAAGCAAAAGCGCAAGATTTGCATTGTTTGCAATGCTCAAGGTTAAAGCCTAAAAGTTTTTTATGTAAAATGTCAATGCTGATTGAATTTTCTACATAAACTGCAAGTCTGTATCCGTAGGAAATTCAATCAGCATTGATATTAGAGTATATTGCGCGAATAAAAACGTAGGAGAGAAATGAGCTTCTTGATATATTGCGCGATTAGAGTATATTGAAATATAAATCTATTGCATCTTATAGCAATTACGTACAGCATGAACCTAATCTCTTCTCTACAACATATAAAGAAGAAAATAGGACAAAATATTAGTGCGACCTTTGACCCAGTCAATTTCATCTCGTGCGGATGCCGTCCGATCTAACCGTCGCAAGTGGCAAGTCGCCCCGACGCCCTCCCCTCGCAGCCCGATGCGCAGCGCCCTCCCCTCCTCTCCATCGCTTTGCAGATCCTCTCTGTCTGCCACCCTCCCCCTCCTCTCCAGCTCCTGTGTCACACGCTCGTCGCTCCCTCCTCTGCCACCGGGGCGCCCGCTTCTTCCGCCGCCACACTGCCAGGGCGTGGGCTGCGGGCCCACGCCAGCCCCCTCCACCGCGAGCCGCGGTCCCTCTCCTCCGCCACGCAGTCGGAGTGATGGAGTCCATCCGCCCGCACCGCATGGGGGTGACCATCGCATGGGATCCTCCTCCGCATATGTTGGCGCCGCCCATCCACGGCCTCGCTGACCCGTCACTAGGTTGCTGGCTGTTCCGACGCCATGCCGTACCGTACCACAGAGGCTGGGAAAGAGGTCGAGGATGAGGTACATGGTGGACACTGGACACATCAATGCCTCCACATCCAACCAGTCGGCCCCCTGTCATCAAGACCGAGATCGGAAGGTGGCGGAGTAGGTTTCGTCTAGCTGTAGGATTCTACAATCTCGGTGGCTACTCCAGCGATGCGCTCTGCAAGGATGAGATCATGGCCATGGCTGGTGAGACCATGTGGTGCCGCCGCTTGCACAGGCCACGCCGCCGTGCTCCTCTTGGAGTCTTGGCGCATGTTCCTGCAGGCTAGAGATGGGTTAAGTTGGCTGCAGGGCACGTGCTGCCAATGCAATGAGTACCCCCAAGATCTACGGCTTGAACCTCTAGGCCTCCCACCAACGAGAGGTCCTTGCCATGAGCTAGTTCTGGTGAGCCATCATCTCCACGCTGCGTATTGCCCGTGCGGACAGTCCTGCACTTATGCTTGGGCCCCTGTCATTCTCGTTCATAGGTTGCTTTACTTATCTAAGGCTACATCTTGCTGTAGTTGTTGAGAAACTCTTCTAGCATAGGATTGCAACAACGAAAGGTACCATGCTTCTATGTTATCTGAACATGTCCCAACTGCTCAATTGGATGTAGATAGTTAAGGGCGAATCGAACTTGAGCTCGCTATGACTCAAATTGAGAAGCCTGTCTTTGGGAGCATAATGACCGAAAAATTTGAGAGAATAGTTGATATTATATTTGTAACAGCAGGATATTAAGAAGCAAATTCTCCACAATATGAACATACTAGAGAAACCTTCATGCACAACAATACAATAGATTCACATACATTTGTTTCAACATGATAATGTAAATCACATACAACTCCATAAAACAAGTACTCACTCTGTCCCATGAAAAGTGCAATCATGCACTTGCAAAAAAGTCTCATAAAGAGTGCAATTCTAGAGATTGGATCTCAACTACCTGCCTAATTAAGTGGTCAGATTTGAATTGCATGCTAAAACTAACTGCATGTAGCAAACAAATGAGGATATGAGCCTTTTCAGGACCTCTAATCTGTCTGAAAAATCTAGAATTGCACTCTTCATGGGACAAAGGGAGTACATTACTAACATGTGAGTTCACATATAATAGATTGAGACACTCCCCTTGGATTGCATGATATACATGTTCACATACAGCTCCACAAAACGAGTTATAATACATAAGCCAACTAGTGCAGAACATGGTAAATCACAAACTGAGCCTTCTTTTACTTCTTGTGCTTACCGCAGGGTTGCAAAGATCAACTTATTTGCTTCTTGTGCCCATTGCAGGGCTTTCAAATAACACTACTACAGAACAGGCCTTTGATCTAAGCCATTTGTCTCGACTGCCTTTGGGCCTGGGACCAAAGGTGGCTTTTGTCCCGGGACCAACGGCTAGCTGAGCGGGCGGGGCGGGGGTGGGGGGGTGGGGGACAGGGGCCTTTGGTCCCGGTTGGAGGTACCAACCGAGACAAAAGGACCCCCTTTTTGTCCCGGTTGGTGGCTCCAATCCGAACCAAAGGCTCTGAACATTTAATCCCGGGTGGAGCCACCAACCGGGACCAAATGGTGACTCTTTTGTCCCGGTTGGTGGCTCCAACCCGGACCAAAGGGGTCTTTGGTCCCGGTTGGTGGCTCCAACCAGGACTAAAGGGTTGTTTACGGGTTAGTTTAAAAGGAAGGCATCCCATCTAAAGCCACATGTATTGTGTAGGTGGGGTGGCAAGGAAGCTTTTCACAAGTCAAAAGGTCACGGGTTCGAATCCTGCTAGATGCAAAGTAATTTTTTTTGCATTGTGTGTACCCTTTGGTCCCGGTTGTGGGAACCGGGACAAAAGGAGGGTTTGGAACCAGGACAAAAGGATGTTTGTGTAGTAGTGTAACATGTTATTCTTATTTCCCTTCTCTTTAGTTTGCTTCTTAGCTTTAGGCTTCAAGACTTTTCCTTTTCTCTTTAGTCTGTTTAGCTAGCTTCTTCCCTTTTGCTTTGGTTGCAACAAGTGGATTTGAGCCCCTAAACATGGTAAACTTAGTGCTAATAGACTCAGGTTGGTTTCTCCTACCGGCTGACTTGCACCTATACATTATACAAACAAAAATTATCAAGAATTGTAAATACAATAAGACTGATTTGTATTAATGAACTAATCTTACATGATAATAAAAATAGCTAAATATGATTTTAAACAAGCAACGCGGGTTCAAGATTGCATGTTGGAAATTTCTTGCATGTTTAGATTTGAATATTAGATTGCAAAACAAAGTTGACTAGGGCAAAACAAAATTAAGCATAATTAGAAGCATATATTACCTACTCCACCGTTGTCCGTGCGTGGGCCGCGCACGTGACTTGCTTCGTGTTGCACGCTTCCCAGGGAGGGGCACAGGATCTAGCGTGCGGGGCCAACGCGGCCTGGGGTCGCCACGTGATGAACCCTTCATTGCTGGGAGGGGGCGTGCGGATTGGACGGGGAGGGGGGAGTGGGAAATGCTCGGTGGCCGGTTGGGAAATCCAGGGGCAGGGAAAGGGGTATTTTGATCCAAACACCGTGTCCACTGCAAACACTAAAAAATTCGCTAACAGATGTTACGGCAGGGCTATGGAAGGTATACAAGATAAAAATAGAACCAAGAAAGGAAGTTTAAATTTTTTTTTCAGGGACATAGAAAGGAGAGTTATTTGTTAGAGACCACACAAGAAATTTTCCCTAAATACTTGGACTTGACGGTGCTTAAAACATACTTCTCGATTACTGCACTGTATTCATCACTACGAAGCTTACGTTATTCGTGAACACAAATTTAAATCACAAAAGTACAAGGTTTATGCACATTCTAACTTAAATGGGTATAGTATCTAAATATCAAACAAGTACACTTTCTGGACTTATTTGATTAATGGATTTACTAAAACTAATTTGATGATGGTGGATTTCTAACCCCCAAGAAATCAGCTTCTTTATTTGGTGGTTGTGAACCAAATTCAACATGAACCACTCTCCAAACAAATCTTGCCGCATAATAACCAAAATATAAGTGTAGGATGGTTTCCTTTATTTCTGAAAAAACAACATTTGCCGTTAGTCATCCAATTTGGTTTGGAGATGTTGTCTCTTTTTGAAATGAGCTTCTTTAACACAAAACAAGCAAATATCGTGAAGTTTATTTTCAAGCTCGGCGACGATTTATTTGGAGACAACATAGTCTGCTTTACCAAATATGTACGCATTTCCAGCATAGTACAATTCTTGTAGGGCTCCATTTAATAAAATATCGTTGATCATTTAATGTACAAGTGCAACTTTTGTAATAAAAAAACTTACTTCCTCGTTTTCTCTGTTCCAAATTATATTATTTATTTTTTCTAAGTTCATAGTTTTGCTATGCACTTACATATAAACTATATTTGAATATATTGCTGAAACTACGTATAAAAAATGCCAGAACAATCTACAATTTAGAATAATGGAAGAAGTATAAATTTATAAAATTAAATTACAAGGTACATCAGCTCCGACCACGCTAGCTAGTCTATATGACTATATCCATCGTTTTTTGAATGAAACGTCCATACCTGCCCGTGCGCCGCCCTTCGTACGTGCAACCACGCCAGGGACAGAAAACCGCCAAAACGTAGTGGGCGACTGGGCGAGTACAGACGGTCCATGTAGCCCTGTACACTGGCTGGCCAGGCCACACCCGCCTGGCCGGGCGGCCGGCCGCGGCCTCCTGCCCCTCTTCTCGGGTACCGAGCACATCCACGCGTCGACAGTGCAGCATGGCCGGAGCACCAGCTCGCCTGCTACAGTGCCGCGCGCCGCTCCCAGCTTCCATGGAAGCGCGCACCGAGGCCGGATAGGATAGGTACGCTCGCGCTCCTGTGCTCGAGGACATGCGCTCGCTCGCCCCGCCCTCTCACGCGCCGCGCGTCGCCCGCCGGGGCGTCCCCGGCCCACGCGCCGCGCGTCGCCCGCCGGGGCGTCCCCGGCCCACGCGCCGCGCCGCGCGGCCCTGCGTCGCGTCCGCGTCGGCGCACACGTGCCCCGGCCGCTGGGGCTAGCTCCCGGCCGGTCTCGCGACGCGCCCCCTCCGCGGCTATAAAACGCCGGCGACGGCGCCCCGACCCCTCCATGCCCCGGCAACAAGCACAGACAAATCTCTAGCTAACAGCGAAACGCTAATTTCATCCAGCAGCAGCGACCTACACCGACAAGCTCGTGAGCTTAGTTTGTTATTAGTGCGGCGGCGGTGGCGATGGCGTCCGGGCAGGAGAGCAGGGAGGAGCTGGACCGCATGGCCCGCGAGGGCGAGACCGTCGTCCCCGGCGGCAAGAGCCTCGAGGCGCAGGAGCACCTCGCCGAGGGTACGTC
Organism: Panicum virgatum; assembly: GCF_016808335.1. NCBI lineage: Eukaryota > Viridiplantae > Streptophyta > Magnoliopsida > Poales > Poaceae > Panicum > Panicum virgatum. Next base: position 34,021,536 of record NC_053147.1, on the reverse strand, counting down.
GTCGATCGTAACCAAACAGCATGCACATCTTTCTTCTTCCCTGGTCCGACGATCGAAGTATCGAACGTTAACGAAAGAGCTGATGAATTGAAACTACTGATTCATGTGCGCAGGGCGTAGCCGCGGCGGGCAGACCCGGAGCGAGCAGCTGGGTCACGAGGGCTACAGCGAGATGGGCAGCAAGGTCGGGCAGACCCAGAAGGAGCAGTTGAGCGAGGAGGGGTACAAGGAGATGGGCAGCAAGGGCGGGCAGACCCGGAAGGAGCAGCTGGGCCACGAGGGGTACAGCGAGATGGGGCGCAAGGGCGGGCTCAGCACCAAGGAGGAGTCCGGCGGCGAGCGCGCCGCCCGCGAGGGCATCGAGATCGACGAGTCCAAGTTCAGGACCAAGTCCTAGACGCTTGCCTGCTGCGTGCAGGCAGGGTTAGTGTGTAGTAGTGGGTGTTAAGCAGCCTAGCTAGCTAGTCGAAGACGTGCTTCCTCAATCCTGTGGAGAACTGAGGTTGGCACGCGTTTGAATAATGTAGCCATGTGTAGGGTGAGAGTCGTCGCAGCACGTACGCATGGAGGGGTCATCCTCATGCGTGCTTCAGTTTCGTGTGTCGGTGCCTGGTCGCCGTCGTCGACCGGCCGGTGTTGGTTGGTTTAAGGCAGCAGGTCTCTTCAGGCTTTGTCTTCCTAGTCTAGCAGCCTGTTGTTAATTTCCATGTGCGTCGCGCCTCTACAGCTAGATGGTCGTAGCTCATGGTTTGTCCTCACCTGTGCCTCAAGTTTCGGTAATTTAGTTGTCAGGTTCATCAGAATCTTCTCTGTTGTTCCTACTCGTCCATTTTTTTCAGCAGTCTTAACCGTGTATATCCACTGAACCTTTGCAACAGCAGCGGTATTACTACGTACGATCTCATATCACCAGCGTGGCTGATGCATCACAATCTTTTTTTTTTCTTCTCTCTTCCAAAAAGGAAGACCTACCCTGGTCACAAGGGGCTTTACAAATTACACATTGTGACCTACACGGCCACACAGCCTAAGCAGCTGGTTGAGATGCTGAACGAAATCGAATGATGATGAGCTGTAATGTAATTATCAGGGCACACGGAAAAAAAATCGGACGCTTGCAAAAGTGAAATACAGATATTGCAATTTTTTATATAACATATATAGTAGATATTTCATTAAACATGATATTAATAATATTGCAGTGGGATTTTTTTTATAAATTGGATATCAAAATTATTTGTACATATTTTTTTATTGCAATTATTATTTATCGACGGACCGTCGAAGGAAAAATTTCTGATCGGCCACTAGCAGTGCTGTTATTTCTGTTGACCAATTGAAGTGTCATCTAAAGTTTGTCGTGTCAAGCCATCCATTCTCATGTGAGTGCAACAAAGTTGAAGTTTATAAAGGGATCTAGGGATGATAGATCTGCAATTTCCAAATCACCTCATCATCCTGCTTAGGCTCTCTTGCATACTTAACCTATCTTCTACCCACTACACGATTCAAAACAATTTTCAAGTGTTATTAGTGGGTGGCGGACTGGATTAGGTCTCTATTATTTTCTCCTGCTACTGCTCTATGGTGATTTATTATGATTGATCCATTTCTCATAAGCCTCCGTTTGGAACCTTAGAATCGAATTGCATTCTAATAATCTAATAATTATAATTTAGACACAAATTTATTAAACTAATATAATTATATATGAAATATATTGTGTTTTATTATTGGTCGTACGAGAGAGATACTTATGTGTACTAGAGGAGTGAGTCAAAAAATACTTATGTGTACTAGAGGAGTGAGTCAAAAAGCACGCTATAAATTACAGAATAAAAACATAGCTTGCTGATGTATAGAACTAATTTTCATCTCCCATGCTATGAATTTAGGATAGATTTATATCTAAACTTTGAAAAATAGTGGGATGTTAAATTCTAAGTCAAATAATTTAGTTTATTAAGTAGATATCGATTCCCCCAAAATGAGAGGATCCAAACGGCAGAGATGAAATTGCCAACAAAGATTTGCCGACCACACAAATTTGTGGAGTGCACAAAAATATACGAGTATCCCGTCGGCCACCTATTAACAAGACTCAGCAACTTTTGCAAATCTAGTAGTGACCTCCACTTACGTTCCTTCTGAAGTACACGTACCCTTATGGTTAGGGTTATTCCCAAATTTTATCTTAGTTTATCGTCTACTATAACACTGTAATAACCTGAAATACCGGGAGATATGCAATCCGGTTTTCCGTTGCTGTTAACCAGTAAAAAAGGTAACCGGGAAGGAAATAGGCTCAGCAAAGGCCCGCCGGCAGGCCTGCTAAGCTTTAGTATTGCAAGGCAAGCGGAAGCGGGCTGACCTAACAAGGCAAGCGGAAGGCCCGGCAGGGCCCGCTAAATCTCGCACAAGCCCGCAACGCTCGCTCTCTCTCTCTCGCAAACGAATCTCGCCTTGCCTCGCTGCTCGCCTAGCCGCGTGCGTGCGACTGTGAGCCGTGAGGAGCGCCGCCGCCGCCGCCGCCACCGCGCCTCTCCTCGTCACCGCCGCAGCACTCGTAGGTGCCGGTATCGCATATCTTCACGTCACCTGCACCGCCGCCTGCTGCCCTGCCTCCGCCTCCGCCGTCCGTCAAACCCTAAGTGGGCTGTCGAGTTCACCGGCGAGGTCAGTATTTCAGATTCGTTCTCTTCTCCGCATAGCTGGTCGGTTTATGAGTTGATCTGTGGCTTCATGTTCTAGATTTCCTGATCTGAATTTTATTTGTTAATTGAATTTTGTGGTTGCCGGGGCGATTTTTTTTTTTTGCTGCATTCTTGAGCGGCAGCTCTCCTTATCTGCGATCTACGTCACTGGGTAGTGATAGGATCTCGTAGTAGTATCAGCATTAGTACAAGGTCCTTATCTAGTAAACCGTCAGGTACTTCAGCTTTAGCTGGGCGTGTTTGTGATTTTCTTGCTAGCTTGGAATGGCTAGCTAGGTTGCTCGGTGTAGGGTGTTGTTGCAGTGTGCTTGTTTCGATGTACTCGCTTATTTGTCTGGTCTTCTGTCTTGGATGATGGTCTCTGAAAAGTAGAATCGTAAGTAGTTTAGCTGTAGCTTATTTAGTACTTGGCTATATATGCAAACTTGCTATGAAATGTACTCAGCTCGGATGAGGTGTTTATGCAAACTTGCTATATATCCAAGCGTACCCAGCTTGCCTTAGGTCGCCTTGTCTCCTTTAAAACAATGTTCCAATTCGGATGTAAAGTTAAATTTTACATGTTCATTCCTTTCCAAAAATCTGAATATGCATGCCTACTTGCCAGTTGAAGTTTTTGATCTTCCGAACATGTCCAAAAGCTTGATCCTTTCAGTTTGATCCGGTGGTCGTTTGGTTGCTGTTGGACTAAGCGAAGGCAACTCTTTTCTGTTCTATTTATATCAACTTTGCCATGTTGGAGCATGTAGTTCAATTAAGTCTGTTTACCCGCTAGATGTAAGAAATGCACCTTTTTATAGTTAATATGTGATGTGATTCTTATTACAATTTAAATTTTAGTTTTTTATTCTTGCTCTAATAAAAAATGAATTTACTGACTTGTCAAAGCTGTCAGCAGGAGTTTTTTTTGTCTCACTGTATTGTGATTTCTCTGGTCTAAATGAATTCATTTTAAATTTCCTGCCATGTGTCCTCCATTCAGTTGAAAGTTGCTTATTATGGGCTCCCGCTAGGCTTTTCTTCTCTTGTCAAGCCCCATGGATGTGTGAGGCGAGCACATTGACTTGCTCGGACACTGCAAAACCCGCAGAAAAGTGTTGTGGCTAGTGTGGCGGCCTGCAGGCTGTGTGCAGACTACCCCGATTGCATCGTTTCATAGTTTGGTAGCATTACATGTGTTTTGTTTTTTTGCCTTTTGAGTGCTTTTCTTTGCTCTTTTGAGTGCTTTTCTTTGCTTAGGGGTGCAAACGTAAAACCATGATATTAGAGTCACAAATATCTTGCGTCATGATTGTGCATTGTTCTTGTTCTTTTAAGTTACCTTTTGTATATAGTTTTAGGGTTGTAAAAGGATCTTGGGTATTACTACCGCTGTTCCAACATGTATCTTGTATTAGTTTTTTCCCTAGTCAAACTTTTGTAACTTTGACCAAGTTCATAGAAAAAGATATTAACATATACTGCAAATGAATGCACTTTCAAGACATTTGATGATGGATTTAATGAAACTACTTTGATGTGTTTATGCATTTTTCTATGAATTTGGTCGAAGTTAGCGAAGTTTGAGTTAGGCCAGTCTCAATGGGAGTTTCACCAGAAGTTTCATGAACATTAAATAACATGCCACATCAGCAATTTTGTTGACTTGGCAGTGTCATTATGAGGAGAGATGAGGGAGAGTTTCATGGGATGAGAGAGGAGTTCCATCCCCATGAAACTCAACCGGCACAGTTACCAAGTTCTCAATCTTGGTAACTGTGCCATGAAACTATGCACTGAGACTGGCCTTAGGTTAGGAATCAAAAGCCAAAACACCTTACATTTGGAACTATTTATGCACTATTTATGGCTGTTTTATAGGCATATAAGTGTCTACAAAATTTTCTTTGTGGCTGTTTTATAGGCAGTTAGGCACTATTTATGGACTTAATACAACATGTTATTTCAGAATTGTGGTACCCTGCCTGTCTCTTATGATTTCGTGGTGGCTTATGGAATCATTTTCACTGTTTTCTCAGTTTGTTCTCTTGTTTAAATTCCCAGGTGCTACCAATTTTGAAAGATGGCGGATGATGAACAGGCGCCAAGCTCTAGGAAGAGGGTTGCAGGTACCCAAATCAACAAGGATAATCCTGAGCCTGATGATGACGGACCAGAGCAAGAGATGGGTACGTTTAAGAAAGCTCCCGAGGAAGTGATGGCAACCCGAAGAATTGTAAAGGTTCGGCGCCAGCAGCCGTCCTCAGCTCCTTCTAATCCTTTCTCTGCAATCAGATTTACCCCCACAGATTCTAGTGTTCAAGCGAGTGCCCCTGTCACAGAACCTCAACCTTCAGAAGTCAAAGCTGATGAAGGCAGCAACGACAGTGCTAAAGAAACTTTGCCTATGTCGGACAAGAATGCTAGCTCTGGTGAGGTAACTGAGATTCAGAAGGATGAATCAGCTGTGAAAACTGACTCTGGTGCCACAACTGAAGCGCCGCCTCAACCTGTTGAAACTAGTGACAAAGCAGAAGACACAAAGGATCAATCTGGTGGAGACAAAGTAGTAGTTGGAGAACCCAAGGAAGGTGACAGTATGCCATCTGAAGTTGAGGGCAAAACAAACGACAGAGATGCTGAAGAAAAGAAAGGGGCAGATGAAGCTGGAAATGAAGATGAAATCAGTAAGGATGATACTGAGAAGAAAGATGGAGGTGAATCAGAGACCAAGGATGGGTTGTCTGATGAGCAGAAAGATGCTGATAGCAAAGGGCAGTCCTCATCATCAGCACCTCTTTTCTCCTTTAAGAATATGTCAAGTGGTCAAAATGCCTTCACAGGTCTGGCTGGAACTGGATTTTCAAGCACATCATTCTCATTTGGCTCGGCATCTAAAGATGGATCAAGTGCTGGTCCTCTATTTGGGCTGAAGACTGATGGTTCTTCATTCCCTTCTTTTAACCTTGGTGCTACCAATAACGGTAGTTCCTCCACAGTGCTCGCTACTTCAGGAGAGGCACCCAAGAAATTTGCTATGACAGAGGGCCCTGTTGAAACTGGTGAAGAAAATGAGAAGGCTGTATTTACTGCTGACTCTGCTTTGTATGAGTATTTAGATGGGGGCTGGAAAGAACGGGGAAAAGGTGAACTGAAGCTGAACGTCTCTGTATCTGGTGATGAGAGAGCCCGGCTCGTCATGAGGACCAAGGGAAATTACCGGCTGGTCCTGAACGCGAGCCTCTACGACGACATGGCGCTCAAGGACATGGACAAGAAGGGAGTGACGTTCGCCTGCATGAACAGCATCGGCGAGTTGCAGAGCGGCCTCGCAACGTTTGCTCTGAAGTTCAAGGACACCGCCATGAGGGAGGAGTTCAAGGGCGCGGTGGAGGCTCACAAGGCGAGGAAGGCACCTGATGTGCCACTGAAGACGCCCGAGAACTCCCCAAAGGCAGCCGAGGTCTGAAGCCTGCCAATCACACTTACGCATCCTTAGTACCTGTCCAGTAAAAAGGAGCCGAGAGATACCGTCTGTTATTTGCGGAGTTTTAAGTAAGATATCGTCCTGAGTTGTGACTGCATACGGTTTCCTGATGTTTTTTGGGGGGAACAGTGGGTAGCCTGGCGAACTTTATTAAAGTCATAATCTTAGTATAACCTGGGGATGAGACTGTTTTGATCTACATACTGTATGCTTTTGTACGGTCGCTCTGTCTTGGGCTATTAAAGTCATAATCTTAGTATAACCTGAGGTTGCATGGTGAAAAACACGCGGTGGCTTGGGATGTGTGGCCTCGCTCCTCCTGTTCTGTCAAAGGGACGCTTGAGACGAGCGAGATGGATCGTCTTGTCCGTGGACCGTGGCTCTGTTGTTATTGTCTGCTCAGTAGGCCCCGACTTGCATCTATCGCTGCACGAGGAATGCATGCACGGGGTACCTTTCCGGATGACCGGTGATCTTCGTCCTTGTTTAATCTAATATGATTAGCCGCAACAGCAACAGCTCGAAAACGCACAAAGCTCACGAATCACGTAGAATTGAATTTCCTTTCTTCAATTCTTTTAGCCCTTTATCGCAGCACACATGGTCGAAAACTTCACTATCATTCATATCCTTGGTGCGACTCCAGGCCAGCGGCCTCACTTTCTGAGCCCAGCAAGCAAGCGTGGATATTTGCGTTGCGAGAGGGACAGCGAGCGAGCATCGGATGCCATGCCAAATGTGATGCCGGCGACCACTCAACTCGCTGTGGTGGTGGTTCTCGAGCTGGGCTCCCCAGAACCGTAGGAAGCGGCCTGATCCCAGAGAGATCTCCGGCATCGGACGTGCATGTCCTTTGGTTTGGGCAGCAGTGGCTTGATCATGCGGTCGCCAGCCAGCGTAGGGCCTTGCCTACCTAGGAGGCCGGCCGGCATCTTTTGCGCAGGACACTGGTCAGTAGTCACCGGTTAGAAGACAGGTGAGATCTTCCTTTTACGCATATTTTCGCGACCGTGCCTAAGCACGTATTTCATTAAGAGCAGGAAAAGAGAATACAACAGGTTCAAAGGAACTCGCGATGGCGAGCTCCTTTAACCAAGTCATGGTCCAAGCGATTAAGCTATTACATGCAACTAATTTTGCGACCTTAAGCTAAGAGCATCTAGAAAAAAAACTTCTGAAGATGCCTAAAACCTGCATAAGCCCAAGCCTTGCCTTCCTCAATTATCCTCAGTACCAAATCAGAAGCTAGCATGTTAGAATTTTGGAAGATGCGATTGTTCCTTTCTTTCCAAAGTAGCCAGACAACTAACACGAGCAGAGTGTCGAAAGCTTTTCTGTCGTCCCCATGCACTTGCTTCCTTGACCACGACCACCAGTAAACTCCAAGTGAGTTGACAACCCAACGGCCAACCTAAGCCAGTTCCATCTGCGAAGTAAATTGGACCAAACCTCCCGGGCATAAACGCAGCCAACAAGAATGTGAGAGATGGTTTCAGAGAGCTGGAAACATGCACCGCAAGAGTCATCGTCCTGCAAGTTATGACGCTTCCGCCTTGCAGCTGTCCAACAACGATCGTGTAGCACAAGCCAAACAAAAAACTTGCAACGACCAGGCGCTTTTGTTTTCCTGAGAAGCTTGGCTCCGGGTATTGGATGCTGACCAATGAAGAAAGCTCTATAAGCTGAGGCTGTGGTGAAACAATGATCAGCAGTCCACTTCCAAATGAACCTATCCTCGGCAAGATTGTTTATCGCTTGGTTCTCGACTAGGTTCCAGATTTGCAGGTACTCAACGATCACCTGGACAGTGAGAGCGCCAGTGATGTCCTTGACCCAAGCTCTGTTCGATAAGCCTTCAGCCACAGTTCGCTGTCGTTGGGCTCTTGGGCGGACTGCAGCTGGCAAAGCGGGTGCAAGGTCTTTGATGCTGCGACCTTGGACCCAACGGTCTGTCCAGAAGTAGGAGCGCTGACCATTTCCAATTTGTATTGAGATGGAAGCATTGAACATGTCCAGGACTATGCTCTCAGTGCGATCGGGGAGAGCAGACCAAGGCCGATTTTGATCAATGTGTTTGGCCCAAAGCCAACATATACGGAGCGCATAACCTTGGATTTGCAGGTCGGGTATCCCAAGCCCGCCCAGGTCTGGAGGGCGACAAACCATAGGCCAAGCAAGGACGCAGTGCCCACCTAACACTGAGTCAGTGCCTTTCCAAAGAAAGGCGCGACGACGCTTGTCGATGCATTTTAGAGCCCAAGGTGAAATTGATGAGATTGCAATGGCCGTGTACACTGGAATTGCTGACATCTTGGTCTTCACTAAAACTGTACGCCCCGCCTTTGTTAAGAGCCCCGCTTTCCAGGTCGGCAGACCTGCAACGACCTTGTCGACCAAGTGCTGGAAATCACACTTTCTCGGCTTATAAATGGACAGGGGTATACCTAGGTAGCGAATTGGAAATGCTTGCAGGCCCCCTGGCAGGAACTTCATGAGTGAGGCCATCTCCAACAAACTGCGCTGAATAGGAGTTATAGCACATTTGTTGGGATTGATATGAAGTCCCGAGGCCGCAGCGAACATGTTGAGAATTGTTCCCACAGCGATCAGATCCTGCTCAGCCGGAGAGGAAAAAAGGATCACATCATCAGCGTACAAAAAAAATACGCTCAGGGATGTTAGCGGTTCCCATAGAGCTGAATACTTGCTTGCTGATGGCCAGCCGGAATCGTTTAAAGGCTCCATCGCCAATACAAATAGTAACGGTGAGAGAGGGTTGGGTGTCAAGCTGCTCAGTGTTCCGTTACTCGTGGTGCAGTTTTAATGTTGGGGCTAGCTAGCTACTAGCTAGTGGGAGACTGGGGGCTAACCAGACTCAACTGTGGCATGGGGTCCTTTTGAGATGAGCTGACAGACCTGCTGCAGTTAGCAATAATCAGGTAAGTGGCGGTGGCGCCGGCATGCAACATATATAGTATACTGCATCTCCAGGCAGGCCAACACAGGGAAAGTGATCCTTCATGCAGTCACAATAATAAGTGATCCTTTCATTTGACATGTCATATTTTAATCATACTTGTTAAACATAAGTGTCGCATTGTAGATCGTGTTGATCTCCTTAACAAGTTACACTTTGGATCAGAAGGATTAGGGGCTATGCCTAGCTACTTGACTACAGTAAGATGTGCCCCCAAACTCGCCTTGGCCTGTGCAGTTCTTTTACTTGTCCAACGTGATAGGGAGTTCAAAGAATGTAACAACTGGGCGACATCCATAAGAGTGGTTATTCGTATCAACATGCGATTCAATATAGATTGTATGAAAAGTGTGTTTGAGAAAAAAGAAGTATCGGTGCCTTTCCCTTATTCCCTATTTGTTTCCTTAGAACTCTCAAAAAGATAGTGTAGTGATTATTAATTATTTTATGTTTATGTGACTTGTCATGACATAGCTTGATTAAGCATTGTCAAATCCCTGCATTCTATGTGGTACAATATTCAGTTCTTATGCTTTATCTCAACCAGAAATAATTATTTTTCTTCTTATTAATTCTTCAACATATATATGAAGCCAACTTTAAAATGTCGTAGGCAAGTGTTATATATCATGAAGCTGATATAGAAGTGGAGAATATAATTATGACCAAGCTGGTAGATCTTTTTCTAGCTGGAGGATATATGATGTTGAAGCTATGGCAAAAGTTGAAGCTATGACAAAAGGCATCAAGCTATTTCTTTCTCCTTTTACCATGCATGCATTTATATTAAAAGATACTCCTCACTTATCATGGAACAACACTTTCTAGCTAAGTGAACTGCCTGCCTAGTGGTGATAGGTTTATGTGGAAGACAATACTAGCAAATTTCAAATGTAAATCATGATAACTACCTAAATATACCCACAATCTATTCTATTTTGGACTTGAAAAGCGTATCTCAAAGATGCATGAGGTTGGCTAACACATCTTCATCTAACTAAAATGTAAACCAATATTCATTTTATTGTGGTTATTTCTCTTCAAAAACAAGATCATTGGATGACAACATGAATTAGAAACGCCATGTAGAAAGAAGATTAGTTCTTACACTTTATGTTTCTTTTGTAAACTACAATTGTTCAATTTATCCCATTGAGCAAACTACAGTGTGACAAAAAAATGTCTTTAAACATGCTGTTTATGCTCCTTAATATATTCATTCTCATGCTAATTTCTTATGGTGGCTTATTTTTTCTATATTGTTGAAATTTGATTATAACTTGTATGCATTTATATAAAGACATATATGCTGACAAGTAAGATGAGATAAGACAAATAAAATAGGGAAACAATGATTTTTCTATCTCAAGATAAGATATGGAGTAAAAGAAAAGTTGTTTTTGTTTCACGGTCAAAATTTGATCCTAATGTGAAATAACAATAAATATAAAGATAAGGACTCAACCAAATCTATATGTTCATTAGTTCATATAATCAACCCAAACAAGAAAATAAAAAACATGAATTATGTGTAGGTGTTTTATTATTTCCAAAGTATAAATTGAAAATGAATTACTTAAAAAAGGTATAAATGACATATAATAAAGTTGTTTATCTGACTGCAATAATCAACCATGTAAAGTGGGAGTAATAATCACATATAATTCTTGGACTTCACTGTTATTATGCACACATAATTTACATGTCATCAAAGTTAGATTAACACATAACGTTTACATGTCCAACTTGGGAGAAACTTTAATGGAATATTTGCACTATTCTATTTGGTGATAAGATTGTTCATGCCTCAAAAAAAATGGTAGTGTCGAAGTTTAGTAACGAGTTTGATAGTGATGTAGTCATGAAATGAACTGGATTTTCATCAGATAATGAATTATGATATATTTTTGGTATCAAACTAAATATCACTCAAGCTTTTTCAACACTAAAATGAATGAGGAATTTACTGAATTTCAATAAAATTCACTCAAGGGCAATACAAACTCAATGAGTATGAGATCCAATAGCATACTTGAGTTGATACCTCATTATCACTTGCTATCAGTGAGAGAAACGGTTGCTCATATTTTCTTTGTTGTGGCTCAGAAAACTTTAATGCCTCTCTTTGTTGTATCATGCATTGTGGATGTTCATAAACACAATTGTGCTTCTATGATATTGTCGGTGATCAAGGACCGGGGATCCCCTGGCGCCACGTGGTGTCTAGCACCATGGACTCCTATAAGGCCCACACAAGGATTCTGATATGAGTGGGCTTACCTCTCAAGACGGATCTCGGGGACTTGAACTCCCATTGAGCACCCGACGCAACCCTGCTGGATGGGGTTCAAGTGGTCGGTCGGTGTAAGGATCACCGGGGTGTCCGACCCTAGAGGGGAAGGGGGTGAACAGGGTCGCTAATCGCTTTCTATCCTAGGGCTCAATCTATTTGCATGAGATAAACCTAACACGTCTTACGCATGCTAGTTATGACTAAGGTTTATCTATGCTACTCTCTACTTACCCCTAAAAGACTTGCAACCTATAGCCAATCCTAATCAAACTAACTAGGAAAGTAAAGGCACGCAAGATAGAGTAAATGCGGAAACGTAATACGGTTAGTAAATAGGTAAAGGAGAGAATATGCAAACTCCCGTGAAGACACCAAGATACACGATTTAACGTGGTTCGGTTAGGACACCAAGTCCCTCCCTACGTCCACGGCCACTTGTCCAACAAGAACAAGTGTGATGCCGAGTCTCTTCGCTTGATCACCGTTTTGCGTTCGCCACCAAGGCTTCCGACAAGCAAAGGCTAAGTGGCGCCAAGTAACCAAGACAAGGCCACCGCCACCGTCTCTCTCAAAGTGTCACCAACGACACCGTCTTCACTATTTGGAGCTTCTCACCAAGAGGGGTCTCCTTCCCCGCACAAAGTGTCATTGCCGCTCCACACCAAGTCGGAGGGTCACACGACGAGTACACGGTTGCTTGCCGCAGCAAGACTTTGCTCAAGGGAGCTCTCGCAAGAACTAATCCCTATACAAGTGCACAAAGCACTCTCTCAAAGCTTCTCACAAGCTAGATATGACACTAAGCTTTGCTAGGATGGTTGGAGATGTTAGTTTGCTTGGGCAACACTTCCTTCAACTTTTCTGGCGTCCAACCATATGCAGCAACCGGCCTTGGGGGGTATATATAGCCCACACACCCCAAAAGAGCCATTGGAAAAGTGGCTGACAAAAAGCGCTATCACCGGTTAAACCGATGATCCACTTTGTGTCATCACCGGTTTAACCGGTGAACACCTTTTTTCAACTAGCCGTTATATTTCAACGGCTACCTTAATCAACCGACGTAATCAACCGGTGAATGTATCTTCATCGCCGGTTTAACCGGTGCATGTAACTGTCCCAGAGTTCCCGAAAACCAACTCTCTGGACAACTACACCGACGTTCACTTTGCCTTGATCGCCGGTTTAACCGGTGCCTGTAAAACTCCTGCTGCTTCTTCGGCCTCCAAGTCCATTACACCGGTGAGTGTAAAACACCCAACGCCGGTTAATCCGGTGCCAAACCCTAGCTCGCAGCTTCTGTGTTCATTGCACCGATGAGTGCAATTTGCTCATCATCAGCGGAACCACCGTAGGGGCGGCCCTTCGGGCCTAGCTACGCCTATCTTCTCTTTGTCATCACTTGAACCTAAAAGCCTGAGAATGGTCATCTTAACAATCATATATTAGTCCAAGTGTTGTGTTGTCTATATCAATCACCAAAACATTATATTGAAATATGGCATGAGAGACCATTTTTGCTACAGTCGGTAGCTAAGAGCATTAAATGCCGATTGTAGGGGTTGTGGTGCACCTGCCACCATATCAATGGTTTTTCCGCCTTGCATGACATCATTACGGAGGAAAACCAGGAATGCTAGACCATGTGTTTGCCATGTCTCGTAATCCATCAGGTGGGCTAATAGAGTGGATGTATCGCTATCATGTCCAAGGAGGGTGCAATGCCCCCAAGGGAACCTACGCTCACCAAACCCTAGTCACTGACGCGTGGGGAGATCCTAAAGACCGGGCGACGAGTGGTAAGGGACACTCCTCCTGCTTAGAAATATATGTCGAAACCCTGATGCGTATTATAGAGCAGGTCGAGTCGGACTTGCTAGGCGCGCTGGACGAGCCGCTTAAATGGTAGTTGACCAGCGCACCTGAAGGACAGAGGCTAGTATTGAGAGGCCACGGAGCATACGTCATCTCATCTGGCCATGGCTACAATGACCCATACCTAACTGCTTTATCCCTTTGTCTGGCTACCTACGGAAATCCTGCGAGGTATAAAAGGGAAGATCTTAGACCTAGGCAAGAGTTGGATACTGGAGATAAAGAGGGTAAATAGTAAGATCATCGAGGATTGAACAATAGAGAGAAAGAGAACATATAGTGAGATCATCGATAGAGGTCTTGTATTCCAAACTCACTTAGGCTGCTTTGCTCTAAGATAATCTATCATCTGTTTTGCAGTCCCACAACGTGCCTATGTCTCTTTCCCTCGTCCGAACCCTAAGGGCTTGTTCGGTTAATCCCTACGCAAGGGGATTGGGAGGGATTGGGGGGATTTTGACTTGTTGGGGACTTAATTCCTCCCAACCCCCTCCAATTCCCTCCAAAAAACGAACGATCCCTAAAAGGATATCTTGTAGGCTCTCACGACCAGTATCTACATAGGGACAAATACCTTTTGTACAAAAGAGATGCAGCATGTGTTTAAGAAAGAGAGGTAAAGTGAAAAAAAGAACCAGAAAGGAAATCAATATAGAAAAGGGATGCATACGATAGATAAGGGAACAATAATTTTGGGGTGTGGTGGACCATGTATGCTACTCCTTGGTCTTCACTTGCGTAGTCGCGTGATACTCTCAAGAACCCGACATTCTTATAGGCTAATATACATATTTGTTTATTTTTATTAACAATTTTTCCACATTAAGAGGTATATTCTTCTCCCATCCATATTTGAAAAGGCCTTCAAAGATCACCTAGAAAATATGTAAGTCATATGAATTCTCCTCTTTGTTTACGTCTACATTATAATCTTTGTTCTGGTTTTTTCTTCATTTGGACTAGAGGGCTTTATATACTGTGTAGAATACGAGTACATTTCAACAAAAAAAATATGTATTATTATACACTACTACAGAACATGCCTTTGTTCCAAGCCATTTGTCCCGGCTGTCTTTGGACCCGGGACAATAGGTGGCTTTTGTCCCTGGTCCAACGACTAGCCGGGCCAGCGGGGAGATAGAGGTCTTTTATCCCGATTGTAGGCACCAACCCGGATAAAAAAGGAGCTTTTTGTCTCGGGTGGTGGCTCCAACCGAGACAAAAGACCTCGTGGCCTTTTTGTCCCGGGTGGAGCCACCACCCGGGACAAAAGGGAGCCTTTTATCCCGGGTGGAGCCAGCACCCGGTACAAAAAGCGACCGACGTCTCCCTCTGCCGATATTTTCTAAGTCGCTGGCTCCTCTCTCCTCTCATTTCTCTCTCCCTCTCCTCTCTCTCTGCCTTATCTTCTTCCTCCCGCCCCCTTCCTCAGCTGCCTTCTCTCCTCCCTCCCTCCGGCCCTCAGCTCCCTCCCCGGTGCGGGCGGGGCCGGCGAGCCGCAGCTAGGGCGCGGCCAGGCCCCGGCGGCGGGCACAAGCTCGGCCCGGCGGGGGCGCGCGGTTGCCGGCGCGTCCAGGCCCAGCGGGGGCGGCTTGGGTCCGCGCCTCGGCCAGCGACGGTGAGCTGCGCCCGCTGGCTCGAGGCGAGCAGCGCCCGGTGGCGGCGGAGCAGCGCCGGCTGGCCCGTGGCGGCGCGGGGCCGCGGCGGAGTAGCGCCGGGCGGCGGCGGCGCGAGGCCGCGGCGGAGCAGCGCCCGCTGGCCCGTGGCGGCATGGGGCCGCGGCGGAGCAGCGCCCGGCGGCGGCGGCACGAGGCCGCGGCGGAGCAGCGGCCGTGGCCCTGGGAGCTCAGGTTGCGGCACTGGGCTGCGGCGAGTGGAGGCGGCGCTGGGCTACGGGGTTCCTCTTTGTTTTCTTTTTTTCTTCTTCAATGATTCTGGGATTGAAATTGAAATTATGTGAATGATTTGGTATGGATTATACGCATGATTTGTTTGTGGATTTCGATTGTGATTGGGTTCGTGAATGATTTTGTCACTGAGAATAAAAAATTTGGAAAAGTGGGAGCCTGCATGTGGGCGAACCGCAGGCGAGGTCGGGCCTGCGAGATTTTTTTTTATTTTGCAAAAATATCATTTGTCCCGGGTCGTGAGCTGCCGGGACAAATGTACAAAGGGCATTTATCCCGGATGCTCAATCCCGGTTGAAAAACCGGGATAAAAGGCTATTGGCAACCGGGACTAAAGCCCTATTCTGTACTAGTGATAGTAAATGAAATTTATAAACTTTCTTGAGGGAAACAAGGAATATATAGTGAACTCAACAATCGTGAGTCACCAATTTGTCCTTATTCAAATCTTATCCTCCTCTTGTGGGTACAGCTAGGTTCAACTAGTATGAGTCATCTCTTGTCCATATTTTAGGTACCTTACGATATTTGTCTACCACTGTCTTATAAGTTTTGTACTAATTTGTTTGTGAGTTTGTCCTATATCCTATTGGAAGTAAGGTCACCTTTTATCCCTTGACATGATATAAAGCCCACACTACATCTCTTCCTCGAGGATATGTAATGACAGCATCTAAGTTGTGATAAGTGATAACACCACACTTCACCCTTACCTTTCTTGAAAGCTCCTCATTCAATTCCCCCCGCTCTTTTATCTCCCCCAATTGTGCACGCCAAAGTTGTGCCAAATGATTGAAGCAATCCACACGATCGGACGGCCACGATGCATGCCTTTATTACGCTCGCCCTCCCCTCCCACCAGATATCCTCCCTTTTCACAACCTCGCACGCCTTTACTCTATGCCTTGATGCGAGTTCAACAAAGCCTCCAAAAAAGCTTTCCAAAAGAAAAAAAAGGCCTACGCAAAAGTGGCAAAACCCTACCCTAATAACCGCTCAAAAGCGCTACAAAACAGCAGTGGCCACCCTAGTACGAAACTTAAACAAAGCCACCCCTGCACGAAATCACCACTGGACTCGATTAGTGACGGAACCCACCCTGCGGGGCCCACGTCAGCGTCCGGCGTCCCCCGTTCCCGTCACCATCCACAAGGGCCCCTTATAAATACGGCCCACCACAGCCCATCCCCATCCACCCTCTCATGCTAATCCCCCTCCCATCCCATTCCTTCCTCTCCTAATCACCCCACTTAAACCCCCCGTGCTGCCTCCACCTCAACCGGTAGGCACCCATGGACTCCTCGGGCTCCGCCTCATCGTACAAGCTGCAGCTCGCTCTCGCGGTGCTCGTGGGTGCCTCCTCCACCGCTGCCGCAGCCTACTACCTGCACTGCCGCGCCGTCGCGCAGGTCGGCGGCGACCTCGCCCGCTCCGCCTCCACCCGCCGCCGCCGGCCCCGCGCCCCCGCCGGTGCCGCCGGCGGTAAACCCCCTCCTACGCGCCGCGCCGCCGGCGGCTCAGCTTCGCTTCCTGACCTCTCCGCGTTCTACGATGGCGTCGGTCGCGGCGGTGGCGGCGGCGGGCTCGCCGGCGGTGGGTACCTCGTGGAGGAGGAGGAGGAGGAGGAGGGGCTGGTTGGCCCGCACGCCAACGGTGGCGCGCTCGACCCCGCCGACTTGCTCCAGATCCCCGAGGGCTTGCCCAGGCTGCACGTGGGCCCCGACGGTATGTTTGTTCCGCATTTATGGACACGTGTGCTCGCGCGCGCGCGGGGCTGGGCTGGGCTGGGTGCGGAGTACTGGAGTGGAGTGGATAGGATTTGGGGAGCTGGCCTGGAGATAGGAGTTAGGCCGCGAAATGGCTTTGCCCGTCGTGCGCACTGGGTATGACAATATGAGGAAAATGACATAAATGTTGTTGCGCTCATCAAATTCCCGACGACCGATACACATTTTGCTTAAAACAAGCAAATAATCATTACAAGACATGAGCAGAACTTACAAATGCATTTGTGTGAAGCATGGGCATGCTCAATTTAAGCTTTAGGCGCCATGAGAGTTGTGCGTAGCAAACACTGCAAGTCTGCAATTTGTTAAATAAAATGGAAGGAGAAATGTATACTAGATGGTGAGATGATGCCGTAGTATACAAGGGGAGATGCATTAACATGTTTCGTGTATGGACCATTAGTGAGAAGCTATTCAACTTAAGTAGCTGATACTAGCCCCCCCTCTTAACTCCTGGATTTATGTTTTGAGGTGCATGTATTTCCCTTGAGTGTGCATAAACAAGTTTGTAGTATTGCATATGTAGAAGGCCATAAATTATACTAGTTAATCACTTGATAATGCTGCAATTATTTTTTCGAGCTGAGAAATAACTTCCTTTTCTATTGACAAGGGCCCCAGTCTTAACCACCTGCTTCACATCACATGTTTTTAAATCTGCAAATCTTTGCAATGCGGAGCTGGTTTTCCTGAACTATGACAGTGGCAATGTGGAGTGTAGAGGTAGCTTAGGTTAAAAAAAGGATTATTCCTGCTAGCCATAAGCTTGGGCAATAATATGTTAATGGGTCACACCACTTGTGCTGATTCTTTGCTGGTTGTACTAGAAGCCCAGAACCAATTATGGGAGCTCCAAGCAAAAATTAAAACTACTTGAACATAGTTTTATGAACTTTGTATTCTAATTCTGGAGTGCAAATGTCATCATACATTGCATTGATTTAATCAGCATGAGATATGCATATAAGCTATGACTTCTGTGATGCATTTTCATCTCTCTCTCTCTCTCTGTTTTTTTTTGCTAAGCAAGGCACTAAAGTTTACTTTTCTTTCCTCTACAATGGCCTTCTTTTACAATGAATGGTTATTACAGGCAATAAACAACTTGCACGCTCAGGTTCAAACAGACGAGTTGCAGTAATTAGGCCTAACTCACCCAAATCCCCTGCTGCCAGTGCAAGTGCGTTTGAGAGTGTAGATGGATCTGATGAGGATGATGCTACACAACATGGTGGTAAACTTGACAATGGCTACATTAACACAAATGGAAACCTTGTAAGTTCCCATCACTTGTTATAGTATTTTCTGTTATTATTGTTAGTCTTCCACTCCTGTCAGCTTTATATTTTTATGTCAAAGTAGACCTTGGCATGAATTTGTGTGCCAGGATCACATGATGGTTCACAATTGTTTGGAAACAATGGTGATTATGTGCATGTTATCAGTTGATCAATGGCCAAAATCTTTCAGGGATAATTTAGCATGAAGTGTTCCTTTGTTTGATCTTGTATTGTTTGTAGGATTTAATCTTCTGTTCATACAAATTTACCTTGCATGCATACTGTATTTAACAAGTAGCCAACTGATCAAACACTGGATATAAAATATCTCAACCTCATTTAGTGGATTCAATCGGTAGCTTGCTTTTGGGATGCATTACAAAAGTACTATTATGATTATTTGTGATGGAGAGAATAAATTGCTTGTATTCCTTCAAACCATAGAAGGGTGGGATATATAGATCCTATACATGGGCCTGTAGATGGGCCTTTATACATGGGCTCATATATACATCAACACCCCCCCCCGCAGTCTGAACTACCGGCGCAGCGGTGTTCAAGACTGGACAAGAAGAGAGTACAAATAGAGTACAAAGGGCAAATACCCCCCGCAGCCACAACTAGCCACCGGCTACGTTGAGGCTGGAGCGAAACTCCGAGAAGGTCGAGGAGGGCAGTATCTTGGTGAAGATGTCAGCAAACTGGGAGGTAGTCGGGACATGGAGTACCCGAACATCGCCGATGGTGACTCTGTCGCGTACGAAGTGTAGGTCGATCTCCACATGCTTCGTCCGCTGATGCTGGACGGGGTTGGTGGAGAGATACACGACGCTGACGTTGTCGCAGTAGACGAGCGTGCTCTTGGCGAGCGGGCTGTGGAGCTCCGCCAAGAGCTGTCGTAGCCAGGACGCCTCCGCCACGCCGTTAGCGACAGCCCGGTACTCCGCCTCAGCACTGGAGCGGGAGACAACCGGCTGCCGCTTGGACGACCAGAAGACCAGGTTGCCGCCCAGAAAGACGGCGTAGCCGGAAGTGGAGCGACGAGTGTCCGGGTAGCCAGCCCAGTCAGCGTCGGTGTAGACCACCAGCTTAGCAGAGGACGAGCGGTGAAGCACCAGGCTGAGGTCCACAGTGCCACGGACGTAGCGGAGGAGACGCTTCAGCGCAGCAAGGTGTGACTCCCGGGGATCATGCATATATATGGAGACAGACCTGCTGAACAGCGTAGGTGAGGTCCGGCCTGGTGAAGGTGAGGTACTGTAAAGCGCCAGCCAGACTCCGGTAGGCAGTAGGATCAACCACTGGATCACCCAGATCAGCAGACAGCTTCGCCTGAGTGTCGACAGGAGTGGAGCAGGGCTTGCAATCAGTCATCCCAGCCCGCTCCAGAATATCGAGTGCGTACTGCCGCTGGTGAAGGAGAAGACCAGACGAGCGAGGCTCAACAGTGACGCCCAAGAAGTGGTGGAGCTGACCCAGATCCTTCATAGCAAACTCCTGCTGCAGAGAGGAGATGACACTCTGAAGCAACTGCTGACTGGAGGCTGTGAGCACAATGTCATCGACATAGAGCAGCAGATATGCAGTCTCATCCCCACGGCGGTAGATGAAGAGAGACGTGTTAGACTTGGCATCGGTGAACCCCAATTTCAGCAAGAACGTGGCGAACCGAGAGTACCAAGCCCGAGGAGCCTGCTTCAGACCATAGAGAGACTTGTTGAGTCGGCAGACCATATCCGAACGACCCGAGTCCATAAATCCCGCTGGCTGAGAGCAGTAGATAGTCTCTGACAGAGTGCCGTGAAGAAACGCATTCTTCACGTCCAGCTGGTGCACAGGCCAGGAGCGCGAGAGCGCAAGTGAGAGGACCGTGCGCACAGTGCTTCACCACTGGGCTGAAGGTCTCATCATAGTCCACACCAGGTCGCTGAGTGAACCCCCGGAGAACCCAGCGAGCCTTGTAGCGATCTAGTGTGCCATCAGCCCGACGCTTATGCGTCCAGATCCACTTGCCAGTCACCACATTGCAACCAGACGGACGCGGCACGAGGTCCCACGTCTGGTTGGCAAGAAGAGCCGCGTACTCCTCTTCCATCGCGCGATGCCAGTGAGGATCCGCCAAGACGTCGCGGACAGAGGAGGGTACCGGAGAGACACGCAGCTCTCCCTCGGTGGCGGAGAGAGTCGCGGCCAGAGACGCCATCCGCCGAGTCACCATGGGATGGATATGCCGAGGATCCCGATGGACGACGGGCGGGTGGTACACTGCCGGCTCGGCTCGAGAGGGAGCCGGTGGAGGCGGCGGCGGCGACGGCTCCGGTGGAGGCGTCGCAGGAGCCTCCGGAGCAGGAGGTGGCGGCGGTGTCGGCAACGAACGACGTTGGTACACTTGCACCGGCTCAGCGTACCGCGGCGGCGCCGGTGTCGGCGCCGAACGACGCCGGTACACCTGCACCGGCTGAGCGGACCGCGCAGGTGCAGGGGATGGCACCGGGGCCGCGCGTGGTGCAGCAGGAGACACCGGGTCCGCGTGCGGCACGATCGGAGGTATAGTTGGCCATGCCTGCCGAGCCCGTTGGCCCAGCACGGGGCCCGTTTTTTTGGCCCGGCCCAAGCCCGGCCCGACCCGGTGACCAACGGGCCCGGGCTAGCACGGCCCGAGGGAGCGAGCCGTGCTTGGGCCGCACCCCAGGCCCGTGGCACGGCACGGGCACGGCCCGCTCCAACGGTCGGCCCGGTACCGGCCCGTTAACTCCCGCGTATGTATCACCGATACGCGATACGGGTACGGCGATACTGATACGGCGATACGTGAGTTTGAAAGATGACACAATGGTAGTATAAAGAGAGTATCGGAGTATCGAAGTATCGAAGTATCGGATACGCAAGTATCAGATACGGGTACGGCTGGGTTAGTGAAGTAGCGGCCCCGCCCCCACCCCCCAAACCTAACCCAACCTCTCCCCTCCCGGCCGCCGCACTCGTTCAGTCGCTCTCGGCACTCGTTCAGTCGCTCTCGCTTTCGTCTCGGGCTCTCCGCTCTCGGCTCTCGCAGTAGATCCGTCGGCTGCCGCTCGCCTCCGACCATCCCCGGCTCCGGTGACCACGCCGACGCTCCTCCATCTCTCTCCCTCCTCGTCTCCTCCCTCCCTACTCTCCCTTCCTCTACTCTGTCCTCTCTATCTCGCCGGAATATGTGAGTTCGTGTTACTGTCCAGTCCCTCCGCCGCTCGCCGTCGATTCCAGTTTCTAATCGGTTCTGTCTCGTCTCCTTTGGGTGGCCCTCGTCCGGCACCGGGCTCCGGTAGCGCAGGTAACTCCTCGAAACCTAACCCTAACCCTAGATCTAGATCGATGGCTATCTCTCTCTATCTCTCACTCACTCTCCTTTGTCCTCTGCACAGGTCGGTGTCCGATGCCGAGTCTTCCTCCTCTGGCCTAGACATGGCTCGGCTCCGGCCCGGTGCTCCGTTGAGGAATGGTGCTGGAGGCGAGGGTCAACCGTCCGGCCCGTCCGCGCTCGGGGTCGCAATGCCGGGGGTGGATGAGCATCCTGGCGACGACCACCTAGCGGACGAGCTAGAAATGGAGGACGACGACGTCCGTGAGGACGCTGCGGCGTTGTTTGGTATCGATGTCGGTGACGGCAACGTTCCGAACAACGTTATTGATGTCGATGCCGAGGCCGGTGCCGGCGACGGTGGTGGAGGGGCCGCGATGGCAGCAGGGTGCGGCTCCACCGACACTCATGTTACCTCATCTTCAGGTAAACGCAAATCCAGTGTCTGGGCTGATTTCAAGGAGGTAAGGAAAATGATGTGCGAGTTGCTGCTATCTGTAACATTTGTAGCAAGAGATTGTCTGCTAGATCTTGTTCTGGTACTGGTCATTTGTGTCACTGCTTATGATGATGACTTTGACATACTTCTTTGGTGGCGTGACCATAAGCTAACCTATCCAATCCTATCTATAATGGCTAGAGATATCATGTCTGTTCCTGTATCTACTATCTTTTCCGAGTCTTGTTTCAGTTTAACAGGAAGGATCCTTGAAGAGCGGCGACGGCGCCTCTTGCCAGAGAACGTGGAGATGCTTACCTGCATCAAGGATTGGGAGTTAGGGGCAAGAAGAGAACAACACGAAGCCGAGGACACAGAGCTGGAGGAAGCATTCAAGAACCTCTTTCTTGATGATGAAGGAGCTGGTGGTGGTGGGGCTGTGAGCTGAGCTGAGACTCTGAGAGTGACTGAGAGGGTTATTTTGCTGTGAGATGAGTGAGTAATATGTGGACTCACTGTAATTTTGGGTGGCCATTTGAACCACTATGGATTGTAATAACATTAACACTTAATTGTGAGCTGGCTGCACTCTTTTTTTCTTTCTAGGGTTTCTTACAAGGGTGAGTTTTACCTAGAAAGGTTTTTAATGAGGCAGCATTGCACATCAGCTCATTTTGATATATTCTTGCTATCTCTTGACTTGTGTTGTGCTGCATGCCTGCATGTGATTGTGGCTTTGTGTTTTGTGACTTGTGACTTGTATTGCACTGTGAACTGAGTAACTTTGAATTAGCTGAGACTTGTCACTTGTGGCTTTGTATTCTATGAATTTGCTGAGTAATTGTGAATGTGAAAAAAATTAAAGTGTTTAAGGTATTTTGAGCGTTATGGGCCATGGGCTGGCACGGCCCGTGGATTGGGCCGTGCTTCACGGGCCGGCACGGCACGAAAAAGGCCCATAGGGCCGTGCCTGGCCGGAGGCCAAGCACGAAGCCCGCAGCGGCACGGCCCGTGAGGCCCGTCAGCCCGTGTCGGCCCGATGCCTTTCGGGCCGTGCCAGCCTGACATCGTGGCGGGCCGGGCCGGCCCGGCCCATTGGCCATCTATAATCGGAGGTCCGGGGGCCGCGCGTGGCGCGACCGCGGGCACCGGGGCCGCGCTCGGCGCAGCAAGGATCACCGGGAACGGTGCCGATGTACCGGGAAAACCTGCAGGGAAAGGACAAACAGGAAAAGGTGGCTGAACCACCGGGTCAGTCGGAAACTGAGACTCCAGCTCGGGGTCTGGAGAAGGTGTGGAGGAGGTGGAGTAGGGGAAATCCGACTCGTCAAAGACGACGTGTCGGGAGATCAGGACGCGTTGAGAGGTGAGTTCAAAGCATCGGTACCCCTTGTGGTCAGGGGAGTAACCAAGGAACACACAACGAGTCGAGCGGGGCGTGGATACCCAGGCAAAGAAGTGGAGAAGGGTGGGGAAGGTCTCAGACTTGGCGCGCAAAGGAAACGTCCAAGAGTAGTGCGAGAAATCATTGACCACCACCAGATAGTACTTATAACCAGAAAGGCTAAGTACAGGAGAGGTCCACAGGTCACAGTGAACAAGATCAAATGCATGCATCGCATGCGAAGAAGAAGACAAAGGGAGCCGAACATGACGACCGAGCTGGCACGCATAACAGAGGGGCTCAGCAGGAGCCCTAGTAGCAGGAACATCGGTACTACGACTGAGCTGAGCCAGAACGTCGCGACCAGAGTGACCAAGACGGCGTTGCCAGGTGGTGGAAGATGGTGTTGCGGCAAAAGCGGCAGACCAAGACGGCCATGGCGAAGAAGAAGGCGAGAGTGGTGCAGCAGATGAAGGAAGGCGAAGGGTGTAAAGGGGCCCGTGCTGTCACACCGGAGTAGCGGACGCCGGGAGACCGAATCCTTTACAGTGAGGCCAGAAGAATCAAACTCGATGGAACAAGAATTGTTAGCTGTAAACAAGGACATTGGAAAGACGAAAGGAGCCAGGAGCAGAACCCACAGCGGTGACAGGAAGGCAAGACCGGTCACCAACCATGATGGAAGAAGGACAAGAGGGGTGTGGGGGTCAGACAGAAGAGAGGATACCGATATCTGTGGTGGTGTTGAAGGAGGCACCCGAGTCGGCGATCCACTCGGTGCTGACCGGCGGCGTCCGCCCCATGGCGCTGAAGCTGAAGGACTGCGTCAGTGCGGCCTGGTCCCACCCCCCAGGCCAGGGCGGATGTTTGCTGGGTAGGGCGGGCGGGGTCAAGAACGTCGTGAACAAGGGAGCAGCAGCGGCGAGCATGACCGCCGGCTGGGGCTGAGGACGAGGCCCCCCTACCCTGAAACGGCCACATCGGGATGTGCCCTGGCCATGGGGCGCTGAAGGATGGCTAGGGCGTACCCCCAGGGCCAGGAGCAGGAGTGGGAGCCGGGGTCGGGTCCGGAGTGCCCCGAGCACCACCGCCACGTCCCCTCCGCCGACGACGCCCTCGGCCTCCCCCACCCCCGGTCTGGCCGGTGAGAGGAGCACCAAGGAGGGGGTCGGGCGCGTGCAGGGGCGCGGGCAACGCGGCCGTCGCGGACGCGGGCGCGTGCACATGAAGTCTGGCAGCAGGGGCGGCGCCAGGGGCCCCGGGGAAGGCGGATCCGGCGGCGGCGCCCTGGGGCAGCCACGCGCCGAAGGCGGCGGCCTGCGCGGCGCGCGCGGCGGTGAGGGAGGCAGCGGCCCGCGCGGGGTCCCAGGGCGCGACAGCCTGCGCGCCGTGCGCGGCGGCAAGGGAGGCGGCGGCCCGCGTGGCATGCGTGGCGGGCGCGACGGCGGCCTGAGCGGCGTGTGCGGCGGGCGCGACGGCGGCCTACGCGGCGTGCGCGGCGGGCGCGACAGCCTGTGCGGCCCAGGGGGCGGCGGCGGCGGCGGCCCAGGGGGCGGCGGCGGCCCAGGGTGCACTGCTGCAGGGCACGACGCTCTGGTCGGTGGAACCTGAGGCGGCAGCCCAGTTCTGCTTGGGGAAGGCAGCAGGGGCGGAGATGGCCGCGCCGCTGGTGCCCTGCAGGAGCGGGTCGGCGATGCTGGGGCTGCCAGCGGCCGGGACCGGGATGAGCCCCTGGGGCGCGCCAAAGGAGGCAGCGGCCGGCGACCACGCACCTGCGCCTCCAGGGACGGCGGCCAGCGCGGCGGCGGCGGCGCTCCCTGCCCAGGAAGCGGATCCAGGGGCAGCGGTGCCAGGGACGGCGGCTAGCGCGGCGGCGGCGGCGCCCCCTGCCCAGGAAGCGGATCCAGGGGCAGCGGCGCCAGGGACGGCGGCCAGCGCGGCGGCGGCGGCGCCCCCTGCCCAGGAAGCGGATCCAGGGGCAGGGGCGCCAGCCCCGGCGGCGGCAGCACCTCCACCGGCCGGCGCGGCCCAACGCCGGTGGCCACGGCCCCCCATGGCTCCAGGCGGCGGCGGCAGCAGGAGCAGAGGAAGGGAGAGGAGGGAAGGAGGAGAAGGAGGCCGGCGGCGGCTGCTGCTGCTGGCGGCGGGAGGGAGAGAGGTGAGAGAGACCTAGGCTAATGATACTATGATGGAGAGAATAATTGCTTGTATTCCTCCAAACCCTAGAAGGGTGGGATATATAGATCCTATACATGGGCATATAAATGGGCCTCTATACATGGGCTCACATATACACCAACCCCCCCGCAGTCTGAACTACTGGCGCAGCGGTGTTCAAGACTGGACAACAAGAAAGCCAACAATTTGTTCCAAATTATATGTTCTTATTAATGGTTCTGGGAATAGATATATGGAGACGGAGGGTGAATACTTTACTTTACTTCTGTTTTATTTGAATATTACAAGTCTGTAGAGAAGTTATCTTGGGTTACAAGTAAACCAATATTGATTCTGATGTATTATTAGACATGGCTTATGACAACCCCTCCAACCCGGTGAAACAATTTGTCTTGGCACTGTCGTAATGGCCATAAACTCCGTTAATGGATGCAATGGAGGTGGTTGCTATGTTCCAGGAATACAGATATCTCCAACATGGCAGCATGCCCTAACCTGCTCCCAAGATAGTTCCTGAGATCAAAGAATGATGTTGTTCCCGAGATACTCTATTGTGAGTTGAGACTGTTGCAATTGATGCAAAGGGTCAACAGAAAATTATCTGCAATTTTGCATTGCATTTTAGTATACGGTGGCCATTAGGAATTTTATGAATGACAGAGAATAACTTGATGTAGAAAAGTAATGCACTCTCATACATTCCACTGCTTCTGCTGCCTTTCTATACAACTTCTAATTGGGTGAAGCTTGGAACAAGTATGTTTGTTAAGAAATTTTTTATTTTCTGCAAAGACGACCTATATAATGCCTTTGTTTTAGATATTACACTAGTTTGGTTGCTGTTATGAATCATCAATTATCTTCAACTGATATATTCTTCACTTCTATTTGGTAGGGCAGTAGGCAATAAAAACCTTTTTTTTTTCTTAATTTGTGAACTCATTTTGAGCAGGAAGGAGAACGCAAAGGAAATGCAAATGTGGAAAATGGAACATCCAAACCGTCAGTAGCAAACTTGATACGATCACATAGTATATCCAATGATCTTCATGCAGTTCAACCTGATCCGGTTGCTGCTGATATTCTACGAAGAGAACCTGAGCAAGAATCGTTCATCAAGCTGTTAACTGCTCCAAAGGGTATGGCATTTGAATACGAATAATATTTTTTTCTCGAACACAATACGAATAATAATTCATAATGCTGATTTAATGGTGAAACAGTACCTCTCTTAATCTCTTTTCAAACATTGACAGAGCTAGAAGAAAATGCTAATATTGTAATTGTTTAACTATGCTTTGGTTAGGTCACCTGGCTTGACCCCTGCTACCTTTATTTTTCAAACACTCTTTTGGCATACTCCTCCGTAGTGAAATAGAAGGCATTTTGGTTTGTCCTAAGTCAATGTAGTCTAAGTTTGACCAAATTTATAGAGAAAATTATGAAAACATATTTCATAATGGATCTAATTATTCTCATTTGACATTCAAAATATTATTACTATTTTCTATAAACTTGGTCAAACTTGGAACAGCTTGACTTAGGACAAATCAAAATGCCTTATATTTCAGGATGGAGGGAGTAGTACTTAGATGTTGTAGTCCTTTGTGGATATATGTACAATTTATCAATTTGTTTTTCATATTTAGTGTAAGTCAAGAACCATAATTGAAAGCAGCAGCAACAACAACATAGCCTTTTTTCCCAAGCAAGTTGGGGTAGGCTAGAGATGAAACCCGAAAGAAATAAATTCAAGGTTCAGGCACATTGATAGCTAGTCTCCAAGTGCTCATATCCAAAGCTATCTCTTTAGAGATATTTCAATCCTTAAGGTCTCTCTTAACCGACTCATCCCACGTCAGTTTAGGTCTACCTCTACCCCTCTTTACATTATCGACCCGCTCAAGAACCTCATTACGCACCGGCGCCTCAGGAGGCCTTCGTTGGACATGTTCAAACCATCTCAGCCGATGCTGGGTAAGTTTCTCCTCAATTGGTGCCACCCCGACCCTATCCCGAATAACTTCGTTCCGGACTCTATCCCTCCTTGTGTGCCCGCAAAACCTCCGCAACATCCGCATATCTGCTACACTCAGTTGCTGGACATGTCAACTTTTTGTAGGCCAACATTCAGCACCGAATAACATCGCCGGACGAATTGCTGTCCTATAGAATTTGTTTTTTAGCTTTTGTGGCACCCTCTTGTCACAAAGGATGCCAGAAGCTTGCCGCCATTTCAACCAGCCAGCTGAAATTCTATGCCTAACATCTTTATC
Source organism: Panicum virgatum (assembly GCF_016808335.1). NCBI lineage: Eukaryota > Viridiplantae > Streptophyta > Magnoliopsida > Poales > Poaceae > Panicum > Panicum virgatum. Next base: position 33,993,620 of record NC_053147.1, on the reverse strand, counting down.
AATGTCGCCATCCTTTTGTAGCACCGATCCTAAATACCGAAAAGTATCATTCTGGACCACCACTTGCCCATCTAGACTAACGTCTCCCCCCTCATGCCTAGTCGCGCTGAAATCGCACATCATATACTCGGTCTTGGTCCTACTAAGTCTGAACCATAATTGAAAACCATGGTAAAATTTAGTACAACTTTTATTGTTGGGTTGTGTGCCTGGACAATTTCTTATTTCTCTTAGTTTGTGATTATTTTGATGTGCAATTTGCAGAATATAACTCATACATGAGAAACTTCTCTATTCACAAGTAATTATTTTTTAAACTGGTGATTGTATTGTTGTCTTCAGCCGAATAAAATCTGAGCACCGAGCTGGATCTTCTGTACAACATGTATGGAAGTTTATTAAATGGTATTTTCTATTTATGGCAGAGATTCCAACTCCTGATGAAATTGAAGTTTTCAAAATCCTTCAGAAGTGCCTCGAGTTAAGAGACTCTTATCTTTATAGAGAAGAGGTTGCTCCATGGGAGAAGGAAATCATAAATGACCCGTGTACTCCAAAACCTAACCCCAACCCATTCACTTATGTGCCTGAACCAAAGTCAGAGGTACCTTAGTTCTGCTTGTTGCAGTGTTTCAATATCTTTCATTTTTGTTCTATTGGGATTCCAACTATTGATTGTTCTTTCAGCATGTCTTCCAAATGGTTGACGGTGTGGTCCATGTTTATGAGGATAAGGATTGTAAGTTCTACTAGCGCACTCCACTTGCTTAACCAGATGATTTCGTGACTCATATATTTCCCCTTCCCTTTTCTTCCTCAGACATGGAGAGAATTTATCCTGTAGCTGATGCTACAACCTTCTTCACTGACTTGCATTATATTCTCCGAGTAACGGCTGCGGGGAACACAAGAACTGTCTGCCATAATCGTTTGAATCTTCTTGAACATGTAATCATGTAGTAAACCCATTTACCTCCTTCATACATGATGAATTGTTTTTATTTTGAATGCTCTGCTGCAGTTCTCTGGGTGTGATGCATTTTTATTTCCTTTCAGAAATTCAAGTTTCATCTGATGTTAAATGCGGATAGGGAATTTCTTGCCCAGAAGACTGCACCACATCGTGATTTTTACAATGTCAGGAAGGTTGACACTCATGTTCACCACTCAGCATGCATGAATCAAAAGCATCTGCTGAGGTTCATAAAGTCCAAACTAAGAAAAGAACCTGATGAGGTATATTCATTAATTAATTGGCGAAACAACTTTCCTAAATGGTACAAAACATGATTTTGTTGTTGCCTTACAATCATGATTATGCATATTATCCCTTGTAGGTGGTCATTTTCAGGGATGGTACTTATATGACTTTAAAAGAGGTTTTTGAGAGTTTGGATTTAACTGGGTATGTTTTGGATTTGTCCTATGTACATATGATTCTGACACCACCATTTGCTAATAATTCTTATTCTTCTCAGGTATGATTTGAATGTTGATTTGCTAGATGTGCATGCAGACAAAAGTACATTTCATCGTTTTGACAAATTCAACCTAAAATACAATCCGTGCGGCCAAAGTAGGCTCAGAGAGATATTTCTCAAACAAGACAATCTCATTCAAGGTATTAGTTGTTCTAATGTCCTTCGGTAGTATTATAAATTTTTGTTGATGTAAAGTTGGGACCATTTGAACTTCACTGAGTGTCATCTTGGAAAATCAAGTCAGCCCTCTAGACAAAATTTCCCTAGCAGCGTGTCAACTTGTTCTTTATATTGCAGTTTAGTGCATTCGCTTGATAAACATCAGCCTTAAGTGAAAAAGAGTTGTCTAGTTTTCAGTTCTCTACTAGTCCTAGTAGCTGTCCACCTATATTATTATCGATCTTCTGCAGCAGGAAATGAATTAGTTCTGAGATTTCTTTCTTATTTTAAAATAGTAATGGTATTCCTTTTTATGATTTTTGGGGTATCTTAATTGCATATTAAATTAATTGTGGCAGGAGGCTCAACTTGGAAACTTTTTTGAAACCATGTGCAGTGAATAGGTGCCAAAGAAAGCTTAAATATTTGTGTGCATAAATATGTACTATTTGAACTGTAACAGTTTTTGCGCTGCTATAGCCCTGCAACTTGAGACATAGCAGCTGCTTAGGACTTGCAATAGCACATGTTTTGCCATGGTACGGTGCTCAAAACATTGGGGAAATACCTTATGCTCCAGGCTTTTTAGGTTAAAACTTGGTGAAAGACGTCCTTAGTTATTCGCTGTTCATTTGTGATCATATGGTTCAGTGGTCCATATTTTTCATGTTAAGCAATTAGTGATTGGCAGATTAAGCTGATTTCTTGTCATTATATGCTAGCTTCTAGTACAATCCAAGAGAAATCTTTTAAACACACATTATGAGCTCCTGAGGTTATTAACGTGTAAGCCACCACCTTATCTTTAGATTATCTTCGGAAAATGGACATAGGCAGAGCTAATGTGATAAACCTGGTTGCTCAGTTTTGATTTCTACTTTGTTTGATAACATGCCCAAGTCTTGTTTGATGAACATGCCTAGAAATTAACGTTTCAAAGATGTGGTTGTAACGAACATGGCACCATTGATGCCATTTCGAGTGATTTTGGTGATCGAATGACAACACAACACTTGGACTAATATGATTGTTAAGATGATCATTCTCAGTCTTTTAGGTTCAAGTGATGACAAAGAGAAAGAGAAGATAGGCGTAGCAAGGCCCGATGGACTGCCCCTACGGGGGTTCCGCCCCTCGCGGGTCTCAGGGCAGCGCCCTGAAAGCTCTTCGATTCAGGAGCACCGGAAGAACCGACGCCAGGGCATCGGAGCATCCGATGGTAGTCGGAAGAACCGACGCCTTGATACTTTAGTGCAGAAGGGAATCGAAGCCAAGTCCGCCTATAGGCACCGGTTGAACCGACGGTCCAAAATAGGGCATCGGTGCAATGGCCGTCCTTTGTACCAGAGACGATGTCAAGTGCCCAGAAGAAGTTTCTTCAGCACCGGTTCAACCGACGGTGCATCGGTGCATACCACCGGTGTAATGACGTCAGCATCCAGAAGAAGATTCTTTCAGCACCGGTTGAACCGGTGAGGCATCGGTGCATTGCATCGGTTCAACCGGTGGTCTCTGCGTCAGCTGTCAGGACTTCAACGGCTACTTCATGTTGTGAGTGACCGGATGAACCGACGCTACCCTGCCAAGAGGCATCGGTTCTTCCGGTGGTAGCAGATTTTCAGCTGACCGTTGGAGCAACGGCTACAAGACTTGGTGGCCTATATATACGCCTCACCCCGGCCATTTGAAGTGTGCTGGAGTTGCTGAACATCCCAAACACACCCAAGAACATCTCCAACCACCATAGAGCTTCATTGTACATCATATAGGCTTAAGCACACTTGTGAGAGTGCTTAGTGCTTGTTATAGGGATTAGTTCTTACGAGAGCTCCCTTGAGAGAAGTCTTGCTGCGGCAAGCAACTTGTGATCCGTCGTGTGACCCTCCGTCTTGGTGTGGAGTGGCAACGACACTTTGTGCGGGGGAAGAGGAGGCCCCCTCCTTGGTGGAGAAGCTCCGTAGTGGATTTCGGCCGGGTGACCGAGAGAGACGGTGGCGGTGCACAAGACTCGGTGTCTTGTGGGCACTTGCCTTTGCTTGCCGGCATCGCCATTGGTGGCGTAGTGCAAGACGGTGATCGGAAGAGCCTCGGTGTCCCGTGGACGTAGGCGTTTATGCCGAACCACGTTACATGACCGTGTCTACTCGGGAGTTTGCATCCCTCTTGCACTTACCTCTTTACTTACCGCATTACGTTTCCGCACTTACTCTACCTTGCATACCTTTACTTTCCTAGTTAGTTTGATTAGGATTAGCTAGGTTGCAAGTCTTTTTAGGGGTAAGTAGAGAGTACCATAGATAAACCTTAGTCATAACTAGCATGCGTAGGACGTATTAGGTTTATCTTATGCAAGTAGTTTGAGCTCTAGGTTAAAAAGCGATTAGCGACCCTATTCACCCCCTCCCCCTCTAGGGTCGGACACCCCGGTGATCCTTACAGTGGTTACTACATGTTGGAGTATATTGAGCCCATATGTATAGAGGCCAATCTAGAGGCCCATGTATAGGATCTATATATACCCACCCATCTAGGGTTGGAGGAATACACTAATTATTCCCGTCATTATGGTATCATTAGCTTAGGTTTTCCACCTCTCCTCTGTTCCAGCCGCCAGGGAGCCGCCTCCCCTGTTGCGCCGCCGCCGCCGGCCAGCATGGCCGGCCGTCGGCTCCTCCTCCTCCCCTCTCCGACTTCCCCTCCCTCTCTTCCCTTCCTTCCCCCTTCTCTGCGCCGGCGCCATGGCCAGCCCGGCCCGCCGCCTCCCTGGCCCTGCTCGATCTCGAGCAGGGCCGCCGCCGCCGGCAGGGGCCTGGGGGCCGCCGGATCCGCCGCCCCCGAGGCCGCCGCCGCCGGATCCGCTGCTGGCGCGGCTGCCACCCTCACCTCCTCTGCTCCACCGCTGCAGCATGGCGCCGCCGCCTGGAGCCGCGCCGTAGCCGCCTGGGGCCGCCCTGCCGCTGCACTGGCCTCCCAGGCTGGCCCTGGCGCGGGCGCAGGCGCGGGAGGGGCCCAGGCCGGGGCTGCAGCTGCTGCCCAGGTCGTGCCCGGCCCTGGTGCAGGCGCGGGTCGACCTGCAGCCGCCGCCGCCGCCCAGATCGGGGATGCCGCCGCCGCCCAGGCCGTCCCTGGCGCAGGCGCGGGCGCGGGTGGGCCCGCCGACGTCGCCGCCGCAACTCAGGACGTCCCGGGTGCGGGCGCGGGTGATGCCGCCGCCGCCACCCACCGTGCCGCGATCGCTGCCGGCAAGCAGCCCGCAGCAGCCGCGGCCGCCGCTCGGGATGCCTCCCATGGATGCGTCGCTCTCCGCCGCCGCCTTCCGTGGTCAGCAGGCCGACGCCGCTCTCGCTGCGGCACTCCTCGCCGCCAAGTCGGAAGCTTCAACGGCCCAGGAGCGGGTCCGCGTGGCTGCCCTCGCCTGGGAGCGCGAGCGCGCCACGGCCGACGCCCTCGCCCTCCGGGTCGCCGAGGCGGAGCGCTTCCTCCGCGTCTCCTCCGGCCAGCCCGTCGACCCCGAGCACGGCACCTCCTCCCACCAGGCCCCGCACGCTGGATCTGGAGCTCGGGACGACCCGACTGACCCCATGGTCGCCCAGCTCCACCTCCAGGCGGCCGGCGTCCAGAACATCAGGGCTCTGATCTCCGTCCTCCTCGACCCCGCGTCCTCCTCCTACGGCCGCTGGCGGGACCAGGTCCTCCTCACCCTCCGCCGCTACGCCCTCGACGACCACGTCCTCGTCGACTCGCCGATCGAGGCGCGTGACGTGACGTGGCTGCGCCTCGACAGCGTCGCCCTGTCCTGGATCTTCGGGACCATCTCCCTGGATCTTCAGGACCTCGTTAGGACACACGGCGGCACCGCGCGGCAGGCCTGGGTGGCGCTCGATGGGCAGTTCCTCGGCAACGCCGAGTACCGCGCTCTCCAGCTCGACGCCACCTTCCGCACCTTTGTGCAGGGGGACCTCTCCGTCGGTGAGTACTGCCGGCGGATGAAGAGCATGGCCGATGCTCTTCACGACCTCGGGGATTCAGTGTCCGATCGGGTCTTGGTGCTCAATGTCCTACGGGGACTGAGCAGCACCTACGACCACCTGAAGGGCTGGATCGCCCGCCAGAGGCCCTTCCCCACCTTCCTGCAGGTCCGGGACGACCTCGCCCTCGAGGAGATCACCAGGGGTCTCGCGCCCGGATCATCCTCGCCCACCCCGCCGCGCTCGTTGCTACTCCACCGGCCTCCTCCGCTGCTCCTGCCACCTCCCTCCTTGGTGCTGCTCCCGCCGGGCAGACCGGAGGAGGGGGGCCGTGGACGTCGCCGGCGACGGGGTGGTGGTGGTGGCACTGGTGGACCTACTTCTGGGAGCACCGGTACCGGTGGGGGCCGTCGGGGCGCGCCGCCACCGGCTCCGGCTCCCGCTCCTGCCCCTGCCGCGGGAGGTACGCCCTGGCCATCCTTCAGCAACCCATGGTCAGGGCGCATCTCGATGTTCACTGGCGCTGCTCCACTCTTCGCGCCGTCCTGGACCCCGCCCGCTCAGCCCAGCCAGCAGCCGACCTGGCCTGGGGGGTGGGACCAGGCCGCTCTGGCGCAGTCCTTCAACACCATGGGACTGACGCCGCCGACCAGCACCGAGTGGATCGCCGACTCGGGCGCCTCGTTCCACACTACTCCTGATCCTGGTATCCTCTCTTCTATCCGACCCCCACACCCCTCTTGTCCTTCTATCATGGTTGATGATGGATCTTGCCTTCCTGTCACCGCCGTGGGTTCTGCTCCTCGTCTTCCCAATGTTCTTGTTGCTCCTCAAATGGTTCACAACCTTCTTTCTATTCGCCAGTTTACTGCTGACAACTCCTGTTCTATCGAATTTGACTCCTCTGGTGTCACTGTGAAGTATTCGGTTTCCCGGCGTCCGCTCCTCCGATGCGACAGCCCGGGGCCCCTTTACACTCTTCGGCTTCCTACTTCCGCTGTCTCGCCTTCGGCTTCTGATTTTGCCGTGACGCCTTCTTCCACCACCTGGCACCGCCGGCTTGATCACCCCAGCCGCGACGTTTTGCCTCAGCTCCGCCGTAGTACCGATGTTCCATGTACTAGGGCCCCTGCTGAGCACCTCTGTCATGCGTGCCAGTTAGGTCGTCATGTTAGACTTCCGTTTTCTTTTTCTTCTTCGCATGCTGCGCATGCTTTTGATCTCATTCACTGTGACCTGTGGACATCTCCTTTACTCAGCATGTCTAGCTATAGATATTATCTGGTCATTGTTGATGATTTTTCTCATTACTCTTGGACTTTCCCTTTGCGCGCCAAGTCTGAGAGTTTCCCCACCCTCCTCCACTTCTTTGCCTGGGTGTCCACTCAGTTCGGCCTCACCGTTAAGGCCGTCCAGTGTGACAACGGGCGGGAGTTCGATAACTCCACCTCCCGGTCTTTCTTCCTGTCTCGGGGTGTTCAGCTGCGTATGTCTTGTTCGTATTCCTCTCCTCAGAACGGCGAGGCTGAGCGGATGATTCGCACGACGAACGACGTCGTGCGCACCCTTCTGATCCAGGCTTCTCTCCCCCGCGCTTCTGGGCTGAGAGCCTCCACACCGCCACCTACCTGCTCAACCGCCTTCCGTCCACTGCTTCTCCTGCTCCCACTCCACACCACGCTCTTTTCGGTACCCCTCCTCGCTACGACCACCTTCGGGTCTTCGGGTGTGCGTGTTACCCTAACACCTCCGCCACCGCTTCTCACAAGCTGGCACCCCGCTCGACTCGTTCTGTGTTCCTCGGGTACTCCCCTGACCACAAGGGGTACCGATGCTTTGACCTCACCTCTCGCCGCATTCTGATCTCCCGACACGTCGTCTTCGACGAGTCGGATTTTCCCTACTCCACCTCCTCCACACCTTCTTCTGATCTCGAGCTGGCGTCTCTGTTTCCGACTGACCCGGTGGTTCAGCCACCGTTACCTGTCTGTCCTTTTCATGCAGGTTTTCCCGGCGCACCGGCACCGCTTCCGGTGATCCCTGCTGCGCCGAGCGCGGCCCCGGTGCCCGCGGTCGCGCCACGCGCGGCCCCCGGACCTCCGGTCGTGCCGCGCACGGACCCGGTGTCTTCTGCTGCGCCACGCGCGGCCCCGGTGCCTTCCCCAGCACCTGAGCGGTACGCTCAGCCGGTGCAGGTACGCTCAGCCGGTGCAGGTGTACCGGCGTCGTCCGGCGCCGAACCCGGCGCCGCAGCGGTATGCTGAGCCGGTGCAGGTGTACCGGCGTCGTTCCGCGTCGACACCGGTGCCGCCTCCTACTCCGCAGGCTCCTGCGACGCCGACACCAGAGCCGTCGTCGCCGCCGCCTCCTCCGGCTCCCTCTCGAGCAGAGCCGGAGGTGTACCACCCGCCGGTCATCCATCGGGATCCTCGGCATATCCATCCCATGGTGACTCGGCGGATGGCGTCCCAGGCCGCGACTCTCTCCGCAACCGAGGGAGAGCCGCGGGTCTCTCCGGTACCCTCCTTTGTCCGCGACGCCTTGGTGGATCCTCACTGGCGTCGCGCGATGGAAGAGGAGTACGCGGCTCTTCTTGCCAACCAGATGTGGGACCTCGTGCCGCGTCCGTCTGGTTGCAATGTGGTGACTGGCAAGTGGATCTGGACGCATAAGCGTCGGGCTGACGGTACACTGGAGCGCTACAAGGCTCGCTGGGTTCTCCGGGGGTTCACTCAGCGGCCTGGTGTGGATTATGATGAGACTTTCAGCTCGGTCGTGAAGCCCGCTATGGTGCGCACGGCCCTCTCGCGCACTTGGCCTTTGCACCAGCTGGACGTGAAGAATGCATTTCTTCACGGCACCTTGTCAGAGACTGTTTACTGCTCTCAGCCTGCCGGATTTGTGGACTCGAGTCGTCCGGATATGGTCTGCCGGCTCAACAAGTCTATTTATGGACTGAAGCAGGCTTCACGGGCTTGGTACTCTCGGTTCGCCACGTTCTTGCTGACACTGGGGTTCACCGAGGTCAAGTCTGACACGTCTCTCTTCATCTACCGCCGTGGGGATGAGACGGCATATCTGCTGCTATATGTCGATGACATTGTGCTCACAGCATCCAGTCAGCAGTTGCTTCAGAGTGTCATCTCCTCTCTGCAGCAGGAGTTCGCTATGAAGGATCTTGGTCAGCTCCACCACTTCTTGGGCGTCACTGTTGAGCCTCGCCCGTCTGGTCTTCTTCTGCACCAGCGGCAGTACGCCCTCGATATTCTGGAGCGGGCTGGGATGACTGATTGCAAGCCCTGCTCCACTCCAGTCGACACTCAGGCGAAGCTGTCTGCTGATCTGGGTGATCCGGTGGCTGACCCTACAGCCTACCGGAGTCTGGCCGGCGCTTTGCAGTACCTCACCTTCACCAGGCCGGACCTCACCTACGCTGTTCAGCAGGTCTGTCTCCACATGCATGATCCCCGGAAGTCACACCTTGCTGCGCTGAAGCGTCTCCTCCGGTACGTCCGTGGCACTGTGGACCTCGGCCTGGTACTTCACCGCTCGTCCTCTGCTGAGCTGGTGGTCTACACCGACGCTGACTGGGCTGGCTGCCCGGACACTCGTCGCTCCACCTCCGGCTACGCCGTCTTCCTGGGCGGCAACCTGGTCTCCTGGTCGTCCAAGCGGTAGCCGGTTGTCTCCCGCTCCAGTGCCAAGGCGGAGTACCGGGCTGTCGCTAACGGCGTGGCGGAGGCGTCCTGGCTGCGACAGCTCTTGGCGGAGCTCCACAGCCCGCTCGCCAAGAGCACGCTCGTCTACTGCGACAACGTCAGCGCCGTGTATCTCTCCACCAACCCCGTCCAGCATCAGCGGACGAAGCACGTGGAGATCGACCTACACTTCGTGCGCGACAGAGTCGCCATCGGCAATGTTCGGGTACTACATGTCCCGACTACCTCCCAGTTTGCTGACATCTTCACGAAGGGGCTGCCCTCGTCGACCTTCTCGGAGTTTCGATCCAGCCTCAACGTAGCCGGTGGCTAGTTGTGGCTGCGGGGGGTATTAGCCCTTTTTTTGTGCTCTACTTGTACTCTCATCTTGTCCAGTCTTGAACACCGCTGCGTCGGTTGTTCAGACTGCGGGCGGGGTGTTAGCTTTCTTGTTGTCTAGTCTTGAACACCGCTGCGCCGGTAGTTCAGACTGCGGGGGGTGTTGGAGTATATTGAGCCCATGTGTATTGAGGCCCATCTAGAGGCCCATGTATAGGATCTATATATACCCATCCATCTAGGGTTGGAGGAATACACTAATTATTCCCGTCATTACTACATAATATTTCACTTCAGTTTTTCGGTAGCGCTCAGATCATGGATTATGATTAATCATTGTATTCACTGCTGACCAATATTTAATGTTTTCAAGAAAGCTATCTTGGTGCATTTTGGAAATGCTCATATTGATATTTGATTCAAACTAGGCCGTTTCCTTGCTGAGTTGACAAAGCAAGTTTTCTCAGACCTTTCTGCTAGCAAATATCAGGTAAACTGCCAAGTTGGTAAATTTTTTTTTTTGTTTTCAGTGGTACTTCTTCTGTGAGCTTTTTTAACTTTTTGACTATGCTGTAATGGGCTTTGCCAGATGGCTGAATATAGGATTTCAATCTACGGAAGGAAGCAAAGTGAGTGGGACCAACTTGCAAGTTGGATAGTGAACAATGAATTGTACAGTGAAAATGTTGTCTGGCTGGTTCAGGTATCTTTTACTTACGTCTCTTGGTACTAGTTACTTGTGACAGTGTTTATAATTTCCTAGCACTTAGTGAACTACTTGCTAATATGCTATATTGGATAGTTCTGTGACTCCCGGCTGCTTTGTTCACATTGTCAGTCGTCTACTGTTATTGTGTCGTACCAGTATAGCCCTACAACTATATTTGTCATTTTCTTTAGCTATATGTGGATCTACCACCAAACTTATGTAATTTTAGTTTACATTCATTGTTTCTCTAATCAATAATCAGTATGAATACTGGACAAAACTACTTTCAACAACAGTATAGTGTGCAGACTGCCAAAACGTAAGATTTAGTTCTTATACTGTGATACATACATGGAACAGTCAATAGTACTTCCTTTTCACATGGAAACTAAATCTTCAGAATAACGATAATGATTACTGATACAAAGTTGGTACATGGTTCTTTCCTGATAAATCTTGTGCATTTGGGATGCAGTATCCCATGAAGTCAAGGTTTTGATGTTCTGAAGACTGTACTTCTACTTAACAACATGACAATAAAAACAAAAGTTTTAACTTTCACTGTTTTTGCAGATTCCACGCTTATATAATGTGTACAAGGAAATGGGTATTGTTACATCATTTCAAAATCTTCTTGACAACATTTTCCTTCCTCTATTTGAGGTTACTATCGATCCAGCTTCACACCCACAGCTCCATGTCTTCCTAAAGCAGGTAGGGAAATCATTGCTATATAAATTATAATTTGGATATCTACTGTGTCACCTTTCACTTATTGGTGTGTGTGTGTGTCAATATGGATATCTACTCATCTACTGTGTGCATGTGTGTGTGACATGTGAGTGTGCGCACACCACCACTCCTCCCCCTCCCTTCCTGCCTCTGTGTGTGTGTGTGACATAAGTGTGCGGCCACACACACGCCGCACCTCTGTGTGTGTGTGACACAAGTGTGCGCCCACACACACCACGCCTGTGTCTGTGTGTGTGACACATGCATGTGCCCCCCCCCCCACACACACCATGCCTAGGTGTGCTTGTGCGTGTGGCACACATGCACACACAAGAGCGCAACAGATGTATACAGGCGTCTATGCATGAATTTATTTCAGGTACGCAATATTGCAATATTAGATTGACTCTTTTAGCACCTTGCAGGTTGTAGGGTTGGATCTGGTTGACGATGAAAGTAAACCAGAAAGGCGTCCGACAAAGCACATGCCCACACCCGAACAATGGACCAATGTGTTCAACCCTGCATTTTCATATTATGCATACTACTGCTATGCTAACTTATACACACTAAACAAGGTGATTATATTGCCCTTTTCCTCTAATTCTCCATATTTTTTTAAGAAGTAACACTTTAGTTAAATTTTCAGCTGCGTGAGGCTAAGGGGATGACCACTATCAAATTCCGTCCACATGCTGGGGAGGTAAAATATATTCCAGGTTCCTCTGAAAGTCTTTTTTTTTTAGATTGTTACTCTCTGAAAGTCCAGTATCGTGTTTGCTCCAATGGGTATGCTCATACAGGCTGGAGACATTGACCACTTGGCTGCGACATTTCTTCTTTGTCACAACATATCACATGGAATCAATTTAAGGAAGTCTCCGGTGCTTCAGTACTTGTACTATCTTGGTCAGGTAATATGCTACAAAATGCCATTGCCCAGCATGATTTCAGGCTCTCTGTAGGTTTTACACATATACCATAGTCAGAATTGATAGTCAGTATGTGTTTACTTCACTTCTTTAGTGACCGTAGGCAATAACAGTAGATGGCATGATAAATGGACTCGCCAAATGTTGTATCATGCTCAGAGAATCTCTCTCTTAATGACATTCGAACTGGCTCCACAATTTGAATGTATCCTTTGATATTATTAGGCTGCATGGCTCCACAAGTTGAATTTGTCCTTTGATATTATTAGGCTGCATAATTGTATTTCTTCTTTGCTCTTTGAAGTTTCCTTGAAGATTGTCTCCATGTTTGGCTGCACCTTGTGTCACATTGACTCCACTTCCTTTTCAGATTCTGTTTTTTGAACAATGATGTTCTTTCTAACCTGCTGTTTCAATTTCATCAGATTGGTCTGGCAATGTCCCCATTGAGCAACAACTCCTTGTTTCTTGATTATCATCGGAATCCTTTCCCAATGTTCTTCCAACGTGGTCTGAATGTCTCATTGTCTACGGATGATCCATTGCAAATTCACCTGACAAAAGAACCATTGGTGGAAGAATACAGCATAGCTGCTTCGGTATTCCCTATTTTCTTTTCTGCAATTTTCCATGCACACATGAAGCATGAGAGTTGTGTACATGTGTATGTGCATACAAGTGATTTCATCATTTACCTTCACAAACACACATAGACACAGAATATGCTAGATAACTGCTGCACCTATGCACAATGCATGAGAAACTGACATCCATTTTGATGTGGTTGCAGCTGTGGAAGCTCAGTTCTTGTGATTTATGTGAAATTGCGAGGAATTCTGTCTATCAATCTGGATTTTCACATGCACTCAAGGTGAGAATGTTTTGCTACTTCTCAGGACATTTTTTTAGTGCTTGTTCCAAGCAGGGTTAACCGAACCGACCGGTCCGGTCAAACCGCCGCCCTCCGGTAGCGGTTTACCGGACCGGTTTGACCGGTAACCGGTGGAAACCGGTTGAATTCAAATCCAAATTCAAATAAATTCAAAAAATCCCATGCAACCGGTTCCGACCGGTTTACCGGTCGGTTTGACCGGTTTACCGGCCGGTTTTACCGGTTTACCGGTCGGTTTTGACCGGTTTGAATTCAAATTCAAAAGCTCCCGTGCAACCGGTTTACCGGCCGGTTTTACCGGTTTACCGACCGGTTTGACCGGTTTACCGGCCGGTTTGACCGGTGGGCTTTAATGGGCCGGCCCATTTTTTTCTTTTTTCTTTTTTGATTTAACTTTAAATCCCCGCAAACTATACTAAATGAATGAATTTTTGAGAAAATTTGACACTATTAGATTCATTGCACCTTGAAGTATTTTTAGGAATTTTTTGGGAATTTTTCATTTTTTGAATTTAAATTTAAATTTTGAATTTTGGCCGGTTGGGTACCGGACCAAACCAGAACCGGGCCGGACCGGTTTGACCGGTAACCGGTCAAACTAGACCGGTTCCCACCGGTTTGGTGAACCTTGGTTCCAAGACTGTTACCTTCATTTCAGTTATGGAGTGATGGTATGAAATGTGGCCCTCACATGCTTTAAAGTAGTGCTTTTCCCTTTAGGGAGGGTATTGCTTTAGGCATTTGAACTATATATGCTAGAAATGATGTTGGAGAATATTATTACCTTCTTAGTTGTATATTTGTGTGCCCAACGCACGGCAAATAAGTATTTGATTTCTTGCAGGCACACTGGATTGGCAAGAACTACTTCAAGAGAGGACCTGCTGGAAATGATATTCATAGAACAAATGTACCGCATATCAGGGTCCAATTTAGAGACATGGTATGTCGCATTGATAATATGCAGTGAAATGGCAATATTTAACTAATCTTTTTGTAGAAGTTAGGCGAAATTTGACTCATTCAATATGTTTTTTTTCAGATCTGGAGAAATGAAATGAAACTGGTTTACCTGAACAATAACATCTTAATATCTGAAGACCTGGACCAGTAAGATGTTTGCCCTTGTGTATATCCCATATTTGCTATGGGAATCATACTTCATATTTGGGTATAGTCTATTCCTCATCCTCTGGTGTATATCTTGAGACAAAAGTATTCCTGTCGAAAATGAAATCTAACATGTTCCTTGAACCGTGCAGCCACTGGAAGTCGGCATGACGAGCGATGAGATCTGGAGTGTCTCGGCCAGGAAAACTTCCATAAGTGTCCCAAGCACACCAAAGGATAGAATACCTTAATAATAATAAGTGAAGCGGCACACAAGTGTGCTAGGGTTCCGTTATAGGGTGCATTGCAAGGTGCTACTTGTAAATAATGTAATCGGTAGTGGATGAACTCCGGTTAGATAATATACCATGCAAATAAAGTGTTGCCGCTTGCTTTGCTCCCTGGATGAAATTGGAAGCCTGGTGAGCTGCTGTTTGTTAGTACCCAGATGAAAAGTATTAGGAGTAAAATTGTAGAGACAAATGGATAGTGAAAATGGCTGATCTTCTTATTGATCTCAAGATCCTCTTATATAGGGAGATTACAAGACTGGCATTAGTACATCAGTTTTTTATTCTAATAAAAGCAATGAACATAATTCATGTTATTAACTATAGCCGTTACCATGGCTATTACCATGGGTGAATTAATGAGATCAAATAAATGTATTGTAACACTCCCTCTTTTGATCGAATCCATCTTGAGATCGACCTGTCTTTTAATTCCTTTGAAAACCCTGTAGGAAAAAAATAGGAATAATATGTCTGGTGACTACTCTATCATAAACCTGCAAGGTTTAAGAAGTAATCCATGCCTTGATATTATCTCTAGAAAAACCCTGGTGGGAAAGCATGAGATAAAGCATATGCTTGCATTTGATAGCAAGTATAATTAATTGCATAACCACCGTGAGTAAACAGGGGTACAATATATGGAGCTGAGATCAAGGCAATAACCACCTTGACTTATAGCAACAGAATCGGGGGGTGCCGATCTCATCCCATGTATACATGCCGTGACTGACGGGAGGCAGGCTAAGGCTCAACCGCAAGCTACGAAGGAATTATCTCTAACAGCATTAAACATTGTCTCATTAAAAACTTTGTATGCGAAAACCTGATGATAAAAACTCATAAAAGAAAAGAGTGCAATGTGAAGTGTTTAATTTGATCCATCATTCAGAGAGTCTCCTCCTGAAGTTTGCAAGTCTTTGAGCCATCTCATACCAATTCCCTTAACACATTTCTCGAATAAGGAGGTATGTAGGGACTTGGTGAAGAGATCTACTAGATTATCACGAGACTTTGTTTGCAAGATGTTTATTTCTCCACTTTGGTGAAGCTCATGGGGATAAAACAACTTAGGAGCAATATGTTTGGTGATATTGCTTTTGATCTAACCTTTTTTTGCATCTGTGTAATGCAAGCAGCATTATCTTCATAGATAATAGTAGGTGATTCTACGGAATCAATGCCACATGATTTTTCAATATGGTTCATCATTCTATGGAGCCACACACATTCATGTGATACCTCAAATAGTGCAATGATCTCAGAATAATTTGTAGATGTAGCCACTAAGGTTTGTTTAAATGACATTCATGATATAGCAGCTCTCCATGAAGGAACACAAAACATGTCTGTGATCTGGCATTGTGGGGATAAGACAAATAGCCAGCATCAGTGTATCCAACCAAGCTAGGATCTCGATTTTATGAAAGAATAAGCCAAGATACTTAGTAGCATTCAGGTATCTAAGGATTTGTTTTGCTTCAGTCCAATGTCGCTTAGTAGGGGCAGCACTATGTCTTGCTAACAGATTCACTACAAAAGCAATGTCAGGCCTTGTACTTTTTGCAAGGTACATGAGTGCTCCGATGAGACTGAGATAAGGATATTCTGATCCTATATCTCTTCTCCTTCCTCCCGTGGTCGGAAAATGCCCTTTTCTTTATCGAGAGATCGAACAACCATGGATATTCTTTGTCCATATTGAATTTCTCCAATAACTTCTGGACATATACAAATTGGTGCACTAAAATTCCTGAGTGAAGGTGCTCGATTTGCAAACCTAAGAAAAATTTGGTTTTACCCAAATCCTTCATCTCAAATTCCGTCTTAAGATGATTTCGGGCTTCATCAATATCTTGTGTGTTGCCAATTATATTCAAATCATCTACATACACTGATATAATGCAAAATCATGTGGATGATCTTTTGATGAAGACACACATGCAATCATCATTATTGGAGTAACCCTTCTGCAAAAGGTACTCACTCAGCCGGTTGTACCACATTCTTCCCGACTGTTTAAGACCATAGAGTGATCTTTTGAGCTTTAGTCAATACATCATATTGCGATTTACGCTTTCATTCGGTATAGGGTTCTGTTAGCGTAATGGGAACGGGGGTACCCATAACCCCAGACAAAAATGTGATTAAGGGAGGATGGCCCACTAGCCAGCGACGTCATTCGAAGCAGGTCTGGGGGCCCGAGCCCGGACTACCTGTCCACAGGAACTGGCACTAAAAGGAACGGGCCGGGAGTCAGCCCACCACATGAAGCCCGGGGGAGTCCTTTTCCTTCCCCGCGAAGACTCCTGCCCGGTAAAAAGACTTTTACCGGGCAAGAACCTCAGGAGATTACGGCGCGCGCCCCCGGGCTCGGTACAGAGCCCAAGGAGGAGCGCGGCTGAAAGAATCGACACTAGGCCTAGAGGGGGGTGAATAGGCCTGTTTAAAAATTTCCTGAAAACTTGGCAGAAAATTGTCAGGTTCGGATGATCCGGCCCTATGTCGAATCCTCCGATCCTTCTCAGGCCCGGATGATCCTGCGTAGGGTCGGATGATCCGACCGAGAGAAAGAATCTTGCACTAGATTTCAAATCTACTTAGCTTTTGACGAATCTCTTTGAATACAAAGTTGACAAATGAAGTAGCTAAGCCTGTGAACCAGTTTAGCACAAGAGGAATGCAACTAATGAGTAGATCAGGTCAAGAATAGCTCAAGAACAATAAGAACAACAATAAATAAAGGAGACACAAGATTTAACCCGAAGTTCACTCCACGAAGGAGCTACGTCTCCGTTGAGGTGCTCATGAGAACTAGGCCCGATCTTCCGAGAGGTAGAGGTAAATTTGATTGGTGGAGTGTGTGACGTTGGCGATCCGGCTTCTAATCAGCACGATTTTAAGTCAAGCAACCGTTACACCACTGCTCCGTTGGTTATCAACCAAGCACAACTTGATTGACCTCGCCGAGAAAGCTTTTCCTGCAAGTGAATCGAAGAACACAAGCAAGAAGATGTAAACACGCAATCTGATATTGCAAATATGAATGAAGTGAATCAAAGAGGGGTTCGAAAACTCGATTCCAAAGGACTAATCGACACAGTGGAGGAGATCAAGAACAGGGGCCCTGGATCACTGTAAAAGGACTTGTCGCCACAGTTACAACGAATCAATCTCTGTTTCTCGAAGGAAAACACAAGAACTAAACAAAACCCAAGTCTAAATGGCGGCGGCTACTGAGTTTAAAAGAGAAGGGGGCATCCTAGGGTTGGGGGCGACCAGGGGGGCACCCACAACTTGGGCTTAAGGCCACGATACAAAGCCTGAAAAAGGCCCAAAACAGATGTTGCAGCACCTTCCCGTGGTCACACAGAATTATCCACGAGGCTTCTGGAGCTGGAACCAGAACCAAAAGAAGCATCTCATCGTCATGATTCCAACGCATCCAAGATCACCTCATTCCGACTCCGTATGAGGGAGATATCGCTGAAACCGTGAAGGGGTGTTGGCTGAATCCGAGATGAACGTGAAAACCGAGTTGGAGTCGACTTGTAACTTGGAGATGAGGCCGGTTCGTGCATGTCCAGCGTGGCGATGTCCTTATCATCCTCCCCTTCTTGAATTGGAGTCGTTCTCGACTCCATCCCAGCATCAAATTCCTGCAAAAGGTTAGTGACAACAGGATGCAAAATATGTGGCATAGGATCATTGTTAATAAAACACATATCCCGACAAAGCATTGTAAAACAAGGTGCATCAAAATTATCACATAACGCAGCAGCAGCAGATGTAGTAGCAATATAAACACCATCCTTAAATTTAATTCCATTAGTTTGAGCATCACAAGAGTCATTACTAGGAGGTGTTTTCTTATCATTTGCAGCAAACTCATTAAAATGTTTCCTAATATCAGCTGGGGATAAAGGAAGCAAAGTAATCTTTTTGTTCTTATGCATGAAAGTGTATGTATTAGTTCTACCATGGTGTGCAATAATATTATCAAATTCTCATAGTCGTCCTATCAACAATGAAGATGATTGCATAGGTACAACATCAAAATCAGCATAGTCATGATAAAACTAACCGAAAAGTGTATGCGTGTTGATTTAGTTACCTTAGTCTTACCACTAGTGTTGAACCATTCAAGGAAGTAAGGTTGAGGAATAGAACGAGTGGGCAAACCAAACCTCTTGATCAAATCTGAACTCACCAAGTTGCTGCAACTTCTGCTATCAATTATGGTGAGAACACGGCAATCCTTAACTTGGAGAAACATGTGGAACAAATTCTTGCGTTGGATTTTCTCCTCATCCTCATGTTCCGCTTGATTGACCTCGCCGAGAAGGCTTTTCCTGCAAGAGAATCGAAGTACACAAGCAAGAAGATGTAAACACGCAATCTGTGAAAGCGATCGGGTGCTCTAGCCTAAGAGGGGGAGGGGGTGAATTAGGCACTCTAAAAACTTTAACCTATGGCTCCAACTAGTTTGCACAAAACTTAAACTAAAACAAGCTATCTAGATGTACAACTACGGTTCACCTTAGTGTGAAACCCTCATCCCAAAAGAGTTTTGCAATCTATAGCCAATCCTAGCAAGATACTACACTAAGAAAGTAAAGGCACACAAGTTGTAATATGAAATGCGGAATCTAAAGGAGAGGGATGAGAGAAAGCGAACTCTCGATACGAGAATATATCCCGTGGTTCGGTTTGCCACAAAGGCGCCCCTACGTCCACGTTGTTGAAGCACTCATGAAGAGTATCGCTTCCCGACAATCAAGTCTCTTCCGTGAACACAATCATGGTCACCTTGATCCCGATCTTCACTAAGGGAGATTGCCCACGAAGGAGGGGTCTCCGTCCCCCGCACAATGTCATCGACGCCGCTCCACACCAACCCGGAGGGTCATTGACTTGCCGGCGAGCCACTAATGCTCCAAGGAGGCCGGCACACCGAGATACAAGTTTGGTTCACTCTAGAACCACAGCACAAGGATCTAAACCTTGCTTGATCACTCACTCAAGAGCTAACTTAGCACTAACACTCACAAAGCATGTGCTAAGGACTAATGATTTGATCTCTATGCTCTTGGATGGCTTGGAGGTGTTCTTGGATGTGTGTATGATGTCTTGGGACTCCAGCAAGCTTCAAATGGCCAGGGGAACACATATATATATGCCTCCAACTTGAACTAGCCGTTTAGAGCCGTTGGGCACATTTTTGCATAGGCATCGGAACTTTCGGTGCTAGGGCATCGGTTCTTCCAGTCACTTATAGCTTGAACTACCCGTTGGGCCTTTCTGACGAGTTCTGCAGCTGAAAAATGGTACCATCAGAATATCCGGTGGTAGCATCGGAACTTCCGGTGCTAAAGGAACTTTTTGGAGTCAAAAACATGCTCTCTGGACAATAGTACGGGCATTGCACCGATGCCCTTTTTTGTAGCACCGGAATTTCCGGTGCTTATAGAAATCAGCTTCAAGGTGCTTCGTATTTTGGCCATAACTTTTTACTCCGAACTCCGATTTGGATGATCTTGTACTCTTTGGAATGGTTGTGAAATTCTCTACAAGATTCTGCAAAGCTCCATCTCATTTGACCAAATTTTGAGCATCGGAATAACCAGTGATAGGCATCGGTTCAACCGGTGCTACACAGAAATCAGCTTCTCCGTGTTTTGACCATAACTTTTTACCCGGAACTCCGATTTCGATGATCGTGTACTCTTTGGAAAGCTTGTGAAATTCTCTACAAGATTCTGCTAAATTCCATCTCATTTGAATAAGTTTTGAGCCTCGGTTAAACTGATGCTTGTCGGAAGGTCCGATGCAGGGTCATAGGAAGAACCGGTGCTACTGATTTTTGCATAACTCGTCCAATTCAGCATTTTTTTTTGAGTTCTTTCTTCATGTTTTGCTTTGCTAATCCTTTTTAATACATTTTTGGGACCTAGAAAGATTCACTTAACAAACTTGTTAGTCCCATTGATTGCGTTGCCATACGATTACCAAAATCACTCGAAATGGCATAAATGGTGCTATGTTCGTTACAATCTCCCCCTTTTTGGTGATTGATGACAACACAATCAAAGCAAGCATAAAATTTTCAGAAATTGACAAATTAAACCACTTACACTTGCTTGGATGCTTACCACCATCCAATGTTGGTTTGGCCTCCCCCTAAAACTATGATTCCCCCTTTTCTCCTCCCCCTATTTACTACTCTTCTCTCATATGTTGACTTGATCCACTCGACATTTCTCCCCCTTTGAAATAGACTTCTCCTTCTTGGAAACATGTCTTGCGTTGATCCACATCTCTCCCCCTTTGGAATCAAATCACCTAAAATGGTTTCTTGTAAAGCAATATAGCTCAAGAGAAGATTAGTAGCCTATGGAGTTAGTTCCATGACTCATGATCCAATTGTATGATATCAATGAAGATATCAATTGAAAATTTACTAGGGTGGATCACAAAATCACGAAACTAGCATGACATGACCTAAACTTTCCGCAAAGTGTGTGCACATCATGATAATGTGAAAATCAAGTGCACAACTTGATGTTTAAAAAAGAAAGTTTAGGCCATATCATACACGGAGGTAGCTTTAAAATAATAAAGAATTGACAATGATACTAATTGAATGAGTTTAGAACATTGCATACCTCCGGGGGATACTTTGTTTTCCTTGCATGTACCAATTGAAAGTGACTTGCAACCAATTGAAAGTCTTTAAACAATATCACTTGGTACACCAAGGTTAAACAAATGTATGAGCACATAACCTTTTAATTTAGATATGAGTATTTAAGTTCAATAGAGCATGGCTCAATATGCATGAAGCACAATCTATCTAATCACTCTTATAGAGTTGTTTGTTCACATTAATCGTGAATAACATTCTCTTAGAGTGTTAATTCCATCGTGAGACTACAAATGATAAACTTGCAAACATGTTAGTCTCAAAATCACAAATCATAGAGTGAACTCCCCCTAAATGTGTGCATTTAGTATTTGAATCACCAAGCAAAAGTATGCACAAAGTTTTTGACAACAATGGGAAGTTCACCCTATAGTTTGCGTTCATAGTACATAAATGAAATACATACCTCATGAAGTCCATGTACCATGAAGGGTAACCTTGTGTAGCTTTCTACACACTTATCAAATCATGTAGGTTGCTCATGGGTTAGATCCATGACACAAGCAACTCACCATATATAACACTAGGAGATGCAATACATGCAAACAACCTAGCAAAAGTAATGGAGCTACATGATACTTGAATTGAATTCTAGCTACCATTAACTTTTGGGGGACTTGGGCAACAAATGTCCAAGTTGTGAGCTTAGCTTCATTGGCTTGAATATTCACTTCAACTTGTGAGCTAGGCCTCCAAATCCCCCCGAAGCCATTCTTGGGCTTCAAGTATCCTTTGGAACCCACACCATTTGAGGCACCTTCATATTGGTGATGATGTCCTTGGGCACCCAAATGGAGTGGTTCCAACTCCTTTCTTTCTTCCCAACCTTGTGAGCAACCACCTTGCCATTTGTCTTCTTTTTGATCACATAGGAGGTGCTATTGCTTTTGTTCCTCCGGTTGGGCTTGGTGTAGATGAGAGAACTCTTGATTATGTGCTCCTTCTTGTTCTTCTCATCCGGAAGCTTCTTCCTTGGTTGAGAACACTTGTTGGACTTGTGGCCTTCTTTGTGGCACTTTGAGCAAGTCACGGTGGACCCCTTCTCAAGCTTATTCACCATGTCTTCACGGCTATCTTGAGAAGGTTGGACATTGCTCTCTATGTCTTTGCCCTTCAATCTATACAAGTCCTTCACGAGCCTTTCCACTTCTTGCTTGAGCTCATCATTCTCCTTGGCAATGAGATCATCACATGATTCTACAACAACATTCTCATTGCATTTCTCATTGTAAAGGTTAGAGCAAGATTCATCAATTAAATCAATGCAAGAAGTTGAAGCATCTATACTAGAGATTGGAATTGCACAAGGGATAGTTTGCTTCAATTTCAAAGAGTCATTAGTATCATTAATGCTCTCAAATTTTAATTTGAGCTCTTCATGCTCCTTGCTAAGCAATTTGAATTTGCACATCAAATCTTCAAAATTTGTAGGAAGAGAAGCATTTAGATCATTGAGAGCATTAAGGTTTTTAATTTCTTTTGATTGCTTCTTAATGACTTTTTGGTGCTCATGAACAAGGTCAAGAAGTTCATCGATTGAAGGAGAGTCGGAGTCATCGTCACTGACATCGCTATCCATATCTTTGGCCATAAAGCAAGTGTTGGATGATGATCACATGCGGGTGATGAATTTCTTGTTTGATTCATCACTTGAACTTGCACTTGATTCTTCACCACCACTTACCCATTCACCAAATACGGCATATGATTCATGCTTGGGCTTCTTCTCCTTCTTTTGCTTGTTCTTCTTGAACTTCTTCTCAACCTTCATAAGTTGATGGTGAGACCCATCTTTGAGGAAGACTATATACCCCATTGAGTTGATTTCCTTCAAGCATTTGTTCATCTTCTTTACTTACTTGTAGAGGTTGGGGTTCATTGGCTCTTTTTCATCATTTGAGGAGCTTCTTGCATCCTCTTCTTCCTCATCACTTGAGCTATTTTTGATGGCCATCTTCTTCAACTTCTTGAGGTGTTTGCATGCAAGTGTGCTATGTGTTGGTGAAGAAGATGGTGCTTTTGCCTTGATGTCATTGCGTAGCTCATGGGCGATCACCTTGTTGAGGACTTGATTTGGTGTTATTGTGTCGAGCTCTTTCTCATATAGAATTGTGGTCACCAAATCATAGTCCGGCCTTCGAAGTGAGTGAAGGATCTTGCGAATGAGTTCCAAATCTTCAATTTGCTTCACACCTAAGGAACTAATCTCATTCACAAGAGTATTCAATCGTGAGTACATGGATTCGGCATTCTCATCATCAAGTTGCTTAAAGCTATTAAGCTTATCAATGAGAACATGATATCTTTCATTGGCAACATCCTCTGTGCCCTCATGGTTTTCAATGATAGTCTTCCATAGCTCTTTAGCATTTTCGCAAGAATAAACACGATTGAAAATATTGTCACTGAGAGAAGATAAGATTATGCATTTAGCGGTGACATCATATTGCTTCTCTTGTTTACCATTATTTTTTACACCTTCACTCACAACTCTCGAAACATTTAGTCCCATCGCTTAGAGATGGGCTTGCATTAAAATCTTTCACCATTGGAAGCCCGTGCCGTCGAATCGTGGAGCGGGTCTAAAAGGATCCATCCTTTCCCCCTAAGAGCTAACTCACTAGGCGGTGAAGACTACCGATCTAATGAGCCGGTAAACACAAATTTGCCAATGGAATTGGCTTTTTTTGTGAGAGAAGTGAGTCCCGGCTCTGATACCAATTAAAAGCGATCGGGTGCTCAGCCTAAGAGGGGGAGTGGGTGAATTAGGCACTCTAAAAACCTTAACCTACGGCTCCAACTAGTTTGCACAAAACTTAAACTGAAACAAGATATTTAGATGTGCAACTACGGTTCACTTTAGTGTGAAACCCTCATCCCAAAAGAGTTTTACAATCTATAGCCAATCCTAGCAAAATACTACACTAAGAAAATAAAGGCACACAGGTTGCAATATGAAATGCGGAAGTTAAAGGAGACAGATGAGAGAAAGTGAACTCTCGACACGAGGATATATCCCGTGGTTCGGTTTTCCACAAAGGCGCCCCTACGTCCACGTTGTTGAAGCACTCACGAAGAGTATCGCTTCCCGGCAATCAAGTCTCTTCCGTGAACACAATCACGGTCACCTTGATCCCGATCTTCACTAAGGGAGATTGCCCACGAAGGAGTGGTCTCCGTCCCCCGCACAATGTCGTCGACGCCGCTCCACACCAACCCGGAGGGTCATTGACTTGCCGGCGAGCCACTAATGCTCCAAGGAGGCCGGCGCACCGAGATACAAGTTTGGTTCACTCTAGAACCATAGCACAAGGATCTAAACCTTGCTTGATCACTCACTCAAGAGCTAACTTAGCACTAACACTCACAAAGCATGTGCTAAGGACTTATGATTTGATCTCTATGCTTTTGGATGGCTTGGAGGTGTTCTTGGATGTGTGTATGATGTCTTGGGACTCCAGCAAGCTTCAAATGGCCGGGGGAACATATATATATAGGCCTCCAACTTGAACTAGACATTTAGAGCCGTTGGGCACATTTTTGCATAGGCATCGGAACTTCCGGTGCTAGGGCATCGGTTCTTCCGGTCACTTATAGCTTGAACTAGCCGTTGTGCCTTTCTGACGAGTTCTGCAGCTGAAAAATAGTACCATCGGAATATCCGGTGGTAGCATCGGAACTTCCGGTGCAAAAGGAACTTTCTGGGGTCAAAAACATTCTCTATGGACAATAGTACGGGCATTGCACCGATGCCCTTTTTTGTAGCATCGGAATTTCCGGTGCTTATAGAAATCAGCTTCAAGGTGCTTCGTATTTTGGCCATAACTTTTTACTCCGAACTCCGATTTGGATGATCTTGTACTCTTTGGAAAGGTTGTGAAATCCTCTACAATATTATGCAAAACTCCATCTCATTTGACCAAATTTTGAGCATCAGAATAATCAGTGATAGGCATCGGTTCAACCGGTGCCACACAGAAATCAGCTCGTCCGTGTTTTGACCATAAGTTTTTACTCGGAACTCCGATTTCGATGATCTTGTACTCTTTGGAAAGCTTGTGAAATTCTCTAAAATATTATTCTAAAGTCCTTCTCATTTGAATAAGTTTTGAGCCTTGGTTAAACCGATGCTTGTCGGAAGGTCCGATGCAGGGTCATAAGAAGAACCGGTGCTACTGATTTTTGCATAACTCGTCCAATTCAGTATTTCTTTGAGTTATTTGTTCATGTTTTTCTTTGCTAACCCTTTTTAATACATTTTTGGGACCTATAAAGATTCACTTAACAAACTTATTAGTCCCATTGATTGCGTTGTCATACGATCACCAAAATCACTCGAAATGACATAAATGGTACCATGTTCGTTACAATCTGATATTGCAAATATGAATGAACCGAATCAAAGAGGGGTTCGAGAACTCGATTTCAAAGGACTAATCGACACAGAGGAGGAGATTAGGAACGGGTGCCCTGGATCACTGTAAAAGGACTTGTTGCCACAGTTACAACGAATCAATCTCTGTTTCTCGAAGGAAAACGCAAGAACTAAACAAAACCCAAGTCTAAACGGTGGCGGCTACTGAGTTTAAAGGAGAAGGGGGCGTCCTAGGGGTGGGGGCGACCAGGTGGGGCCCCACAACTTGGGCTTAAGGCCTGACACGATACAAAGCCTGGAAAAGGCCCAAAACAGGTGTCACAGCACCTTCCCGTGGTCACACAGAATGATCCACGAGCCTTCTGGATCTAGGACAAGAACCAAAAGAAGCGTATCATCATCACAATTCCAACGCATCCAAGATCACCTCATTCCAACTCCGTATGAGGGAGATATCGCCGAAACCGTGCAGGGGTGTTGGCTGAATCCGAGATGAACGTGAAAACCGAGTTGGAGTCGACTTGTAACTTGGAGATGAGGCCGGTTCGTGCATGTCCAGCATGGCGATGTCCTCATCAGGTGCTCACAAAGAGCAGGGTTGCCCTATAACCCTTTCCCTTACTCAATCAACCATGTAGGAGGTTTGAGTTGCTCACTAGCAAATATCCACGAAGGATGGGGTAATACAAACTTCCGGGGCTCAACCACAAAGGAATGGGAGCTCACCGGCACCTCTAACCATCTAGGAGCCAAGCTCCAAGAGTAACAAACGCGAGTCGATGAATTAAAGGTTGCTTCAAGTGCTTCTTGAGATGAACAATTGCTAGCTCATGGAGTGCTCTCAAATCACACCTCGAATCTCACCTCCTCTCAATCCCTAGGTGTTTTCTTGCAAGAATCAAGCTCTAGGATGGAGAGAAGTGAAGGAATGAATGCTAGGGAGGCGTGGTTTTTTTTAGTGAGAGCCCACCCCAAATGAAAGAGGAGGGTGAAGGGGTATATATACTCCCACCCCCTCAAGTGACCGTTGTGTGATTTCAGGTAGTTCCCGAATCATCCGGGGTAGAAACAGAATAGGCTACAAACACACTTGAAAACTCCCAGGTCCGGATCACCCGGTGTAGGACCGGATCATCCGGCCTGGCACTACCAGGTGCTCACAAATCTACAGGTCCGGATCATCCGGGCTAAGGCCGGATCATCCGGACTTACTTAGTACTAAAATTCACTGTTTGATCGGATCATCCGGGGTAACCCCGGATCATCCGACCCTGTGCAGAAATTTTGTGCAGAGTATTTTGTGAGCGAAGTGCGTGACTCTCAAGAATATCGTCTCAAAATGAAGCATTTTGAAAATCTAAAATTGGTTCAAATACGTCCCCCTTGATAGTACGGTGAACCTATACTCAATTTCAAACTAAAAATTAAAATTAAATCTCCGATAGATTCCACCATACATGAAATGAAATTGGGGACCTTCCTTTCATCTTCCTCTTGAATTTATCATTTTATTCCTGCACACACTTTATTGAAAGCATCATATCCCCCAAATTGTGATTGTCAAAAATCACCAAAATCATTTAGGGGCTTAGATGCACTTTCAGCGACTTCCCTGTAAAGACATCATGATTACGGGGGAGCCATGCACTTAGACGATAAGGAGATAGACGGCTGGACAACTTATCCCTGAGCTACGTCCCATCTGGCTATAAATGGGTGGTGGTCGGGACCCACCACCATTTACTACACGTCCCGTCAAGGTAAAACTCGGGGTAGCCCAAGTTGCCTCTCCGTGGTTGACCAGAGGTCAACCCGGACCATGGGAGCCCCCGGGGTGCATCCGAGGCCACCTCGAAACCACCCAGGGCACCCCGAGGCGTGCCCTCAGGGCCACCCCGGATCATCAAGGCCCACAAGGCACACCCGAGGCCACCCCGCGACACCCCGGGATGCCCCAAGGATACCCCGGGGCGTCGACGGGCCCTTCTGAACATGCAGAGGCGGGCCCGACAAGCAACCCACTCAACTAACAAGGGACAGACCAATCTGGAAGACGGCGCCCACCTTGCAAAATGGGTGTTCACATAGTTAGAGAGAAGTAGGGAAGAGATTTGTAGCCTATAAATTGAAAGGTCCTTTGACATGTAAAGGGATCGGATCCCAGAACACTGATAAGCAAACCAACCACAACACACAGGATGTAGGGTGCCCAGGGCAGCCTGAACCTGTCTAAAAATAACCGTATCAACCCTTCCGCGAGGAAGTTCTTGCTGCATGTGACACCCCTGGCCGAATCTCTAAACGGGGGTTCCCACGAATCCCTACTAGCGGTACTCATCCACCGTCAGGACCCCGTCTGAATCTAGTGACCCGTATATATATGTTGTCACGACATCCATCAACTGCATAGATAGATGTTTTTGAGTTGCCAGTGAAATCAAACGTAATTCCACTCATAAACTGGAGAACATGTTTCATTGAAATCAATGCCAAGTCTCTGTGTGAACCCTTGTGCTACAAGCCTCACCACCTCATTGTTCTCATTTCGCTATCGGACGAAAACCCATTTGAAACCCAAAGGGAAGGTTTTTGGAGTTGTAGGTCTTACTGATGATAATACCTCTCTTTTATTGAGCGAGGCTAATCTGCTTCAATTGCTTCTTCCATTTGTTCCGGTCCGATCGTTTCTTACACTCTACCATAGATTTTGGATCTGGATAATTTTGGATGGTTTCTGCAACTGACGAGGCAAAGTGTATGTCGACAATTATAGTCTTACAATCAAATGATTCTCCAGAATCAACATAGTTTATGGAAATTTCATATACCTCTTTTGATGGTTCGGTATTTCCCAATATGACAGTGTCAGGACGTTCCAATGTCCCATCATCAGAAATTGAGTGCACTATTGATGTGGGATGTGGATTGGGTAAATCCACTTGGTGTCTCTGTGTCAGAGGATTGTTTCCACTATTTTTCTCAGGCACTTGTGAGGGTTTGTCGTACTTCTCCCACTCTCGTTTGGCGAAGGGAGTTGAATAGTTTTATTTGGTACCTCTATTCTTTCTGGAACATTCCTTGCAGGACTATATGATTTTGTGACACTTTTGCTCACGGTAAATGAGTTTGGCAAATTATTTGCAACATTTTATAAATCAATGGTATTCTGAACTTGTAGTTCAGATTCTGTGGTACGCGGATCCTCCTTTAGGGTGTCTAAGGCATCCCAATTTATTTCTGGGAACTCAGTGTGGTACTTCAATTCTCCCCCTAATGCCGGGAAATGTTCTTCATTGAAGATACAGTCAGCGTACTGGCTTGTGAGCAAATCCCCTATAAGGGGCTCGAGGTATTTAATGACCGACGGAGATAAATACCCCACGTAGATCCCCATTTTCCTGTGAGGGCCCATTGATGTACGTTTGGGTGGTGAGATTGGTACGTATACAGCGTAACCGAATTTCTATGGATGGAAAATACTAGGAGGATCACCATGAACCAATTGTAGCGGGGAAGCTGTATGGTATGCAGTTGGGCGCAATTGTATTAAGTCACCAGCGTGTAAGACTGCGTGACCCCAACATGATGTTGGTAGGTTATAATTTTGCAATAATGGTCTGGCAATGAGCTTATTCTCTTGGTAAGAGATTCAGCTAAACCATTCTGAGTGTGAGGACCCATTGATAAGAAAATTATGCAGCATTATCCAATCTAATTGATTTTATCTGGTGTTCACATTGACTTGCTCTAAGTTTGATGACTTGTGCAATTAATTTTGTGAAGGTATGGTTCCATGTCGATAATAGACACACATGAGACCATCGTGTGGATGCATCTATTAGAACCATAAAGTACCTGAATGGTCCAGACAAAGGTTGAATGGGGCCATAAATATCACCTTGAATGCGTTCAAGAAACTTTAGTGGTTCAGCCTTTATTTTGAGATGTGAGGGTCTCAAAATTAATTTTCCAGTTGCACATGATGTGCACACAAAATCTGAGGTTTTTGGGATTTTTATATCCCATACCATGTCCACTTGAATTGTTTATGATTTTTCTCATCATCCTGATACCAAGATGGCCAAGGTGTTCATGCCAAGTTTTGAATGTATCCACATTCTAAAAAATCACTTTGTATGCAAAATGTGGTACGGGTTTGATGTATGTGTAGTACAATCCAGAATGGAGAGAAGGCACCTTTTCAAGTGTTTGTTTGCCATATCCAATATCTTTGGTGAACAGGAGGAACTCCTCATTATGTTCTTCATATGTTTCCACATGAATCCCACTTTTCCGGATATCTCTATAACTTAGTAGAGTACGTGTTAAATCGAGATACAATAATGCCTCCTTGATATGTATTTGTGTACCCATTGGAAGTATGCTAGTGGCCCTGCCGGAACCAACAATCATAGCATCGCATCTCGTGATTATCAAAACTTGTCCTTCTCTCGTGGTGAGAGTTTGGAAAAATTTGACTTCCCTAAGTATAGTGTTGACGGTTGTTGATGGCTGCTAAGTGCAAAATATATGGCGTCAACTCCATCATAAAAACATAATGAATGAACATCAACAGTAGTGGTAGGAGTTATTACTAACAAATTCCACGAGTGTTGGTGAATTGTTGATTGCAGGGATGCAAGTCGGGAATAACGTGAAAACATAAGTGAACGCAGAAGAAATGCATAAAAGATCATGTCATGCGTCTCACTTACAAGAAGGGCCCACAAACCTGACAAAATGGGCACCCCAAGCAGCGGTCTTGTTGCTATTATCATTTTTGGACTTAGAAATGCCTTTTGCTCTTTTGGACATTTACATGTGGCTTTCTGGCTCTTTTTTGTTTACCCTTTCCTGAAGAATTTCTAGATTGTCTGTTCTTGTTGGAACCATTGTTCTTCGCATTTGCATGTACTTAAAATTTTTGAGAAATTATGGCATATTTATGCAATTTTGTGAATTCATAATGAATTCCAACAATAAATTAAATTTCCTTCACTTTTGGTAGAGAATTCTGAGTAAGAGGGATTATCGCAATGCTGAGGCATACGTAAATCCACTTGTTCTCATACTTCAAAGAAATGTTCGAATTTAGAAGGAATTGTTGCATTGAATAAATAAAGTAGAGCACGGAAATTGAATTTACATAGTATTTGTAATATTGAAAGACATGGAAATAGAGAATTATAGGGTGCTTAAAGCAAATGTAATGTCTATGATTATTCGCAGAATGTAAATTGTTCAAAGTTCAAGGACTCGGAAGCAAAATTGCTAAGGAAATTAAAATTCTAGAAATAATAAAGAAAATTGGGCGGTGGGCCGAGACAACTTCGATTTTGGCCCACCGCCGCTTTGGATCCAGGGGAGCAGCGCAGGGTTTGGCGAGCAGGGCGGCACGCCTGATGGGCTGGTGCGGCCTAGCTTGCACGACCTAGAAGGCCTGGCTTGGGTACTAGTTAGGGTTAAACCCTAATCCGGTCCGGCCGCCACCTTGCAGCTGCCGCCGCCGCACCACCCGTACGCATTGAGGCGCCGCCGCGCCCGTCCACTGCCGCGGCCGCCCGTGCGCGTTGAGGCGCCATTGTGCCCGTTTGCCGTTCGCCGCGCGCTGCCGAGGAATCACCTGTACCGAAGCATGGATAGGCAGTTTCATGGTACAAGGGAGTTACGAACTCCTCCACCATATTTCTCAGGGAGTGATGTGTACAATCAAATTAAGGATATCCATCTAGTTCTCGGCAAGCGGAAATGTGAAGTTCCTGAAATGTGAAGTTCCTGAAGTTGACGAAATGATCTGAAATAAGAATTCCATATTATGCGAGTTAGAGTATTGGCACATCTAGCAGTCCGACATTCAATTGATACCATTCATTTAAAGAAAAAAATTTGTGAGAGACTTGTCGACACATTCATGAACACAAAGGGTAAAGGAAAGGACCACGAGAATGCTAGAGCTGATCTGGAAGAGATGGGCATTTGTCCTGAGCTTTACATCCAAGAAGCAGATGTTGACACTCAAAATTGGCACGATGAAGGTTTTCTGGACAATTTGGGCAGACCGGTCATACCTCTCCCTTAAACCGGTCAGACCGGTTTAGACAAGTTTGTCAAATTGCAAATTGGACTGCACCATTGTGCAGATCTCGTCGAGGCGATCGAAATACATATATAGAACGCCCAATTTGGAGTCCGGATGAGGGAGTTATGCCTCCCGGAAGACTTGCACCCCGGTCTGACCGGTCAGACTGGTCCAGAGCGGTCAGACCGGTCCGAAACGCCCAGTCCGAGTTAGGAGTTGTATTTTGACATGGGATTTGATAGGATTCCGACTCCTAACGGGTATAGACCTCCCCACCCTATATATATGAAGGGCCACGGCCGATTGAGGGTAATCCCAATCGATTCAACAACTCATACCCTACTTTTAT
The DNA here is from genome assembly GCF_016808335.1 of Panicum virgatum. Lineage (NCBI taxonomy): Eukaryota > Viridiplantae > Streptophyta > Magnoliopsida > Poales > Poaceae > Panicum > Panicum virgatum. The sequence continues at coordinate 33,961,804 of NC_053147.1, read as the reverse complement.
CTCCAAACCCTAGCTTTTCCAACCCCTTCTGCTATTCTTCGCTCGTCTCTATGGCGTTCGAGGATGTTCTGAGTGGCCTGCCAACCTCAGAGCAACCCTAGAGTCACAAGCTCTGACGGGGTCCCTCCCGAGCTCGAGATCCTAAGTTTTCGCCGTCTCCCTGGAGCACCGGTCTGACCGGTCCGCATATCCGGTTTGACCGATCTGCGCAGAGAGGCTGCTGGTGCTGATTGTTTTGATGATCTTGCTGTGCGTTCTAGCGCATTCGAGTGTGTGACCAGATTTTGTGTCAACACACTTTTTGGCAACTCAGATGGGGACAGATTAATCTGGTTTTTAAACCGATCTAATCTAGTTCTCAAAGAAGATGGGCATCATCACCGACCTCGACGAAGGCAACTGTGACACCCTAGGTGTCTGCACAGTAGAATTGCATTTATTTTGTGTATCATGTGCTTAATTTGCTTGAAAAAGGATCTTGTTGTAAAAATCTAAGGGTAGTTGTGTAAATATGATTTAATGCAGGGTCCTTTCTATAGTTTAATTTGAGTAGGGAGAGCAAATATTGCTTTTGTGGAGGGTTTATTTGTAAAATTCATTGTAATCATTGCTTGGCAGAAAATTTGGCTTTTTAGTTTGAAATTAAACTGAATTTGCAATGGAAAAGACAAAAGTCCATTAAATTCAAAATGGTTCCTTTGTTTTCAAAATAACTCTTTAACCTTTGGTCAAATCAATTTTTGTACAACATCAAAGTTGTAGATCTTGAAAAATTGAACAACTTTCATGTTGGAATTTTTTTTCATTTGAGCCCTAGTTTAAAAGTTATTGTTGTTTTACAGTAGGGTCCCTAGAATTTTCTGAAATTGCAGAAAGGTCCACCTTTCATCTCCCACCTCTCTCCCTCTCTACTTCAGCGCCGCCGGCGCAGAGCGCCGCTCGCCACCGTGGAGGGCCCTGGCCACCTCCTGCTTGCCGTGGTCTCCCACGTGTCACGCCCAGACTCCACGCCACCCTCCTTCCCTCGCGCTGGAGCCCCCTCCCCTCGCCACGTCGCCCCAGCCGACGCAGTGCCCCAGCTCTTCTCCTCTCGCGCGCAGCAGCACCAAGAAGACCCCCGCATTCTATTCCGCTCGCTCTCTCTCCGGTTCCCCACACCTAAACCCCAGAACACCGCCACCGCCACCCGAACGCCGGCGAGCTGGAAGCTCACCGTCGACCAGCCACTGCAGCTCTCCTTCGCCCACGCTGACCCTACCATCAGCTTCGCCTTGTCCTCGCGCAGCTCCCAGACTCCTCCATACCCCCAATCCACCGCCGTAGCGCGGTCGACGTCGATCTCCGCCGCCGCCACCCTGCTCGCAGCGGACCACCTCGCTCCGACCACCCCAGTACCATCCAAGCCCACCCACAGGTGCGCCTTGACCTGTAGAACCTCCCCAGACCCTTCACCTTTAACGCCGGCGACGAGCCTCGCCGGAATCGACGGTCAAACCTCCCCCTCCCTTCTCTGACCACGGCCAGGGACCCCATTTGAAAAGAAAAGAAAGTTCCAGGGGCTTTTGTGCTAGATCTAGGGGCTATTCTGTAAAACTAGTTTAAGTTTTCTTTATTTCTTGCTGTGAACTTTGAAAATACCTAGAAATTAGTAGAAAAATCAGAAAAATAAAAACCCAAATGTTTTGGAAGCCTTGTTACAAGAACTACAAGTTTTGTTACATGTACATCTTCAGTTTTTGTCTGTATTTTAATCCACGAAAAAAATAAAATAAATAGACTTTATTTTTTCCATGAGTTATACTCATTAACTATATGTGGTTTTTGGCTAGATTATGTCTTGCAGTGTTGTTAGCATCTGGTAAAAATTTGAAACCTGTTTGACGTCATTAGCTAGGTCAAAGTTTCGAGATTCTTAAATCTACTAGTTTTGCTAATTTATTTGTACTATTAGCAATAATCAAGTTTTGTGTGTGAAACTTTTTCCATGATCACATGTTACTAAAACCTTGATGTTACCCAAGTTTGGAAAATTTTCAATCTGTTTAACTATTTATTTTATTTAATGGTTGTTAAGTAGGCTTTAATTGTGATAAATAGTTTTCTGACTTAGACAATTCTGAGAATTTTTGTGTAACTCCACTTTGGTCATATATCCTTGTCTGTAAAATTTAGGATCCATAAACACTATATAACTTCCTGTACTAATTAGTTTTATCATATGTGGTTTATTTTTTTTCTAATTTATTACTTCAGTTTTATGCGTAGATAAATTCTGAAAACTTTATGAGGTCTTAATAATCATATGAAGTCTGTTATGAAAAATTTTGAGCTTCATAAATGTTGTAGTTTGTCCTATAGAATTCAATCTTTCTCTATGTACTATCTGAATAATTGTTTTATTCTGATTAAATGGCTGGATGAAATGGCATGAATTTTACAGGGTAGATTACTCTATGTACATCCTATTTGAAGTAATTTTTTCTGAATTTAAGTACTATTTGTGTACGGAGTTACTCATTTCTTTGCAAATCATGTTTGACATGTTATATAAACTATTTGAAACTTACTTTGTAAGTTTAATCAAATTGTCTTGTGATGTTAACCATGTTGTTTTGTGTAGTCATAGATGTTAAATAACTACTCTATAAACGATTGCCCATATGCTTAGTTATGTTTGTTATCTTTTAAATTGCAACTTTATTGTGAAGCGTGTGTTTATAATACCGTTTCTTGCATCACATATAGATACGACTGTTTTATTGGACGAGACGTACGAGCTGGTCCCGGAGTCCGAAGAAGGTGATCAAGAGGCCCAGCTGAATGCCACTGTACTAACTGAAGACCCGGACCAAAGTTCGGAAGAGCCCAAAGCTTTTTTAGCTAGCGACTACCGCGAAGGCAAGCCCCGGACATAACCCATATTTCAAATTATTACAATTTATCGTTATTACTTACTTGTGCATTTATAGTTCTTAGGATTTGAATTGAAACCCTAGATGCATGATCCTAGGAACCTATGTACTGAACACTAGACCTGAGTTCGAATAATTGCTAAGCTTATAGGACCGGTAAAAGTCGAGTGATTGCCTGTCACTCGCGAGCTCTATAGGAATTGCTCGTTTACTTTCTGCTATCAATATAAGGACGACGGACGGGGTCGTGTTCGATATCATGACCTTGTGTGAGACCCCGTCTGTGTTGATGAACTTGCTAAGGTCGCGGTGTGTGGTAGCGGTGGTTAAGTTTTTGAACGTACTAGCCACATGCCGTAAATATGGTACGCGGTAAGCCTAGTAGCCGATCGGACCGGTGAGTGGATATACCTTTCACTCTCTCTTAGAGATAGGTTTTTATTTATGTTTATGTTGTGCAACACCGCGGCTACAGGGAGGAAGATGGTGCCCTGTAGTCGGGGAGAGTGACCCTATCCACAGGTCGGAATGAAAGGTAAACGGTTGTTTGGGAACGACCCGACGGTGTTCCAAACGTGTGTGTTAGGTCTGCCTGGCCAGGTTAACAAATTTCGATTCGAATCGTCCGCTTCTCATGGTTTGGGACTGCTTGATCCCTTTGCCACACAGAGTAATAAGAGCAACATTATTATGATCAATCTTGATGTTTGACTAAAGTTCTACCATGGTTGGATAGGATTAGTTGCTTACATAGAATGGCTAATCAACTAGAATATGGGAAGCTAAAATGTGAAGTAAGGACCTACTCTTTATTGCTTTTCAGCAAAAAGGAAACCAGAGCATTACAAAACCTTGCATAGTCTAGCTAGGTGGGCTAAGTATACCCGTTGACGGTTAAGTCTTGCTGAGTATTAGAATACTCAGCCTTGCTGTTGAAACCTTTTTCAGGTATGAGTTTTGAGGACCAGATCGCTAGTCTGTCTTGGCCCTGCTCTTTGCCTCCTAGATGGTCCGTAGAATGGGATCCGTCTTCGGCCGACAATGACCCTGACGAGTGATACCTTGCTTGGTCTAGCTTGGTACCCTTTTGCGACGTGTTGTAGCCGTCGTGTTTTCTTTCCGCTGCTTAAACTCTGAACGTTAAAATTATGGCTTGTATAACTGTTTTACTAAGTTTGGATCTGTAATAAGTACTTTGAAACATGTTGTAATCACTACTTTGCCTGTGTTGTAAAATTATGGTTGTGATATCTCTGGACTCGCCTTCGTGCAGGGTATACTTGTTCGATCCGAGAACTGGTGGTTGTATCGGGACGTTACCCGACAGACCAAGAATTATTCCGTTTGAAGTGCGTTTGAGCCAGTGTTGCCTTTAAGGTGATGGTCAGCGCACTTGAGCCGGGATAATTCAAGTGGTTCTGCCACAGCAACATCTCCACATCTATCGAGGAACTCAGCGAGGAGGAGCACCAAGATTACTTGGTGGTCCGGGAGCACTTCAAAGCACAATTCTTGAAGGGATTCAAGAAAAATCAGCAAGGCTAGGTCATGAGAGTTCAAGACTTCGTGATGCCCTCCTTCACGCTCAAGAATAAGTAAGTCGAGGTAATAAGCGATGTAAGTACTTCATCTTCCGAATTATTTAGCCAATTATCATCTATTATGGATCAGAAGATTGCTGATATATATAAGCCCATGAATGATTTAAAAGATCAATTAGATATCATGAAAAAAGGCAAAGCTATAGATGATAATTGTGCTTTCCAAATTGCTAATTCATTGGCTGCGCCAGCATCTGTTCAGGAACCATTATACGGCATGCCGATGAACTATTTTGCAGGGCAAACATCACCATTGCAACTGGTACAGCTGAATATGGCTGAACCGGTCAGACCGGTGCGATGGTGGTTAGCCCAGTAACATCTACACTGAACACGTCTACTCCTTGCTCGGCAGCTCCTAGCCGAACCAATGAGATGACAAATTGTGTGCAGTCTTCTCCTTCACAGGAATCTGGTTCACCACATGAACCGATTTTTGTTAATGTACATGGAAATTCAGCGGGGCATGCACCGATAAGTTCGGTTCAGATGATGGTACAAGATGATCCTATAGAACATCGTCTTACTTCTGTAGCACAAGCATCCACGAGTGGTAGATGCGAAGCCGATCCCGCTAGGCTAAAAGAGGATCCGGCTAGTGCGATGAAAACCAAATTCGGTGTGGATATATGTAATTCTACATTATACCAAAAGCCATATCCTGCTGAATTTAATTTGGTTTCTTTTCCTAATGGTTGGTGTGTTCCTAATTTCATGAAATTTAGTGGTGATGATAATAGAGCACCGTGGGAGCACATTGACCAATATGTGTTACGACTTGGAAAAGCTGGTTTCTATGATGCTTTGCGCATTCGCTTATTTTCATTATCTTTGACTGGAACCACTTCTTCTTGGTTTTATTCATTGGCCCCGAATTTATTCAATCTTGGAATCAGTTAGAACGTAAGTTTCATGATCGTTTTTATAATGGGCACAATGAAGCTAAATTGTCAGATTTGGCATCGGTTAGGCAAGGCCAAGATGAGCCTGCTTCGGATTACTTCCAAAGGTTTAAAGATATAAAAAACCGATGCTTCAATTTAACGGTTTCTGAAAAGGAATTGGCTGATTTGGCTTTTGATTGTCTGCATTCTTATTTGAAAAAAGAACTCGAAGGCTTTGAGTACCACACTATTAATTATTTGCACATGAAAGTCTTGGGTTTAGAATTTAGACTCTAGAATGCAAAAGATACCCATAATACTCATCGGTCCATACATATTGATTGTAAATCTGATTCGGACGATGAGAAAAAGGAAATTGCGGAGTTCATATGGCCATCAAAAGCTAAGCCATGTTCGTGTTCATCGCTTGAGCCAATTCCGAAAAATCGGCAAGAACAAGTTTGTTTCACATTTGATGTTTCTAAGTGTGATCATATATTTGATGAATTGCTTAGAAGCGGAAACATCAAGTTGTCTCATGACATACCGTCACTTGAGGAGCTAAAGTGGCATGCATATTGCAAGTGGCATAATACTTTTTCTCATGCAACTAATGATTGCAATATCTTTCGTTGAAAAATCCAATCGGCCGTTAATGAAGGACGATTGGCAATGCATGAGGTAAAAGATGACAAGGCGTCATTCCCTGTCCCTACGATTGATTTGGATAATGTCAAGGTACTCATTCGGCCGAAACAAGCCGAAGGAGCAAAAGGGAAAAATGTTATTATTGGTGAGCCAAGGCCGAAAAATGTCAATGACAAGATTCAGGCTAGGGAAGTGACGATGGAGAAGACTCCTAATGGAAAGGAGTCGCTGAAGATTACTGTCAAAGCTTCAAGACCCGGGGGGCAAGAGAGTTGCTCATGAGACACGAGTCGGCCTGCTGCCTAGGCACGACCGGTCATACCGGTCACCTCAACCGGTCAGACCGGTCAGACAAAAGGCCGGCCCAGAACTTTCAAGCCTAAGCACCCGAAAGGAGGTACTCGGAAGGTTAATAAGTCAAAGGTGCAGGGGAGTTTTACAAAGCAGAAGCTCACCTTTGCTCAGCTACTAAACAAGTACACAAAGGCCGTTCCAAAAGATCGGCCACTAAAAAAAGAACCAAGTTCACCTCCGTGTCAAGGCAAGTGTTCTTCTCCTAGGGGAGACTCCAGCAAGCGTAGGGGTGATAGCACTACAGTGTTCCCTCCTCAGAAGGTGTATGCTACTATGACGTGGGCGTCACCGGCATCGGGTTTTTCTTGTCCTACATGGGAGTATGAAGGAATTTGGATGTATTGTTATCCGATGCTATACCCACCATCTCACCATAGGGAGGAGGATCACAGAAGGCCTGTATTCAGTAAGGTTTCACGACCAGTGCACGACCGATTGGGATCCCACCAATTAGGTCAGGGCGGCAGCTTGCACCGGTCAGACTGGTCGCCACTGACCGGTCAGACCGGTCTCATCAGAGGCCGGGCAAAGTTCATTCTCCAAGACAGGTTTATCGTGTCAAGGAGAAGAAAGAAGAGGTACAACTCACTATTGATCCAGAGAAAGCTAAAGCCGATGATGTTGTGCAAATCGGCAATATCGAAGTGGTTGTCAAAGATGCGAGTACAAGACCGATGATTTTTTGGTAAATCGGTCAATCCTTCTGTCCAAAGGCCGATCATGGCTAATGATCATGAGGCCAGCAGCAGTAGTTCAACATCAAGATACTTTCAACCAAGATGGTGTCCTCCAGGGTTGACTCGTACTCAAAGGAGGAAGCTGCAGCGTCTACGTGCTCAGGAGAAGAAGGAGCAGGAGTTCAAGAGGCTGAGGGACAACCAATTCAATCACTACAGATCAGTGGTCCCTCAGGGCAAGGTATGGTGGGTCAAAGCAGTTGACCAGCCAGCACGACCAGTCGAACCGCCTCAGGCGACCGGTCGGACCGGTACAAGCGACCAGTCTAACTGCCCAGAGCAACCGGTCAGACCGATTGAGGTTGCAACAGAATAGAAAGCCGAATTGGCAATGCTTGTTTCGGCTTCTTGCGATGGAGAAACAGCGCTAGCATTCTTGGTACAAGACAATGAGGAGCTAGTGGATCGTGAGGCTACACCAAAAGCGTAGCAATATGGAGCTCAACGACATTTAAGTGCTCGGGGGGCAAAATATTGGCAAATAATAATTTACCTCATGAAGTTTCTATGCAACAGATCAGTTTGCAAGGGGCTCTCAAGACTTTGATTATGTATTTGAGGTCTTGAGCTGGTTGAAAATTGCAACATCAGCAGATAAAAGCCGAATTATAAGTTTTTCAATTCGAGTTAGAAAATTGGCAAACTGTTTGTAATAAGGCATATTGATGTTCTTACTTCTAATCTTTGGTCAAAGAATGAAATTGGACTTACCTGGGGGGCAGAACAGCAAGAGGCCTTTGAAAAGATCAAGGTTTATTTGTTTTCACTACCTATGCTCAAGGCACCTAGGAGAGGGGTTCCTTTCAGGCTTTATGTGGCTGCTGAAGACAAGATCATTGGGGCTGTTTTGACTCAAGAAACCGAAGACAAGGGGTATGTCATCACTTATATGAGCCGATGACTTATTGATGCGGAGACAAGTACTCACATAATAGTATGTCAGACCGATGTGCTCAAGCATATGTTGAGTATGATTTGGCTTGTGCACCTTTGAGATCTATGAGAGAACAAATCATAGCGGATTTTATTGTTGAGCATCGGATTAATGATAAGCATAATTTGGAAGTCGGCTATGTTACTTGCACACCATGGAAATTATATTCCGATGGATCGGTTTGTGATGATGGATAAGGAATTGGTGCTTCTCTTATTTCTTTGAATGGTGATATTTTTGAGTTCTCAAACCGATCAAAAGAGCATTGCACAAATAATCAAGTTGAGTATGAAGCGCTCTTATTTGGCTTGGAATTTCTGCAATCTATGGGCGTGAAACATGTTGAAGCCTTTGGTGATTCACTTCTGATGGTGCAGCAAGTATTCAAGGTATGCTAATGATGCAATGTATATTTAAATGCATATCGTGACAAGTGCCTCGATATTATTTCTTCCTTTGATGAATTTGTTATAAGATATATACCAAGAGAAGAGAATGGACATGCTATTGCTCTAGCTAAGCAAGCATCTGGCTAAGTAATTGTGAAGAAATATTTTCATATTCATAAGCCGATATAAACGAAAGCTGAGTTGCAGGTTCTGGACGAACCGGTCCGACCGGTTGATGCAACGGTCTGACCGCCCAGACTGGTCTGACCGGTCTGACCGCCCAGACTACTAGAAACACCAATTCGTCTATGCAAGGTGATTCATCACTAAAGCCGAAGATCAGGATTGGAGGATTCATGTAACCTGTCTAAAGATCCTGGTCGTGGTGCAGAAAGGGATATTCGGCGGATAACACTGAAAACATTTTAGTCGATGATAAGCTCTATCATTGAAAAGCCGACGATCTATTTTTTAAATGATTGAGCTCGGATCAGGCCAGGGTTGCCATGGGCAAAATTCATGAAGACATTTGTGGTACACATCAATCGGCTCCCAAGATGAAGTAATTGTTTAAAAGAGCCGGTTTGCGTTAGTTTACCATGATGTCTGATTGTTTCAAGTAGTATAAAGGGGTGTGAAGAATGTCAGCGGTTTGATGCCCGCTGTGATGATACATCCTATTATCAAATCATGGTCGTTCCGAGGTTGAGGATTGGATTTCATTGTTTAAAATAATCCTCCATCTTCAAAGAGGCATTGCTTCGTGTTGGTGGTTACAGATTATTATACTAAATGGACCGAAGCAGTTCCTTCGAAGGACATGATTCACAACCGAAATAGCACATACTCAGGCCTGTCTCACCTACACAAGTTGACATAGCCGATATATGATATTGGCCTTCAAAGCAAGACATGATTGGTGCGTAGGTGCTTCTCGTTGTTCAAGTGCATTTTTGGGCTTTGAGATATGTTTCTTGGTACGCAAGCTTTACCAAGAAATATGGGGGCATATGTTGACACTCAAAATTGGCACGATGAAGGTTTTCTGGACAATCTGGGCAGACCGGTCAGACCTCTATCTTAAACCGGTCAGACCAGTCTAGACAAGTTTGTCAAATTGCAAATTGGACAGCACTATTGCGTAGATCTCGTCGAGACGATCGAAATACATATATAGAACGTCCAATTTGGAGTCCGGATGAGGGAGTTATTCCTCCCGGAAGACCTGCACCCCGGTCTGAGCGGTCAGACCGGTCCAGAGACCGGTCAGACCAGTCCGAAATGCCCAGTCCGAGTTAGGAGTTGTATTTTGACACTGGATTTGATAGGATTCCGACTCCTAACGGGTACAGACCTCCCCACCCTATATAAATGAAGGGCCACGGCCGATTGAGAGTAATCCCAATCGATTCAACAACTCATACCCTACTTTTTATCTCCAAACCCTAGCTTTTCCAACCCCTTCTGCTGTTCTTCGCTCATCTCTACGGCGTTCGAGGATGTTCTGAGTGGCCTGCCGACCTCAGAGCAACCCTAGATCCACGAGCTCTGACGGGGTCCCTCCCGAGCTCGAGATCCTAGGTTTTCACCGTCTCCCTGGAGCGCCGGTCTGACCAGTCTGCATATCTGGTCTGACCGGTCTGCGCAGAGAGGATGCTGGTGCTGATTGTTTTGACGATCTTGCTGCGCGTTCTAGCGCATTTGAGTGTGTGACTAGATTTTGTGTCAACAGCAGAAAATGGAAAAGACCTTCCTGCAACTGCCACCACAATGTCCAAAATGGAGAAGAAAGAATTATGTGGATTCTTGCATAAAGAATTATGTGGATTCTTGCATAGCATCAAATTTCCCTCAGGATACAGTTCCAACTTTGCCAGGCTTATCAACATGAAAGAACTTAAGCTCAATTTTGCCATGATGAAGTCTCACAACTGTCACATGCTTATGACATCATTACAAGATGTAGCAATTAGGAATGTGCTCCCTGTTAAGTTTTGTGAGACAATTATGAGCCTGTGCTTCTTCTTCAATGCCATAGAGCAAAAGGTCATTGATGATGAGTCGCTACCAGCTCTAGAGAGACGGATACATGAGACACTTTGTCTAATGGAGGCCTTCTTCCCTCTGACGTTTTTTGATATTATGGTTCACCTCATGATTCACCTTGTAAAAGGAGATACACTACCTTGGCCCCTCTTACCTCCACTAGATGTTTCCTTACGAGAGATTCATGGATATCCTAAAGTCATTCGTAAGTAGTCGTATATATCCGGAGGGAAACATTATCAGCCGATACGTGACCGAGGAGGCTATTGAGTGGTTGATGAGTTACTTGGATCTAGATATCCCAATTGGAGTGCCTCATTCAAGACATGATAGGAGGTTGGCTGGGGTTGGGACTCTAGGGAAGAAGACTACGAATCCGGAATGGAAATCATACGATCAAGCCCATTTTCTTGTCCTAGAACGTATGGAGGTGGTTAAGGCATATGTACTCGAGCACAAACAACTTCTAGTACAACAAAATGCTGAGAGAGGTGATGCTTGAGTTGCCAAGAAGCACATGAAAGAGTTCAACAATTGGTTCAAAGACCGTGTGACACGAAGCGATGTATCGACTGATGTGATTAAGAAACTAGTTGCAGGCCTTGTGATGACATATGAGGCTTATGATATCAACGGATACACATTTTACACAGTAGAGTAGGACAAGAAAAGCATCTACCAGAATAGTGGGGTCCACATTGATGCTTATGATAACAACATGCAAAAGGCCCCATACTATGGTCAAATAGAGGAGATATGGGAGCTTAACTACCTGGGATTCAAGTTTGCCCTATTCAAATGTCGATGGGTTCAAGGGACACAGGGAGTGACATGGGACAAGAATGGATTTGTCAGCGTTGATCTTCATAAGGTTGGGCACAAAACATAACCCTTTGTCCTGGCAAAAGATGTGCAACAAGTGTTTTATGTGTCTGATACTGGGAGGACGATAAGGAATATTGTTATATTGAGATCCAAATTCATTGCACAAGAAAAGGCTGACTTCTGATGGAGCGAAGCGGAAGCCCGTCGCCGGGAGGCTTGGCGGAGCCCAGCGGTCCGGTTCATATACCCTTTAGGGTTTGCTCCTTGTTGATTATTCCTCTTGTAAGCCGCCGTTAGGCGTTGTAAATACACACCCGATATAGTGAAGATTTGTTGGCTGGCGCCCGTGGTTTTTACCCTTCTACATTGAAGGGGTTTCCACGTTAAATCCTCGTGTCTCTTGTGGTTGATTTCGTTGTTCTTCATCGTTTATTCGCCGCCGCTTCTAAGAGAAGGATCGTTGGGGTGCAAATTATAGTCTATGAGGAGGAGTTTAATATGAAATCACTCATTTCGCAACTTGTGAACTTCCCCGCCTAACTGCCGATGATAAGACTCCGTACCTGCGCACCGACCATAACGAAAAAAATCCGTGTGGGGTCAAAGTCAGGCCATGGACGTGGACGTGGACGTAAAGAAACCTAGCTAAATGACAATGTATGACAATGTATTTTTGATGTAATATATATATATATATCAATGTCTTTTTGATGTGAAAATACAATGCATTATACTTATTGGATTCCATTAGTTCAACAAGTTGATTTATATACCGACTTTATGATCAAGCAACCAAGAATTTTTATTTCTATTGAAGTATTAAACTCGTGACCATATCTTTTCCTTCTTGATCAATATACCAATGAACTAACAATCTTTACTCATTCACATAAGCAAGCCATCATTGATACCAAATAAAAGCCCTTGCAACTTTGTCGAGTTTGCTTTTTCATTCTGCTTGCCCTTTCTTTAATTTGAGATAGTATAATTTTGGTATAGTTATTTGCAATGAGACCTATCTGAAACTTATCAAACTCATTAGTTCTTTATTTGTGTTGTCATTCAACCACCATAACCCACAGGGGGGCCTAGATGAACTTTCGGTACTCCTGTTCATGAGACCTCTTCCTTCTCCCTCAGCTATTTCTTTGCATCCCCATTGCTGAAGATCCTGCTCGGGATAGCGGGCTGAAAGTGATCTAGGCCCTAAGTGGGTTTTGGTGATAAATGACAAAAACACATGTACATTTAATAGTGTAATTAAGCATGTGTGCAGGTGATGAGGTTGAACAGGTAAATCAAATGACGATGCATGACCCCTCGAAAAAGGAATGAAAAGGCGGTGCTCAAGCATACTCACAAAATTAGATTTTCTATTTGAAATTTGAGTATAGGAATGCCGTACTATCAAGAGGGACTTGGTTCAAAGGTTTTGATCTAGAACATGTGCTCAAGAGAACCTAGAAAAACATATGTGAACCATAGACACCACTCAAAAGAACAAAACCTGAGTTTTATCCTGCCAAACCTGGATACTCCGGGTATAGGACCGGGTACTCTGGACCCTGTTGCCCGGAGTCTCCGGATGCCCTGTTCAGAGTAAGAAAACATGCTAGCTCGGAGTTTCCGGGCTTATACCCGGAGTCTCTGGGTAACCCTGACCCAACGGCTAGTTTTTAGGTGGAGAGGTATAAATACCCCTCCATACCCCTTCAGCCAACTCTCTTGCCAAGATTACGAACTGAACACACACCCAAACAAAAAGAGAGCTCTCACACTCCCCTTTCTTCATTCTTGAGTGATTTCTTTTGGGGATTTGAGTGAGAGTCAAGCAAGAGCAAGGATTCGTGCTAGTGAGCCTCATTCCCATCTCTTGAGCACTTGGTTTTGGTCAAGCCTGCGGATTTCAAGTTTGTTACTCTTGGAGCCTTGTGCTCCTAGACAGCTAGGCGTGCTTGTGATTGCTCAACCGCGATTATGAGCAACTTAAGAAGTTTGTAAGCTTCATTCCTCGTCGAGGAATCCATAGTAAGTGACCTTGGGCTTGAGAGGTGATCTCTCCCTTGGGAGAGGAGTTAAGGGATTCTTGAGTGCCATCTCTTGAATCCTTCCTCAACGGAGACGTAGCACCTTTGGGTGTGAACTTCGGGAAACAAATCTCTGTCTCTCTTGAGTTGTTTACTTGATTTCATTACTATTTTCTTGTAAGAACACTTTTCTAGGGTTTGAGCTCGATCTACTCATTTACAAGTTTCTAGCGCAAACCAACATGTGAATCTTCACTTATAGGAACCCCTGGTACTTGTATCTTTGCTCGATCTACGTTTCCCTTTCAGATTCTAGTTGTTTACATTCAGTAATTTCATACCCGGAGTCTCTGGGCAAGAGCTCCGAATTCTCCGAACACAAAACCCAGAGTTTCCGGGCTTATACCCGGAGTTTCCGGGCTTATACCCGGAGTTTCCGGGCTGACTCTATGACTGACAATTTTAAAGTGTTCTTTTAGCTATAGATTGCCTATTCACCCCCCTCTAGGCATCTTAAGATCCTTTCAATTGGTATCAGAGCAAGGATCTCCGTGTTTGAGCTTAACCGCTTGGAGAATAAAGGAAGATGTTGGGGGAACACTCTCCCAAAAGTCCTGTTGATCCGACGGGTGAAGATGACAAGGACAAGAACAAGCATGATGATGGAAAACCTGAGAATGAGAAATAAGATGAGTCAAACGGCTCAAAAGGCAAGAACAAGAAAAACAAGAAGGATGATGGCGACTCGGAATCAAGTGATGACAAGATGTCATATAGAGAATGGAAGGCATGGAAGAAGGAGAAAAAGTTGAAGAGCAAAAAGAAGAAGAAAGCTAGCTCCAAGATTGTGATTGACTCAAGCGATGACTGGGATTCCAACCACAAGCGAAGATCATTTCGCAATTCTAGCAAGAGTGAGTCATCAAGAGACAAGAAGAAACTTGAGTATCACCGTGTGTCTCATGATTATACATTCCAACTTCCTAGTGACCATGGTGCATCAATTCATATGGGAAAACCTCCTTTCTTTGATGGAACCGGATATAATCAATGAAAAACAAAGATGTTTGGCTACTTGAATGCAACTCACAAGGATCTATGGAAAGTTATGGAAGTTGGATGTGAAATTCCGGATGAAGATGAGACTCCAACACCTTTGCAACAATATGAACATCCTCCACACATCCGTCAGCCCGAAAGAGTTTGACAAGATAGAGTATGCACCAACCGCAAAGGATGATTGGGACACTCTCCAAGTCAACCATCAAGGCTCAAGAAAGGTTCGTGAGTCAAGAATCAAGACATTAGAAGATGAACTAAGCCTTTTCTCTATGAGAAAGGATGAGAGTGTCAAGAAAATGTACAATAGGATGAAGAAGATCACCAATCAAATCAAGTCACTTGGTGGTGACAAATGGGGTGATCGTAAGATTGTGGACAAGCTCTTGACTATGTATATGGCTAGGGATGTAACTCTACCTAGCTTGATTAGAGCCGAACGTGGATTCAAGCACTTCACCGCCGAAAATGTTCTTGGAAGAATTGGAGCTCATCATGATCAACCTAGAAGAGACAAGATAAATCAAGATTTGGTCGAGCTTCAAGAGAAAGCGGCTAAGAACAATGGCATAGCACTATAGGCAAGCTCCAAGGGCAAAGAAAAAGCAAATCAATCATCCAAGGATGAAGAATCTAGCCATGAAGATGATGATGAGCTTGATGATGAGCAAATGACTTTGTTTATCAAGAACTTTAGAAGAGTCTTAAGAAAGGGCAACTTCCAGAACTATGGCAAGAACAAGGGGAAGTATGAACAAAGAAGAAGATCCAACAAGCCTTGTTTTGGGTGCAAGAAACTTGGACATTTCATTGTGGATTGTCCGGAAGAGAAGAAAAAGAACAAAGATGACAAAGAAGGCTCTTCCAAGAAAAAAAGACCAAGATACAAGAAACAAGCCGGTGAAGCTCACCTTGGTCAAGAATGGGATTCTCAAGAAGAAAGTGAATTCGAGAATGAAAATGTTGCCACCATGGCATTCAAGGCTTCTCCTCATCATTCCACTAAATTATTTGAAGATCTCACCGATGAGGAGGATCAAGATCCAATCATATGTCTTATGGCCAAGAATGTGAAGGTAAACTCTCCAAACTCATCGGATGATGAATTAGATGAGGAAGATGAAGTTGCTAGTTTAATTAGCCAATTTGGTAAAAAGGGTGCAATTAAAATAATGAAACTAATGATGAAAATGGATGAGTTAGAAGAAACTCTTGAATCTCAAGAGGAATTGCTTAGGCTTGAGAGAGAAACCTCTAAAACTCCTGACAAGGACCTTGCCTATGAAAGGAAGGAAAACAAGAGGATTAAGGAATCTCTCAAGACCAATGATAACATTCTTCTTGAGGTAAGAGAGTTGCTCACTAGTGAAAAGGAAAAAGTGAATGACTTAACCAAGAAATACTCCTTGGTAGAGGACACAAACGCTAACTTGAGAAGTGAAAATGTGAAACTTCAAGAGAGCTTTACAAGCTTACACAAGGCACTTGAAGTTGAACACAACACTACTCATGAGAGCTACTCAAAATCTAGTGAGAAATTTAGTTCATCCATTCCATCAACAAGTAATGGTTGTGCACGCTATTATAATATTGATATTCAAACTTGTGCTACTAACCATGTTGAGATGAATGCCATGAAGAATAAAATTAGTAGGCTCACCCAATTATTACAAGATTCAAGTGAGCAATCATCCAAAACAAATCCCGACTCAAGGGTAGGTGAGTTTGAGAAGTATACCAAGGGATTTGGCTCAAAGTACATGAGCTAGTTTGGATTTAAGAAGGGCAAAGGCCTTGGTAAAGATGAACAAGGCATTCCACAATCCATTCTATTTGTCAAGAACAACAAGACCGCCGCTTTGGGAGCAAATTGGGGTCTTGTGAACATGACTACTCACATCCGCAAGGGAGAAAAGAAGAATCAAGCATCAAGTCATGTTAAGTTCATCAAGAGAGGAACTACATGTGATGAGGGTGCCAAGATTATAGTATCCTCATCTAAGCAAGACAAGTTCGAGACCTCAAGGAAGTCACAAACACAAGAACCATCTTCACATGTATCCTTTTATGCGAATTTTGTGTTAACTAGAAACCACTGTGGTAAAATAGTTGCTAAATTTGTTGGTCCCCGCACGTTTTGCACTAAAGTAAAAAGTTGTGTGTGGGTGCCTAAGGTGCTTGTGACTAACGTGTTAGGACCCAAGTATTGTTGGGTACCCAAAAGAAAAGAGTAACCTTGTTTTGTAGGGATACTCCTCCGGTGGATCAACTTGGGTGATCGATAGTGGATGTACAAATCATACGACTGGAGAAAGGAGTATGTTTGATTCGTTGACAAAGTCAAGTGGCAATCACTACATCACATTTGCTGGTAATGAAAGAGGAAAAGTGCTTGGAACCGGTAACATTACTTTAAACTCACAATTTAATCTCTCAAAGGTTCTTTTAGTTGATACACTTGGGTACAATTTGTTGTCCATTTCACAACTTTGTGACTCGGGCTTCAATTATCTTTTTACTAATGAGGGTGTGTCCGTCATTAGAAGAAGCGATGACTCCGTTACTTTTAAGGGTGTGCTCAAAGGAAAGTTATATCTTGTGGATTTTTCACAAGAGAAAACTCAACTTGACACATGTTTGGTGGCAAAGTCTAGCTTGGGTTAGTTATGGCATCGCCGACTAGCTCATGTTGGGATGAGAAATCTCAACAAGCTTCTAAAGGGGGATCACAATCCTAGGACTAACAAATGTTTCCTTTGAGAAAGATCGTGTGTGTAGTGCTTGCCAAGCGGAAAAACAAGTTAGTGTTCCACATCCATCAAAGAGCATCGTCACCACCATCAAGCCATTCGAGCTTCTCCACATGGATCTCTTTGGGCCGGTGGCTTACATAAGCATTGGTGGTAACAAATATGGTTTTGTCATTGTTGATGATTATTCTCGTTTCACTTGGGTATTCTTTTTGCATGACAAAAGCGTAGTACAAGAAACATTCAAGAAATTTGCAAAGAGAGCTCAAAATGAGTTTGAAACCAAGATCAAGAAAGTAAGAAGTGACAATGGTACCGAGTTCAAGAACACCAACATAGAAGAGTATCTTGATGAAGAGGGAATTGGTCATGAGTTTTCGGTACCATACACACCTCAACAAAATAGAATTGTTGAGAGGAAGAATAGAACTCTCATAGAAGCCGCAATAACAATGCTTGATGAATACAAGATCTCGGATCAATTTTGGGCGGAAGCAATCAATACAGCATGTCATGCAATCAACCGCCTCTATCTTCACAAGATTTAAAAAAGACGGCATATGAGCTACTTCTTGGTAAAAAGCCAAATGTGTCATACTTTAGGGTCTCCGGGAGTAAGTGTTTCATTCTAAACAAGAAAAGCAAAACTTCCAAGTTTGCTCCTAAAGTAGATGATGGGTTTCTTCTTAGTTACGCCTCAAATGCTCACGGCTATCGCATCTTTAACAAAACCTCCGGTTGCGTTGAGATTGCGTGTGACATGACATTTGATGAATCTAATGGCTCTCAAGGAGAGCAAGTTGATGATGTTGTAGGATTGGAAGAATCATCAAGTAATGCAATCAAGAAGCTAGCCATTGGAGAGATAAAGCCTCAAGAACAAGAGGATCAAGATGAGGATGTGATGGTGTTTCCAAGATCATCAAGAACACATTCCACAGAGCATTCCGGAAACTCCAGAAATCAAGCCGGAGACTCCGGGTCTCAAATTCGGTCTAACCGGAAAGAGGACCGAAGTATCCGAGATATGGATCAAGAACCACCATCCTATCATCAAGATCAACCTCAAGTTGAAGAAGAGGCTCAACAAGTTCAACAACAAATGCAAGTTCCACACCCAAGAGTACATCAAAATATCCAAAAGGATCATCCGGTGGACAACATCCTTGGAAGGATAACGAATGGGGTAACTACTCGTTCTCGTTTGGCTACCTTTTGTGAACATTACTCGTTCGTTTCTTCCTTGGAGCCATTAAATGTAGATGAGGCCTTGGATGATCCGGATTGGGTAATGGCCATGCAAGAGGAGTTGAACAACTTCACTCAAAATGAAGTCTGGTCCTTAGTAGAAAGACCCAAGCAAAATGTTATAAGGATCAAGTGGGTCTTTCAAAACAAGCAAGATGAAAACGGCGTGGTAACAAGAAATAAGGCAAGGTTGGTTGCTCAAGGATTCACGCAAATCGAAGGTTTGGATTTTGGTGAGACTTATGCTCCCGTAGCTAGGCTTGAGTCAATTCGTATTTTACTTGCCTATGCTACTCACCATGATTTCAAGCTATATCAAATGGATGTGAAAAGTGCGTTTCTAAATGGACCAATTTTCGAATTGGTATATGTTGAGCAACCACCGGGCTTTGAAGATCCCAAGTTTCCAAACCACGTCTTCAAGCTCCATAAGGTGCTCTATGGGCTAAAGCAAGCTCCTAGAGTATGGTATGAATGCCTTAAGGATTTTCTCTTGAGGAAAGGCTTTGAGATAGGCAAAGCCGATCATACTCTTTTCACTCGCAAAGTTGATAAAGATATCTTTGTGTGCCAAATATATGTTGACGACATTATATTTGGAGTAAAATGCACTAGAGGTCCACCAACTTGTAAGGGTGTGTCATTTAGGTCCATGAACTTCAAAAATGCATTTTTAGGTTCATCAACTTATAATTTGTGTCACTTAGGTCCATAAACTTTGAAAGCACATGTCCATAAACTCTGAAAGTGCATTTTTGGGTCCATAAACTTGTAATTTGTGTCACTTAAGTCCATAAACTCCAAAAGTGCATTTTAGGTCAATGAACTTTTATCCATGAGCAGTCGTGTGGCTATAGACGCACCCACAAAGGTCGCCTCAATATCGAGTATCTTTAATCCCCTCATCGAGAACCAATCTGGGTTGTTCTAAGTCTAACATCGTCGCAAGATTTTCACCACAAACACCTAGTGCCACCTTATCCTGCCACCCGCGCCACAGAGGACATAATATCCCCTGGTTTCCTACCACGGTACACATATTTTTTAGTACCTCTGTGACCTACTCCACCTTTTCCAAACCATCACCCCTCCTCATCACCCAAGTATGGGGTCAAACTAAGTTCTAGAACTCAAAAATAGCGGTCTGTAAGCTCCATTTGAATCCTAATACATGTCAATAACCGACAAAATAAGTCTTACTTCCCTCCTCTCTCCTCTCCCTATGCACTTGATTATAAATCGAGGCTCCAATTTCACCCTTCTGGCGAAACTCTAGCAACGTGTGCACACCTTGTAAATTCATGTTGCTACGATATCAGTGCATGAAGACTAGATGGAGGGGTATGGACCTACGTGACAAAAATTACAAGTTTATGGACGTAGGAATGGACTTTTAAAGTTTGTGGACCTAAGTGACACAAATTACAAGTTTATGGACCCAGAAATGCAATTTCAAAGTTGATGGACCTAAATGACACCCTCTTACAAGTTGATGGATCTCTGGTGCATTTTACTCTTATATTTGGCTCTACTAATCAAACTTGGTGCGAGGATTTTAGTAGGATTATGACAAGAAATTTGAGATGTCCATGATGGGCGAGTTGACCTTCTTCCTTGGATTTCAAATCAAATAACTCAAGGATGGCACTTTCATTAGTCAAACTAAGTACACCAAAGATATGCTAAAGAAGTTTAACATGGAAGATGCCAAGCCCATCAAAACTCCAATGCCTACACAGGGACATCTTGATCTCAACGAAGAAGGAAAGGCCGTGGATCAAAAGGTATATCGCTCCATGATTGGATCTCTTCATTACCTTTGTGCATCTAGGCCCGATATTATGCTTAGTGTGTGCAAGGTTTCAAGCTAATGTCATTTGATGGCTGTTAAAAGAATTTTGAGATATTTAGTTTTCACTCCTAACCTTGGCTTGTGGTATCCCAAAGGCTCATCTTTCGACTTACTTGGCTATTACAATTCGGATTATGCCAGTTGCAAAGTAGATCGAAAGAGCACTACGGGGACTTGTCAATTTCTTGGCCGGTCCTTGGTAGCATGGAGCTCTAAGAAGCAAAATTCGGTCGTTTTGTCCACGGCGGAGGCTGAATATGTCGCTGCCGGTGCGTGTTGTGCACAACTCTTGTGGATGAAGCAAACTTTGAGTGACTTTGGTTGTCATTTTAGTGCGATTCCTCTCTTGTGTGACAACGAGAGTGCAATCAAACTAGCAAACAACCCGGTGCAACACTCCCGAACAAAGCACATAGATATAAGACATCACTTCTTACAGGATCATGAGGCTAAGGGAGATATTGTTTTATAACATGTAAGCACCGATGGGCAACTTGCTGATATCTTTACTAAGCCTCTAGATGAGCAAAGGTTTTGTGCTTTGAGGAGTGAGCTAAATATTTTGGATTCTCGTAACCTAGCTTGAACTCTTGTACATACTTGTGTGAAACTAGTATAGGATCTTTTGGAAAGAAATTTCAATTCAAAACAAAGCATGAAAGTTTGGATTTTCACTTTAATTACTTGAGATCATTGTTCTTATGGATTGATTGTCGGCTGGTCTCAAGTTAAGTAATTTTGTCTCACACCATTAGATCTTCCATCAAAATCTATCATATCAAGTCCAAAGTTCAAATAGATCAAGTCTTATTTTTCCATATATGCTCAGTGTCAGGGGGAGCCGGAGTCTCCAGCCGAGGGCCCGGAAACTCTGGAGAGTCCGGATACTCCTGCCCTGAGTCCGGATACAACGGACGGTAAAAACCTCGTATATATACAGCAGGGGGTCGGGGTGAATGTAGGATCAAGAACACCGACTAGAGGGGGGGGTGAATAGGCGGTTTAAAATCTAAAGCCAACAACACTAGAGAAATTTAATTAGTAACAAAGAAAAGCCCTATGTCATGCTATTACTATCTCTAGATGGGTTTGCAACCTAGGGTGACAAGATACAAATCAAGCTCTAGTAAAGTAAATTGCTCAAAGTAAAAACAAGAATTAAAGTGAGCAAGAGAAGTAACCAAGCTTGACACAAGAATTTATCCCGCGGTGTCGATGACTTACCGGTCACCCCTAATCCATGATGAGGTGGATTCCAAGAATCAACTGCTCCTCTATCAAGAACCTCTTGATCTTGAGCCAACTTGAATCAAGGAACCGCTCCACACCTCGATTCCACTAGAGTTGCTCTTCACCACTCCGGTAAGGTGAGCACAAGACCTCTCACAACCGAAATCGGGGCTCCTCAACAATCTCCTTGGAGGAGCTTCACGAAATCCTCTTCTCCAAGCCGTCTAGGGAGCGGCAACTCCCAAGAGTAATAAGTCGATGACGCTTGCTTGAAGTTTCCCTAGTGCCACAAAGCTCAAACTCTTGATGCAATGCACTAGAAAGCCCTCACACTCTCAAGAATGCAATCTCTAAGCAAGTGTGTGTGAAAGAGGGATGCCTTAGCTCTATAGTGTCAAGTATGCAGTCCAAATGGCCAAGAGAGACACCCAATGGCCGGGCATTGGGTATATATAGACATCCCTTCAAAAACTAGCCGTTACACTCTTTTCTGCGAAGTCACGAACCGTCCGCGGTTCAAAAACTGGACCGTCCGCCATTATAAACCAGTGAGTCAGAGTGCATTTAATGTGTGTCAGAACTACCCGTTACAGCCCTGGCGGACCGTCCGCGCCCAAGGGGCGGACCGTCCGCAGTTATGTGTTCCACACCACCAGAGACGAACATCGTCTCTGGTACAACTTTGAAAAAGGCCGGCGGACCGTCCGCTGTTCATCCTTGAAACCCACCAGAGACAACAATGTCTCTGGTATAAACTGTAAAAAAACCGACGGACCGTCCACGCCCCAGGGGCGGACCGTCCGCCGCACAGATCATAGCCTCAACCAGAGAAAACACCCTCTCTGGTATAAAATGAGTTAGAGCTGCGGACCGTCCACCCACCTGGGCCGGACTGTCCTCCAGTCACTTCTAATTTCCACCAGAGCCAAACATGCTCTCTGGTACGAGTGCGGACCGTCCGTGCCCGAGGGAGCGGACTGTCCGCGCTTGTGCAGTCAGCTCTGAAAATTGTTCTTTTTCAAAACTTGTCAAAGCGTCGTTAGCCCTCATGCATGCACCTAGACATTTTGAGCAAAATGGCACTAAAGACCCGTCAAGCACGAGTGCTCGACCCCTCTTGATAGTATGGCTATCTATCCAACAAATCCGGTCACTTTTCATCCACTAAACACCTTGTGACCGATAAAATACAAAATCTCTATTTTATACCTTTGCCTTGAGCCCGAGCTTTGCTCATCATCTCCAAAACTCCACATGTTTACAACCAAATCTCTTTCATCCGTGGATCAACCTATACTCATTATCTCAAATGAAATCGTTAATCCACAAACCGTTGTCATTAATTACCAAAACTCGAATTAGGGGCCTAGATACTTTCAGTGAACCGGTCACTCTCCTTTTCTTTCTACCGCCGGCGCCGCCCCTCTTCCTCTCTTCTCCTCCATACTCGTCCTTGGGGAGATTTCCATCTTTCCACAACTCAAAGCTTGTGAATCTTTGAAGGAAGGTTATTCCCCTCTCCGGAATCTCCGGGGAGGCCTCGGATTTGAAGTTCCCGCACTCTCAATGGTCACAAAGATACTTTGAACTTCGAATCGCCCGATCTCTCAATGCCATAGGTTTTTAGGAATGATCTTTGGGCCATCTCTTCCTAGCATGTGTAGGGTCTATTGTCTCGAATTTCATACAAATCCCATGGCCAAATCCTTGTTTTTGAAACCTAGGGTTTC
The DNA here is from genome assembly GCF_016808335.1 of Panicum virgatum. NCBI lineage: Eukaryota > Viridiplantae > Streptophyta > Magnoliopsida > Poales > Poaceae > Panicum > Panicum virgatum. The sequence continues at coordinate 33,938,578 of NC_053147.1, read as the reverse complement.
GGAGTAGGTTTGTCCGGATACTCCGGATATATGCCCAGATACTCCGGACCCTCTGGGTCGGAGTCTCCGGGGCTATACCCGGAGTCTCCGGACTATTGACATCCTAGCACATCTTTATCATTCCAAAACATATCCAATCCATCCTGATCTTGATCATATTCATATCCTTTAGGTATGGTGAGGTTGCGTGCTGGAGAAACAAAGGAGGAAGCCGGGCAAAGGAGACAAAAAGCGTCGCCATGATCCTAGATCTCAAGATGATGTGCCTCCTCCAAATCCACCTCAACGGGAACTGCGTCCCTGTCGTCGTCCCGGCAAAGAATCCGCCGGAAGCAGCTCACAAGCGAAGGAGCCGAGGAAAGCTCCATATATCATGCAAGGCAGACCTGCTCCTCCTCCATCTCGTGCCAATCCAACGAAGCAAGGGATAGCTCATGATATCTATCCTAGCACTCCACCACGTCTGCAAGTGGAATTCACACTTGAGCAGCGATCCTATCCAGGGTGTCCAAGACTCACAAGACCCCAACTTGTACCAGGATTCACAGTTGAAATGGCCAGAAACTATTACAAGCAGGATGTGGCTCTCAGAGAAGCCCGCAAGCAAGATGTATACAAGTTTGAGAAGTGTGAGGGGCTTGAAAGGTGCTTTTGGTGCAAACTTCATGAAGACTTCTATACGTCAGTTGTGATGAGAAAGTCCAGTGCACCTATTGTGCCATGCAAATATGTGGATTGGAAGCACTATGAGGATATGAATGATCCTTTCTTCAATGAAGCCATTGCAAAGTGCAAGGAAATGGGGTTGTATGACATCATGGGTTTTAGGTATAATTGGAATGAGGAGATCTTGGCACAATTTCACTCCTCTTTATATTATGATGAAAGAAAGATGGCTTTCTTCTGGACCACACAGGGGGCGAAGTATGGAGTGAACTACATGACCTTCTCTAGGATTCTTGGTCTCGGGTCAAAGGATGAGAAGCGTGATCCTATTCATGTTGAGCAACAACTCAAGCCATATCAGTTGCCAACTCTATTCTACAATCCTTATTGGGCTCAGAAAGGAAATGCAAGCACTCTCTTGCCAGTCTATTATATTATGAATCAATTATTTAGGGCCACCATTGATGTAAAGGATGGAGATCCAGCTGCACTCAGGTACTATGCAGTTAATCTTCTAGCTCGCACTATGCCTGGTGGTAGACCCTTTTGCATCATGGACTTTATTTGGAATGAGCTGAGAAGGACTATGGTTGAGACAAAGAAGTCGCTCCCTGCTGCACCATATATCATGTACATGATTGAGAGAGTCACAAAGGTCACTTTTTAGAAGACATGCAAGCATGAGCCACTTCACCTTCGTGCCCGTTCTGGTGATGCACCTCCACTTCCTCCACTTCATGCCGATGCAACGAGGAACCCACGACTTGATCCCACACCGTCTTCTTCCAGGGTTACCTCTTCCTCTCGCCATGGTCACCATGACTATTTTGTGAAGAGAGCCCTCTGCAGCTTGTTTGGGATGTGCAGGAGCATTGCACATGATGTTCATGAGAACACTAGGTCCATCAATGAGATTAGAGGTCATCTCGGACTTCCTTTGAATGCACACCGTGACTTACCAGAGTTTGATGATCCATTTGCTGAGTGGGATTCCGCCGATGAGGCCGCTGTTACTGCTGCTCATGCTCCACTTCCTCATGCTCATCGTCAGGCTCGTTACCCTCGTCGTCGTGCTGCTACTTCCTCTTCTCGCGCACCTCCTAGTGGCCAAGAGATCTTTGATGAGGATGAGGAGACTGAAGAAGAAGAGCCCCAAGGCTACCACAAGCACTGCGACTCTGATGAGGATGAGGACACTTTCGAGGATGTCGCCCAAGATGATGATGAGTAGAAGATCATTGTGTTGATTTTCATTCCCTTTTTGGCACTTGATGACAAAGGGGGAGTGAAAATGCCATTTTTGTACTCATTTGGGCATGTATCCATGTATCGCACTTAATGGTCGTTTCATTCTGTTTCGAACTCTTGTGATCGTTTCGAACTCTCGTATCGTTTGTAAGGACTATGTTGTGTGAGAACTTATGTAATGAGTGCTACTCTGTGCTTAGCTGTCCTGCTTAAATCTGCTCTAAGGAAATTTGTGCTAGTTTGAGGTAAAATAGACTTGTTGTGATGGTTGTTTTCTGTGATTTGTGCAGGGGGCCGGATACTTCGGGCTACAGGCCGGATACTCCGGACTCCTTGGTCCGGAGTCTCCGGGCTCCTGGCCGGAGTCTCCGGGTCCTGCTGCCAAATCACGTTTCCTTCTGTGTGGATATCCTGTCATATGCATTACACTTGATCTTTGCACTCACCTGCTCACCCCACTGTAGAACATATAAGAGTTATTGGCTCTCTTGAAATATATGCCAATTGTTGACGTGTTAAGTCAAAATTGAAATTCAAGTTCATGGCATACGTTAAGGGGGGAGCTCTTATATGCTAGAAGTTTACTGCTTAACGATTATCAAATGAGCTACATGTGGGTTGTCATCAATCACCAAAAAGGGGGAGATTGAAAGTGATCTAGGCCCTTAAGTGGGTTTTGGTGATAAATGACAAAACACATGTACATTTAATGGTGTAATTAAGCATGTGTGCAGGTGATGAGGTTGAATAGGTAAATCAAATGACGATGCATGACCCCTCGAAAAAGGAATGAAAAGGCGGTGCTCAAGCATACTCACAAAATTAGTTTTTATATTTGAAATTTTAGTATAGGAATGCCGTACTATCAAGAGGGACTTGGTTCAAAAGTTTTGATCTAGAACATGTGCTCAAGAGAACCTAGAAAAACATATATGAACCATAGACACCACTCAAAAGAACAAAACCTGAGTTTTATCCTGCCAAACCCGGATACTCTGGGTATAGGGCCGGATACTCCGGACCCTATTGCCCGGAGTCTCCAGATGCCCTGTTCAGAGTAAGAAAACATGCTAGCTCGGAGTTTCCGGGCTTATACCCGGAGTCTCCGGGTATAAGTCTGGAAACTTGTCTTTGGGTAACCCTGACCCAACGGCTAGTTTTCAGGAGGAGAGGTATAAATACCCCTCCATACCCCTTCAGCCAACTCTTTTGCCATGATTATGAACTGAACACACACCCAAGCAAAAAGAGAGCTCTCACACTCCCCTTTCTTCATTCTTGAGTGATTCCTTTTGGGGATTTGAGTGAGAGTCAAGCAAGAGCAAGGATTCGTGCTAGTGAGCCTCATTCCCATCTCTTGAGCACTTGGTTTTGGTCAAGCCCGCGGATTTCAAGTTTGTTACTCTTGGAGCCTTGTGCTCCTAGACGGCTAGGCGTGCTTATGATTGCTCAACCGCGATTGTGAGCAACTTAAGAAGTTTGTAAGCTTCATTCCTCGCCGAGGAATCCATAGTAACTGACCTTGGGCTTGAGAGGTGATGTCGCCCTTGGGAGAGGAGTTAAGGGATTCTTGAGTGTCATCTCTTGAATCCTTCCTCAACGGAGACGTAGCACCTTTAGGTGTGAACTTTGGGAAACAAATCTCTGTCTCTCTTGAGTTGTTTACTTGATTTCATTACTATTTTCTTGTAAGAACACTTTTCTAGGGTTTGAGCTCGATCTACTCATTTACAAGTTTCTAGCGCAAGCCAACTTGTGAATCTTCACTTATAGGAACCCCTGATACTTGTATCTTTACTCGATCTACTTTTCCCTTTCAGATTCTAGTTGTTTACATTCAGCAATTTCATACCCGGAGTCTCTGGGCAAGAGCTCCGGATTCTCCGAACACAAAACCCGGAGTTTTCGGGCTTATACCCGGAGTTTCCGGGCTGACTCTATGACCGACAGTTTTAAAGTGTTCTTTTAGCTACAGATTGCCTACTCACCCCCCCTCTAGACATCTTAAGGTCCTTTCACGGGCAATCAGGTTTTGGGGTAGAGTCTTGATACGACTACTCACTGCTGAACGACTACTTCATCTACTTCTTGGTAACCTCCGTGAACGACTACTTTGTCTACTTGTGTTTGCAGGACTGCACTACGAATATCTTTTTGCATCGAAATCGTACGACTATATTAAACAAGGCCAGTCAAATAGCATGTCTATTCTAGCTGGTAACAGCGCACTGGTGTCTTCGGTACTGGTCCCGCCCTAGGGTACAGACTGAAACTCTTGTGTTTCATTCTGTTTTTTTATTAAATTTGTGTTAATCCTAAACATGTGCACATGCTATGTTTCACTCACTATAGTCATGGAAATATTACTGAATTATATTCTTAGATTTGGAATTAAAATTTGCTCTAAATTGCCTAGGTTTCTAACGTAATTATTAGAAAAAAGGGAGAGATTTTGGAGAATTACTGGATTATATTTTCTTCCCAATATTATTAGTTATTGGGAAAAGGAGACTGCTGAAGAGTGGAGATGCTATAATGGCTTATACCAAACCATGATTTGCTATTAGATTTTGGTTGCAGTGTGCCGTTGTATTTGGAGTCATATATGTGAAGCATATGATTTGATAATCCATGCTATCGAGGTAAACTAGTTTAAGTTTCCTTAACTATTGTTGGTAGTTTAAAGAGACGCTATAAAATTGAAATAACCGGTTGGAACTTTTTGTTTGTTGTAAAAATATTTTCTCTTATCATCCTTTTATTTAAATGCTGAGTATCTAGATGAAATCTCTCGTATGAGATTAAAGCCGATTTTGGGCAGAAATTCAACTTGATCTACCTACACGTGGTAAATGTGTGGAAAAAAAAGCTTGGAACAGCCGACAGTCGTCCGAGGCTTCAACCCCTACAGAGGCCCATTAAATAAAGGGCCGAACCCAACCCAAACCTGCGGCGCGCAAAATTTCGTCTCCCGTCGGCTAGGGTTTCTTCCCTGCCGCGGCAAACCGTTTCGAAGCGCCCAAAGTGGGGAGAGCTTTCCCGGTTTCCCCTCACTCCGCGTCACACTCCACACTGCGGCCCGCTTGCTCCACGTCTCGTTCCCCTCGTCCTCGCCGCCGCCCCGGTCGCTGCCAGCGGGATCATGGTGCCAGCGATCGGGTCGCGGCAGCTCACGGTGCTGCGGGAGTTCCGGCCGCACGGGCTTGCGGTCGAGGAGGCCGACGGCGAGGGAGCCCCTGGGGCGCGGCCGCCGCAGGACTACGACTACTTCCTCTTCGACCCCGCCCTTGCCGCTTCCCCCGGCCCAAACCCCGGCGATTGGGCCTCATTCTCCGGCGCAGATGGCGACCACGAGCTCTTCATCCGCGGAAATCAGTGCGCAACCGCGCCCCCCCCCCCCCCCCCGCGACTGTGCCTGGCTTTCCAATTGTATTGTTCAATTACTAGCTGAGTAGGTAGCCCTGCATCTTAGTCTTTTACCCAATGTTATCCCTAACGCTAAACAATTGGTAACCTATCGCTTAGCTCCTTATTCAAGCTAAATAGCTATTTCAAATGGGTTAAATGGTCACTAAACTGTCTACATGGATGATTAAGCCTTGTAACTTGTAAACGGTCTGAACGGCCATGTAGGCGAACTGTGCTTTTACCTGCATACCTTGTAAGCATGGTTATGCTGGGTTACAGTGACCAATCACGTGCTTGTTCTGTTATTATGGTTGACTTATCACTTTTGTATTTCACTGTGGCTCATTTTTGTCTCTTCACTGGTTTGATGGAGCCGTGGTCTATGGAACTAATTATTTAATCTTGCTGTACTGACCCAGCTGCATCATAATATACTGAACCATGTTTACCCTGCAGCAATCTGTAATCGGTATCTCCAATTGGAAGCTAAATGCCTATAATAGTGTTTAAATAGTTGACAGAGAGGTAGTACTAACATGTAATGACTCTTCAATTTGTACTCTGGAATCGTATGATGTATGAGGGCCCACAATTAAACAAAGTTAAATTGAGTTCAACATTAGTTATGTGCACTAAAGTCTAACAACTCTTGTGGATTCTTAGCCACTAATATCATCTGTTTCTGTTTTCTTTTCCTTCTAGGATAATATGGAGCAGTGGTTCTCGAGTTCACAAAAGATATGTATCACCAAATACAGTCATTATGGTATGCTTGCTTTTATGTCATTGTTTCAAAAGAAATGATTTCCCAGATTTTTCGCCTGTTTCCATTTGAAATTTTCTCACTTCACCCTTGTCTTTCGTGTTTGCTCTATAGCTATATATTTAACTGTTCCTGTTCATGTTCAAGCTGGTTTCACTGTTTTGAACTGTATACAGAAGTAGAATACCTTCAAACTAAGTAATACATGCTTTCCAGCTCTTTTTTGTTAAACATACAAGATTGTAGATATCGTGTGCCAGATTAAACTAGTTCAAATACAGAAAAAAATAATCTCCTTTTTGTTAAACTAAATTTTAGGCTTCCTGGTGTCGGATGGATACAATCAGTGATGCCCTTCTATGTGTGCTGCAAGTTGATACTTTATCTCTATACAATGTAACTGGTGAGTTTACCCCATTGGTCTATTATGAGCAAGCTGAATAGTGTTGAAATTTCATGTATTTAATTTCGGAGGATTGTGATGTATGCATTCCATTTTGCAGGCGAAGTTGTTAGTATTCCACTACCATACGCCGTTTCATCAATATGGCCACTCCCCTTTGGTCTTCTGCTTCAGAAATCGACTGATGGAGGTCGTATGGTGTCATCCTCGAGTTCGCTGCTAAATGCAAGGGATTTAAATCGTCCTAACAAAGAATATGGATTGAGTTACAATGTTTCATGCCAAGCGAACACCATGGAGACAGACAGCAAAGCTAATGGAGCCATTATCTCGTCACATCTTGTTTTGAAACATCCACTTGAAGAGCCTCAGGTATATATTGTACAGCGCAATCTTCGTTTTTACCTGGTAGTGGTGGCTTGTCTTTTTTGTTTTTTCCAACACTTGGTCAATGTTCAAGTGACTAACTTCTCTGCAGGTACATTGTTGGTATACAATTTCTGTTACTGGTTGTGCAATGTTGTTTGAACATTTTAGCAGGGCACCTGCCTGGTGCTGTGTTGATTTAATAAACAATTATCTATTTACAGGCAACATATTTTGAAGAAAAGGAAAAACTAACTATGATGAAAGATTTTGATGAAAAGACAATCTGGACAAGTGATACTATACCTCTAATGGCTTCATATCATAAAGGTTTGTGTTTCACATTTCTCTACTTGTGCATTTTCTCTCTCTTTTTTCTGGTTTAATAAATTTACCCGTGGTATTCAGGGAAGTTTCAGCATTCTGTTTGGCAAATTGATGGTGCAAATTACCAGGAAGCAATGAATGAAAATACAATGCTACCTGTCTCATGTGATATTTCTTCACATAAATGTACATTCCGTAAGATATGGCAAGGGAAATGCTCCCAATCTGCTGCTAGTAAGGTTGCTCCATTCTAATCATTTATTGCGGAACTCCATTTCTGTTATGCTTTTTTTTTTGCGATTACACAGTACAACTCAGACACTCACAACGCACGCACATTCACCCGCTGCGGTTATGCTTTTTTTTGTAGATATGCTTCTTCATTTTGGTGTGCTTTTTAAGCTTTCTTAAACAATTTGGTCTGATCAGTCAGCAGCATCCATCCATTTGTTTTACTCAGCATGCATGCTTAATTGCAATTTGTTCACCTGGCTGTACTCTATGTACTTAATGCAATGATACATGTTCCTCATGCGTATTCGAGAGAAAAAATCGTAGGATTATCGTTTATTTACAGTTTCAACATATTCATATTCAAGGTGTGATAGACATATATGATATTAACAAAGTATTTCTTTTCTCTCTGTTTCATCTTCTCATGTTCTTTACACTGGTAGTGGTAGCAAAATATTTAATTCCAGTTATTACTTGAACTTGACTCTAACTATTCATGTCAGGTCTTCTTGGCAACTGATTTTGATGGGTTGCCAATAATTTGCTTTTTACTGCATGAACAAAAGATATTGCTTGCTGTAAGGATTCAAGTTGATGATACTACTGAAGAAGCTTTTGGTGATATTAAGCCTCACATGAGCTGGAACATTCCTGCATTTGCTGCTGTGCCAGTTGTCGTGACTCGTCCAAGGTGATTGCTAAAGCGCATGGTTTTAGATCCCTAGTCTACTGCTGCTAATGTTGCTATGCTTTATGCAGAGTGCGGGTTGGAACCCTTCCCTTTACAGATGTCCTCGTTCTGAGTTCGGACAACGATCTACTTCTCTATGTATGTTCCCTGTCGTTCAAAGTTCAGGTTACGCCATTTGTATTATTTTATTATGTACATATGAATCTGAAGTCAGGTTCATTCTGTTTTTGTGAGGCCCTGAAGATCCAGCAGCCAGTCTGGATTGTCATTCAAAGCTCATGACTTAGTTGTTTATCACGTGAAAAGAAGCCCTGGTTGCTCATAACTTTAGTTGACCAGGAATCAATCTGATTAATTTCTACTGCACTATTAATTCAAACAGTTTTCTTTTAAGGTTGAAACATCAGTACCTTTAGATTGTTGTAGTGATCCTATAATTTCACTTTTGGAGCCCTCCCAATCTGAAGTGATTTTCGAAGAGTTACTCAATAGTAGTCTTGTGGATGCCGTTGTGGGCTGTACCTACTCATGTAGAGGAGACTATGGCACCAACTACCCATGTGGGCATAGGCATGGACATCAGTTTCTATCTTAATTAGTTAAGAAGATTAGGACTGGCCAATATGAAGGGGTGCAGTCACATTTTTTTAACAAGAAACACCCATGGCATCTGTTGATCACAGCCCCTGTCTTGGTTGGAGCAAGTCCAACTGAGTTGAGAGGGTGATTGCGCCACCATCTACCCCTTGAACCTCTGTTCATATTAAAGAACTGCACGACAACACATTTTGAATATTGTAAAAAAAATCCTGACTTCAGACTTTATTGTTTGGTTATTTTGGTTGCTTTCTTATAAAGTTCATTCCGCCTGTTCGACTGGGCTGGAAATCCGGCTGCTGCTGGTGGCTTCTCCCCCATAAAATGCTGTAGCAACAATAGAAAACAGTGCCAGCAGCTGCTTAAGCCCAGCCAAATCGTCTCAGCTGAACAAGATGATTGACACTTCAGCTTATTTGTTCAAAGCGGACATCACTATTAGGGGTGTAAATGGTATCCTGTCCGACCGAAAGGGGTTGGATGGTGATTCGGATATCATTTTCAGATATGAGGGCATTTTATCGAATACGAATTTCAGATAGTTTATTCGGATATCCGATTCGAATATAAGAAGAGTAGTATTGGATATCGGATATTCGATCGAATAATCCAGGTAGTCAAGTCGGATATTATATTCTTATAGTTGTACTATATAAGATAAATACATTGACAAAAATGTAGTTTAATAATCTCTAAAAATTCATTTCAAATAGAAAAATACAAAACTAATAATCTCTAAAAATTCATTTCAAATAGAAAAATACAAAACTAGTACCAAACTTTTTCCTAAAAATATAATCTTCTATTGGTGCTCCACATGTAGTTGGATCCTATTTATTTCTAGTTTTTCAGTTCGAGGACTAAAATCGAACTCTGCCAATGGTTCCATGGTAAAAAATAGACTTGTTCCATTTTAGGAGCACCCCCCTCCCCCCCCAAAAAAAAGACTGGAAAGTGAAGTGAGCTACAAATTTTATGCATTTTTTCTATAGAGTCTATTATTTGGATTCATCATTTTTAGTTAAACGTCCTTTAAAATAGTTGATTTCATTCGGTCCATGCATGTTGGCTTTTCGTTCAAGTATCGTACTGATAGGAATCAGATCCCTACCAAGACGTGGGCGCAGGTTGTAGGCGTGGGAAGGAGGAGGGCGGAGGATGACGCGCGCCTGACGGCTTTAGGGCGCCGTGGTCGCGCGAGGGGGAGGAGGCAGGTGGCGGCTAGGGTTTAGGGTCTCCCGGCTCCCTGAGGGAAGCCGAGCGATATGATTGCTCTTGCTTGATCCAAACAAAGTACGTTACAATGTTTATAAAGGAACGAGGTAAATAACTGGGCCAAGCCCATCTAATCTCCTGCGCCTAGCCACTAATGGGCCTCCTTCTAGTGTACTGGACACCGGTCATAACATCTCTCCCTGCCTGAGCAAACAGCTCGTCCTCGAGCTGAAAGTCCGGAAAATGGCCCCGGAACTCATCAAGGGGCTCCCACGTCGCATCTTCCTCAGGTAGGCCGCGCCACTTGATCAACACACGCCAGACGCCGCGGCGAAGCTGCGCTTGTAGAGCACTCTTCGGCGCAGGAAGGATGCGCCCATCAAGGACCGGTGGCATGGTGGTCGGCGCGGCAGGCGGGTCGCCTCATGCTACTCGGTCTGATCAGCCGATGTGCGTGATCCACCCGGCTCCCGTGATGTCCGTCCTCGTACTGCGCGCCTCTTCCTCGAGTATGGAGGGCAACCGCTGCTTCGCCTCTTCGGGCAGCCGCGGCGCCACCCGTGGTCTCCTTCGCCGTTGCATCCTCACCGCTGCCGACTACGTCCACGACCTCATCGTCGACTTATCGCCACGCGTCCCGCGCATGGTCTTCGTCAAGCTGTACGGGTTCTTCGCCATCTCCTTCGAGCACCGCCGCCGCGCAATCCGGATCATTCGGCCTTGTGCTGGAAAATCTGGGTTCCCTTCCTCACTTCGTCTAGCACAACCACGTCGCCAGCATCGCCATCTCGTCCCTGACTATTTTGTCTACTCCAGCAACAGCAGGCGTTTGCACCTTCTACCTCGCCTTCTTCTGCGTCTGCGACCGCCATGGAGGCCTTCTCTGCTGGTCCCCCTCGGTGACGGTGTCTGGTTGTGCATCCTCCCTTGCACGTTCGGTATTGGCAACACCGGTGCGTGCTCATCATCCCCGATGCGTTCCCGAGCCTGGCAAACTCGGGCATGTGTCGCCTGATGGCCTAACTGCATCGACTTCGGCATCGCTACCTCTACGACTGCCTCGACGCATCGCCATCTTCGTCTACAGCGTCTTCTCCATTACGCCACCACCATGGCGCCTCCTCGTGCGCCCGCGGCTTCATGTGCGGCTACCTCGTCTTCGACAACTACGACAGCTCTACGTCGACCACGGCTCCTTCAGCTCGGCTATCTCGACATCGGCACAAAGGGCTACCATCCGCATGAGTTACTCGCCGGTTTTCTCTCCAGTCGCAGCATCCGCACCACACCAACGTTATGACTGCGGGGGGATGATACTCCGTTGGCTACTGCTTTCGGCTTCTTCTCCAGTCTCACCGTTTGCGGTGCTCCCGCTGTGACTGCGGTGGAGTATTAGAGTATATTTGGTAGTTGTAGATATATGTATCGTAGACTGCCATATGTATCTCGGGGAGTCTTGTCCCCCAAGTCATGTACTCTTATATATACCGGCCGAAGCCTCAATGCAATACAACAATCCATCCATTACACCAATTCTATCCGTTCTACAGCGCCTGGAAGGCTGCCTCGGCCTCCTCATCCCAGGAGAACGCGTCGCGGCGCAGAAGACGCGTCAGGGGCGCCGCGATGATGTCGAAGCCCTGGATGAACTTCCGGTAGTAGCCCGCCAAGCCCAGGAAACCTCGGAGGCCCTGGGCGGTTTGCGGCTGACCTTGTCGGAGTCCATGGCGACGCCGTCCTTGGAGATGACGTGGCCCAGATAGGCCATGGATGTCGCCCCGAACGAGCACTTCGAGCGCTTAAGGTGGAGACGATGCGCCCGAAGCTCGTTGAGGACGATTGCGACGTGCTGAAGGTGCTCCGCCCACGACGAGCTGTAGATGAGTATGTCGTCAAAAAAGACAAGCACAAACCTCCGTAGGTAAGGACGCAGGATGTCATTCATCAGCGCCTGAAAAGTCGCTGGGGTGTTGCAGAGACCGAATGGCATGACTAGGAACTCGTAATGGCCATGGTGAGTACGGAACACCGTCTTGGCGATGTCGTCGGGGTGCATCCGCACCTGGTGGTAGCCCGAACGTAGATCGAGCTTGGTGAAGAAACGAGCCCCAAAGAGCTCGTCCAGGAGCTCGAGTACTACCAGGATGGGGAATTTGTCCTTGGACGTCTTGGCGTTGAGGGCGCGGTAGTCGATGCAGAAACGCCAAGTGTTGTTCGGCTTCCGGACAAGGAGCACAGGCGCAGAGAACGGCGAGGTACTAGGTCGGATGATGCCCTGTGCAAGCATGGCCTTGACCCGCCGCTCCAGCTCGTCCTTCTGCACCTGCGGGTAGCGGTACGGCCTCACATCAACGGGAGTGGTTCCCGGCAGGAGGTGAATGCGGTGGTCGTACGGCCGCTCCGAAGGGAGGCCCTGCGGCTCCTCGAAGATGGCGCTGTGCTGCTGCAGGAGGCGGTTCAGCATGGGCTGCTGGGCGTTCGCGATGGCCGCCAGCGCGCGCTGCTAAGACGCGACCGGGGAGGGGGCGCCCACGCCCTGCCAGTAGACGCGGCGACCGTCGCGCCAGAAGGCCATCGTCATGGCCTCGAAGTCCCAGAGGATGGCCCTCAGGGTGCGGAGGTAGTCGACGCCGAGGATGCAGTCGAAGCAGCCCAAGTTGAGGCCGAACGCACGTGATGGAGAACGCCTCGCCCTCGATGCTAATGGGCACGTTGCGGGCGATGCCCGCGCAGGGTAGACGATCTCCGTTGGCGACCGTGACGCGGAGGTGCTCCCCTCCCGCTGGCTGCAGCCCCAGGCAGCACATGATGTCACCCTGGAGGAAGTTGTGGGTGGAGCCGGTGTCGAGTAGCGCCAGAAGACGTTCTCCTTGGATCACCACCGGAAGGAGCATGGTGTTGTCTGTACGGATTCCTGCCAGTGCATGGAGGGAAACAACAAATGCATTAGCTGGTTCTGGCTCCTGCGTGGCCTGCACCTCCGGAGCCGCGGCCGTGGCTGCCGCGTCGGCCGCCGGTTCGTCCTCGACGATGTAGTCCTCGGATTCCAAGTAGAAGAGCCGCTGGCACATGTGCCCGGGAACATAGGGCTCATCGCAGTTGAAGCATAGTCCTTGGCGGCGGCGTTCCAGCTGCTCGGCTGGCGTGAGACGGCGAAAGGGGCGGTTCGCTGCCGGAGCCGGGTTGGGTGCGGCCGGGGCACCACTCGGCGGACGCGCCGGCAATGGTGTTGGGCGCTGCAGAGGTCGAGCGGCCCGGGGTGGTGGTGTCGGCTGCATGGTGGCCGCTCGGCGCTCGAACGCCCGAGCGTAGTACATGGTCGTCTGAAGATCCTGGGGGTCGCGCAACTCCACGTCCACCCGAATGTGATCCCGGAGGCCACCGACGAAGAGCTCGGTACGGTGGCGCGCAGACCGGTTCTGGGCGTGGCATGCCACCGCCAACCGGTCAGCGAAGTCCTGGACCGTCGAGGTGAACGGTAGCCGACCCAACTCGGCCAGCCGGCTGCCGCGGATCGGGGGCCCGAAGCGTAGACGGCAGATGTCCTTGAAGCGCTCCCACGACGGCATGCCCTCGTCCTGCTCGAGGGCGTAGTACCACGTCTGGGCCGCTCCCCGAAGATGGTAGGAAGAGAGCCAGGTGCGGTCGGAGGCGAGCGTGCGCTGACCCCGGAAGAACTGTTCACACTGATTCAGCCAGTTCAGGGGATCGGCCGTGCCGTCGTACGTGGAGAACTCCAGCTTGTAGAACCGAGGGGGCGGTGGCTCCTGGGACAGAGAGGGAAAGGCCGTGCCCTCGTGGTCCGGCGGCGACGTCGTGACGGGGAAAGGCGGGAACAGGCTGGAGCCCGGGATGAGTGTGCCGTCCACCCCGCCGTAGAGGACGCCCGAGGCCGGAACGCTGTCGTGCGCCACGTGCGCCCCATTGGTCGGGAGCAGCTGCGAGTACGGCTGCGAGCTAGGCGCCGTGTAGATGAGCGCCGTCGTCCCGGTAAGCCAAGCCAGTAGCGGCGAAGGCGACGGCGTGAAACGGATCTGCTGGATGGGAACGCCCTGGGACGGATGCGGCGCAGTGGACGTGGGGTGCGGCACTGTCCCGTCAAAGGGCATCCCATACTGGTATGTCGTCGTGGGCGCGGGCGACGGTAGAGATTGTGGTGGCGGTTGTGGAGGCGGCACCGGCGGCAGCTGCGGATGCAGCGCATAGGATCCCGCGAGGAAGGACCGGATGCCCGCCACAGCTTGCCCTAGGTCCATGATCGCCGCGGTCATCTGCTCCAGGGTGAAGACGATCGGGGCGGACGGCACTGGGGCGGTCAGCACCAGGGGCCCCGTGCGCACCTGGCAGCGGTGCGCCCGTCGAGGGAGGTGGTGGGGCGCCGGTCGTCTGGGGAAGCGTCACGGCCGGCGATGGTGGCGGCAGTTGGGAGGTGGGCGGAGAAGAAGAAGACATGATCGAACCAGAGATCCCTGATACCAGATTGATTGGAATCGGATCCCTACCAAGATGTGGGCGCAGATTGTAGGCGTGGGAAGGAGGAGGGCGGAGGATGACGCGCGCCCGACGGCTTCTGGTCGCCGTGGTCGCGCGAGGGGGAGGAGGCTGGTGGCGGCTAGGGTTTAGGGTCTCCCGGCTCCCTGAGGGAAGCCGAGCGATATGATTGCTCTTGCTTGATCCAAACAAAACACGTTACAATGTTTATAAAGGAACGAGGTAAATAACTGGGCCAAGCCCATCTAATCTCCTGCGCCTAGCCACTAATGGGCCTCCTTCTAGTGTACTGGACACCGGTCATAACACGTACAACCAAAGATATCTTAGACATTAATTTAGTGATTTACTTATGTCATCAGCTAGAATGTCGTGCAATCGAGTAGCCAAAAGACTCTTGGCTTCTTTTATCAGTGTATACTATTTTCTATGTAACTTGACTCGGTAGTGATATGTCATCTATTAATTCTTTCAGCACAAAATGGTGGGCAAACAATTACAACAAGTGTGATAAGTATGGTTATTCCTTTGTCACAATATCTGAGGAAATATTCGTGAGTCGTGACCGACATTGTCTGCATCCGACTTGTCACAGATTCGATATGTATTTATTTGTATTTGTAACTGAGATAATCACATTCGTATCTGTATCTGATTCCGACTCTAAAGAAAAATATGAAAACAAATATTATGTTGGTGATAACCGTCTGTATCTGGTCCTTTTACACCCCTAAGCACTACCACTTTATGGTTTTACCGTTCTTGTTTTCCTCTTTCTCTTTGCATGATGTAAGTAATCGTTGGTTTCTTTTAATATGTATAATGCAGTCTGGGAAGCAGTGCCTATGCAGATATACTCTCCCTACTGAATTGGGAAAGGGTTTCTTTTCAAATTACGGCCTAAATTCTGAGATTTCAGATACTTATTCTGATCTGAAGATCACAAGCATAGCTGATGCTGTTGAAGGCCGCATAAATGTGACATGCAATAATGGTCTGGTAGGTTGTTCATGTACCTTGTCTTTAAATATCCTTATGGTTTAGAACTGTCTTTGTTTCTTTCATTTTGACAATTGATGTTATAAAGGGTGTAATATTTTGGGGTGTGTTTTGTCTCTTTGTTCTGCATCAGTTCTGTGTTTGAAACTAAATAAAAACATAAGAAAGTCTTTCTGCATTATGTCTTGGGACTTGATGCGACCACAGTTTATGTGGTTTTGTTGCACTGTTCAATGTGTGAATACAAATGATATTGCTAATTTATACTTTTGCATGTTGGTTGACTAATCAGTTATTCTTTTACTGATATAATCATAATCATGAGTTTCATATGTGATCTTTTCTAGAAATATTAATCAAGTTATTTTGCTCAACTCTAAAGGAACTTAAAGTTTTTAATGTTCTTTTCAACTGTGCTCCTTTCCTCACTGTAATTTTCAATTTTAGACTGCTTTGATATTTAACCTTCAGTTGATCTTATGACACATTTTACTCATTTACTTTTTCCCAGATGCTCAGATGTTCGTTGCGCAAAAATCCTTCCTCCTCTCTGGTTAGTGACTGCATAACTGCAATGGCAGAGGGCTTGCAGAGTTGCTTTTACAGTCATTTTGTTTCTCTTTTTTGGGGTGATAGTGATGCTACCTACCTGGATTCAGAATGGGAATATTTTAGTTATGAAATAAAAAGAATTTGTACAGAATATGGACAAACTTTGCCAACTAAGTCACCCATATCGCCAAGTAAAGCTTGGGACTTCCTGGTCAACAGCAAATACCATGCGCAATACTGCAAAAGGGCTCCAACCTCTTACAATTCATTTCTGCCTGTTTCATATGATACACACAAAACTATCTTTAATCCCCAGGATGAGCATAGTACAGATGTGTCATTTTATATTCGTTTTATGAGAGAAACATTGGAGACATTGCATGCCCTATACGAGAACCTGAAGCTTAACATTTTGCGGAAAGAGTAAGTTCTGTTTCTTTCTGTTGTTTGAGGAAGTATTTTGTCGATATTCGTTTTTATAAAATGTTTGCATGTTAGTTTGTTTCATACGGTAGATATCTACTGAGAAGTAAAACATTTGGTTAAATTTCTGTTCATGTCCTTTCATAATGTATGATGTTCTTGAAAGTCGTAGTTTAATTCAAGATTCTCTGTTAAGATCTTCATATGTTGACTCAGGAATGATCTGTAGACTTTTGTTGTCCCATAGGAGTGTAGCTTTACATATACCAATAACAGACTGCTTACTGGCTTCCTCTCTGTGGTTTGCTGCGAACTGTCTAGCACTCTAGCTAACATTCTAGATCTAAAAAGTGTTATTCTCCTACCTTAACAAAACAGTACTACCTACTAAAGTAATCCGAACATGTCCATACTTCCTGAGAAAACTGGGCTACTTGGCCAAAATGACTCATGCTGTCATGCATCACTGCAGCTGCCTTGACATATGTTATGTGCGTAGCAATATCGGTAGATCAACCATCTGAAAAAAGATAATGGCAGATCAACTAATGCTATCTTTATTTGCATGCTGCTATAGCATTCAGTATATAAAGAATCAAATAGTAATGAAAACCTTAAGTATTTTGACTTTCTTCATGGCTCATGGGCAACTCAGTTCTCTTTATGTTGATATTGTTAGATGCCAGCTAATGGCATAATAATTCCTTTCTAGCCTGTTAAATAGTATTCCCTCCATTCCAAAATGTAATTCGTTTTGGATTTTCTAGATTCATAGTGTTTGCTATGCACCTAAATATAATGTATATCTAGGTACATAGCAAAATCTATGAATCTAGAAAAGTCAAACGGCCTACATTTTGGAACGGAGGGAGTATGAATCAATGTTTCTGTCTTCCGAAAGGCATTTACAGCACCTGCAAGCATGACTCACAGTGGTCTTGAATAGCTTGAGACATTTTGAACTCATATTTATGGCCATATTTTAAACCAATCTTGGCCCTTCACTTTTTCAGGGATCTAGGATGTCTTGCTACATTGTTATGTATGGTTGCTTCATCTCTGGGTGAACATACTTATGTTGATTATTATTGCCGTGACTTTCCACTCAACTTGATTGAATTTCCTTCCCTAGCTTCTTCAACTTCTTTAAGAACTCCACCTTCTCTGTTTCGCTGGTTTGAATACTGTCTACGTCATGGTTGTGACTCGGCGAAGCTGGAAGACATTCCTACTTTAATGCGCAAACAGAAAGTTTCTGCTTTGAGTTGGGGTAGGAAGGTGGCGTCATTTTATAGTTTGTTGTTAGGAGCAGAAAGGAAAGGGAAAAAACTATCTTCAGGTTTGTATTGTGAGGTTGCCAGTGGTTCAGCCAGAAACACTGAGGAACTAACTGTTCTGGCTATGGTTGCTGAAAAATTTGGTCGTCAGCAGTTGGACTTGTTACCAGTTGGTGTATCTCTTGTGCTTCGCCATGTGAGCCACCTTTCTGTTACACATCTTGATATGCTGCAAGTGAATTTTTCTTGAGATATGGTTTCATATTACAGGCACTGGACAAATGCCGCGACTCTCCTCCTGATGATTGGCCTGCCACAGCTTATGTTCTTGTTGGCAGGGAAGATCTAGCTATGGCAAAGATGGGGTCAGCTAGGAAAGACAACGGGTTGTGGAACAATGATAGTTTGACATTAATGTCAGTCCCTTATATGCTACATCTGCAACCTGTAACCATACCAACAACTGCATCTGACATCCCTATATCAGAAGTTTTGAATTCTGAAGATTCAGATTCTGTCTATAAATCTATTGAGGATGGCATGGAACATATCTTCACTTCAACTACACAACTACGATTTGGTCATGATTTGCGCTTGAATGAGGTTTGTTGTGTCCATAGACATGATTTTGCAATTGCATTGCTATTTTCTTAGCATTTTAATTCTTACTTCCGAATATGTTGGGTTGTCAGCTGCTACATGTTTTTGATAGTTCACATGATGGCGATTATAATGCATAACTAGTTAATTGTGGGGGGCAACTGTTGGTTATATGTTGTGTATGAGGCACCTGTTGAACCTAATATACAACCCAATGAACCTATTTCATATCTCTTGGCTTATATTCTTGCATCAGATTATCTATTCTCTTGATTACATTGCAACATAAACTTATGTTCATCTCAAAGACCAAGTTTTTACTCAATTACAATAGTTTGAAATCTCAATGCTTTTCTTGTTACACTAAGTTAATGAGTTTTACCAGATCAAAACAGCTACAATTTGTAAACTTGTTCTGACACTTCAATTAAAAAGACTATCAAAATGGATGTAGTTGCCGATGCAAAAAATAACCTCATTGTAGTTGCCACCACTGTAATAAACCCATATTGCTCTTTTATGTAAATGATATAATGCAAGTCTTTTGCTTTATCTTTATACTTTTATGTTTCATATACATTTACGAAACAGGAACACCACGTGGCTTTTGTAAGTCACATTAGTCTTCTCTAATCTTATTTCATGCCCTATATGCCTGCTTATAATTCTGTCATATTCTTTGATTAGGTTAGACGCCTCTTGTGCTCAGCAAGACCTGTGGCCATACAAACACCTACTAATCCTAGTGTGTCAGATCAAGACCTACAACAGGTTATTCTTTTTTCTTGCTTCTTTGCTTGCAGGTATAAGCTATTACATAAACACAAACAAGCCATAGCTGAACTTCGAATTACCTAATTCCTGCTTCTTGTGCCACCAGCATTTTCTTGATCTTAATATTTTCCTGTGCACTTAGTTTTGAACATATCCTTTGGGAAGTTGTTTCATTCTATTAAATATATCACTAATATGAGTTACTGAGGAACAATCATTTTGTTGGTGTATATGTGAGCCCATGTATAGAGGCCCATCTAGAGGCCCATGTATAGGATCTATATATCCCACCCTTCTAGGGTTTGGAGGAATACAAGTCATTATTCTCTCCTACATGGTATCATTTGCCTAGGGTTTCCCAGCCGCCACCGCCGCCGCCGTCATGGCTGGCCGCCGGCGCCTCCTCTCTCCTCCTTCCCTCCCCTCCCCTCCTCTACCTCTGCTGCGGCCGCCGCTCCTGCGCCCAGCACCTGCTTCGTCTTCCCACTTTCCTCTGCTCTGCTCCAGGCGTGCCATGGCGCCGGGTCCTACTTGCTCAACCGTCTTTCGTCCGCTGCTTCTCCTGCTCCCACTCCACACCACGCTCTTTTGGGTACCCCTCCTCACTACGACCACCTTCGGGTCTTCGGGTGTGCGTGTTACCCTAACACCTCCGCCACTGCCCCTCGTTGTGTGTTTCTTGGTTACTCCTCTGACCACAAGGGGTATTGATGCTTTGACCTCACCTCGCCGCGTGCTGATCTCCCGACACGTCGTCTTTGACGAGTCGGATTTCCCCTACTCCACCTCCTCCACACCTTCTCCTGACCCTGAGCTGGAGTCTTTGTTTCTGACTGACCCGGTGGTTCAGCCACCTTTTCCTGTCTGTCCTTTCCCAGCAGGTTTTCCCGGTACACCGGCGCCGTTCCCGGTGATCCCTCCTGCGCCGAGCGCGGCCCCGGGATTCCGATCGTGCCGCGCGCGGACCCGGCGTCTCCTGCTGCGCCGCGCGCGGACCCGGCGTCTCCTGCTGCGCCGCGCGCGGACCCGGTGTCTCCTGCTGCGCCACGCGCGGCCCCGGTGCCTTCCCCTGCACCTGCGCGGTACGCTCAGCCGGTGCAGGTGTACCGGCGTCGTTCGGCGCCGACACTGGCGCCGCCGCGGTACGCTGAGCCGGTGCAGGTGTACCGGCGTCGTTCGGTGCCGACACCGGCGCCGCCTCTTGCTCCGGAGGCTCCTGCGACGCCTCCACCGGAGCCGTCGCCGCCGCCACCTACACCGGCTCCCTCTCGAGCCGAGCCGGCGGTGTACCACCCGCCCGTCGTCCATCGGGATGCTCGGCATATCCATCCCATGGTGACTCGGCGGATGGCGTCTCAGGCTGCGACTCTTTCCGCCACCGAGGGAGAGCCGCGGGTCTCTCCGGTACCCTCTTCTGTCCGCGACGCCTTGGCGAATCCTGACTGGCGTCGCGCGATGGAAGAGGAGTACGAGGCTCTTCTTGCCAACCAGACGTGTGACCTCGTGCCGCGTCCGTCTGGTTGCAATGTGGTGATTGGCAAGTGGATCTGGACGCATAAGTGTCGGGCTGATGGCACACTGGAGCGCTACAAGGCTCGCTGGGTTCTCCGGGGGTTCACTCAGCGACCTGGTGTGGACTATGATGAGACCTTCAGCCCAGTGGTGAAGTCTGCTACTGTGCGCACGGTCCTCTCGCTTGCGCTCTCGCGCTCCTGGCCTGTGCACCAACTGGACGTGAAGAATGTATTTCTTCACGGCACTCTGTCAGACTGCCTACTGCTCTCAGCCAGCGGGATTTGTGGACTCGAGTTGTCCGGGTATGGTCTGCCGACTCAACAAGTCTCTCTATGGTCTGCAGGCTCCTCGGGCTTGGTACTCTCGGTTCGCCACATTCTTGCTGACATTGGGGTTCACCGAGGCCAAGTCTGACACGTCTCTCTTCATCTACCGCCGTGGGGATGAGACTGCATATCTGCTGCTCTATGTCGATGACATTGTGCCCACAGCCTCCAGTCAGCAGTTGTTTCAGAGTGTCATCTACTCTCTGCAGTAGGAGTTTGCTATGAAGAATCTGGGTCAGCTCCACCACTTCTTGGGCGTTACTGTTGAGTCTCGCCCGTCTGGCCTTCTCCTTCACCAGCGGCAGTACGCACTCGATATTCTGGAGCGGGCTGGGATGACTGATTGCAAGCCCTGCTCCACTCCTGTCGACACTCAGTTGAAGCTGTCTGCTGATCTGGGTGATCCGGTGGCTGATCCTACTGCCTATCGGAGTTTGGCTGGCGCTTTGCAGTACCCTCACCTTCACCAGGCCGGACCTCACCTACGCTGTTCAGCAGGTTTGTCTCTATATGCATAATCCCCGGGAGTCACACCTTGCTGCGCTGAAGTGTCTCCTCCGCTACGTCCGTGGCACTATGGACCTCGGCCTGGTGCTTCACCGCTCATCCTCTGCTGAGCTGGTGGTCTACACCGACGCTGACTGGGCTGGCTGCCCGGACACTCGTCGCTCAACTTCCGGCTACGCCATCTTCTTGGTCGGCAACTTGGTCTCCTGGTCGTCCAAGCGGCAGCCGGTTGTCTCCTGCTCTAGTGCTGAAGCGGAGTACCGGGCTGTCGCTAACGGCGTGGCAGAGGCGTCCTGGCTACGACAGCTCTTGGCGGAGCTCCACATCGCTAAGAGCACGCTCGTCTACTGCGACAACGTCAGCGTCGTGTATCTCTCCACCAACCCCGTCCAGCATCAGCAGACGAAGCATGTGGAGATCGACCTACACTTCGTGCGCGACAGAGTCGCCATCGGCAATGTTCGGGTACTCTATGTCCTGACTACCTCCCAGTTTGCTGACATCTTCACCAAGGGACTGCCCTCCTCGACCTTCTCGGAGTTTCGCTCCAGCCTCAACGTAGCCGGTGGCTAGTTGTAGCTGCGGGGGGTTATTTGCCCTTTGTACTCTATTTGTACTCTCTTCTTGTCCAGTCTTGAACACCACTGCGCCGGTAGTTCAGACTGCGGGGGGTGTTGGCTTTCTTGTTGTCCAGTCTTGAACACCGCTACGCCGGTAGTTCAGACCGCCGGGGGGGTTGGTGTATATGTGAGCCCATGTATAGAGGCCCATCTAGAGGCCGATGTATAGGATTTATATATCCCACCCTTCTAGGGTTTGGAGGAATACAAACCATTATTCTCTCCTACACATTTTAATTAGGGTATCTTTTTCATTACTTTTTCTGGATTTCACTGATCATAAACCACCCTTGTTGCTCAAAATTCCCTTGTATTTTCAGCAACAATTATGGAATTTTGCACAAAGGACAACTGCTTTACCTTTTGGACGTGGGGCTTTTACCTTAGCTACAACTTATACTTTGTTGACAGAGGTATGAGTCCGTACTATAATGTCATGATAGCCTTGATGGTTGATGTTGGTTTTTTGTCAATGTTTCTTACAGCAGGCACCTTCATTTCGTCCTACCTTAGAACTATTTCCTCGTGCTGCAGGTTCTGGTGTTCCCAAAGCTTGTTTTGGCTGGTCGACTGCCCGCACAGCAAAACGCAACAGTAATCCTTTTCCTTTTGTAGTTTCACTGTTTTCTTCATTCTCTTTTGCAATGTCCAGGATATCATTATGCATTTCACTTGAGAGAATAGTACCATGGTATAAATAAGTTCAAGTTTTTTGTTGTATTGATTCAGCATTAATGATTGACTAGTTTGGCTACCTCATCTTGTGTAATTAGTATTCACAAACTAAAAATTAGGAAGTTCTGAAAGATGACTATTTGTGTGTAGAAAGTAGAACAGCAAACTTTGCTACTATTGCGATAATAATTAAGTAGAATTTCTAAACTTTTGGCCTTTTGGGAGCATATGGTAGCTCTAGTTCTTACTTCTATCTTTTTCCTCACTGTATTTTATACAGGTTAATCTTGACCTAAGTAATAGAAGTGTCTCAGAATTCAAATCTTGGGCTGAGTTTCATAATGGTGTAGCTGCTGGCCTGAGGCTTGCCCCTTTTCAGGTAACACATAAGATAAAAAGTCTATTAGCTATTACCCAACTGTAGCAAAATTTGGAGTTCACTAACTCTGGCAGATAGTTTTCTCTTATTTGTTGTTTTCCTGTAGTTGTATGTGGAGCTTACTATATTGCCTTTTTGCAGGAGAAAATGTTGAGAACTTGGATACAATACAATAGACCTTCTGAACCAAATTTTACTCATGCCGGTCTACTTCTAGCATTTGGCTTGCATGAGCATCTAAGAGTTTTAACCATGACTGATGCTTATCGATATCTCTCACAGGTGATCTAATTGTTCTTCTTTGGTTATTATCCGAGGCACGGGCTTGTGTTCAAGGTTTAAAATAGAGGTAAAATAGTTTTTGATGGGAGGGAGGGCCCATAAGAAAATAAGAACAAACATAGACTTATCTCAAGGATGGAAAATTATATTCAAGGTAACAGAATAACAAAGAGTAATAGGAGATAAAGGCTCATCTCAAGGACTGGGTGAATGGTGGGGTGTTGTCATAGCTTCAGTTGTTCATGGCGCGCCCAGAGTAGGTATGGGCACACATGCAGTCCTTCCACAGGAAAATAATTGACCCCACTATGCTCATGCGTTTTTTTACCTAAACCCTTTAAATTGTTCAATCTTTAGTCCTTTTATGTAGCATTCTGTTTGCAACTTGTTAGGAGAATGCCACTGCGCTATTTTGAGTAAATTGTGCAAAATTACAGATTGTGTATCCAAGTTATCTCAAAACTATAGATTTAAGAAGCTATATCACATAACTACAGATTCAGCACGGCATAGTTTCACAAAATTATGTAATTAAGAATTTGTATTTTGTTACAAAACTACAAATCTAGCATGCTGTTGGGTTCGGACGAGCCGAAACCAAGCAGAAAAGAAAGGTCCGAGCTCAACTGAGTAACCTTAGAGTGACATAGTGAGAAGGAGAGCAAGCCAAGTAAGCAAGAGAGCAAATGGCCAAAAGTCCTCACCTCCACCCCATGGGGGGCTATTTATAGGGAGGAGGAGGTGGTCGTTTACATTTATTCCACTGGTGGGGTCGAATATTACAAGAAGGTCCCTAAATTTTACAAATAAGCCCCTGGATGCTGCAACTAAGTCCCTAGACCTTGTAAATTGGCTATTAGACCCCCTATCTTTGCCTCTTTTACACAAAGGGGGGTCCCTAGCCTTAGGTAGATGCCTAGGGCGCACCCCCAACACATGTCATAGTATCACAAACTACACCACAAAACTACAGGTTTCACTCATCTAAAATCTATAGTTTTGTGATACATTGATGGATTAAATATGTAGTTTTGAGATACATGTTCTTAAACCTGTAGTTTGGCATTGACTTTGACAAGCAATCTGTAGTTTCGTGGAATTTACTCATTTTCAGTAAGGGCAAGTATGTATTTAGTTATATATTTTTGTGTAATTTGGACTAATTGTCTGAGTGCAGGAGCATGATATAACAACACTTGGTTTATTGCTTGGTTTGGCAGCATCTCATAGGGGAACAATGGATCCTGCAATATCTAAGGTATTAACTTCAGTATGTGGATGTGTAGATACGCTGTTATTATGTGGGTTTAATTATCATGGTTAGAAGTGAACTTGTGGACAAGTTCAGGAAACTGTTGTTGAAAGTCTTGTTCCCTGTACGGCCGTACCCAATCTGGTCTCTTTTGGGGAATGTAATCCATTTTCTCTGTAAATAATGTCGTTTTGCTGTAGCACCTACCTCCCTGTTTGGTGCTTGTAGCTCCAATCCTGTTTGAACAGATTATGGGTTTAAATTACCTTCCTAAGAGGGACATGATTTGAATAGCTTAGATTCACTGTTTAAGACTAGATTTGCAGAGGACAAACAGCTCATATTTCTATGACTTTGTCTGATTTGTACGTTATTTCAGTTAATCCCTCCTTTCCATAATACAGAGCCCCATTCTCCTGTGAAATTGTTTCTGAAACTAAGGCCCCTGGCATGAACTGGGTCTAGCTAATGAGACATTTCAACCTTGCACCCCTACCTAAGGCACTACCGCGCCACCTATAATCATTTTTCACCATTGTGGGTCCACCTTTCCACCATTTTTCCTAAGGTGGGCCAATATCATGAAACGAAGTACCTTAGTAATTCAGTTATTTTAGCATATTGCAAAAACTGCACATAAATGTACTCTTGCGCATTGTTGTTCTGTCATGCCATTATTGCAACAACAACAACATCGGCTTTTTTCCCAAGCAAGTTGGGGTAGGCTAGAGATGAAACCCGAAAGAAATAAGTTCAAAGTTCAGGCACATTGATAGCTAGTCTCCAAGCGCTCCTATCCAAAGCTATCTCTTTAGCGATATTCCAATTCTTAAGGTCTCTCTTAACCGACTCATCCCACGTCAGTTTAGGTCTACCTCTACCCCTCTTTACATTATCGACCCGCTCAAGAACCTCATTACGCACCGGCGTCTCAGGAGGCCTTCGTTGGACATGTCCAAACCATCTCAGCCGATGCTAGATAAGTTTCTCCTCAATTGGTGCCACCTCGACCCTATCCCGAATAACTTCGTTCCGGACTCTATCCCTCCTTGTGTGCCTGCAAAACCACCGCAACATCCGCATCTCTGCTACACTCAGTTGCTGGACATGTCGTCTTTTTGTAGGCCAACATTCAGCACCGTATAACATCGCCGGACGAATTGCTGTCCTAGAGAATTTGCCTTTTAGCTTTTGTGGCACCCTTTTGTCACAAAGGATGCCAGAAGCTTGCCGCCATTTCAACCAGCCAGCTGAAATTCTATGTCTAACATCTTCATCAATGTTGCCATTCTTTTGTAGCACTGATCCTAAACACCGAAAAGTATCCTTCTGGACCACCACTTGCCTATCTAGACTAACGTCTCCCCCCTCATGACTAGTCGCGCTGAAATCGCACATCATGTACTCGGTCTTGGTCCTACTAAGTCTGAACCCTTTCGACTCTAACGTGCGTCTCCACAACTCTAACTTCCTATTAACCCCTGCCCTAATCTCGTCAACTAGCACCACATCATCAGCAAAGAGCATACACCAAGGGATCTCATCTTGTATATCCCTTGTGACCTCATCCATCACTAAAGCAAATAAATAAGAGCTCAATGCTGACCCCTGGTGTAGGCCTATATTAATAGGAAAGTCAGTGGTGTTGCCATCACATGTTCGGACAAACGTCGTCGCATCCTTGTACGTATCCTTAATGAGGGTAATGTACTTAGTTGGGACTTTGTGCTTCTCCAAAGCCCACCACATGACATTTCTCAATATCCTTGTACATATCCTTAACGAGGGTAATGTACTTAGTTGGGACTTTGTGCTTCTCCAAAGCCCACCACATGACATTTCTCGGTACTTTGTCATATGCCTTCTCAAGGTCAATGAAGACCATGTGCAAGTCCTTCTTCTGCTCCCTATATCTCTCCATCAATTGTCGTATTAAGAAAATCGCCTCCATGGTTGACCTTCCAGGCATGAACCCAAATTAGTTTTGGGTCACACTTGTCACTCTTCTTAGGCGATGCTCGATAACCCTCTCCCAAAGCTTCATCGTATGGCTCATCAGCTTAATCCCACGGTAGTTAGTACAACTTTGAACATCGCCCTTGTTTTTGAAGATAGGTACTAATATACTTCTCTTTCATTCTTCCGGCATCTTGTTTGATCGAAAAATGAGATTAAAAAGCTTAGTTAACCATACTATTGCTCTATCTCCTAGGCATCTCCACACCTCAATGGGAATACCATCAGGGCTCATCGCTTTACCTCCCTTCATCCTCTTCAAAGCCTCCCCGATCTCTACCTCCTGAATTCTCACAAAACGTCTGTTGGTATCGTCAAAAGAGTCATCTAACTCAAGGGTAGGGCTCTCACTCTCCCCATTAAACAACTTGTCGACGTACTCTCTCCATCTATCCATGATCTCCTCATCTTTCACTAGCAGTCGATCTGTCCCATCCTTAATGCATTTGATTTGGTTGATGTCCCTTGTCTTCCGCTCGCGGATCCTAGTCATCCTATAAATGTACTTCTCCCCTTCTTTCGTGCCTAGCCGCTGATACAGGTCATCAAACGCCTTACCCTTTGCTACACTCACAGCTCGCTTTGCAACCCTCTTCGCTAATTTATAGCCCTCGATGTTGGCGTTGTCAAGGTGGAGGTGTCATGCCATTATTGCACTTTGAATTTTTTGATTTCTAGATATTCTGCTCCATTGCAACTTGAAATGACTGTGGCTTTATTATAACTTTACAGATGCTCTACTTTCATGTTCCTTCTCGGCATCCATCTTCTACGCCAGAGTTGGAATTACCAACTCTTCTACAGGTAACACTGCGTAGGCTACTGTTTTATTGCATGTTTTCCTTTTAGCCTAATAACTTTGAACATGTCATACTTAATTTAGAAGCCTGTTCAAGTTTATGAGATTTTTACTCTGGAGTTGCTATATGACACCTAGGTGTTGGCTTGAACTACTCACAGGTTGCATGATCAAACTTTGGAAATGAACCAAATGGTGCTTATTATTTACTTTATGGGTGTTTGTTTCTTTTTGAATTATACTACCCTGGTTTGTACATCATGAGTGTCAGAATTGAATTAAAAAACATGTACTGTGGCTTGCTGCTTTATATTGCTCTTCTTATAGATTCACACACTTTCTCTAGTTCATCTATACATAGTGATTTATAAACCCTGATAAAAAACGGTTACTCCATTATCAGCTGCTCTGTTGTGTCATCTTGAGCAATGTCCCACTTAAGCTGATTAATTGCTATAAGCAGACAAATATTACACATCAATTCTTCCATAAAATTTCTATGTGTTCAGTCAGCAGCAGTGATGGGAATTGGACTTCTATATGAAAGCTCAGCACATGCACTCACCATGAAGATACTTCTGGTAATCATGACAATAAGTCAATAAGGCTCCCTTTCTTTCTTCTCTTTTGATTCTGTATTGTTGTCCTTTTCTTTTCCTGGTTATTGATCAATGAGGAAAGAAATCAATCCTTCAATTTTTCTGGGTATTACCATGTGTATGCATGGTATTCTGCTTAATCTTTGATACTAGCATTTTGGTATACTAAAGTTCTAGCAAAATTGAAAAACTGAGAGATATAAACCTTGTGTATTTTTAGATGGATTAACTAGTTTTTGAAAAAATACTTCATTATCACAGCAGTTTCATGTATAAAAACTGATCTTTTGACACTATCACAATTTGTACTACATTAATATTTTTTCTAGTGTTAATAACCTTTTGGTTTGTGTTGCTCTTGTTAGATTTCATCTCTAGGCTACCCCACCTTGCAAGTTGGGTGTTGGGACTCAATGCTTTTTGTTTTATCTTCAGGGTGAGATTGGCCGAAGAAGTGGTGGTGATAATGTGCTAGAAAGGGAAGGGTATGCTGTCGCTGCAGGTTCTGCATTAGGATTTGTTGCATTGGGTGAGTTACATTTCATGACAAGTATTCCTGCATCATTCTTGAAGTGGCGTGCTTGCACAAAAGTAACAAAAGAATTTCTCATAGGTCATGGCAGCGATGCATTTGGATTCATGGATACTTTCCTAGATCGACTTTTCGAATATATTGGCAGCAAGGAAGTCTACCATGTAAGATTTTTTTGTTGGAGTATATTGAGCCCATGTGTATAGAGGCCCACCTAGAGGCCCATGTATATGTTCTATATATACCCACCCATTTAGGGTTGGAGGAATACAACAATTATTATCCTCCTACATGGTATCAGTAGCCCAGGTTTACCTCTCCCTCTCCACCCTCTACTGCTGCCGCCGCCGGCGAGTAGCCTAGGTTTACCTCCCTCTCCACCCTCTACTGCTGCCGCCGCCGCCGGCGAGATGGCAGGCCGCCGGCCGCCGGAGCCACCCCTTCCTCCCCTCCCCTCCCTTCCCTCTCCCCTTTCCCTACCCTCTCTTCCTCTGCATCAGGCGCCGCTGCCGGCTCCTCTGCTTTAGGCGCTTGGGCTCCACGCGCCTGGATCTCCCCTACGGGGGCCGTCGGGGCCGTGGGCGCCGGGACTCCGCGCGTCGCGCTGGGGGCCGGTGGCTGGCCCGCGCACCCGGATCCGCACGCCGCGGGGCCGCCGCCGGCCGGCGCAGCTCTAGGCGCCGCCTGGGCCGCGCGCGGGCCCGATCCTCTGCTCCAGGTGCCGCGCGGGCCCGGTCCTCTGCTCCAGGCGCCTCCCGTCGCCGCGCTCGTCGTCCAGGCGCCCGCGAGCGCCGATTCGGCTGCTGCGGGCGCAGGAGGCGTGGAGGACACGGGGGGTGGGGCCGCTCCGGTGCTCCCACCTCCGCCCGGGCCCGATCCGGCGCCCCCGGAGGCCTCTGCTGCGGCCGCCACCGACGCCCAGCAGGGCCCCCTGCCCGATGCAGCCTCTGCTGGCGCGGGTACGGGGCTGCGCGCAGGCCGCCCACCGCGCCGCCGGGAAGCAGCCCGCCGCCGCCGATCCCACTTGGCCCGAGCTCGGGATGCCTCCCGTGGATGCGCCGCTCTCCGCCGCCGCCTTCCGTGGGCAGCAGGCTGACGCCACTCTCGCTGCGGCCCTCCTCGCCGCCAAGTCGGAGGCTTCGGCGGCTCAGGAGCGGGTCCGCGCGGCTGCCCTCGCCTGGGAGCGCGAGCGCGTCGCGGCCGTCGCGCCCACCCTCATGCGCGCCGCCCCTGCTGCCGCAGCAGCCCCTACTGCCGACGGAACCACTGCCTCCCTCGCTGCTGCGCACGCCGCGCAGGCCGCCGTCGCGCCCGCCGCGCAGGCTCAGGCCGTCGTCGCCGCCTTTGTGGCCGCCGTTGCGCCCGCCATGCACGCCGCCCAGGCCGCGCGGGCCGCCGCCTCCCTCCATGCCGCGCACGCCACGCAGGCCGTCGCGCCCGCTGCGCACGCCGCCCAGGCCGACGCGCCCAGGGACCACGTGCGGGCCGCTGCCTCTCTTGCCGCTGCGCAAGCTGTCGCGCCCGCCGCGCCCGCCGTGCCCGTCCAGGCCGTCGCGGGCCCTCGTCCTCAGCCCCAGCCGGCGGCCATGCTCGCCGCTGCTGCTCCCCTGAACGCGCCGTTCTGGACACCGCCCGCTCCACCCAGCCAGCAGCCGACCTGGCCTGGGGGGTGGGACCAGGCCGCACTGGCGCAGTCCTTCAGCGCCATGGGGCGGACGCCGCCGGTCAGCACCGAGTGGATCGCCGACTCGGGTGCCTCCTTTCACACCACCCCACATGACGGTATCCTCTCTTCTGTCCGACCCCCACACCCCTCTTGTCCTTCCATCATGGTTGGTGACGGGTCTTGCCTTCCTGTCACCGCCGTGGGTTCTGCTCCTGGCTCTTTTCGTCTTCCCAATGTCCTTGTTGCTCCTCAGATGGTTCATAACCTTCTTTCCATTTCTCAGTTCACAGCTGACAATTCCTGTTCCATCGAGTTTGATTCTTTCTGGCCTCACTGTAAAGGATTTGGCCTTCCGGCGTCCGCTACTCCGGTGTGACAGCACGGGGCCTCTTTACACCCTTCGCCTTCCTTCTTCCGCTGCACCACTCTCGTCTTCTTCGCCCTGGCCGTCTTGGTCTGCCGCGACGCCGTCTTCCACCACTTGGCACCGTCGTCTTGGTCACCCTGGCCGCGACGTTCTGGCTCAGCTTGGTCGTAGCACCGATGTTCCTGGTACTAGGGCTCCTGCTCAGCCCCTCTGCCATGCGTGCCAGCTCGGTCGTCATGTTCGACTTCGTTTTTCCTCACATGCGACGCATGCATTTGACCTTGTTCACTGTGACCTGTGGACCTCTCCTGTACTCAGCCTCTTTGGCTACAAGTACTATCTGGTGGTGGTCGATGACTTCTCGCACTACTCTTGGACGTTTCCTTTGCGTGCCAAGTCTGAGACCTTCCCCACCCTCCTCCACTTCTTTGTCCTGGGTGTCCACTCAGTTCGGCCTCACCGTTAAGGCCGTCCAGTGCGACAACGGGTGGGAGTTCGATAACACCACCTCCCGGTCTTTCTTCCTGTCTCGGGGTGTTCAGCTGCGTATGTCTTGTCCGTATACCTCTCCTCAGAACGGCAAGGCTGAGCGGATGATTCGCACGACGAACGACGTCGTGCGCACCCTTCTGATCCAGGCTTCTCTCCCCCGCGCTTTTGGGCTGAGAGCCTCCACACCGCCACCTACTTGCTCAACCGTCTTCCGTCCACTGCTTCTCCTACTCCCACTCCACACCACGCTCTTTTCGGTATCCCCTCCTCGCTACGACCACCTTCGGGTCTTCGGGTGTGCGTGTTACCCTAACACCTCCGCCACCGCTCCTCACAAGCTGGCGCCCCACTCGACTCGTTGTGTGTTCCTCGGTTACTCCCCTGACCACAAGGGGTACCGATGCTTTGACCTCACCACTCGCCGCGTCCTGATCTCCCGACACGTCGTCTTCGACGAGTCTGATTTCCCCTACTACCACCTCCTCTACACCTTCTCCTGACCCCGAGCTGGAGTCTCTGTTTCCGACTGACCCGGTGGTTCAGCCACCGTTACCTGTCTGTCCTTTTCCTGCAGGTTTTCCCGGCACGCCGGCACCGTTTCCGGTGATCCCTGCTGCGCCGAGCGCGGACCCGGTGCCCGCGGTCGCGCCACGCGCGGTCCCCGGACCTCCGGTCGTGCCGCGCGCGGACCCGGTGTCACCCACTGCGCCACGTGCGGCCCTGGTGACTTCCCCTGCACCTACGCGGTACGCTCAGCCGGTGCAGGTGTACCGGCGCCGACCCCGACACCGCAGCGGTACGCTGAGCCGGTGCAGGTGTACCGGCGTCGTTCGGCGTCGACACCGGCGCCGCCTCCTGCTCCGGAGGCTCCTGCGTGGCCGACACCGGAGCCGTCGCCGCCGCCGCCACCTCCGGCTCCCTCTCGAGTTGAGCCGGAGGTGTACCACCCGCCGGTCATCCATCTGGATCCTCGGCATATCCATCCCATGGTGACTCGGCGGATGACGTACCAGGCCGCGACTCTCTCCGCCACCGAGAGAGAGCCGCGGGTCTCTCCGGTACCCTCCTCTGTCCGCGACACCTTGGCGGATCCTCACTGGCGTCGCACGATGAAAGAGGAGTACGCGGCTCTTCTTGCTAACCAGACGTGGGACCTCGTGCCGCGTCCGTCTGGTTGCTATGTGGTGATTGGAAAGTAGATCTGGACGCACAAGCGTCGGGCTGACGGCACACTAGAGCGCTACAAGGCTCGCTGGGTTCTCCGGGGGTTCACTCAGCGGCCTGGTGTGGACTATGATGAGACCTTCAGCCCGGTCGTGAAGCCCGCTACGGTGCGCACGATCCTCTCGCTTGCGCTCTCGCGCACTTGGCCTGTGCACTAGCTGGACGTGAAGAATGCGTTCCTTCACGGCACCTTGTCAGAGACTGTTTACTGCTCTCAGCCTGCGGGATTTGTGGACTCGAGTCGTCCGGATATGGTCTGCCGGCTCAACAAGTCTCTCTATTGACTGATGCAAGCTCCTCGGGCTTGGTACTTTCGGTTCGCCACGTTCTTGATGACACTGGGATTCACCGAGGCCAAGTCTGACACGTCTCTCTTCATCTACCGCTGTGGGGATGAGACTGCCTATCTGCTGCTATATGTCGACGACATTGTGCTCACAGCTTCCAGTCAGCAGTTGCTTCAGAGTGTCATCTCCTCTCTGCAGCGGGAGTTCGCTATGAAGGATCTCGGTCAGCTCCACCACTTCTTGGGCGTCACTGTTGAGCCTCGCCCGTCTGGTCTTCTCCTTCACCAGCGGCAGTACGCCCTCGATATTCTGGAGCGAGCTCGGATGACTGATTGCAAGCCCTGCTCCACTCCAGTCGACACTCAGGCGAAGCTGTCTGCTGATCTGGGTGCTCCGGTGGATGATCCTACTGCCTACCGGAGTCCGTCGCTTTGCAGTACCTCACCTTCACCAGGCCGGATCTCACCTACGCTGTTCAGCGGGTCTGTCTCCATATGCATGATCCCCGGGAGTCACACCTTATTGCGCTGAAGCGTCTCCTCTGGTACGTTCGTGGCACTGTGAACCTCGGCCTGGTACTTCACCGCTCCTCTGCTGAGCTGGTGGTCTACACCGACGCTGACTGGGCTGGTTGCCCGGACACTCGTCGCTCCACTTCCGGCTACGCCGTCTTCCTGGGCGGCAACCTGGTCTCCTGGTCGTCCAAGCGGCAGCCGGTTGTCTCCCGCTCCAGTGCCGAGGCGGAGTACCGTGCTGTCGCTAACGGCGTGGCGGAGGCGTCCTGGCTACGACAGCTCTTGGCAAAGCTCCACAGTCCGCTCGCCAAGAGCATGCTCGTCTACTGCGACAACGTCAGTGCCGTGTATCTCTCCACCAACCCCGTCCAGCATCAGCGGACGAAGCATGTGGAGATCGACCTACACTTCGTGCGCGACAGAGTCGCAATCGGCGATGTTCGGGTACTCCATGTCCCGACTACCTCCCAGTTTGCTGACATCTTCACCAAGGGGCTGCCCTCGTCGACCTTCTAGGAGTTTCGATCCAGCCTCAACGTAGCCGGTGGCTAGTTGTGGCTGCGGGGGGTATTAGCCCTTTGTACTCTACTTGTACTCTCTTCTTGTCCAGTCTTGAACACCGCTGCGCCAGTTGTTCAGACTGCGGGGGGTGTTGGCTTTCTTGTTGTCCAGTCTGGAACACCGCTGCGCCGGTAGTTCAGACTGCGGGTGGGTATTGGAGTATATTGAGCCCATGTGTATAGAGGCCCACCTAGAGGCCCATGTATATGTTCTATATATACCCACCCATCTAGGGTTGGAGGAATACAACAATTATTATCCTTCTACATTTTTTTCATAGCCTTAATAACCTCCCCCAGACCCCGCACAGCGCGGGAGCCTACGGCACTGGGTAGTTTCGTCTGTTGCCCTCTTAGCATGTGTTTGGTTGGTGGGATGGGATGGGGCGATCCCATGTTTTCTTTGGGAACATGAGGGATGGGTCCATCCCTAGAATGAAAATATACCCTCTAGATGCAGGATGCACCCATCCCTCTAGAACGAGCGGATGGGATGTCCCACTTCGCCCCCATCACATGTCGTCTCCCTCCATCGCGAGCCCGTGACGGAGGGGAGGGGAGCAGGCTGGCGAACTGTGGGCGGAGCGGATGGGACCGGCGGCTGGAGTGGGTCGGTGAGCTGCGAGCGGAGGGGAGGGGAGCGGCGGCCAGCGAGCGCTCGGGTGGAGGGGATGGGAGCGGGCCGGCGAGCGCTCGGGAGAGGATAGGGTGGTGCGGTGGAGAAGATAAGGTTGGGAAAAAAAGAAAAAGGGAAAACGAGGATGAAGGGTGGAGTCATAGATTACATATGGGTCCTGCTTCTAACACTAACGGTGTTAAAAGTGACATCCATCCTCCATTCTCAATCCATCCAACCAAACAAAAAACTAGGATGAACCTATCCTTCTCAACCAAACACAAGGTGGGATGACTCCATCCCGTCCCACCTCATCTCACAAACAACACATGCTAAGGATATGGAATTCTTTAGGATATGCTACTGTCCTAGTTGTTCCACTTTGATGGCTTATGCAATTTATTTCTTTAAGATTCAACTTTGGGAAGTGGCAAATCCTGTAAACCCCCTTATTAGATTCGTTTCTTTGATTTCATGATAAGTGTTTCATTCAAAGTGATCGTTGGCCTATTGATATATGCCCTTGTTGCTCTGCTATTGGAATGACATATCAAAATATTTAACTAATTGAGCATACAATCAGAAATGTTTTGATTCATAGGATGAAGCAAATGGGGTTTTCCATGAGATCAATAACCTCATCTACATCCAAACTTAAGTAGGCGCAAGTGAACATGATTCTAGTGTTAAATGACCAAGCTGAGTGCATTTTAGTTTGCAATGTGTTATACAGTTATACTTAACATGAAGCCTCTCAAAGTTTCATTGGCAAGAGGCCAGAATGCAAGCTATGTTTTCTTAGTTAAAATTTCATGATTTATTTAGTAGCAAGCTGGTAGATTTGGGCAGTATGCCAATATGTATCCAGTTTGGCTGATATTAGCTGCAAGATATGCCTCTCATAAGAAGTTGTAGCCAGTTTAGTGACAGAAGTTGGATAGAGTGCTTCAGTTAGGTTAGGTCTTTATTGAGTTGGGAGTTTAAATGACTAACCTCTGCTTGCGACAATCACTGAGCAGATACCAGCAGTTAATGTTTCTTTGTGCCTTTCCCTAACTCAATAGTTAAAATGCTATTTGAAGAGCAATCAGCATTTCGATTCTTTATTTAAGTTTGTTAATGATTCTATATTGTATCTCTATTTTACAAGTTGATAATGTTCTCAGGAAAAGCACCTAAATGCAACAACTGCCGATGATCAAAGTGGCAACACCGGGCAGGTCATTTTTCTCTTTACACAGCGATTTCAAAGTTCCATAAATAGCTGTACATTTTTTATGTGTATTGCTATCTTTTTTTTTTGTATAGATGATGGATGGAGCACAAATAAATGTTGATGTTACTGCACCTGGAGCAATAATTGCTCTGGCCTTGATATTTCTGAAGGTATGATTTCTTGGTTTCTTGGTATCTCTTTATAACTTTCGAAATTATTTTTATTTTTTTACCAGTACCCTAAAAAATTTCTGTACTATTATGGTTCATATCACAGACCGAGTCTGAGGAGATTGCGGCTAGACTCAGTATTCCAAATACTTTCTTCGATTTGCAGTATGTGAGACCTGATTTTGTTATGCTTCGCATTATAGCCAGGAATTTAATATTGTGGAGCAGGTAATCTTGCGATTTCAATCTGAAGTCCTTGTGCCACTTGTTGACCATAACATAAAACTAAAGAACTATGTCGTTTTGCAGAATACAACCTACCAAAGAATGGATTGATTCTCAAATTCCTAAAACTGTAAAGTCTGGTGTTTCCAACATGAGTGAAGGGGCTATTGACAGTGATGAATTTGATGCCGAAGCTCTTTTTCAAGCTTATGTTAATATAGTGACTGGAGCATGCATTGCACTTGGTGAGTAGCTTGTTTGTTGTGTCAACTCTGACATGAATCACTAACTGTTTGTGCTTCATATTTTTTTCTTAGTATAAAGGTTTTTTAAGCTTCTAAAAAGACAAGGTAATTTAGTTTTCATAATTTCTTTAAATATTTGTTTAACTTGGGCTCTACATTATATTAAACAACTAACCGTAGCTATTGTTTAGTAATTAGTGGTTCTCTTGGTCTAGTCCTACTTCTGTACTGGCTGAAAAAGGTCCTTGTACTGTTCTGTTACTACAGAACATCTCCTTTGTTTTATTTCCAGAGTATATGTTTACTATATTTTCTGTTCGTAGTCTTGTTGAGCGGCCAGTGAGTATAGTTGAGCGGTAACCCGTGTTGACGTCCCAATCCAACTGGGCGAGTTTGTTGTTTTCTTTTCTTTATGTTTCCTGCCTATGGCCTCCCAGGGCCGTAGTCTTGTATTTTTCTGCTATATCAATAGAAACGCACTCGTCGAGTGCCGTTCGTTCAAAAAAAATATATATATTCTGTTCGTGGACTGTTGATGCTTACATTCTTTGACTGACCACTTGGCACATCAAGCACTCACAAACACCAATTCAAGAACATGTAAACGCTACGGTGGTTATTCTAATGACCTATTAGACTCATTGTCGATAAGCCCATTGCATGTTTGCTGCCCTTTATCAGCTTAATCAATGTTTGCAGGACTCAAGTATGCTGGCAGCAGAAATGGTGATGCCCAAGAACTACTCTACGCCTATACTGTCCATTTTCTAAATGAGGTACATGGCCTGTTCAATTGTTATTGTTAAATTGTATTTTGGTAATATAATTGCTCATTGTTATGCAGATTAAGCACATACCTGTTCGAACAGCAAGTATACTGCCAAAGGGATTACTACAATATGTTGACCGTGGAACCCTTGAACTCTGCTTGCACCTTATTGTTCTATCTCTATCTTTGGTTAGTGAGAGTGTATCATGATTTTATTTACTTAGAATTGGTACATAGTGTTGGAGTATATTGAGCTCATGTATAGAGGCCAATGTATTACTATTATATTGCTCATCCTTCTAGGGTTTGGAGGAATACATACAATTATTCTTTCCAATATGGTATCATTAGCCTAGCATCCTCTCTCCTCCCTCTACTCCAGCCGCCACCGCCGCCGGCACCATGGCCGGCCGCCGGCGCCACCTCCCCTTTCCTCCTTCCCTCCCCTTTCCCTCTTCTTCCCCTGCTCCGGCCGCTTGGCCCCGATCTGCCGCCGCCTGGACCTCTGCTCCGGCCGTGTGGCCTGGATCCGCCGCCGCCGGGACCTCTGCCACGGCTGGGACCTCTTCTTCCCCTGCTCCGGCCACTTGGCCCCGATCCGCTGCCGCCTGAACCTCTGCTTCGGCCGTGTAGCCCGGATCCGCCGCCGCCGGGACCTCTGCCACGGCCGCCGCTGCCCTGGTGGCCCTCGCGCCCCTGCCCGACCCTGCTGCCGCTGCCGCTACTGGTGGTGCGGGCGCAAGGGCCGCGGACGCGGAAGGCGCGGGGGGGGCGCCGCCGCCTGGGCCCCCGCTTGGACCCTCGCCTCGGCCGCCGCTCGGGCTGCTGCCACAGCTGCCTGTGCTGCATGCGCCGCCCCAGCGCGGGTGCAGGGGGGCTGCGGCTGCCGCTGCTGCCGCCGACGCCGCCCTTCCTGAGGTGCCGCCCGCGTGGCCTGGACCCGGGATGCCCCCCGAGGATGCGCCGGTCGCCGCCGCCGCACTCCGTGGGCAGCAGGCCGATGCTGCTCTCACCGCGGCCCTCCTCGCCGCCAAGTCGGAGGCTTCGGCGGCTCATGAGCGGGTCCGCGTGGCTGCCCTCGCTTGGGAGCGTGAGCGCGCCACGGCCGACGCCCTCGCTATCCGGGTCGCCGAGGCGGAGCACTACTTCCGCGTCTCCTCCGGCCAGCTGCCCGTCGTCCCCGAGCACGGCGCCTCTTCCTCCCACCAGGCCCTGCCCGCTGGATCTGGACCCCGGCACGACCCGACCGACCCCATGGTCGCCCAGCTCCACCTCTAGGCTGCTGGCGTCCAGAACATCAAGGCCCTGGTCACCGTCCTCCTCGACCCCACGTCCTCCTACGGTTGCTGGCGGGACCAAGTCCTCCTCGCCCTCCGCCGCTACGACCTCGACGACCACATCCTCGTTGACACGCCGGTCGAGGCGCGGGACGTGGTGTGGCTACGGCTCGACAACGTCGCCATGTCCTGGATCTTTGAGACCATCTCCCTAGATCTTCAGGACTCACGGCGGCAACGCGCGACAGGCCTGGCTGGCGCTTGAGGGGCAGTTCATCGGCAACGCCGAGTTCCGCGCTCTCCAGCTCGACACCAACTTCCGCATCTTCGAGCATGGGGACCTCTCCGTTGGTGAGTTCTGCCGGCGGATGAAGGGCATGGTTGATGCTCTTCACGACCTCGGGTGTCCGGTGTCCAATCGGGTCTTGGTGCTCAATGTCGTGCGTGGCCTGAGCAGCACCTATGACCACCTGAAGACATGGATCACCCGCCATAGGCCCTTCCCCTCCTTCCTGCAGGTCCGGGACGACCTCGCCCTCGAGGAGATCACCAGGGGTCTCGCGCCCGGATCGTCCTCGTCCACCCCCACCGCGCTCGTTGCTGCTCCACCGGCTTCCTCCGCCGCTCCTGCCACCTCCCTCCTTGGTGCTGCTCCCACCGGGCAGACCGGAGGTGGGGGAGGAGGGCCGTGGACGTCGTCGACGGGGGGACGGGGTGGTGGTGGTACTGGTGGCCCTGCTTCTGGGTGTACCGGTACCGGTGGGGGCCGTCGGGGCACGCCGACTCCGGCTCCCGCCCCTGCCCCTAGAGGTACGCCCTCGCCATCGTTCAGCAACCCATTGTCAGGGCGCATCTCGATGTGGTCCTTCAGGGGTCGGGGGGGGGGGGGCTCGTCCTCAGCTCCAGCCGGCGGCCATGTTCACCGGTGCTGCTCCCCTCTTCGCGCCGTCCTGGATCCCGCCCGCTCAGCCCTGCCAGCAGCCGACCTGGCCTGGGGGTGGGACCAGGCCGCTCTGGCGCAGTCCTTCAGCACCATGGAACTGACGCCGCCGGTCAGCACCAAGTGGATCGCCGACTCGGGTGCCTCCTTCCACACCACCCCAGATGCCGGTATCCTCTCTTCTGTCCGACCCCCACACCCCTCTTGTTCTTTTTCCATCATGATTGGTGACGGATCTTGTCTTCCTGTCACCGCCATGGGTTCTGCTCCTAGCTCTTTTCGTCTTCCCAATGTCCTTGTTGCTCCTCAGATGGTTCACAACCTTCTTTCTATTCGCTAGTTTACTGCTGACAGTTTTTGTTCCATTGAATTGGACTCTTCTGGTCTTACTGTGAAGGATTCGGCTTCCCGGCGTCCGCTCCTCCGATGTGACGGCTCGGGGCCCCTTTACACCCTTCGTCTCCCTGCTTCCGCTGCTCCGCCTTCGACTTCTTCGTCTGCTGCTTATGCCGTGACGCCGTCTTCCACCACCTGGCACCGCCGGCTTGGTCACCCCGGCCGTGACGTTTTGGCTAAGCTCGGTTGTAGTACCGATGTTCCATATACTCGGACTCCTGCTGTGCACTTTTGTCATGCGTGCCAGTTAGGTCGTCATGTCAGACTTCCTTTTTCTTCTTCTTCGCATGCGCATGCGAATGTCTTTGATCTTGTTCACTGTGATCTATGGACATCTTCTGTACTCAGCATGTCGGGTTATAAATATTATCTGGTGGTGGTTGATAATTTTTCTCATTACTCTTAGATTTTTATTTTGCGCGCCAAGTCTGAGACCTTCCACACCCTCCTCCACTTCTTTGCCTGGGTGTCCACTCAGTTTGGCCTCACCATTAAGGCCGTCCAATGTGACAACGGGCATGAGTTCGATAACTCCACCTCCAGTTTCTTCTTCCTCTCTCGGGGTGTTCAGCTGCGTATGTCTTGTCCGTATACCTCTCCTCAGAACGGCAAGGCTGAGCGGATGATTTGCACAACGAGCGATGTCGTGCGCACCCTTCTGATCCAAGCCTCTTTGCCCCTGCGCTTCTGGGCTGAGAGCCTCTACACCGCCACCTATTTACTTAATCGCCTTCCGTCCACTGCTTCTCTTGCTCCCACTCCACACCACGTTATTTTCGGTACCTCTCCTCGCTACGACCACCTTCGGGTCTTAGGGTGTGCATGTTACCCTAACATCTCCACCACTGCTTCTCACAAGCTGGCGCCCCGCTCGATTCGTTGCGTGTTTCTTGGTTACTCCCCTGACCACAAGGGGTACCGATGCTTTGACCTCACCTCTCGCCGCGTCCTGATCTCCCGACACATCGTGTTTGACGAGTCAGATTTTTCCACTCCACCTCCTCCACACCTTCCCCTGACCCCGAGCTGGAGTCGCTGTTTTCGACTGACCCGGTGGTTCAGCCACCTTTACCTGTCTGTCCTTTCCCTGTAGGTTTTCCCGGTGCACCGGCACCGCTTCCGGTGATCCCTGCTGCGCCCAGCGTGGCCCCGGTGCCCGCTGTCGTGCCACGCGCGCCCCAGGACTTCCTGTCGTGCCATGCGCGGCCCCGGGGTCTCCTGCAGTGCCACGCGCGACCCCGGTGCCTCCCCCGGCGCCGTCGCGGTATGCTTAGCCGACATCGGCGCCGCCTCCGGCTCCAGAGGCTTCTGCGACGCCTACGTCGGAGCCGTCGCCACCGCCGCCTTGCTCTCGAGTCGAGCCGGCGGTGTACCACCCGCCAGTCGTCCATCGAGATCCTCGACATATCCATCCCATTGTGACTCGGCGGATGGCATCTCAGGCCTCGACTCTCTCCGCCACCGAGGGGAAGTCGCGGGTCTCTCCGGTACCCTACTCTGTCCGCGACGCCTTGGTGGATCCTCACTACCGTCGCGCGATGTAAGAGGAGTACGCGGCTCTTCTTGCTAACCAGACGTGGGACCTCGTGCCGCGTCCGTCTGGTTGCAATGTGGTCACAGGCAGGTGGATCTGGACGCATAAGCGTCGGGCTGACGGCACACTGGAGCGCTACAAGGCTCGCTGGGTTCTCCGGGGTTTCACCCAGCGGGCTGGTGTGGACTATGATGAGACATTCAGTCCAGTGGTGAACCCTGCTACTGTGCGCACGTTCCTCTCACTTGCGCTCTCTCGCTCTTGGCCTGTGCACCAGCTGGATGTGAAGAATGCGTTTCTTCATTACACTCTGTCAGAGACAGTCTACTGCTCTCAGCCAGCGGGATTTGTGGACTCCAGTCGTTCGGACATGGTCTGCCAGCTCAACAAGTCTCTCTATGGTCTGAAGCAGGCTCCTCGGGCTTGGTATTCCTGGTTCGCCACGTTCTTGCTGACATTGGGGTTCACCGAGACCAAGTCTGACACGTCTCTCTTCATCTACCGCCGTGGGGATGAGACTGCCTATTTGCTGCTCTATGTCGATGACATTGTTCTCACAGCCTCCAGTTAGCAGTTGCTTCAGCGTGTCATCTCTCTGCAGTAGGAGTTTGCTATGAAGGATCTTGGTCAGCTCCACCACTTCTTGGGTGTCACTGTTGAGCTTCGCCTGTCTGGCCTCCTCCTTCACCAGCGGCAGTATGCCCTCGATATTCTGGAGCGGGCTAGGATGACTGATTGCAAGCCCTGCTCCACTCCTGTCGACACTCAGGAGAAGTTGTCTGCTGATCTGGATGATCCTGTGGCTGACCCTACTGACTACCGGAGACTGGCCGGTGCCTTGCAGTACCTCACCTTCACCAGGCCGGATCTCACCTACGCAGTTCAGCAGGTCAGTCTCCATATGCATGATCCCCGGGAGTCACACCTTGCTGCACTGAAGCGTCTCCTCTATGTCCGTGGCACTGTAGACTTTGGCCTGGTCCTTCACCGCTCGTCCTCTGCTGAGCTGGTTGTCTACACCGACGCTGACTGGGCTGGCTGTCCGAACACTCGCCGCTCCACTTCCGGCTACGCCGTCTTCCTGGGCGGCAACCTGGTCTCCTGGTCGTCCAAACGGCAGCCGGTTGTCTCCCGCTCCAGTGCCGAGGTGGAGTACCGGGCTGTCGCTAACGGCGTGGCGGAGGCGTCCTGGCTACGACAGCTCTTGGCGGAGCTCCACAGCCCGCTCACCAAGATCACGCTCGTCTACTGCAACGTCAGCGCCATGTATCTCTCCACCAACCTCGTTCAGCATCAGCGGACGAAGCATGTGGAGATCGACTTGCACTTCGTGCGCGGCAAGGTCGCCATCGGCGATGTTCGGGTACTTTATGTCCCGACCACCTCCCAGTTTGCCGACATCTTCACCAATGGACTACCCTCGACCTTCTCGAAGTTTCGCTCCGGCCTCAACGTAGCCAGTGGCTAGTTGTGGCTGCCGGGGGGGGGTATTTGCCCTTTGTACTTTCTTGTTGTCCAGTCTTAAACACCGCTGTGCCGGTAGTTCAGATTGCAGGGGGGTGTCCTTTGTACTTTCTTGTTGTCCAGTCTTGAACACCGCTGCGCCGGTAGTTCAGACTGCGGGGGGGTGTTGGAGTATATTGAGCCCATGTATAGAGGCCCATGTATTACTATTATATTGCCCACCCTTCTAAGGTTTGGAGGAATACACACAATTATTCTCTCCAATACATAGTACTCGACACAGCTGTTGTCTGTACACATTTCATCAAGTCTTATGGATTTACATATGTCATTATCCTAGTAAATAGTTTTGTGCACATATGTGTTTTAATTTTCTTGTCATTTTCCTTTGTTAAGGTAATGGCAGGATCCGGAAATTTGCAGATTTTCCGCTTACTGCGTTATCTTAGAGGAAGAATGTCTGCAGAAGGACAAGTGAATTATGGATTACAGATGGCTGTGAGTATCGTTAATAGCTTTGCTGAACAAATATGTTTTTCTTTAAAATCAAATACCCGAGGACTGATAGCAGATATATTCTTTTACTGCACACTATGAAAACTCTGAAACGGAAACTTTTTGTTATCAGGGTTATGATTCCTGGCTAAAGACCATGTGACCTTTTTGGACTATGTCACCCTCTAAATATCATCGCTTTTAGGCAGTCATCTTGTTACCTTTTTGATCCGAGGTTTTATGTTATGTAGCGTTGAGCATTGTGTGAAAACTCATTGAAAGCTTGAAACCAAACTAATGATGGAAAATCCTTCAGATCTGCTGGTTTTCACTTGTTTTCTTGAACTTTCTTTTGGTCATTACTACCCTGACTACTGGATCCTGTATTCTGGCCTTGGCTTTTGGTAGGGAATTTTAAGCATGCTAGTAGATACAAAACTTATGGGTGCTACTGCCATATGAAAATTACACCAAATTGGTGTTTCCAGTTAATATCATGTACATCAAGAGAAATGCTTTCTGCTCCAAATATATGTTTTGTACACTGCAGTGTGTCTTTTGGATCACATCTAAAATTTGGAAGCAATATATATCTGATTAATGCATCATTGTATGAGAGAATTAGAAAATCTGCTGATTTACAGGAATTTTTTCATGTTAACACATTAGTATTTTATTGTGTGAGAAAATGGGCTAATCCCGTTTATCAACTATGTAGGTAAGCCTGGCGATAGGATTCTTATTCCTTGGAGGCGGGACACACACTTTTTCAACTCA
Source organism: Panicum virgatum (assembly GCF_016808335.1). Lineage (NCBI taxonomy): Eukaryota > Viridiplantae > Streptophyta > Magnoliopsida > Poales > Poaceae > Panicum > Panicum virgatum. Next base: position 33,894,807 of record NC_053147.1, on the reverse strand, counting down.
AAATAGTGGAATTGCTGCATTATTGATCTCACTTTACCCACGTTTGCCTACTGGACCAAATGACAATCGCTGTCATCTCCAGGTCATTCTCTTCTACTTCCCTCAGCTCTGACCTTCACTGTATGTCATAGCTTCTTTCGTTGCAAACAAATTTAAGTTCTTTGTGTTACTGTATTTAGGCATTCAGACACCTATATGTAATAGCTACAGAGCCTCGATTGGTTCAGACGGTAGATGTTGACACAGAACTTCCAGTTTATTGCCCATTGGAAGTGACAGTTGCTGAAACAGAGTATTATGATGAGACCAACTATTGTGAGGTGACACCTTGTCTTCTGCCAGAACGCTCAGTGGTACGTATGGTTGATTCAAGTTACAATTATTGGTGAAACAATATTCTTAATAAACATTAAACTTTAAGCATATACTGATGTACAACATATGTTTATCGTTTGACACTACTTTAACAAGGTGCACTGAAGTTACTGACATATTCACCAATTTATTTTGTCTGCAGTTACTGACATCTACTTCCTATATAGCTGGCAGTTGTTTTTTTTTTGTATTTCTGCTATTCCACTATTGGCAGAAACTTTTCTTAAGTATTAACTAAAATGCGGGTGCTTTAGGTACTGAAACAACATATATAATCTTACCCCAGTGCACTAAGCCATAGTCGGCGCTCAGCCTGCGCCATGTCTTTGGTTCTGTTGTGGTGGGCACACTTGCCATTGTCCTCGTCAGCATGATTAATCTGTCCTCGTCGGGGATGCTATTAACATCGAGAGTAGTTTTTGGTGCTTGGCAGATGCCTCTAGTTTCAGGAGTTCCTACTTCCTAGCTAGGTCGCTGACCCTGAGTGTCTAAGCTTTGGAGGTCTGGTCGGTTTTTCTGTTTCCGTGGCGCGTCTGTTTTTTGTACCCTGCTGTGTGGGTGTGGGTGGGGGTGTTTGGGTGGGGGGCTTGAGTCGTGTACTCCCTTTTCTACCTGAAAGAAAATGACACGCAGCTCTCCTGCCTAGTTCGAGAGAAAAAAACGGTGCTCCACCGATCAGCCAAACCTTTGTAGGTTAAGTTGCACCTTCGGTGTTGTTCCTGGCCTGTACCACACCCTTAGCCTGCCATCCTGCCTTGTGTTACATCACTTGCGGACAAATTGACCACCTTCTGGGCTGGATTAGGCAGCCTCAACACAGATGAAGCGGTGGGTGTGTGCAGGATCTGCTGCCGTCTTTTTCGATGGTGATGACTAGAAATGAGATATTGACGAACCAAAGGATAGTAGGGATTTTTTGTAGGGAGGAATCTTTTGTCAGTGATGTTTGCTAAATAGTAATTTGTTGGAAGTTTTCTTAATTTTCATGGTTTTGAGGTTAAATAGCAAAGTGAATGAACTACCACTGTTGTACTGCTGCGGAATCAAACAATGTAATTGTTTGCCCATCACATTGACAGTATATAAGCACAACCCTTGTATTTAATTTTAAGCAATTAAGCATGACATGCACTCCATCTTGCCCATTCATTCAAACTGGTGTAATCTTCCCTTTTTGTTGTCATGTATGGTTGCATTTCATTCTTCATGCCTTTGTGGTTAAGTTTCTTTGGATAATGACCACTTCAATGAAGGATTCACTAGCAGTATCTTATAGTTTGCTCCCTATACTTTGTACAACCTGTGATACTTTGCCAAAAGTGTCTTATCAAATGTCAAATCAACCCAGAAATGGTTCCATTGCCACATATGATTAAACTCATTCTTCTTGCAAGCTGTTTCTCTATCACATGGTCAGTAAAAATATGAGCTATTGTTAGAGTATATTAGACAACTCCGGATATGGTTGGTTTAGGATTGATTGTAATCAAGGTTTTAAATCTCCCGCTATAGCTTCCGCAAAAGCTCGCTATAGCTATTTAAGGTATGGTACCGCTATTTGAACGCATGTGTAATTTAGCCGCTATAGCCCGCTAAAGCCTCATTTAGCCCGCTATTAGCTGTTTTTTGAATCCAACAGCTAAACTCCTTAGCCCGCTATTTAAAACCATGATTGTAATTCCGAGATAACCTTCCTTATCTTTACGAGAGGCTACTTGCCCTCCAAGACATGTAATCCTATATATTCGCCCTAGAGGCTTAATGCAATACATCGACCACATTATACACATCCTACTTTCTTACATGGTATCAGAGGATCACAATCCTATGACCTAACTAGGCTTCCGCTGCCGCCGCCACCGTGCCGCCCCCGGGGAGATCGATCTCCGCCGGGGGCAGCGCCCTCGTAGGATGCCCGGCGGATCCCTATGATCCGTTGTGCCTGTCGTCGTCAAGCACAGCAAGGGGACCTACCTCGCCGCCATGATTCGTCACCAGCACTGCCGTCTTCGCCTCCCCCGCCGAGCGCCCCGCCGGCCACAGGCCCCCATCACTCAATAGCATTGAGAAGAGATAATGTAGGAAAGAAATTTTGTTACAAATGAATTACCGAAATAAAAACTACGGCAGTGCAAACCAATGTACTTCGAGCACTAGATCGTAATTTTCTAAAAAAAATGTATGCCTAGGAAAAGAACATTCATGATCTTGCAAAGTTTCATAAAAGTGGGCATTACCAAGGGTCCCTAGTGTTTTAACAATTTTTCCAGCTCCCTATATTTGTGTTTTCCAGTAACGTCAACTTTGATCATGAGTTTTGCCACGTGCAACCTCCCCCGTCTGCGCTCTATTTTTTTAGAATTTTGATGTGTATTTTTAGCTCCCTATCGTTTTGTGGTTTCCTTTACAATCAACTTTGATCATGAGTTTTGCCAGTTCACATGCAACCTTCCTCCTTTGCACTCTATTATTAGTTTTGAATTTTGACCTTTGTGTCTTTTGGGTTTCATCTCTAGCCTACCCCAACTCGCTTGGGACAAAAGGCTATGTTGTTGTTGTTGTTGTTGTTGTTGTTGTAAGTATATAGAAAGTGCAGGTGGTGCGAGTTTGAACCAATAAATTGCACTCTGTAATTCTGTTGCAGCTTAAGAGCATTCGAGTTTGTGGACCTAGATATTGGCCTCAGGTGATAAAACTTACACCTGAAGGTATTTTACTTATCCTGAACATATCACATTTTTCTTCAGAATTTTTTTTCATTATATTCTTATCATGACTTTCAAATAGACAAGCCATGGTGGAGATCTGGAGACAAGACAGATCCCTTCAACGGGGGCGTACTCTACATAAAGCGAAAAGTCGGATCATGCTCTTACTCTGATGATCCAATTGGCTGCCAGTCTTTGATTTCACGGGCAATGCATGAGGTTAATGTTTTGTCACACTTGTGCGGATGTGTTCCTTAATGCCCCTATTGAGGACTATAGGTGATACTGACATGTAACTTTACTATCCTCTTGCATCGAACTTCAGGTTTGTGATATGCCATCTGCTAGATGCAGTAATAAACCAAACAGCACTAATCATAGTTCCAACAGAATTGATCAGCTTGTAAGCACTTATTCGGCCAATCCAAGCTTGATTGCTTTTGCAAAACTGTGTTCCAAGTCATGGAAGAACAGGCAAGTGAATTTTTATGTCCTCTTTCCTTATATTTGCAAATAAGAGTTTTGGTTAGATAAGCAGCACTATATGTATGACAAGTCATTTGGCCGGCTTATTTTTGAATTCTATTCTAATGTTTGTCTTCCAACTGCAGATGCAATTTTCGAGAGTTCTGCTCTCAAGTGCTGTATGAATGTATGAGCAAAGATAGACCATCACTGTTACAGGTTTCTTACTGTAAACTTGAATATCAATTTTTGCTCATTTCTTATCAGCTAGCTTGTTTTAGTGACAGTTATTTCTCATCCAGGTATATATCAGTTTTTACACAACAATTGAGTCAATGTGGGAGCATTTGAAGATTGGACATTGTCCTTTCTATGATTCCCTTTTCCTTCCCAACTTCAAGGTTCGTATGGAGCACTCTATCTACGGTTGTCTTGTTGGTCTTTATTGCCCGTTTGGATTGTTTCAGTCTCCATTCTAAAATCATTGTTTCCAGCCAAATTGGTAGTTCACCGCCTGAACCATCTGATTCTTTTTTTATTGTTTGGATGGGCATATTGTGTTTCCCCCTTTGGTCTTCTTTTTAAAGTTTCATCCTTCCTGTTTGTGCTGATAAAGTTTCATGGTGCAAATGCACGAATAGCATGGTGGTCACCAGGTAGTGGTACGAGCCAGCTAGGATTCGTCCCAGCTTGCATAATAAAAAAAATTCCTTCACTGTTCCTCCCCAAAAATTACTGTCAGGGCTACGGCCTATGGTAACGGTGCAGACTTGCAGTATTACCAGGGGTAGTGGTAGTGGCTGCCAGCCTAGATTACGGTGCTATCAGTCCAACCCTATATGGTTAGGCTGGGGGCCAGTTTGGCTGGGGTTTTCTCTCAGTGCAAAGCCGTGACATTGGTCTTTCCCTCACTGGTCATTTTTTTCAATAAAGTTTCAGTCAGAAAATGCCCAACTTTTGGTGATGTTCCTATGATTCTTCTTTCCAATGTGCAGGTCGCTTTGGCTTACAATGAAGCAGTAATTGATGGTAGAATCACAGATGGAGGAATTATTCAGTCCATGTTCTTGGAGTCGCTTATGAAGCGTGTGGGAGACATCTTTGCGGAATTGCCTAACCTCAAGGACAACCTTCACCATTATTTGACCACAGGCAGATGGCCTGATGTCCAAAATGACGTGGTGATCCTCTCTTGGTATCTCCAGTGGTACAGCATTCCACCTCCCCATGTTGTGGCTTCTGCAGTTGAGAAGATTAGGCCCAGAGTCCCCGCCGGTGTATCTATGCTCCCTCTGCTTCGCCTCCTGCTACCAACCACGCATCTTGGGGGACTGATGGAGATCGAGAAGTTCCAGACCACCATGAAAGCCTAAAAGCCGACCGTTGCAAATGCAATCAACGCTAGGCCCTTGTGCTAGCAGGTTGTTGATTGCAAATACCTAGTCATATATCAGTATGAAGGTTAGTCAGAGCATTGTTAGCGCACATGGTGAGGAGGATGGGGTAAGTGTGTAACCAACTGCAAATTTTCTTAATTTAATGGGCTATAGTGAAGGGCCTCTTTGTACAGTTTGTGTAACCTTAATTTAATGGTATATCCCTGTTCATCAATCTGGGGTGGATACAATTGTATAAGAAATATTGAGGGTACTTGGATCCTATGTACCATAGTGCAGGACATTTGACCGAGAAAATTAAAGTGATGTCTATGGTAGGGATGTAAATGGTACGGATATTTCCCGAACGTATTTGATTTCGATTCGGTCTGGAAGGGGTTTTATTCGTTTGTATCCGATTCCGGATTGTTGGAGTATATTGAGCCCATGTATAGAGGCCCATTAAGAGGCACATGTATAGGTCTATATATACCCACCCATCTAGGGTTTGGAGGAATAGAGCAATTATTTACACTCCTATATGGTATCAGGCTAGTTTTTCTCCTCCCTCCACTCTCCAGCCCGCCGCCGCCGCCGGCCACCAAGGTCGGCCGCCCCCCCCCCCCCCCCCCCCCCCTCCTCCTCCCCTCTCCTCCTTCCCCTCCCTCTCTTCTCTTCCTTCCCCTCTCTCTGCGCCGGCGCCATGGCCTGCCAAGCCCGCCGCCTCCCTGGCCCTGCTCGATTCCGAGCAGGGCAGGGCCGCCCCCGAGGCCGCCGCCGCCGGATCTGCGCTTCCCAGGCCTGGAGCTGCGCCTACTCTGCTCGGGGCCGGTTCCTCTGCTCCGACGCCGCCGCCCGCCTGGAGCAGCGACACCGCCGCCTGGAGCCGCCCTACCGCCGCGCTGGCCGCCCAGGCGGGCCCTGGCGCGGGCGGAGCCCAGGCCGGGGCTACAGCCGCCGCCGCCGCCCAGGGCCGCGCTGGCCGCCCAGGCTAGCCCTGGCGCGGGCGGAGCCCAGGTCGGGGCTGCAGCCGCCGCCGCCGCCGCCCAGGTCGTTCCCGGCCCTGGTGCAGGCGCGGGTGGGCCTGCAGCCGTCGCTGCCGCCCAGATCGCGCCCGCCGACATCGCCGCCGCCGCTCAGGACGTCCCTGGTGCGCGGCCCCTCTGGTGCCTGCGGGTGATGCCGCCGCCGCTCACCGCGCCGCGGTCGCTGCCGGCTAGCAGCCCGCCGCTGCCACCGTCGCCGATCCCACGTGGCCCGAGCTCGGGATGCCAACCATGGACGCGCCGCTCTCTGTCACCGCCTTCCGAGGGCAGCAGGCCGACGCCGCTCTCGCCGCGGCCCTCCTTGCCGCCAAGTCGGAGGTTTCGGCGGCCCAGGAGCGATCTGTGTGGCAGCCCTCACCTGGGAGCGCGAGCGCGCCACGGCCGACGCCCTCGCTCTCCGGGTCGCCGAGGCGGAGCGCTACCTCCGCATCTCCTCCGGCCAGCCAGTCGACCCCGAGCACAGCGCCTCCTCCTCCCACCTGGCCCCACCAGCTGGATCTGGAGCTCGGTACGACCCGACCGACCCCATGGTCGCCCAGCTCCACCTCCAGGCAGCCGGCGTCCAGAACATCCGGGCCCTGGTCTCCGTCCTCCTCGACCCCGCGTCCTCCTCCTACGGCCGCTGGCGGGACCAGGTCCTCCTCACCCTCCGCCGCTACGCCCTCGACGACCACGTCCTCGTCGACTTGCCGCTCGAGGCGCGGGACGTGGCGTGGCTGCGCCTCGACAGCGTCACCATGTCCTGGATCTTTGGGACCATCTCCCTAGATCTTCAGGACCTCGTCAGGACCTACGGCGGCACTGCGCGGCAGGCTTGGGTGGCGCTCGAGGGGCAGTTCCTCGGCAACGCCGAGTACCACACCCTCCAGCTCGACGCCACCTTCCGCACCTTCGTGCAGGGGGACCTCTCCGTCGATGAGTACTGCCGGCAGATGAAGAGCATGGCCGATGCTCTTCACGACCTCGGGGATCTAGTGTTCGATCGGGTCTTGGTGCTCAATGTCCTACGGGGACTGAGCAGCACCTACGACCACCTGAAGGGCTGGATCATCCTCGCCCACCCCCACCGCGCTCGTTGCTACTCCACCGGCCTCCTCCGCTGCTCCTGCCACCTCCCTCCTTGGTGCTGCTCCCGCCGGGCAGACCGGAGGAGGGGGGGCCGTGGACGTCGCCGGCGACGGGGTGGTGGTGGTGGCACTGGTGGCCCTGCTTCTGGTAGCACTGGTACCGGTGGGGGCCGTCGGGGCGCGCCGACATCGGCTCCGGCTCCCGCTCCTGCCGATGGAGGTACGCCCTGGCCATCCTTCAGCAACCCATGGTCAATGCGCATCTCGATGTGGCCGTTCCAGGGTCCTGGAGGGGGGCCTCGTCCTCAGCTCCAGCCGGCGGCCATGTTCACTGGCGCTGCTCCACTCTTCGCGCCGTCCTGGACCCCGCCCGCTCAGCCCAACCAGCAGCCGACCTGGCCTGGGGGGTGGAACCAGGCCGCTCTGGCGCAGTCCTTCAGCACCATGGAACTGACGGCGCTGACCAGCACCGAGTGGATCGCGGACTCGGGTGCCTCGTTCCACACCACTCCCGATGCTGGTATCCTATCTTCTGTCCGACCCCCACACCCCTCTTGTCCTTCTTCTATCATTGTTGGTGATGGGTCTTGCCTTCCTGTCACCGCCGTGGGTTCTGCTCCTCGTCTTCCTAATGTTCTTGTTGCTCCTCAAATGGTTCACAACCTTCTTTCTATTCGCCAGTTTACTGCTGACAACTCCTGTTCTATCGAATTTGACTCCTCTGGTCTCACTGTGAAGGATTCGGCTTCCCGGCGTCGGCTCCTCCGATGTGACAGCCCGGGGTCCCTTTACACTCTTCGGCTTCCTGCTTCCGCTGCTTCACCTTCGGCTTCTTCGTCTTCTGCTTTTGCCGTGACGCCTTCTTCCACCACATGGCACCGCCGGCTTGGTCACCCCGGCCACGACGTTTTGGCTCAGCTCCGCCGTAGTACCGATGTTCCATGTACGAGGGCTCCTGCTGAGCACCTCTGTCATGCATGCCAGTTAGGTCGTCATGTTAGACTTCCGTTTTCTTTTTCTTCTTCGCATGATGCGCATGCTTTTGATCTCATTCACTGTGACCTGTGGACATCTCCTGTACTCAGCATGTCTGGCTATAGATATTATCTGGTCATTGTTGATGATTTTTCTCATTACTCTTGGACTTTCCCTTTGCACGCCAAGTCTGAGACCTTCCCCACCCTCCTCCACTTCTTTGCCTGGGTGTCCACTCAGTTCGGCCTCACCGTTAAGGCCGTCCAGTGTGACAACGGGCGGGAGTTCGATAACTCCACCTCCCGGTCTTTCTTCCTGTCTCGGGGTGTTCAGCTGCGTATGTCTTGTCCGTATACCTCTCCTCAGAACGGCAAGGCTGAGCGGATGATTCGCACGACGAACGATGTCGTGCGCACCCTTCTGATCCAGGCTTCTTTCCCCCCGCGCTTCTGGGCTGAGAGCCTCCACACCGCCACCTACCTGCTCAACCGCCTTCCGTCCACTGCTTCTCCTGCTCCCACTCCACACCACACTCTTTTCGGTACCCCTCCTCGCTACGACCACCTTCGGGTCTTCGGGTGTGCGTGTTACCCTAACACCTCCGCCACCGCTTCTCACAAGCTGGCGCCCCGCTCGACTCGTTGTGTGTTCCTCGGGTACTCCCCTGACCACAAGGGGTACCGATGCTTTGACCTCACCTCTCGACGCGTTCTGATCTCCCGACACGTCGTCTTCGACGAGTCGGACTTCCCCTACTCCACCTCCTCCACACCTTCTTCTGATCCCGAGCTGACGTCTCTGTTTCCGACTGATCCGGTGGTTCAGCCACCGTTACCTGTCTGTCCTTTTCTTGCAGGTTTTCCCGGCGCACCGGTACCGCTTCCGGTGATCCCTGCTGCGCCGAGCGCGGACCCGGTGCCCGCGGTCGCGCCACGCGCGGCCCCCGGTCTCCCGCTGCGCCACGCGCGGCCCCGGTGCCTTTCCCTGCACCTGAGCGGTACGCTCAGCTGGTGCAGGTGTACCGGCGTCGCTCGGCGCCGAACCCGGCGCCGCAGCGGTACGCTGAGCCGGTGCAGGTGTACCGGCGTCGTTCGACGTCGACACCGGCGCCACCTCCTGTTCCGGAGGCTCCTGCGACGCCGACACCGGAGCCGTCGCCGCCGCCGCCTCCTCCGGCTCCCTCTCGAGCCGAGCCGGAAGTGTACCACTCGCCGGTCATCCATCGGGATCCTCGGCATATCCATCCCATGGTGACTCGGCGGATGGCGTCTCAGGCGGCGACTCTCTCCGCCACCGAGGGAGAGCCGCGAGTCTCTCTGGTACCCTCCTCTGTCCGCGACGCCTTGGCGGATCCTCACTGGCGTAGCGCGATGGAAGAGGAGTACGCGGCTCTTCTTGCTAACCAGACGTGGGACCTCGTGTCGTGTCCGTCTGATTGCAATGTGGTGACTGGAAAGTGGATCTGGACGCACAAGCGTCGGGCTGACGGCACTCTGGAGCGCTGCAAGGCTCGCTGGGTTCTCCGGGGGTTCACTCAGCGGCCTGGTGTGGACTATGATGAGACCTTCAGCCCGTTCGTGAAGCCCGCTACGGTGCGCACGGTCCTCTCGCTTGCGCTCTCGCGCACTTGGCATGTGCGCTAGCTGGACGTGAAGAATGCGTTCCTTCACGGCACCTTGTCAGAGACTGTTTACTGCTCTCAGCCTGCGGGATTTGTGGACTCGAGTCGTCCGGATATGGTCTGCCGACTCAACAAGTCTCTCTATGGACTGAAGCAGGCTCCACGGGCTTGGTACTCTCGGTTCGCCACGTTCTTGCTGACACTGGGGTTCACCGAGGCCAAGTCTGACACGTCTCTCTTCATCTACCGCTGTGGGGATGAGACGGCATATCTGCTGCTATATGTCGACGACATTGTGCTCACAGCTTCCAGTCAGCAACTGCTTCAGAGTGTCATCTCCTCTCTGCAGCAGGAGTTCGCTATGAAGGATATCGGTCAGCTCCACCACTTCTTGGGCGTCACTGTTGAGCCACGCCATCTGGTCTTCTCCTTCACCAGCGACAGTACGCCCTCGATATTCTGGAGCGGGCTGGGATGACTGATTGCAAGCCCTGCTCCACTCCTGTCGACACTCAAGCGAAGTTGTCTGCTAATCTGGGTGATCCGGTGGCTGATCCTACTACCTACCGGAGTCTGGCCGGCGCTTTGCAGTACCTCACCTTCACCAGGCCGGACCTCACCTACGCTGTTCAGCAGGTTTGTCTCCATATGCATGATCCCCGGGAGTCACACCTTGCTGCGCTGAAGTATCTCCTCCGGTACGTCCGTGGCACTGTGGACCTCGGCTTGGTACTTCACTGCTCGCCCTCTGCTGAGCTGGTGGTCTACACCGACGCTGACTGGGCTGGCTGTCCGGACACTCGTCGCTCCACCTCCGACTACGCCGTCTTCCTGGGCGGCAACCTGGTCTCCTAGTCATCCAAGCGGCAGCCGGTGGTCTCCCGCTCCAGTGCCGAGGCGGAGTACCGGGCTGTCGCTAACGGCGTGGCGGAGGCGTCCTGGCTACGACAGCTCTTGGCGGAGCTCCACAGCCCGCTCGCCAAGAGTACGCTCGTCTACTGCGACAACGTCAGCGCCGTGTATCTCTCCACCAACCCCGTCCAGCATCAGCGGACGAAGCACGTGGAGATCGACCTACACTTCGTGCGCGACAGAGTCGTAATCGGCGATGTTCGGGTACTCCATGTCCCGATTACCTCCCAGTTTGCTGACATCTTCACCAAGGGGCTGCCCTCCTCGACCTTCCCGGAGTTTCGATCCAGCCTCAACGTAGCCGGTGGCTAGTTGTGGCTGCGGGGGGAGGGGGGTATTTGCCCTTTGTACTCTATTTGTACTCTCATCTTGTCCAGTCTTGAACACCGCTGCGTCGGTTGTTCAGACTGCGGGGGGTGTTAGCTTTCTTGTTGTCCAGTCTTGAACACCGCTGCGCCGGTTGTTCAGACTGCGGGGGGTGTTTGAGTATATTGTGCCCATGTATAGAGGCCCATGTATAGGTCTATATATACCACACATCTAGTGTTTGGAGGAATAGAGCAATTATTTACCCTCCTACACGGATATTCAATACCTGTAACCGACTTGTATCATCATACTAAAAGTTACATTTTTATAATGTTGATATCTATTATAATCTTATCCGGTAAAAACACAATCCATATCAGATTCGTATTCGATTAAAAATATAAAAACAAATATAATATCAAAATATCCGTCCGTATTTAATCTGTTTACATCTCTAGTCTATGGTATTGTTGTGCTCCTAATAGAATTGCTTACTAAAAAGAAGCCTGTTTCCTATAGATCGGCGTATGGATATAGTCTTGCAAAACATTTTGTTACTCTAATCTCAGAAGGCAAACTATCTGACATATTGGATCCACAAGTGACCAAGAAGGGGATGGGGAAATTGTTGACGTCGCTATATTGGCTGCGATATGTGTGAAGCTGAATGGTGAGCACCGGCCGGCAATGAGACGAGTTGAAATGGCGCTTAAAGGTATTATTGACGCAAAGGAGTACGTTTCGAGTAGCGCAACGATGATGAATCCGAGAACTGGATTCAGGTGCATGGTGTAAGTGTTACAGTTGGAGAGACGCGCCCAGAGGATATACATGCTGGATGAATAGTTGTTTACTTGTTATAGAGGAACTGAAGGAAGAAGACTTGTTTGGAAGGCCAGTAGCCTGGCCATCGCCTAGGATTTTCATGGTCAACGGGTCATTTGGCAAAAGCGAGAGCTAATGGATCAGCGCGTCAGGGAAAGGGTAATCCGGGACCGCGGGTTGATCAGCGCGGCTCTCTCTTCTGTCGCCGGGCAGATAGCGACGCTGCAAGCTCGCTGACAAGCGACAGCACAGCAGTCAACCAGATCATTGCTGGAAGTGTTGAGGCAGCTGAGCCACCTCTCTGGCCCTCTGCCCAAGCACTGCTGAAGCTCCGCTGAGAGCAACCATCAGCAGGCGGCGGAACATGAATACATGATGGTGAAGCTGGAACCCTGAATCGCGGGACAACGGAAAGGAGTAGATCAAGGAAGCAGGAGACCAGTACAGACTGTAGTACTGTACAGTAGTTCCTGGACCAGACAGATCCGAGGTTCGCGGGTCCGGAAGCCCAATCCACGTCTCTTTATATCATCATCGATCAGAGGCGCTTAGTTGGGCGAGCCCAGCTTGTAACCTGACACAGACGTAGTCCAAGTTTTTTTTTCTGTTTTTGGTGCTGTGAATTGCGGAACGGGTAAATTTGATAGCTCATGACAAACCTGACAAAAAGAAAAGAAAAAAAAACTCACCTAAGCTCACCTAGATCTGGAGTGCCCGTGATCTCTGATAGCAGGCGGATAAAAGTATCCAGTCTGCGCCCTCTGTACTGCCTTCATTGATTGATTGCTAACAATTCACAATTCCCTCGGTCACTGAACCATCCTGTTGCTACTTTTAGCGAAGCATTGTTGTGTGATGTGGTTGACAGACACTCAAATTATCGGGGATGTGTTTGCTAAAGTTCACTGAACATTGCAAGACTTTCGTTTGCAGTTGAGCAGGCAAACGCAACAACACCATAATTGCTTTTAGTTTGTAGGCTTATCCCACTGAGATTGTCATCACTAATTATGACACCGAATGATGAAAGTTCTCAAAAGCATATTTGGTAAGTTCTATAAAAATTTACTACACGGATATAGACAATTTCATGAAGGAATCGGGTAAAATTATGTACAAGTGCCAGGTGGGACACGAGAAGCACGGAAGCATTTCCCTCAACCAACCACATTCAGAAAAAAGCGAGAACGCTCCTCAGGACCTCAGGTGATCGTGCCTGTTCACAGCTAAGAGCTCGCTATACTGTGATCTTACCTTCCAACAAATGCTTAGGTGAACCAACAGTATAGACTTCTAGACCTAGAAAAAATATAACTTACGGCCTCGATCACAAATCTTTTCCTCGCTAAAATGAGCTACCAGATTTCCGGTGCAGCATTTCTGTCATCTGTGAGGTTGCTCCCCGGGCATCTGCTGCTGCGGCGGGGTCGACACAATGTGGCCATAAACGAACTCATTCCATGTGTCCGGCACGCCGGGGAGGCACCAGTGGATGCAGTCTGCGAACTTCCTCGGGTTCGCCTTCTGCTCCGCCGTCAGCAGCTTCCCCTGACGCAAGGTGTGCACGGATGTGTGGGCATCCTTGCGGATCTCCGACAGCGCAGTTATATTGATGAAGTGCACTGGAACCTTCTTCATAGACCTCGTCACGCGCTGTGCGGTCGCAAAGAGATCCCAGTCCGTGCCCAACTCCAGTTTTTTCGTGTAATTGATTGCTGGCTGTGTCTCGGAGAAGCATTTTATGGCGTTAGGGCTGCCCCAACCTTCACTCCTGCACCAGGACAATGAATGTGTCATCAGTGCGCAGATCCAGCATCCTCAGAATAGTACATTTGTGCAACAACAATGGCAGAAGGCATTGACACTAAAACAACCTCACAGCAACATGCAGTTTAAAATGAACATGAATGTTGGCAGAAACTTTGAATCAGGATATGGATACTTACTGCATATGTACAGGTGACACGCTCATGAATAAGACAGTTGTTCTCTTGGGATCTATGTGCGCTTCTACCCATTTAGACCATGTCTTGAGGACTTTCCAGTATGCATCGACACGCTCTATTTCATTATACTTAACATGTTTCCTTGAAAAGGATCCGCTGTGCCTGTATTCAAAGTAGATTGTGTAAGCATTGGCAGAATGGCAAGCATATCCAGAACATAAAGATTTGAGATTTTCTATATCACTACTAAGGTTGGTATGTTGGTCAGACTTCGTTGCTCCCAAGGATTGAAGGATTAATGTCTATAGTACTTACACTGTTTTCATCTGCGGTGTGTTCATCCACCAAATGTAAGTATTGAAGATCAAGTAGTCCACCCCCTCCCAGTTTGCCGCATGCTTCGCGATCGATGTTGGCTTGATCATGCGGTCACTAATGCTATGAATGTCTGGATCATCTGAGTTTGACTCAACTAGGAAAGGAGCCCAGTAGAACTCAATTGTTGCATTGTATTCCTGAAAAAATCCCAAGTAAATTATTCGTACAAGGATTAGCGATAAGATTCACAAGTGAAGATAGAGAAAAAAAACTCTCAACATAAACATAATTTGAACATTTTTATCCTTTTCTTGATTATTGAGGCTGGTACTGTAATTCACTAATACAGATACCATTTTCTAACAGCTAGATCCTCAATGGTGATATAATCTCTAATGGATTTTGTAGTGGTCAGTATCTACTAGTTTATGTGCATATGTTAAGTATGCAAGTACCTGAAGACGGAAAACATTCAGAGAACCATTCTTAACAAGTGACTTTTTGTCCCATGGAGCCTCTGCCTGTACAAGGCACACCATGGACTCCCACTGGTTGCGATTCAGAGAATCCCCCACAAACATCAGTCTTTTGTTCCTTAGCTTCTCCAGAAGTAACTTGGAATCAAATCTGTAACAAAATCGCCAAAACACCCATCAGTTTCATAACAAAATATGCATTTGATAAGACTTTTCAAGTGAGTTTCGCAACAATTTGGTTGAGCCACAATCTATTTATGATTTTTCATCAGCATCTTTTGTACAGTTTAACATCCACTAAATTTATGATGATAATTGCATTTTCCAAGCCAGGAAGGCCCACATCAAAAATATGCCACAGTTCATTTACATGAGTGATGTATAGTATAACTTCTCTCCGACTTGAAATATACTATCATGGTACCATGGTGGGACATTGAGAACATGCAACAAAACTCACTTGTCGTAGAGTAGACAACACTGCACATGCAACAAAACTCACTTGTCATAGAAAAGTATAACAGACATGAAAGTAGGAACTCTACAATCATTCAATTAGATAAACAAAATGTTTCTCTGGTTTCAGTAGGACGGTAAACTGTGAATATCAGGAAGTAGTTAAGACACCAGCTACTTCCAGATTCACTGTGGCTACTAATTGATGTCTAACTGTAAAGTACAATTTTTTCTGATAAATTTCCTCTGTTTTGAAGGTTTGACATGCAACATGTAACAGCAAAAAATATTGCATCAAAGAGCATGCGCTACAGATTTACCGAATGCATTACCTAGATATATGAAGTAAATAATACTGTAAGTGAGAACAGCTTGTAGCTGCATGCATTTGGAAAAAAAAAAGCATTTAGGCCCCGTTTGGATCCACCCCAGCTAATCCATTAGCTGATTAGCTGCAATTAGCTGGATTGAACAAGCTAATTGGATAATTGTTATTTAGCTAGTTAAAAGGGGTTCAGCTGCGCATTAGCTGATCCTGTTTGGATCCATCCTAGCTAAAATTAGTTACCGAGTAGCTGGTAGATCCCAATAGAACCTTAGTAAACTGTGATGTGAGTGTATACTTGTACTCAGTGTCGATAATGAGCCCAAACCTAACCAATCTGAAAGGTTCTGGAGTTGTTGATCAATTATTTGTTTAGCTCATGTGTTAGCTGCTGTTTTTGTATGAAGTAGTCCATTCACCAATTTAACAACAAAACATAGGCCCTGTTTGAGACGGCTTCTGCGACGCATTTCAGCGAAAAGAGCAAAAAAATCCTGCCAAACGGCCTGCGGCGGACGCGCGTTCGACGGCTGCGCTCAACGTGATAAGTTAGCAAATGAACTAGGAGCGGCCAAAACGTGAGAAGCGAGGGGAGAGCCGTGTTCCGCTTATTTGCAAACCGCTTCTGCATACCACAGTCCCAAACAGGCCCATAGAACTGCAAATGATTGTTAGTAGTTGGTTAGAACTAGAAGTAGATGCCATGTCATGCAACAACTCCAACTTTTTTTTTTTGAGATTACAAACTTGCTACCTTCCCTACTCAACAACTCTCTAACAAACGAAACTTCTCTATCGACCAATAAATTGCTTAATCTATTCAAGGAAAGATCATAGCTGATGTGAGTGCGGTCTCCTTTTCTCATCAATTATAGCACCTAACAGATTAAAGTACACCAATATACAAATCTTAGTTGCCAAGAAACACAGATAATGAGTACAGGCTTCAACAGATCAACTTCACCTAACGTACTCTGCAGTCTTGATGCAGGGCAACCCTGCACAGCCACTTGCCTTGATGAAACTTCTGAGGCTACTAACAACAAGGATAGAGCTATGCAAAAACTAAGCGTGATCTATGGAACACATCGACAACCATTGCTAACTACAAAATGCATGCAATGCTGGAACAAAGCATACTGTGAAAACAAAGCTACCCTGTGAAATGCTGGCAATGCTGGAACTACGTCATTGTATTTTCGTCTGGGCTAACTAGTTGTAGTCACTACAACTCTACGAGCATGACAAGTTGGGCAATGGGTAGTATTTTGTAGTTAGCAATGGTGCCAGACATGGCATCCAACAAGATGAGGTTGCTGCAATACACCTGTACTCCTCGCGCAATTGCGAATCCGCCAGACAAGTAGGGGTATCACCACGTCCACACAGAGCGCACAAGAAAAATAAGACCAAAAGACCCCTGCAGCCCCCCAGATGCAGACACGGATCCGCTCCACTGACGCCGGCTCCCGAACTTTGAAAGCGCGAAGTGATCTGGCCGCACGCAGCCGCCCATGAGGAGCACGCGTCCACCCCCGCTTTCCAGTCGGCGAGCGAAAGCGCGCACGCACCTAACCAACCACTGAACTACGCTCGCAGGGCCGTACGTATAGAGATACACGCATACGGTAGCTGTACAATGGAAAGGGGGTAAAGAGAAAGGGGAGGAAATGCAGTGGCAGGCAAGCAAGGAAGCAAGGGGAGGCGGCCGGCAGCCGCCACGTACCTGGGGAGGTCGCAGCCGTCGGGCTGCCAGCGCCACTTCTGGTAGTCGTCGTCGCGGCGGCCGTTGCGCATGCAGGTGACCTGCTCCGTGAGAAAGCCGCAGCCGGACTCCTTGTAGAGCGGCGCGCGGGCCTCGTCGTACACCCAGCGGCCCTTGTAGAGGTCGCACGCCCCCTCCTGCTGCGCCACCTGCGCGCGCGCGCCGTCGTGCCCCGCTCCTCCCCCTTGCACCACCTCCTCGATCAGCGGCGCGTCCTGCAGCGAGCTCCCCGCCGTCGCTCCGGGCTTAGCCACCGCCTCCGCCTCGGCCTCCGCCTTCTCCGCCTGCTGCTGCTGCGGGGGCGGGGGCGGGTCGGGCCGATCCGTGCCCTCCACAGGCGCCGACTCCACCCCCTTCGTCGGCGGTGGGCGCGCGGTTTCCTCCTCCACGGCCGGCGCCTCCTCCTGCACGCAGGAACAAAAACCACAACCAGGTAGGTCCGGCTTAGAGCCACCAGCAACCGACCGGCAGAAGGTAGCAGGAGCAGTGGGCGCTCACCCTGGCGGCGCTGGCGCTGGCGCTGGAGACGGCGGCGTCGTCGGAGGCGAGCTTGGCGTACGCCCTCGGTCCGGCGCCGTGCCTCCGCAGCGAGGCGGCGATGTGCGCGCTGTCGTAGAGCACGGAGACCCCCAGCAGCGCGGCGAGCGCGAAGACCGCGGCCACCTGCGCGCGCCTGCTGGGCACCCCGACCGCGAGCGGCCCCGCCCCGCCCTTCCGCCGCGGGATCCGCATCGCCGCCGGGCCGGACCGGACCGAATCGGCCGAGCACGGGGCTGGGGGGGATTGGGGGAGATTCCGCGAGCGCGGCCTCCTTTATTTCCCCGGCCCGGTGGTCCGTTTGATTCGCCGCCTCCGCGGCGGGCAAGCAGCTTTCCTTCGCTCCGCTCGGCTTCCTCGTCGTTTATTTATGAAGGCCGGGCACGCTCTTCAAAGAGGGGGAGCGGAGGACAAGCGGGGTGGGTGGGGCCCGCGTAGGGTGAGGGACGAGGACGAGGAGAGAGGAGTGCATGTGGAGGGGGGTTGTGACTTGTGAGCTGAGCTCGAAGTGGGCCCGGGATGGATAAAAAAAGTTTAGGGGTAGGGTCAATTATGGCCCAAAGCGCACGGTAATTACGCGATCCTTTGGCTTGCTGCCATGCAGACGGTCAAAAGTGGCGCAATGCTCCACGCGACCGAAACGGCGGCTCTCTCGCTTTGTATTTGTTTGGCATCACGAAAAGAATATAAAAAAATCCTGAATAGTACAGCTCAACTTGATAGAAAAGGACGTGTGTTTTAATCTAGGTTACCCTATAATGTGTGCTACTCCTGATAGATAATTTAGAATGGCGTAATTTACCAACTTATGTTTTTTAGGATGGTTTTAGAATAGATAGTGAAAAAAGCATTTAAATACCTCCTAGAGGGTGTTTAGTTCCCAAAAAAATTTGCACGGTACATGTTACTTCGAATCTTTGGACACATGCATGGCGTATTAAATGTAATTGAAAAAATAACTAACTACACAGTTTAATTGATTCATACGAGACGAATCTTTTAAGCTTAATTAGTTTATTACTCCCTCCTTCCCCGTTTATAAGGCATGGTGGAACATGACACGGTCTTCTAAACAACATTTTGACCATTTATTTATCATATATTATATCACTTTTGATTATAAACTTATAATCATTATAAAATATATTTGATTATGAATCCAATCATATGAAATTTGCATTATAAAAATAAAAATTTAATAGTCAAATTATTGGTCAAAGATGACAAGGTTTGAATCTTGATATACGTGTATGCCTTATAAACAGGGAAGGAGGGAGTATTAAACAATAATTGTCAAATAACAACGAAATGTGCTACAGTATCGTATCGGAACCCAAACTTTTTCACCAACTAAACACCCTCTTAATAGTAGTGCATTTCTCGCAAATTACCTAGTACATCATTAATTGTAGCTGAAATTCTTATCCATGTGATCTCTTGTATTTATGGGCGGAGTAATTAAGTAGAACTATATCATGTTTAACCATATTTATTTTCTTGGCAAAATATACTTAACTATGTATCAAATGTCCTTTTTCATTTAGGTCGTAAATTATTTTTGCAGTAGTGAATAGCAGGGTAAGGCATTATATACTGTCTAAATAATGCCATCGTGTGGCAAAAGGGTACACAAATACGTGGGTATCTTTGTCAGTTTGCTGGTTGATTTGGGTTTCCGCGCACAAAGACAAGTCTAGTGGCCACATATGCCAGGGGAAAAAAACCTTAGCCTCGTATGCTCCGTCTAAACTCAAACAGTTGCCCTATTCTTCTCTCTAAACTGAAAATATGAACAACTCTAAACTCATTATCAGACTACTCTAGCTATACACTACTACAAAAATAATTTGTAGTAATGTCTCGGTTTTTTCCAGGAGTGGGTTAAAATATAACCAGCTCTCCTACAAAGAAAGCGGGGCTACTATAGTAAAAAACCCTACATATAATATTTTTAGCTACGAAAAACAGAGACGAGTACCAACCTCATCCTCTAAAAATGCATTTTTATCCGCTCCTAAAACCATTTTCATAATAGTGATATACATATGCTTCCACCATATTCTCTTTCGACGAACATGCATACTCTAACTATACACGATAATGAGGAGAATGATCCTACTTATTATCTTCTAATAATCGTTTCTCGTTAGTGGAAACAATTTTACACGAGGACTCTCAGGATTCGCGTCATAATATATGTATACATTAACTTTTTCTAATACCTTTTTTGGATCCTTTGCTAAAGGATCAAAAAAGTGCTTTAGTCTTTAGCAAGTCAAGGGGTGCTAAAAGCTGCTAAAAATAATGAAAGTCAATATTACCCTCACAATTAATGGTCTTAGTGGGGGTTGGTGGATTAAATGCAAGGTAGCATAGTCATTTAGGAGAGTTTAGCGAGGGGATGAGGTTTAGTTTGCTAAAAAAAAGTTCCGAACTTTAGCATGCTAAAGTTTAGTTGAAGGGGACCCAAACAGGGTCACTTTTGACTTCTTTTCTTGTTTCCAAATACTTGACACTTCACATTTTTGAAGTACATTTTTCAATTTTGCACTTATGCAAATACTATTGCAATGTTCTAGTAGAATCACGAATCACATAAAGCTAACTTTATAAGGCATTTTGGTCATTTCAAAAGTTGATTGCCTTGATAACCGTGTATTGGTCAACATTGACAAGTAGAGGTGTACTCCCTCCGTATTATAAAGGAAGTCGTTTCGGACATCGACACGGTCTGAAAAACAACTTTGATCATGATCTTCTTTCTATGAAAAAATTATAAATATAGTCAATATATACTTCTACGAAACTACATTCCAAGATGAATCTACTTACATCATTTTTATATTTTCAGACTCAATCTAAAAAAATTTATTTATAGTCAAAGTTTAAAATATTTGATTTAAGATAAACTCAAAATGACTTTCTTTACAATACGGAGGACATGTACTTCAGAGTCAAAAGAGACGTATCCATACGCCAATTCAATAGGATTATTAAAAGATACTATAAAAGGTTAATTATTCTAGAAATAGATCTATCAAAAGAAGAGATAGATAATTTTGCTTGACATTCATGGGCCGCCTGGATGACGCTGTACCGTCTCGCAGAAAGGGAAAAAAAAATACACCAATGCTAAGTGGACTGATCCTTAAATGTTCCCCAGCACGCTGTTCGCATCTATTGTGGTAGCTAGACTATTTAGGCCATTCTCGTACGATTATGTAGAGCAAAAATTTGGTAAGAGCAGTTCCAATGCAGACTCCATTCGTAGAGTCTTAAGTCTCAAAGACTCCATCACAAAAAACTATACTTCCCAATGCAAAATATGTAATAGTAGTTTCTATATATAAAATCATTTATTATTTTTCTTCCATCACAAGATCCATGGACTCCACGCCCCCTCCACAACGCGAGTCTCCCTGATTTTTTGGGCATTGAAGGGCGCGTAGACTTGAGGTCTTATCTAAAAATCAAGTCTTGTCTTTTTCCTTCTTTCTTCAATAATTAGGTGCCACATCATCAAAAAAGCTATAAATAGATGACTATAAATATACTTAGACTTCATGGTAGAGTCTAGATTGGGACTACTCTAAGTGAGCCGTATAAGTTTGATGAGGATAAAACTCCTCTCATATCTTATAAAACTTTCTCTTTTTTCTTCATAAATATCCTGTCAAATCAGCAAAATTAAATACCGGACATCAGTTTTTGAAATCCACACGTGGGCTACGTATGCCATGGTGCGAACTGGAGTACTACACCAAATGATTTCGTTCTCGGAATTAACCCAGCCGACAGAAAAATCTGGCGGCGACTCCCCTTCTAATTCGTCTCTCTCTCTCGCTGGTTTACCTGGCTTGGTATTGGACGGTTCCTGATTCCCGGAGCGAAATGATGAGTTTACAGACGATCGTAACATATCCCTCTAGCGGTCGATTTTTTTTTCCATCTATGTGCGCGGGACTCACGGGACTTTTATCCTGACAGCTCTCCCACCATGTACATGGGCCCCACAACTATGTTATCCCGTTCACTCTCATCCACTAATTTTTCTCCTTCCGCATTCTCTTTCCTTCAGAGGTGGGCGCAGGCTCTCCTCCACTCGTTCCTCTTTTCCTCTTCCTCCTGCAGCCCTTTTCTCATTCCTCTGGTGATGGCGTAGAGCGGCAGAAGCAACAGCAGCGCCCGTGGAGAGTGGGTGCGGAGCACAGCGACCGGCGCTTGGTTGGGACGAGGCGACGGCGAGGGTGAGCAGCTGCGCTCCCTCGCGGCCTGCGACTCCCGTAGCAGCGCACGGGTGGGGGAGAGTGTGACGGCGAGCAGGGCCGCCAGATCTGCGCGGGCGCTGCGGGGCCGGCGCGAGGCGCGGTTGCGCCGGCGGGAGCGGCGGGAGGCGCGGCCGCTCGCCACCAGCGCCGTCCCCTGCCCAGATCCAGTTTTCTTTTTTTTTTCTTTGCATACAATTTTTTTTAAAAAAAAATATTAGCCGAATTTTTTTATTTGGATGTATATTTTTTGTTTCTTCCATTTGATAATTTTCTCTCTGTCAAAATTTTTCTCGTAAAATTTTTTTTATCTCACCAATTTATTTCTTAAAATTTTTTCTACCCACCAAATTTTCACTTGAAAAATTATTTGACTCGTAAAAAAATATGAAAACGACAAAAAATTTCTAAAAATGGAAAAAAATTGTTGTCGGAAAATCGACCGTACAGACGCCTCCCGTACGGTTGACTGTAAACTAGCAATCCCCTTCCCGGAGGCTGAATCTGCGCTCGACGTGCCGTCTCACTCACCAGTTAGTCCCCACCCACCAGGTAGTGGACAGGCGTCAGGCGGCCGCGGTCCCTCTCCTCTGGCCGCGTGGGGACAACTTTACGGGCTCGTCTTGGTGAAGTGTGGTGGTCGGTTGCTTGGAGAACCACAGGGAGGAATGGCCGGATCGGCGGGCAAAACCCCTACCGTTTTCCATTTTCCGCTGTCCATGCATTTAATAAATGTGAGGAGGGCTAGAAAAAAATGAAATATGAAAAAAAATTCTAATAGATAGTACATAAGAGGTAATTATTGTATAACTTGGCTTTTAAAATTTGGCTAATAGCCAAACACTTAGCTGTATTATTAAACTTGCTCAAATGGTAGCTTGGCAGGGCTGGATGCTGCAGGTTCCTGGCCGAGCAGCTCCCCAATCAAACTCCGCCACATTGGCTAGTGAATTTCAGCAATGCATGCAATTGTCTAACATATTTAGAGCAACTCTAGCCAATCTCTACTTAAATACCTATTTGCGAAGTAGAGGCCGAGGAAAATAATTAACTTCAACAGGCCCCCTACTCGGATCCCTATAGTAGGGAGGCCCCTGGAATTCCACCCTCGGCCCCTTCTCGAAGGGAGACCCCTACTCGATTCCCCGAATGCACGTCCATTGATTCGAGCTCTCATGCGCTGCTCCTACCACCGCCGCTCTATTCCGTCGTCATCCAAGCTCAACCATGGAGGCCCATTGGCCTTCCTCGTCCAGCACATCAAGCTCGGTCTTGGAGCCATGCAGGAACACAGTCTGAGCTCAGCCATGGAACCTCGGCCTCGCCTAGGTAGCACGCGCGAGCTCGAGCATGGAGCCCCGCAGGCATGTCCCGAGGGCCGCCTGACCTTAACCATGGAGCCTCGGAGGCCTTGCCTAGGCCGCGCGCCGAGTTGGGGCATGGAGTCCCGCGGCCCTTCCCCTGACCCCAAGCATCGGCCGATCTCGGCGATGGTCCATGAAGGCTGGAGCCAAGAGAAATAAATCGAGGAGAAAGGGACTGAGGTAGGTACATCGGGGGAGGGAAAGAGACGCGAAAGAGATCTTGATGGTAGAGACTGAGAGAGAGATGAGAGAGAGAGATGCATCAGGAGGAAAAGAAAAGGAGATGTGTATCAGAGAGATGTGCAGGAAACAAGGGGTGTTTGATTCCTAGCCACACTTTACCACCCCTAACTTTAGGTAAATTTAATCAAGTTGGTAGTTGGTTACCCACCAAACTTAGGCAACATTCTTTTGAGCTCCACATGTCATAAGTAAGAGAAAGTGTGGCAAAATTCCCTTAGGCAAGAAAAAATATGGCGGTCAAATTCTTTGCCACACTTTTCTAATTTTTAAGTGTGGCAAAGTGTGGTTGGCAACCAAATATGCTCGAAAAATAAAAGGATAAAAATAGATGAGACCCCGATAGATGGATCTCATCCGCCATAGGAGAGTATGAGCCGAAATTTGAGGATCATTGCTGGAGTTGATACTAAAATTTATAGCTAAAGAAGTAGCAGGAACTCCTACTTAGAAAAATAGGAACCATAAATAGGAATTACTGTTTGAGATGCTCTTAGATGGGGTCCAGATGATTTTCATTTTGTAGTTTCCATCTCCCAGTGCTCAACGGAAATGGCTAGCGAAAGCATCATTTTTTTTTTGCGAGTAGCTAAAGCTTCAAATTTCCCGGACCGAGGTGGAGCATCTCTCTGTCGACGTAGTACAAGTGTAATTTCCTCGGTAGCTAAAAAAGGGTTAAAAAAAGCAACGTAAGACCGTCCACAGCGATAGGAGGAAATGGAGGAGTAAATCTACTGTTTGGCACTGTAGATGTACTGTTTGGCACTGTAGACAGAGAGGGCGTGGGAAACGAGGCAAGAGCAAATTTGCTCTTGCTCTTGCCATTGTGGACAGCCTAAGGACCCACCGATCCCGCGAGAAAAATCGCTCCAATCATCAATCGGCGGCGACTTTCACCGCTCCCCGCTTTTGCCGCTGATGAACAGTACTACTCCTACTTTGTAGTGGTAGGGCCGTATGCTCGCTTGTCTGCCGATCCACGGACCACGGCAGAATGCTCCCCAATCGATCTCCACTCCATTCAATTCCTTGGCCGAATCACACTGTGCCTGCCTGTGCTCGTGTGACTCTAGTACAAGGCAGGGCCCCACCAACTCTGTGGTGGCCAATGTGCTGCACTGCTACCACCAGCAGCCGCCCCTGGGTGGCTGCGCGCGCGAGCACATGTGGCGGGCGCGCCCGGCCAACGTGTCTCGCGCGTGCACGTAGCTGATGACGTGAAGACGCCGAGCCCTCCGAGGCATCGGGATGGAGGAATGGAAGATGCATGGAGGCATGGGAGGTTGGGAGCAGAGCAGCTGGCGATGGCAGCCTAGCAGCAGCCAGCAGGTGCTTTCGTCCTGCTGTGCTGCTAGTGCTGCTGCTACCAACCGCGAGCATTAATTGAGTAAGTACTATTCTTTCCTTGCCTATAAACATGGGAGTATATACCTCGAGCACATGGCCAAATTGCGTCGACGAGGCGAACCTCAGCTACTTGGCGAATCTCTCTCTGTGTTCCCATGGACGACGATGGTTTAAATTAATTAATTAATTAATTTCGCAACAAACTAAAGCGAGCGTAGGAAAAGGATCAGCGACCGAACCTTCCGTTGGGGCCGGCCGTCGACGGGGACTCGACCCACCCCCAACGCCCCGTTTGGTTGCAGGCTATAAAAATTTTGAAAAAACATTTTTTTATATTTGAAGTACTAAACATAGACTAATCACAAAAATAATTACAGAACTCGTCTGTAAATCGCGAGACGAATCTAATGAGCCTAATTAATCTGTCATTAGAGATTATTTACTGTAGCATTACTGTAGTAATTTAGCATCTAGTTATAGCCTAATTAGGCTCATTAGATTCGTCTCGGCATTTACAGACAGCAGTCGCAATGCGTTTTTTATTTCGTCTAGATTTAAGTCTCCATGCGAGTGCCGGAAAAAAAATTTGGAATTTGGAAGTTTGGAACTGAACACGGGCCAGAATATATTCTGGTTTTCAGAAGCGCTGTCCATCCGCTGTACGGCCAGAGTTCACCAGACAACCACTTGAATTCTCACCTCTTATTGAAAAAAAGGCTTTTAAGGATTTTTTTTTGCTTCTTTCGTTTTTATTTACCAAGACTGGAAAGCTCCTCCCGAATTGAAGAAGCTGCAGTTAGCCTGTCGGGATACTCCGTCCAATCAGGATCGAACGATGATCAGCCTTCGCTGGATAGAGGTAAATATATATTCGCTCCGTTCCGGAAAGACTGTTCGTTTAGAAATTTTCAGACATATTACTAGTATAAAAAGATGATCATATTACCCCTAATTAACTATAGCAGTTGTGATTGAAGACCACGTTGTTTATTTGGTACCCTAGATTCTCAATAAATACAAATGCAATGGAACCAGAAAAGTAACATCTACTTGAACATTTGATTGGTTCCATGCCCTTCTCAATACAATTCTTTGGTATTTAACATTATTTTAATTAGATGAACTTTACTACAATAGATGGACTTTACTACAATCTAGATGAACAATCTTTGTGGGACAAAATTTGAAGGCTAAACGAACAATCTTTTCGGGACTTTCTGCATTTCAGATTATAGATTGTTTTGATAAATTTAGATGCATAATTTTTATTATGTATTTAGGTGCATAACAAAAAATTTGTATCTAGAAATCCTAAAATGCCCAACACTTTGAAATGAAACAAAGGGAGTATTGGATACAAAAAATTTCTATCTAGAAATCCTAAAATGACCAACACTTTGAAATGAAAAGGAGGGAGTATTGGATACTTATAAGCTAGTGTGCGTAGTTGAGATTTCAGAGTTCTACTGACCTTTTCTTATCTGAATACTAGAGAGCAGGTGAATAATTCATGCGTGGTTCAGCCGTTCATCGGCTATAACCCCAGTAGCCAGGCTATTGTAGTATTGTTCACCATTGGCCCTGTTTGGATACTATAACTAGATTAGAAGTTAGAGTTAGTATCCAACTCATGACTAACCATAAACTAACTCTAACCAAAGAAATATTTGGATGAAAGGGTTAGATGGACAATAAATGTACTTTTCCAATCATTTTGAAGAGGAGAGAGAGGGGGAGGAAAGGTGGGGCCATCCCAATCTAGCCTCAATAGCACTCCTTGGAGGGGATAGTTTTTTTGGGGTGGGTTAGATGCATCAAACCCCAATCTAACCCTCCTATTTGGATACTTTAGGGTTAGATGAATCTCAAAAAGCCAAATCTAACTCTATCCCTGATATCCAAACAGAGCCATTATCTAAAAGAAAAGAAAAGGACAGGCGGCTATAGTTTACCAAACAATTGCGAACACTTTTCTAAAAAAAAAGAAACAACTTTATGAGATATCAGTACTCTTCTTGCATTGAATTATTGTATATACAAGATTGCTCTAGATAAACAGGCAGGCGGATCGATGTTTCTTCAAAGACACTCGATCCTTTCCGGAGAAAACAACAAACGCATTAACAATGTCAAGCTTGCTCGCTAATCATTGGCTCTGCGAGTCATACTACTAGCATCTCAGCGGAAATGTGTTAGCTCGATTGGTAGTTAGCTCGAGCTCTCGCTTTTGTATGCCGATCGTCCAGACAGTCGTCCTTGGCGTTACGCACTTTGACTGACCCAGCATCTACCACTAGTCTACCAACAAACTTGCTTCCACTGATTTCTTTTATTACCCACTGTTCAAATCTAACAAACTTGATTTGTGACCATGTTTGCCGTTTGACTTGCTTCTATATATACTCTCATGAGGACATAAACAGGACATTACTGACACTGTACAGTGGTTGTCAGCCCGGCCTGATTGATTGGTAGAATAATGCCTTTCGACGCTACTCCAGCTGCTGCTCCGAAAGAACGTGGGAACAGCAGCGTTCTACGTATATACATGTTTTAGGGCGCGTTTAGTTCCTAAACATTTTTGGTCGAATTTTTTTGAGAAATTTTACAACACTAATTAGAAATATTAAATATAGATTAATTAAAAAATTAATTATTCGGATTGACGGAAAATCACGAGATGTTTTTATTAAGTCTAATAAATTCATCATTAGATATTATTTACTGTAGACTAGAAAAATAGATGAGTCGATTTTTGCATTTGCAGGAACCGACAAAATGCGCGTGGTATGTCGCTGTAAAGCGTCTTAATTCCAGTAGAATAATGACGAAAAAGCGCCACGTGACCAAGGACAAGGAGCAGCCGTCCCATCATGCTCATGTTGACATGCATGGCTTATTGCCGTGGGCAGCATCGTCCTTGCTTTTTTCCGTGGTTGGGAGAGTTAGGTCTGCCTGATCACTCACATTTTGGTGGGAGCCTGCTACGCTTAGTTTATGTCTCGAATTAGTAGTTAGCTGTTGTTGACTTGCTGCACTAGCATTGTAGTAGTACCATTTTGCAAGTTTATTAGATTATGTTTGGTTGAGCTGTGAGCTGTGGGTCATGAAAAAGCTGTTGTAGGTTTTGCGCCGTGAGAAAACTGCAAGTCATTTGGGCTGTGTTTAGTTCGTGAAAAATTTTGGGTTTTGATCTGTAGCACTTTCGTTGTTATTTGGCAATTAATGTCCGATCATGGACTAATTAGACTTAAAAGATTCATATCGTCATTTACAGTTGAACTGTGTAATTAGTTTTTTTACTCCATTTAATACTCCATGCATGTGTCCAAAGATTCGATGTGACGGATAAATTTTTGAGAACTAAATAGGGCCTTAGTGAAAAAGATATGGCTTTTTGGAAACACTTACAAGTAGACCCCACATGTCATTCACAATCCACCCCACTCAATTCTCCCCCTTTCTCACTAACACTTGGACCCCACTCTTCAACATCTTCTTCCTTTTGGATCTCACTCCCGCACCCACCCAAGTGTGGCCCCCTCTCTCTTCCTCACTGTCGGTGTCCAGACCCGGCGTCCCGGCACCAACTAGTGATGATGCTGCGTGATCCTCACCCTGGATGGTTGATGCAAGAGGCAATACAGTAACGCAAGGGTTTATTCTGGTTTCGGCCACGGGGCCATACGTCCAGCAGGGGTGTGCGAGTGCACTGTATTATCTTGCATCGGAGTGCATGTAGTAGGGGGTATAAGCAAGGCGAGAGAGAGAGGGAAGCTCCCAAGTCTCAGCTAAGTGATTGAGGCGAGTGCCAATATTGTGCTCCGGGGAGCGTGTGTGTGTGTGTGTTCTGTGGGATGAGTTGGTCTGAGCAGATCAGGATGTGGGGCGTGATGATGTGGGAAGGAGCCCGCCTCCTCCTTTTATAGACACAAGGAGGGCGCGGGGTACATGTTCGAGGGGATCAGAAGTCGGCATCTTCTCCCCGAATCAGGGGTGAGCAGTGGATGACCACGGTAGAAAGTACAATGTGGACCACTGGAGGACATGGCGCCGGGCGTGGCAGTTGTCTTGGGCAGCTCCTTGGTTTTGCGGGGATCGCGCCGGCGTCCTGGTGGCTCCTGTGGGCGTCGTAGTGGTCGCTGTGGAGGGTAGCGTCCTCCATGCTTGTCGTGGCGGCACGTCGAGGGTCCTGCTAGCGGGGGTCTTGCTTTGGTCATGGTCCGTACCCCGTCCGAGGGTTGCGCCCACGCCCAACGAGGGTTCTGCAGAGGAGAAAGTACGCGGAGTAGGCAGCACAGTGGCAAGAGCATTGCCAGGCATGTCTGCGCAGGGTGTCGCTGGTTCCCATAGAGTGGCAACAGTGCCAGGGATGGCAGAACAGTGACCGGAGTTGGCGGACGGGACTCCGGTCACAGCTGCTGTGCGGCATGGTGGCCTGACGTCGTCTGACTCCGCACTCCACGGGGGAATGGTTGGCATTTAATGCTTCTGTCAGACGGGCCGATGAGCAGATGGGTTGCTAGTTCCATCTGCCGAGGGGTAGCCTCGAGCGAGGCGGAGATGGCCTGCCTTCCGAGGGTAAGTCCGCTACCCTCGAGCAAGGCGGAGATTGCCTGCCTTCCGAGGGTAGGTCCGCTACCCTCGAGCGAGGTGGAGGTGTGGTGCGCTGTCGAGGGCCTCGGCGGGGAGGTCTCGAGCGAAGCGGAGATTGCTCTAAGGGTTCGAGGGGGGCCTCGGATGGGCCGTACCGCGAAACTGGGCCGTAGGCTGAGTGAGGATTGGGCCTCTCTGGGATCTGGGAAGGATCCGGGTGCTGTAGGAGAGTTAAAGGAACTCCATGGTATCCGGGTGCAGAGTGACGACGGAGTTGTCATCATTGGTGGCTTCTTCCTCTCCAGGATCACCGTCGAGTAGTCATTCGTCCCCTTCGGATCGGAGGAAGACTGTTAGCCTTGGTTCGGTGTTATTGTGGAGTCTGACAAGGTGGTAGGCTCTGTGGGCACGATTGCTTTAATCATGTTTTGCATTTTTGAGGGTGCTTTAGTCCCTTGATTAGGGTGCCCCTAATTATGGTACCCGACAGTAGCTCCCGAGCCTTTGTAGGAAAGAGCATCAGCCCTGCAGAGGCTTGATCCCTCGGAGTTGTGACTCGGATGCTAGGTTGTGGGTTTTGCTCCTCGAATGTGTGAAGCTTCCTCCACGGGGGCGCGTCAGCGCACCCGCGGGTGTAGCCCCCGAGGCCTTGGAGGAGTGCTAGCACTCGTCCAAGGGCTATGAATGTCGTGTTTATGTGGTCAATTGGGTAGGGTGGTCGCTCAGCATTCCTTTCAGCTGGCCTCGGTGTTCCTTTCAGCCGATCTCGGCGTTTTCAATGCTGATAAGATGGCCCCGGCCCTATTTGGACCAGCATCCGGCCGCTTTGCTGAGCGCGCAAGAAAGGGGGAATTTGATGACACATAGGATTTCACAATCGGGCGATCGCTGATTTATTCGAGGCTGCGGCCTAGGCTGCAGCGTGCGAGGAGCCCCCGAGCCCCGACCCATGTGAAGGTGTTCAGGGGAACCCTCGGCTTAGTGTTACGACCCTCGTCGCCCTTCCACAGGGAGGAGGGGTGAAGCGTGCCATGCTACCCATGCCCGAGCCGCGAGCCATGGTTGCTTTGGTGAGCTGTTAGCGTGTGGTTCAAGCGGACGTCCGTGCCCCGTTCGATAAGGGTCGGCTCATGGTCCGTAGACACGTCACGTAAAAGCGCTCGTAAAGGTTCGCTAGGCAGGGCTCGAACCCATTAGATAGGGTCCGAGGGCTCGATGCTCTCCCTCGATGGGATCCCCCTGTTAGGCACTCTCGACTGGCCTTGAACACTGCGTAGGATGTCTCGAACTCCACGTTCGAGGGTAGCTTGTATGGCACATCCATGTAGTCCCTGACTCTGGTGATCTGGGCGTCTGTCGAACCATCGATGGGCCAGCCATCGAACCCCTGATCAGTAAGGCCTCGGAATAAAGTTCCTTCGATGGTAAGGAACCCCCGGAGAGAATATTCCGTCACAGTCCGCAAATAGCGCGGAGTCGTGGGTCACGCGCGGGTCTCCCGTTGGTCGTGGGTGATGTGGCCCGGCATGTGCGGTGTAGGCACGCCTTTTCAGGCGGCAGCCTCGGGTAGACGGAGCAGCGTGTGCGGCGACTGGTTGATGGGATGGCGCTACAGTGCTGCCGCTCCGTGTCGGTTACCGCACCACGATAATTACTGCGCATGCGCGTGGGGGGTTTCACAGGTGTGGGGCCCACTGTCAGCGACAGTGAAACCTACTGCATTTAATGCGGCAGATCCGAGGCCCCTGCGGAGGATCCGCCCGGCGCAGTGATAAAAGAGAGAGAGGGGGGATCAGTTTGGCTTACCTTGCCATTTGCTTTTGCCTTCCCCGCCTCCTCTGCTTCCCCTGCATCATAGCCCAGAGCCAAGAAGCGAGAGGAAGAAGAGGAGCGAGCGCACCTTCGCCTTGTTCGAGTCTTTCCCCATCCTCCCTCAGACGAAGAGATGGCACAGCTAGCTGACCCGGCACCATGGGACAGGTCCACCGCCGATGCAGCATCCTTGGAGACGTTGGTCGCCGACAGGCTCTTGCCGCCGAACACCGACCCGTCGTGGCCGGTGTGGATCATCCCAACACCGGAGGAGAGGGAGCCGAAGTCCCCGAGCGGCTACGTCGTGAGCCTTGCGCGGCTGCACGAGCGGGGATTCGGCGTCCCCGCCGGTCGATTCATCCGCGCACTCTGCTATCATTACAAGGTAGAGCTGCACAACTTCGCCCCCAAATCCATCTCGCAGGTGGAGGTCTTCGTCGCCATCTGCGAGGCCTACTTGGGGGTCGAGGCGCACTAGGAGCTGTGGCAGCACCTGTTCCATGGGGAGCTCTACACCAAGCGCGCCCAGCAAGGGCCGAGGAGAGCCGCCAGCGCTGGTGGCCTCACGCTTCAAGTGCACGAGAATAGGAGGGACCTGTACATCCCTTGCAAGATGACAACCAACAATGCCGGGTGGGGCCGAGGGTGGTTCTACCTGCACAACGATGGCGGGCTGCTCCCGGTGTACACCGGCAAGATCCTGCGGGAGAAGCTGGACGTGTGGGGGTGGGGGTGTCGCCCCCCGAGCAACAAGCCAAGCTCAAGGTGTTCACCGACGCGCTGCGGCACCAGGCGAACAAGGGGCTGACGGCGGCCGCCATCATCGCCAATTTTCATCGGCAAAGGGTGCTCCCCCTCACGGAGAGGAAGCTGGCGATCTTCCAGCTGTCCCCCGAGGCCGCAGTCGAGGGTTCGTGGATGGCGAGGAGGTCACTCTCCCGCGACACCGCCGCCCAGAGGGCGAAGAGCGCGGTGGCGAACTTCCCCTCCGACCCCGAAGACCTCTGGAGGATCAAGATGTGCCCCGAGGAGGGGTACACCCAACTGGTAAGTTTAGCTTTCAATTATTGTCGGTTTTGTGCTGCTTCTCCTTCCCCTTCCTTATCCTTATCGCGTTCATAGGGACTGACTCGCACCAGGTACGTCTCCAAGCCCCCACTCCCCGAGGTCCGTGCCACAAACCGCCTGCGCGGGCAGGAGGAGAAGAAGAAGAAGAAGGACGTGGTGAAGGCGACCGCCCTAAGGAAGAGGCTGAGGAGGGAGGCCCATGAGAAGGAGAGCAAGAGGCAGTAGAGGGAGGGCGTCCATCCGCAGTCCACGCCCAAGTCCACCCCGGAGCAGAGCTCCTCATCCGGGGGGATGGACTTCTCGGAGTCCGAGGACTTCAGGATGGAGACAGCCGAAAGCCATCCACCGGTCTAGCAACGGGCCGGCGTCGAGGCCTCGGCCTCGGCGGCAGGTGAGAAAAGGCCCGCGCCGGCGACGATTGAGAGGACGCCCACGTCGGGGGCGGACAGGAGGTCGCCCACGCCGGCGGCGAGCAGGAGGTCACCCACGCCGACAGTGGGCCGGAGGTCGCCCATGCCGGTGGTGGGCAGGAGGGTGCCCGCAACGGCGGGCAGAATAACACCCGCGCCGGTGGCAGTGGCAGGCGGGCAGACGTCTGCGTCCGTGACGCTGGCGGGCGGTAGGACATCTGCGGCGAGCACGGGGACCCTCGGGCAGACAGCCCCGAGGGTACAAGCTGGTCGAGGGGCGACGCCCTCGGGCCAGCCGTCAGGAGGTGACGACGTGCCGCGAGCCCAGAGGAGGGGCTCGGGCAAGCGCAAACTGGGTGCCCTGTCGAGGTGAGTAGTTTTATGTTTCGCTCTTCGTGTTCATCATTCAATCCCTCGGTCTTTGCTTATCTTTGCTTTATCCCCTGCTCGGTCCAGCCATAAGGCCGCAACCCCGGACACGGCTCCGCTTGCGCCATCCAAGGTCCTCAAGTCGGGGACATGCTCTACGCAACGCTCGGTGGCGTAGCCCCCGACTGGAGGGCCTCAGGCGCTAGAGGCGGCCACCGCGAAGCTCTGGTAGGCGCTGGCCCGGGGAGCCCAGGGGATCCGGGCGCAGATGGGCGCGAGCGATGCCGGCCAGAGCAGCACAATAGTGGTTGCTCGGTCGGGTGCCGAGGAAGAGGCCGGCCGGGGCAGCACGGAGGGTGCTGCCCGGGAGGATGCCGGAGATGAAACCGGCCGAGGCGGCGTAGAAGACGTCGCCCGGTCGGGAGCCGGAGACGATGCCGGCCGAGGCGACGCAGATGACACTGCCCGGCTGGGAACTGGAGGAGGAGAGACTGCCGGGGACGCTTCGGAGCACCATACCAGCCAGACGGAGGGAGAGACCCCCGCCCCTAAGCCCATGGGGGCTGGGGTCGAGGGTGCCGCAGCTGCGGCAATGTCGCAGATGGCGCCGGAGAACGTGGTGCCGGCGGTGGAGACGCCGCTGGAGGGGTTCGATGACGTGGAGGAGGTCGATTCGAACGCAGCGGCTGGCGCCACTACCCGAATTGCCGACTTCGTCGCAGCCTCTGAGGGTGGTCTCGAGGCTGGTCCGTCCGAGGGGCCCAATCATGGGGTCGACTGGGCGATCATTCAGCCTGGGATCCCCTCGGACTTTGCCCGTGCCGAGCGGGAAGAGGGCGATGGCTGGCGGGCGCATATTGCCATCGGGGCCCAGATCGAGGAGAACATCTCCTGTGCTCTGGATCTTTTTATGCAAGCAAATCTTGATGTCAACAATGTAAGTGTCCTGCTTGTTCGTTTCTGATTTCGTACGTATAACGTCTACTCATGTTTCTTGGTTTGCAGTAGCTGCTAGTCATGTCGCGCAACAAGAGCGTCAGGCTAACACAGTTGTATTCCAGGGTGCACTGGCTTGAGCAATATAACACCAGCCTAGTCGTGCAGCTGGACGAGGCCAACGCCCGGGCTGGCCAAGTGTTCCCCCCTGGAGGCGCAGAACCGTGAACTGGAGCTCGAGCTGTCCCGAGCCTACAGCGAGCGCGACGCGCAGTAGGCCGCAGCTGACCAGAAGGCCCAGGAGGCCGAGGCACAAGCGGCCGAGCTACGGCGAAATGCAGCAGTGCTAGAGCAGAAAGAGAAAGTGCTCGAGGCGAAGGAGGCCGAGCTCCAGCGCAAGGATGCTGAGTTCCAAGGAGCATATCGAGGGTAAGTAATCGGAATTCACTTGAATTATTTTTGGATTGCCGAAACTTATCTTTGCTTCTTCGATCAGCATTGAAGAAGGCGGTGGCGGACGAGACCTTGGCAAAGGAAGCCCTCCTTGTCGCACTCACGTCAGCGCAGAATGAACATGAGGACCTGGAGAGGACCACCATGGCCATATGCCAGGAACTCGAGGGGGAGGGAGGCTCATCCGGCAGCTCAGTGGCCAACCGTCTGAGGTCCTTGAGTGGCCGGGTGACCGAACGCCTCAAGGATGCCTTCCGCCTTGGTGTCCAGAAGACCCTCGGTGTGGCGTCGACGCACTACGTCATGGACCTCGAGCGGGTGGTGACGGGATACGTCGTCGCACCTGGCATCGAGGGAGATGACGCGGTGGCTGCTATGGAGCAGGCCGCCGCCGCCGTCGAGGGTGCCGCCTCTGCCTTGTCCGAGCTGCTCGAGGGCGACCTCCTCCCCGATGTTGAAGACGCCGCCGCCAAGGGTTCGCATGAAGGAGGAGGCGACCTGTAGATGCCTTGGGCCATGGAGCCCGTGTAAATGAATTAGTACTTTGCTGCATTTATCTTTCTGTGTGAGAAAAACTCAGTGATGTGAATTGACGGTGTGACCGCTCGAGTCCTTGTGAATTTGCGCCCTCGTTTTCTTTACTCCATTTTCGTGTTTTCGTATGTAACTTAGACACATTTCTGCGAGGAAGTTTGCGTTCATAAGCTGTAGGCGGTCCCACGACTCGGCCGATCCCGTTCCTTAGTTGCTTATTGAGAGGCAGTGGAGGCCTGCTCCTTGGTGTGATGAGTGATTGCCAACACGTGGAGTGGACTAACCGTGTGTAGTTGCGACTCTGTGGAGATTGCGCCAGTTCTTGGTCTGTGGTGTGCAAGTACACGGATGGCGCGGTGGCAGCGAGATGGTTTGGACAAGAGCGAGGCGCGTGCTGATGGACCATGCGGCGGTGTTGCGGTGGCTGGGAGCTCGATGACCATGCGGAGGTGGGAGACCTTGCGGTGGCGTTGGAGGCCCGACCGGACGACCGTGCGGTGGAGAAGGGCGGCCGAGATGCTTGGGCCACTGCTGGGCCGCGTGGCGATCCACTCCTGGCGCCAAGGCGGGACGGCGTGGAGTTTGTTGGTAGCTCGGGAAAAACAAACGGCTGGGATGCGTCGACGTCGGCCAAGTCGGAGAGGTTCCGGCGGGAGGTCGGACACGTGGCGACATCAGGCTTGGCGGGTGTGCCTGAAACATCGCGCGGGAAGGTTTCGCGGTTCCTCCAAAACCGCCCCCGAACTCGGTTTCGGCAGTTTTCCCAAAACTGCCCCGTGAAGATTCCAGAAGGACGCGTGGCGATATCAGAGGAATTGCGTCGGGTCGAAGCAAACTTCTCTAAGTCGTCGCAGCCGTCGGATGGTCTTCAATGTATTTTTTCCGGTTTTGCCCCTAAGGGCCTTCTAGTTTTATTTCAGCACTTAGGGGTATTGTAGTCTTTTAGAAGAAGGCTTGGAAGGCAAGGAAAGGAGGCAGCAGGGAGTGGGTGGCGGTCTGCTGGAAACAAAAGGGCGCCCTCCTCTCCCTGGTGGCAGTGCGTGCTGGACAGAAGGTAGAAATAGAAAGGAGCCAGGCGCCCTTCTCCTTCTCCTCTCCCTCCATGTTCTTCCTCCTTCCTCTCCCCAAGGTAGGATTTTAGCCATGGATTTGTGAAGACCTTGTACTGAATTTTTGTGGGAAAGGATGCCCTTCCCTCCTTGTGCCCTCTGGGAATTTGAGTAAGTTTTCAATCTCATACGCTTCATGCTTTGGTTGTGACGATTTGTGATTTCGTTTGTTCAATCATGAAGTGTGAGATTGGTGTAGTTCTTTGAGCTCTTTGACGTGAGTCTAACCCTTCTTGCCTAGTGCAAAACCTATGGAAATCACGAGCTCGTTAGGATCGAAGTTCTTGAGCTTTTGGCGTTTCTAGAGAAAACCCCGCTTTTGTTCCAATTTCCTTCGATTCCTCTCAATCCGTGAGGAATTTCATGGAGATCTTTTGGGGATGGATTCTTGAAGTCATCATCTTCATCTCCCCAAAATTTGAGCACCTTTGGACTTGATTTGACCTCTCAATCGTCAAGTTTTTCAAAGGTTGCGGGCTGGAAAACGCCTCTGGACTCTGTTTTCGACAGCACCGGTTGAACCGACGCTTGGGTTCAAGGTCGTCGGATCAACCGGTGACTACAAGGTCTGGTCTCTAGGGTCTTTGGGGTTTTTGTAGGTTGCATCGGTGCATTAGCATCTACGTGCATCGGTTCAACCGACATTACCTCAAGGTTCACAGTTTTGGGCGTTCAACCGACGAGTACATTTTGCTCTTCACCGGATTAACCGGTGCGTGTCTCTTGGCCTTGACGGTTGTTGCACGTCGGTTAAACCGACGAAGTGTCCTCAGTGCACATCGGTTTAACCGGTGTTCACTGTGTGGATTTGATGCGTTTTGTTGCCCCTCTGGACAACTGTACCGACGTCAGACTCTGATTTTGTCGGTTAATCCGGCGTAGCTCACCAGTTGAACTGACGCTATTCAAACCAGTGCGTCGGATCAACCGGTGCGTGCTTCACTTCAGCTGCCGGCTCTGTAACATCGGATAAACCGACAAGGCATTACCATATGCGTCGGTTTAACCGGTGTTAGTATACCGTGCTGGTTTTGTGCTGCTTCTACGCGTTTTGCTTCTGCGCTTGATCACGCTTGTTCCTAGGGTTGCTTTGTGTTAGGGTAGCTCTTCCGTAGCGGCTCTGCACTTCACCTAGGACTCTAGGGTTGGGTGCTCACTTGGGATTTTAAGTCGAATTTTCGATCGCGATAATTTTTCATCGGCTCCCATTCACCCCCCTCTGGTCGCATTTCTCGGTCCTACACTTATGCCTTGCGCCCATTTTTCTAAGTATACGAAAAACATAGATACGGAAATTTTTCAAAAAAATGTTGACATTTTTGGGGACGTTAGATGGTTCCCCCCGTAGTAGCCCCCGAGGGAGGCTTGGCTTTGCCGAGGGCAAAACCAAGCTTGCCTCAGTGTTCGTGCGTGTCCGAACCCCCTAGGGTTCGGATAGTTCCCAAAAAGTAAATAAGTAAAGCATACTCTTTATTACTTCAGGAAATTTGAAATACAAGTACAAACTATACACAAATAGTTTGGAATTTCAACGATAGAAGCGACGTAGCTGTTGAATGTTCCAAGTATTGGTGAAGACTTCACCCTTCTCGTTCGCTAGCTTGTACGTGCCAGATTTAAGTACTTCTGCAATGATGTATGGGCCTTCCCATGGCGGTGAGAGCTTGTGGCGTCCTCTGTTGTCCTGCCAAAGCCTCAGCACCAGGTCCCCTTTGTTGAGGTCTCGGTGCCGAACCCTTTGTGCTTGGTACCTTCGTAGGGATTGCTGGTAGCGTGCTGAGTGTAGGAGCGCCACATCTCTGGCCTCATCCACTTGGTCTAGGGAGTTCTCGCGGGCCTGTTGGTTCTACTACTCCTGGTAAGCCTTGAGCCTCGAAGACCCGTACTCCAAATCCGTGGGGAGGATGGCCTCGGCGCCATAGACGAGGAAGAACGGGGTGAAGCCTATGGCTCTGCTCAGGGTCGTCCTTAGGCTCCAGATAACCGAGGGTAGCTCCGTGAGTCACCTCTGGCCAAGCTTGTTCAGCCTGTTGAAGATCCTTGGCTTAAGGCCTTGTAGTATCATGCCATTGGCACACTCTACTTGGCCGTTCGTTTGTGGGTGCGCCACATCCGACCAGTCCACGCGTATGTGGTAGTCGTCGCAAAACGCCAAGAACTTCTTGCCCGTGAACTGGGTGCCATTGTAGGTGATAATTGAGTTCGGAACCCCGAACCTGTAGACTATGTCGGTGAAGAACAGCACGGCCTGCTCAGACTTGATCTTGCTGATGGGTCGAGCCTCGATCCACTTGGAGAACTTGTCGATTGCCACCAACAAGTGGGTGAAGCCCCCGGGCGCCTTCTGCAAGGGCCCAACGAGGTCCAGTCCCCACACGGCGAAAGGCCATGTAATGGGGATGGTTTGCAGAGCATGAGCCGGGAGGTGCGTCTTCCGGGTGTAGAACTGGCAGCCCTCACAGGTCCGCACGATGTCCGTGGCGTCGGCGACTGCCGTGGGCCAGCAGAATCCTTGTCGAAACGCATTGCCGACGAGAGTGCGCGGCGCAGTGTGGTGACCGCAAATCCCGGCGTGGATGTCCCGGATCAGCTCCTTGCCCTCGGGGATGGGGATGCAACGTTGCAGAATGCTCGAGGGACTGCATTTGTACAGCTCGTCGTTGATCAAGACAAAGGACTTGCCCCGCCTGGCGATGCGCCACGGCTGAGCGCGATCCGAGGCTAGGATCCCTCAGATCATCCAGTCGAGGTACTGGGCGTGCTAGTTGCATGGAGGTGGGGCCTCATCAATCTCCATTTCTTCAGCCTCATCTGCCGAGGAGATCTCAGCTTCAGTGTCCATGGCCTCGGACTCCTCCGCCGAGGGGTCTTTGGCCGATGGCTCGACGGTCGCAGCCCCCAAGGGTTCGGGTGCTGCTCCGATGGCTTCCGTAGGGTTCTTGAAGTCGACGGATGACTTGGTGAGGTCGGGGGCGAAGATGTTCGGGGGAATAGTGGTCCGCCCAGACGAGATTTTGGCCAGTTCGTCCGCTTCCTCATTGTACTTGCGCGCGATGTGGTTGAGCTCGAGCCCGTCGAACTTGTCTTTGAGGCGACGCACTGCATTGCATTATGCCTCCATATTCTCATTGTGGCAGCTGGCCTCCTTCATCACTTGATCGGTGATGAGTTGAGAGTCTCTCCGGACGTCGAGGCGCTTGATGCCTAGCTCGATGGTGATGCGGAGGTCGCTGAGGAGGGCCTTGTACTCCGCCATGTTGTTGGATGCCGGGAAGTGCAAGCATACCACAAAATGCATGTGCTCTCCGAGGGGTGAGACGAAAAGCAGGCCCACGCCTGCGCCGGTCTTCATCACGAACCCGTCGAAGTACATGAGCCAGCATTCTGCTTGAATCTGAGGTGGGGACAGCTGAGTGTCGGTCCACTCGGCAATGAAGTCTGCCAGGATCTGAGATTTGACCGCCTTGCGAGGTGGATAGGTGAGGGCCTCTCCCATCAGCTCCACTGACTATTTGGCTATCCTACCCGTGACCTCCCGGTTGTGGACTATCTCCCCGAGGAGGAAAGACGAGACCACGGTGACGGGGTGAGCCTCGAAGTAGTGGTATAGCTTGCGCCGAGCCAGGATCACTGCGTAAAGCAGCTTCTGGATTTGCGGATACCGCGTCTTGGTTTCAGACGGCACTTCACTGATGAAGTACACCGGCCTCTGGACGGACAAAGCATGTCCCTCCTCTTGTCATTCCACAATGATGGCCGCACTGACGACCTGGGTCATGGCTGCCACGTATAGGTAGAGGGGCTCGCCGTCCATTGGCGGTGTTAAAATTGGAGCGCTGGTGAGCAATGCCTTGAGTTTGTCGAGGGCCTCCTGGGCCTCGGGGGTCCATGAAAAGCGTTCGGATTTCCTCAAGAGCCGATACAGAGGCAAGCCTTTCTCACCAAGGCGTGAGATGAAGCGACTGAGGGCTGCTAAGCAACCCATGACCTTCTGTACCCCCTTTAGGTCTCGGATCGGTCCCATCCGAGTGATGGCCGAGACTTTTTTAGGGTTGGGCTCAATGCCTCATTGGGAGACAACGAAACCCAAGAGCATTCCTCGAGGGACTCCGAACACGCACTTCTCGGGGCTGAGTTTTACCCCTTTGGCCCTAAGGTAATCAAACGCGATCCTGAGATCGGCTACCAGGTCATCCGCCTTCCTGGATTTCACGACAATATCGTCGACATATGCCTCTACGGTTCGCCCGATGTGATCCTTAAACACACGGAGCATACATCACTGGTATGTAGCTCCGGCGTTCCTAAGACCAAAGGGCATCGTAACATAGCAGTACATGCCGAAAGGGGTGATAAAAGAAGTCGCGAGCTGGTCGGACTCTTTCATCTTGATTTGGTGGTAACCGGAATATGCATCAAGAAAGGATAAAAGTTCGCATCCCGCAGTTAAATCAACTATTTGATCAATACGTGGCAAAGGAAAAGGAACCTTAGGACAAGCTTTATTTTAGCCAGTATAATCTACACACATCCTCCATTTCCCACTCTTTTTCTTAACTAGTACAGGATTAGCTAGCCACTTGGGATGGAATACCTTCTTGATGAATCCGGCCTCCAAAAGCTTTTGCACCTCCTCGCCGATCGCCCATCGCTTGA
Organism: Panicum virgatum; assembly: GCF_016808335.1. Taxonomy (NCBI): domain Eukaryota; kingdom Viridiplantae; phylum Streptophyta; class Magnoliopsida; order Poales; family Poaceae; genus Panicum; species Panicum virgatum. The sequence continues at coordinate 33,854,146 of NC_053147.1, read as the reverse complement.
GCTCGTCGAAGCACCGCAGGCGTTGCTTGACCGGCTTGGAGTTTGGTAGGATATCAAGGGAGTGCTCGGCGACCTCCCTCGGTATGCCAGGCATGTCCGAGGGGCTCCACGCGAAGATGTCGGCATTGGCGCGGAGGAAGTCGACGAGAACCACTTCCTATTTGCTGTCGAGGGTAGCGCTGATCTTCAGCGCCTTGCCGTCGGGGGTGTTCGGGTTGAGGGGGATGTCCTTGGCACCCTCGGCAGCCTCGAAGCTACCCGCGTGTCGCTGCTTGGAGTCCATGGCCTCGTTGGCCATCCTCTGCAGGTCTGCGGCGAGGGCCTCTTCCACAGCCAAAGCCTCGGCGTGCTCGACACACTCGATGTCGCACTCGTAGGTGTGCTCGAACGAGGAGCCGACGGTGATGACACCCTTCAGGCCCGGCATCTTCAACTTGAGGTAGGTGTAGTTGGGGATCGCCATGAACTTGGCGTAGCATGGCCGCCCATGTATGGCGTGGTACGCTCACCGAAACCCCACCACCTCGAAGGTGAGTACTTCCTTGCGGAAGTTGGCCGCCGTGCCGAAGCAGACGGGCAGGTCGATTTGGCCGAGTGGTTGGACTCGCTTCCCCGGCGCAACTCTGTGGAACGGCGACTTGCTGGGGCGGAGCTTGTCCAAGCCGATCCCCATGAGTTCCAACATGTGGGCGTGCATGATGTTGAGGCTGCTGCCTCCGTCCATGAGCACCTTGGAGAAATGAGTGTTGCCGATGATGAGATCCATGATGAGTGGATACTGTCCCGGGTTCGGGATGTAGTCGGGGTGGTCCTCGCGGCTGAAGGAGATGGTGTCCTCCGACCAGTCGAGGTAGGATTGCGTGGCCGTGGTGACGGAGAAGACTTCTCGGCGCTCGCGCTTGTGTTGTCGAGAGGTCATGTTTGCCGTGGGCCCTCCGAAGATGAAGAAGACGTTCTCCACCGAGGGGAACTTGCCGTCGCCACCCTTGTCGTCCGCATCCTTCTTCTTGTCCTCGTCGCGGTGCGCGACGCGGTTTTAGTATTTGCAGAGCATCTTGCACTGCTCGAGGGTATGGTTGACCGAGCCCTTGTGATAAGGGCACGACTTCTTGAGCATGTTGTCGAATAGGCCGCTACCGCCCCGAGGGGGGCCTCGGGGGCCCTTGCGATCTGGGGAAGTGATGAAGGCCTCGTCGGAGTCCTCCCCTTGCCCCTGACCGCGCTGGTTCTGCGGGACCTGCTTCTTTTCCTTCTTCCCCCGCTTCTGCTTCTTTGCGGGGGTCTTGGTTTTGCTGTTGCTGCCCTCTGTGGGCGCTCTTTGCGCTTGGCTGTCTTGGCATCGAAGATGGCACCAACTGCTTCATCGCCGGAGGTGAAGTTGGTGGCGACATCAAATAGCACGTTTGCGCTGGAGGTATGGCTTCGCGCGAGCTCGTGCACCAGATTCCTGCACGTTGTGCCTTGGAGGAAGGCATTGATGATCTCGACATCGGTGACGCTGGGGAGTTTGTTGCACTGCTTGGAGAAGCGTCGAATGTAGTCGCGCAGGGATTCGTTGGGCTTCTATTGGCACCCTCAGAGATCCCAGGAATACCCAGGGCGCATGTAAGTGCCCTGGAAGTTGCCCATGAAGATCTTGACCAGGTCGCCCCAGTCATGGATCTAGTTCACGGGGAGGTGCTCGAGCCACGTCCGCGTAGAGTCTGTAAGGTGCAGAGGAAGGTTGCGGATGATCACGGCGTCGTCCATCGCGTTGCCTAGTTGGCATGCCAGGCGGCAGTCGTTGAGCCAGAGCGCGGGGTCTATTTCTCCCGTGTACTTGACAAGGGTGGTGAGCTGACGAAAGCGCAGGGGAAAGAGAGTAGTGCGGATCTCCCGGCTGAACACATGGGTACCAGGAGGCTCCGGTGATTCACCCCTGTCGTACTCGGGGTCGATCCGCCCACCACGTCGAGGGTTGTACTTCTTCCCATTGATGATGTTGCGGGCGTCGCCATCGTCGGCCTACCCATGCGTGTCTTGGAGGCGTTCCTTCGCAGGAGGCTTCTTGATGCGGTCATGCACCGAGGGTGCCTTCGCATCGTCCACCGCGGCAGCCTTGCCCCGTCCTCCCGGTGGAGTGCGCACCGAGGCCTTGTGGTCCTGCTAGGCAGTCCCACCAGCCTTTGCCGAAGCTACTGAGCGCATACGAGACGCGGAGCTCTCAGCATGCTGCACTGCAACCTGCTCGATGAGCATCCATGCCTCGTCGCACAGATTGCGGCCTACGGGCTAGAGGGTTCGGTCATTGCTTGAAGCAGGTAGGCCGCGGTGACGAGTTTCTGGCTGGCCCTTTTCAGGTCCAGCGGGTTGTCGACGTTGTCATCGGCTAGGATCCGCTCCTGGGCGACACGCCCCACCGCCCGAGCTAGCGCATCGCACGCGGTGCGCTCCTGCTCGAGCGCGGTACGCAGTTCTCGTGCCTGCCGACGCTCCTCATCGAGCTTGGCCTGGTGCTCCTTGAGTTGCGCCAGCTGCGCCTGCAGCGCCGCCGAGCTTGACGAAGCAGCTGGTTCGCGGGAGGCACCACTACTGGGTTTGCTGGTGGGTTTTCCTGACCGTTTCCATCGTCGCTTGGCATGTCATCGATGGCCCCATCCGCCAGCTCGACCATGAAGCACTCCCGAGCGGGATTGTAATCCCCCTCACTGGAGTTGTCGGAGCAGGTGAGGCAGTAGTCCGCTGCCGCCTGGAACGACAAGAAATCGCCGAGGTTGCGGACTTCGGAGTAGTCCCATTCCGGGGCCGTGACATTCTCCACAAAGAAGTAAGCGTCGTCCGCAGACTCGGGGTACGAGTCGTCGGGAGTCGACGCAACGAGGTTACGGATGGAGATGAGGTGATGACTTGGCAGATCCTCGTACGCACTCATGTTGGTGTTGATCGACGAAGCGTAGGTTGCAGCAGCGGAGTGCATCTAGAAGGGAAAAGGGTGACGATGCGGTCGCGTCCTCCTTGGGAGGCACCGGGGCTGCACTTAGTGGTGGTGAAGCGGTGACGTCCTCCGCCGCGGCGCCAGGCTGCGACACGCTAGCCTCGACCCACATGGGGGAGCTGAGGCGAGCCGCTCTGCGCCGCTCCATGTGCGCTTGCCGCGCGCGCTGGCCCGAGCGCCTCCTGCGTTGGGCCGGTGGAGTCGGAGTGTCGGGGTTGGCTCCGGCCGGGAGAAGCTCCATGTCGTAACCGTTGCCGGTCGCAACGAAGTCGAGGCTCCCGAACCAGAGCATCATGCCTGCCGGGAGCAGGTGTGGCCCGTCTGCCATCCTGGGAACAAGGGGAACGAAGACAAAAGAATCACGCAGCGCTCCCCTACCTGGCGCGCCAACTGTCGGTGTCCAGACCCGGCGGCGCGGCACCAACTAGTGATGATGCTACGTGATCCTCATCCTGGATGGTTGATGCAAGAGGCAATACAGTAACACAAGGATTTATTCTGGTTCCGGCCACGAGGCCGTACGTCCAGCAGGGGTGTGCGAGTGCACTGTATTATCTTGCACCGGAGTACCTGTAGTAGGGGTACAAGCGAGACGAGAGAGGGAGGGAAGCTCCCAAGTCTCAGCTAAGTGATTGAGGCGAGTGCCAATATTGTGCTCCGGGGAGCGGGTGTGTGTGTGTTCTGCGAGATGAGTTGGTCTGAGCGGATCAGGATGTGGGGCGTGATGATGTGGGAAGGAGCCCGCCACCTCCTTTTATAGATACAAGGAGGGCGCGGGGTACATGTTCGAGGAGATCAGAAGTCCTCGTCTTCTCCCCGAATCGGGGGTGAGCAGTGGATGACCACTGTAGAAAGTACAATGTGGACCACTGGAGGACATGGCGCCGGGCGTGGCAGTTGTCCTGGGCAGCTTCTTGGTCTTGCGGGGATCGCGCCGGCGTACTGGTGGCTCCTGTGGGCTTCATAGTGGTCGCTGTGGAGGGTACCGTCCTCCATGCTTGTCGTGGCGGCGCGTCGAGGGTCCTGCTGGCGGATCTTTCTTTGGTCAAGGTCTGTACCCCGTCCGAGGGTTGCGCCCACGCCCATCGAGGGTTCTGTAGAGGAGAAAGTACGTGGAGTAGGCAGCACAGTGGCAAGAGCAGTGCCAGGCATGTCTGCGCAGGGTGTCGCAGGTTCCCACAGGGTCGCAACAGTGCCAGGGATGGCGGAACAATGACCGGAGTTGGAGGACAGGATTCCGGTCACAGCTGCTGTGCGGCATGGTGGCCTGACGTCGTCTAACTCCGTACTCCGCGGGGGAATGGTTGGCATTTAATGCTTATGTCAGACGGGCCGGTGAGCAGATGGGTTGCTAGTTCCATCTGCCGAGGGGTAGCCTCGAGCGAGACGAAGATGGCCTGCCTTCCGAGGGTAGGTCCGCTACCCTCGAGCGAGGCGGAGGTGTGGTGCACTGTCGAGGGCCTCGGCGGGGAGGTCTCGAGCGAAGCAGAGATTGCTCTAAGGGTTCGAGGGGGCCCTCGGATGGGCCGTACCGCGAAACTGGGCCGTAGGCTGAGTGAGGATTGGGCCTCTCTGGGACCTGGGAAGGATCTGGGTGCTGTAGGAGAGTTAAAGGAAATCCATGGTATCCGGGTGCAGAGTGACGACGGAGTTGTCATCATTGGTGGCTTCTTCCTCTCCAGGATCGCCGTCGAGTAGTCCTTCTTCCCCTTCGGATCGGTGAAAGACTGTTAGCCTTGGTTCGGTGTGACTGTGGAGTCTGACAAGGCGGTAGGTTCTGTGGGCCCGATTGCTTTAATCATGTTTTGCGTTTTTAGGGTACTTTAGTCCATTAATTAGGGTGCCCCTAATTATGGTACCCGACACTCACGTGAGCCGACCGAGCTCCTCCCATCCACACTAGCCGAAGCTCCATCTCTCAATGCTGACCGCAACGGCCCCACCCCTCGTCGCTGACCGCCGCAGCCCCGCCCTCCATGTCAGCTACCACGGCCCCTCCCGTCCAATCGTGGTGGCTCCGGCGAGGAGGAGGACGAATCCGCATAGCCCATTCGCCGGCGACCTTTGCACCTCCACCATTGGGCACACTCAATGGCGACCACAGGATCCTGAATTCCCGTCCGCGTGGTGGTCGGAGCTCATCTAGAAGTGGCTGAGGATGGAGTTGGGGAGGTGGTCATGCTAAGGGTGCAAGCTACTGGGCTGCGGTGGCCAGAGAAGGGTGCATTTTTCCCGACAGATGGTGATTGCCCAGCTCGATTTTCTTCTTGGCTAGAGAAAGAAGAAGGGGATGAGAGAGGGAGAAAAGGGATCAAGACCGGCACGGCTTTGACAGGGGCACCGGTGGGGCTCCTACGCCAATCCTCGCCTACCTCGTCATGCCGGTGGCCTCCGCCTCTTCGCACTACCCTACGGGGTCGACATGGCTGAGTGATCCCTTACCACCCCACTTACATAGCTCATGTGACACTACTTGGAATGCTTTCCTTCTAAAACAACTCGTGGCACCCTCTTTAGTCCCAGTTGATATTACCAACCGGTACTAAAGGATCCTTTAGTCCCCGTTGGAGCCTCCAACATGAATTAAATAGTGACTCTTTAGTCATGCTTAGTGTTACCAACCGAGACTAAAATTTTTGGATCTTTACTCCCGGATTGTAACACCAATTAGTCCCGGTTGGAGGCTCCAACGGGGACTAAAGGTCCCTTCTGCCCCCTAGCCGTTGAACTCGGGATTAATCCGAGTCCAACGGCGGCGGGGATAAATGTGCAGAACCAAAGACTCTTTCTGTACTAGTAATGGGCTAATTAACTTTATCCATGGTATCTGGTATTCCAACTTTAGGTGAGAGCGCCAGTTTGGGGAGCTAGCACAATCTCTTAAGTTGTCTGTCTCAAAGTGCAAATCAAACTGAAACTCGGTTAGTGCTACTACAGAAATTGAAACCAAGACATTGAATGGAGGGTGGTGATGAGGCAAGATGGCTTTGCATACGATGGCGATAGAGGTCAAGATGGTGAACCACTACTACAGAAATGGATTTTGGTCCTGCAGATTAGTCTCGGCCACTATTAGACCTGGGAGGCCGGGACCAAATAATGACTTTAGTCCTAGGTCCAATGGCTATGGAACGGCGGGGAGCTTTAGTCGCGGTTGGAGCCACTAACTGGGACTAAAAGATGACCTTTTAGTCCTAGTTGGTGGCTCCAACTCAAACCAAAAGAGTTTTTAATCCCGGTTAGTGGCTCCAACCCGGTACTAAAGGGTTCTTCATGGATTAGATTAAAGGAAGACATTCTATTTTAAAGTCATATGTGCTATATAGGTGGGTTGGTAAGGAAGCTACATGTGAAGGGAGACATCTTGGGTTCGATTCCTGGGTTTGAGAACCGGGACAATAAGGCCCGTTCTCCACTAGTGAACGGTTGATAGATACTAGTTAGAGTCAAATGCTTCGATCGATCAGTAGCAAAACTTGAATCCTAGAATGGAGGCATCGACCAGTACCCTCCATTGGTACATGATACAATTTGGTGTATAAAATATGTTTGAAGATACATATATGCTTTTTTTAAAAGTCTGAATAGAAGGATATACTACCTATATTCCTAAATACTTGGCGTTGGTTATCCCAACCTTAAACGATGGAGGGAGTGTCACAACAAAGAAGATTATAATTACTAAAACAAAAACACATGTGTCTTTTTTTTTTTGTCTGGTTTACATTGAAACAAAACATGTTTTGTATTCACACAAACGTAGACCCCTCGATGTGGTACCGTACCGTAGGCTGTAGTATAAAAATCAGGTCCAAGGTTTAGACTTATCCCAACAACATGAAGGAAGAACCTTACCGTTTTGGCTTTTTCCATGGCCCGTCCTCTATTTCGACATTCTCTTACCAGAGGGAGCGAGCGAGAATGCCTCCGGTGTTGGAATTAGAGGCAATTTATTGTTCATTTTAATTCAAAATATAAGCTAAAATATGAAAAAAAAATATTTGCAAAACTAGGAGAGTATGGTTCATTATGTTTGCAACAACGATAACAAACATAAATAGGAAATTTAGTGGGTGCCCTGAGGAAGGGCCAAGATAAATCGAAGGCATCGGGTTCGATGCAACCAGATCAATCGACATTCTGATGAGATCTATTCGATGTAGTTGATCATATGTTGATGTCGTGCAGTTGATTGATGTGCAGATGTGCCACAAGAAGTACTCATTCACAACAACTCGTCGGGAAATAATCGCAGCGAGCAGTCGCGCAGATGCGCTCCGTAAAAACTAGATCACCCTCCACTCGATGCAGTCTCAAAGAGGACAGAGTTCCAGAGATCTGCTCTTCCATCGAGTCTGTGCGACCAAGACCATTGGAACGAAGATGCAGAGGAGCAGAAAATGCATTGGAGTGTGTGTTGGTTTGGACACGTAGAAGAGGAGAGGATTGCCACATATATTGCCACTGGTAAACCTTTGAACGTCCAGGTTCATTGCATCAACGACAGCTATCAAGCATCCGTTATCAGTAACCCTCGATCATAAGATAGCCATCAGTTACATGTCATTTTGTGGCCAGCCATTAATCATAGGTTATTACTCCCTCCTTCCCCGTTTATAAGGCATGGTGGAACATGACACGGTCTTCTAAACAACACTTTGACCATTTATTTATCATATATTATATCACTTTTGATTATAAACTTATAATCATTGTAAAATATATTTGATTATGAATCCAATCATATGAAATTTGCATTATAAAAATAAAAATTTAATAGTCAAATTATTGGTCAAAGATAACAAGGTTTGAATCTTGATATACGTGTATGCCTTATAAACAGGGAAGGAGGGAGTAGTCACTAACCGTCATTGACCATCAGTTGCTGGTTATTTGGGGCCAGTCATTAATCATCAGTTATTAGTCACCAACTGCCATCAACCGACATCAGTTACTAGCCGTCATTCAGAGACTAAAAACTGCATAACACACCTAATAAGCCCAGCCACACGTCGCGGCACGTGCTGGGCGAGAGCGAGTGCATGCGTGCGTGGCATCCTTCTATACCTTCTTCCTTTTCAATAGGGGTAGCAGACTCCACCTTGTAAGCTGGTAGGGACTCTCTTAAGTTTCAACGTGATTTTTCCATAAATGTAACTCCATCATTTTGTATTATCTTAAAAATTATTTAATTCTTTCAAAATAAAATTATTTAAATAATTAGCTTAATAGTTCAAGATCCAGTAATCCAACAGTAGATCTGATCACAGGCCACCCGACCCAATAAACCCGAACCAACCCGCTCGAAAAAAATCCGACCCGACTCGACCTGACCAAGTGACAGGCCGGGTGCGAATCGAAATATTTGACCTAAAACTCAAAAAAATCTGACTCGAAAATTACATAGAAAATTATGGGCCAACCCGATCCAAACTCGATCCGATCCGACCATGTCATGAACCGAGTATGGGCCAATATTTTTTGACCCGAAACCCGAAATGACCGGACCCGAATCCGAATTGACGGATGATCAAGTAATCCAACACCAACAATAGAGGAACCGGAAACAAGGCACCGGTATCCTCGGAGCGTCCTCGCGCATCCGTCCACGCACCTCAGTTCCGGAGTGCGTCACGCCAAGACTGTCCGGCCGGCCGTCCCGGCGCCGCCCCGACCACGGCACGCCCCTGACGCCCGCAGCGGTGCACGCGCGCAGGCGCAGCGACCTCAGCTGCGAAAGCTGCTGCGACCTGCGGCGTTCTGGCGCCAGTCCCGGCGCGAGCCCGGGCGGCCGGGCGGATAGAACGGGCAGATTCGGAGATTCCCTCCCTGGAGCCCGGCCGCGCCGTCGCCTTCTGCCCGCGTCACGGTTCCCGATGCCTCTAGTCGCCTCGCAGGCTCGCAGCCCCGCGCCGGGCGCCACGCGCCGGTGCCGGTGCACCAGCGGCGGAGCTGATCCCGTAGCTCGCTGCGGCTGGCGCTGTTTCCCGATGGCGAGGAGAGCGGGCCGGCAGGCGGTGGTCGTGGGGGTCAACCCCGGCAAGGCCCGGTAGTACGTGCGTTCGTCAGGGTGGGGCCGGGTCCACGGCAAAAGCTCCCCCTCTCTCCTTTTTTTTTTTACTTTTCTTTTTCCAGCGACATTCCCCGGTTGCCGTGGACGTTCGGTGGACGCAATTGGCTCTGCCCGACCCCATCCAGCTGTGACGTCCTAGCTCTGCCCTGCTCGGCTCCCGTCTGCGTTGTCGTGCCACTTTCTCGGCTCCTGTGTCCAGTCCCACCCCAACCCGCACCCGGGGTGGGGGTTGCAACGACCTCCGGTGATGTAGGTGAGAAAGAAAAAAGTGAGACGGCCGGAGGAGAGATCGGCCCTGATAGTGATAGGAACAGGGTCAGTGCCAAAGAATGTTACTCCATCCAGCTGTGACTGAGTGAGATTTGGCGAGATTCCGGTTCGGCTTAGACCCAAGACGATTAGGCGACGAGGTGACCGGGGCGACTTTAACCTGACCGGGAAATTAGATGCCCAGGCAGTGCCGAACTCGAGCACCCGCCAGCCGGGCACGCACGGGGCGAAAATGTGTTTCTTCCAACACAAAAGAGTTCGCCACGTACGGGTTTTGTTTAATAGTTGCAAGTACGTCCGTGAGTGTGCCAGATAAATATCGTTCCAGATTTCACTTTGTAAGTTCGGGCCTCCAAGAATAAAAGGCCCACCAATCGATATGCCCGACGAAGCCCGCAAGGCCGACCGCAGGCTTCAGGCCGTGCTGGAAAATAAGTCGGGCCGTTTCTGCAAGGTAAACCGAGACAACATGGGATCTGCTTTTTTTTATTTTGTTTTCATTTATCAACCACATTTTGGACCAATCAGACTATGGCACATCATATGAACAAAAGAAATATAAACTGAGTGACACGGCCATTTATTTCAATTAAGAGTAAATAACATTGCACATCTTGTTAAAACTGAGTGAAAAATTACAAATATCACTCAGATTTCTATCATCTTGCATTGAAATCTTTCCGATCAGAAAGAGAATAGCTCATGTTTATTCCACATGACCCTGTCAGCCTTGATGATGATGAAGGTGCGTCTAGACACTGGAACCGTACATACTAGAGGATATTGTTAGTGAGCTTGACAGGATAGTAAGCCTGATAGACTGAATAACTATTACCAATTGCTCTTGTTTGTACAAAATCTTCAACTGTATATAGTGGTTTTAGAAAAACACGTTGTACATTTAGGATTTACTGAACACTGATTCATTAGTCTGAATAGTCAGATAACAATGAATATACTGAATATTTTCTAATAAACATTCAGAACATAGAACATGCTCACCATTTTGTCTAATAGGATAACACACTGAAAATAAGACAGAAAACAGAAACTATCCCACTATCGCATGCATGACACAATAACAATTTACTGCAGAAATATAATGCAGTAAAATCAATGCACGAACAAACAAAAATGAAGATGCATATGTGGATCACCTAGATGCTCGTGGAGTGATTGAGCTGCTGCCGGTAGAAAGAGGTGACCGGGTACAAACTGTCGGCAAATCACCAGCAACAGCGTCTCTCATTGCAGTGGCTTTTCGCAAGCATCAACCTCTGAGATGAGAACCCGGTGTGACCAACTGACATATCACCGGGCCTGCGTGCCTGTTATCAGGCCTAAGAGCCCATGTCTATTCGGCCCACAGGCCAAGACTATGTAAGTGAAACCTGACTCTAGGGGGAGGACATCGATAATCAGAAAACCTAAACACCTCTCTCTTTCTTCCTCTGTTCCGTCCGGCGTGCTTCCGCCGCCGCTTGCCGAGCGTGACGCCGGTAGTTATTTGGCTCGTGACATTTGGTATTCAGAGCAAGGTTCGATTGCGGATTCGTGGAGCAGGCCCTAAAATCCCATCGCGATTTCTTGATTTGGGGGCGAATTTGGGGGGAAAATTTTTCTCCTGATTTGCTCTCGATCTTGTGGATTTCGGCGTGGTTGGCCGTGCGATGCGAGCAATTTAACCGAGCTTATTAGCCCCGACAAGCAACCAACCATCACCAGCCACACCCTCTCCAATCCACCATAAATCCCCAATTCCCCTCCCGCATATCCACCACTGGCGCGTGGTCGAGGACCCACCCTCACGGCGCGGATGACGAAGACAGAGGACGATCTGGCTGCGGTGACCTCGCGTGTCGCAGCCGTCGAAGACAAGTTCGACTCCATCGACAAGAAGCTGGACAAGCTGGATAACCTCCTCACGCTCATGGAGGGGTTCAACCGATGGCGCCCATCGGTGGACAAGGGACTCCTGGACGCCTACCAGTCCGTGAGAGACCTGACGTCGCGTGTGGAGACGCTGGCATCACATCCGATTCTCGTCTCCACCAATGCACCGACGCGCGAGGAAGAGGTGCAGGCCAACGGCCACCGTCCACTACAGAATCACCAGGGTCGTGATGCCGGGGCTCTTGCCCTGCATCCTGCCCTGGTCACGGGTGAGCATCCCCCGCCGGACCAGCCCTATTGTAATCCTACTGTGAATTTGCCTTTGTCACCACACACTAAGGAGTACCGTTTGCCCAAAACTGATTTCCCTAGATTTGATGGCATAGATCCTAAATTGTGGAAAGATAAGGCTGAGAAGTACTTTCGTTTGTTTAAGGTCCCTGCACATATGTGGTCTCCTTTTGCCACCATGCACTTTAACACTACAGCTGCTAGGTGGTTGCAAACATATGAAGCACAACACTCTGTTGAAACTTGGGCTGAGTTGTGTGTAGCTTTAGTCAATAAGTATGGTAAAGATAATTATCACCATCACATGAAGGACATCTTGCAGTGTCGTCAAACTGAAGATGTCACTTCTTACCACACCACTTTTAATGAATCTATGCATAAAGTCCTCATGCATAATGAAGCTCTAGATGATATTTTCTTTGCCACCAAATTTGTGGAAGGGCTAAAGCCACAGATTCGAAATGCATTAATGTTACATAAGCCGAGAACTGTTGATGCGGCTTTGTCACTCGCCCTTATGCAGGAGATGCTGGAGCATAATCAGAAGCGTTATTCTGTCAGAAATGCAAGACATTATACTGGTGGTGGTGTTAATCCTGAGAGACCCTCATCATCAGCGGATAAGGGTGTTTTAGGGGCTGCACCTACAGAGGAAAAATCATCAGCTAAACCCCAGGGGGCTTCTAAATTTGATTCTCTCAGAGCTCAGCGGAAGGCGAGAGGAGAATGTTTCAAGTGTGGTGCCAGGTATGGACCCAATCACAAGTGTCCCAAACATGTACCCTTGCATATACTGGAGGAATTGTTGGAAGTGATTCAGATAGATTAGGAAGATGATCACTCAGAAGCAAGTACTCATAGCAGCGATGAGGACAATCTGATGAGTTTGTCTCACTGGGCAGCTGCTGGAACTATGGGCAAGAAAACCATACGTTTGCAGGGCCAAATCGAGGTCAAGGAAATTCTGATTTTAGTGGATTCAGACAGCTCTTCCAATTTCATCAGTGAAACTCTTGCTCAGCAACTGAAGTGTTCATTGGCGGACATCCCTGTTACAGCTGTCACAGTGGCCAATGGTGGTAAATTAACAACATCCAAAGTAGCTCCTGCTCTGTCCTGGTGGACACAAGGACACACCTTCACCACAAACTTGAAACTTCTCAACATACAGTGTTATGACATGATTTTGGGCATGGAGTGGCTAGAGGAATTTAGTCCCATGTGGGTGGACTGGAAGAGGAAATCCATCAGATGCACACATCATGGTAAAAGAATCACCCTGCGGGGAGTCAAGGATAATACAACATCATGCACCAAGCTTTCGTCCAAGAAATTGCAAGGTATTTTGCGGAAGGGTAATTTTGCACAGCTGGTTCAACTGTGTGCAGTAGCTGAACAACCACAAGATGCTGCTATTCCAGCTGCCATACAGTCAGTTCTGGACTCTAACAAGGATTTATTCAAAGAACCCACTTCTCTCCCACCCAAGAGGGTGTTTGATCATCAGATTGATCTGCTGCCTGGAACAAAACCGGTGAACATCAAGCCATATCGGTACTCCCCCACTCAAAAGGATGAGATTGAGCGCCAGATCACTGAGATGCTGAACAATGGGGTAATAAAGCCGAGCACCAGCCCTTTCGCATCTCCAGTCCTTTTGGTGAAGAAGAAAGACGGTACATGGTGCTTTTGTATTGATTACCGCCATCTGAATGCCATTACAATTAAGAACAAATATCTGTTGCCTATCGTGGATGAGCCGTTGGACGAGCTATATGGAGCTAAATGGTTCACCAAACTGGACTTACGGTCTGGTTATCATCAGATAAGGTTGGTGGAAGCTGATGAATTAAAGACAGCATTTTGCACTCACAATGGTCACTGGGAATTCAGGGTCATGCCATTTGGGTTGACCAATGCACCGGCCACTTTCCAGGCTATCATGAATACCATCTTCTCTCCATTATTGAGAAAGTGTGTGTTAGTGTTTGTTGACGACATTCTCATACATAGCAAGTCCCTGGAGGAACACAGACAACATGTATCTGCTGTCCTTGATATTCTCAGGGATAACAAGCTGCTAATCAAGCCATCTAAGTGTTCATTTGGCAGACAACAGCTTGAGTACTTAGGCCACATCATTGGGTCTGAGGGAGTCAGCACCGATCCCTCCAAGATAGCTGCTATCTAGCACTGGATCACACCAACAAATGTGAAGCAACTGCGTGGTTTTTTGGGGCTGTCTGGATATTACCGCAAGTTTATTCAAGGTTATGGTGTTCTCAGCCATCCCTTATCGGATTTGTTGAAAAAGAATGTTCCATTCATTTGGACTCCTACACATCAAGCTGCCTTTGATTCCTTAAAGAAAGCTTTAATCTCCGCACCGGTCTTGCAAATGCCTGACTTTTCGAGGTCTTTCACTATTGAAACCGACGCCTCCAATGCTGGAATTGGTGCTGTCCTCACTCAACAAGGGCATCCTATAGCCTATCTCAGCAAGGCTTTAGGGCCTCGAGCTCGAGCTATGTCAACATACGAAAAGGAGTGTTTGGCAATCTTGTTGGCAGTGGAGAAATGGCGATCCTACTTGCAGCATAAGGAATTCACTATAGCAACAGATCATAAAAGTCTTACTCATTTGGGGGAGCATAAGATTCATCAAGGCATGCAGCACAAGGCCTTCCTCAAATTAATGGGCTTACAGTATCGAGTTGTATACAAAAAGGGTTTGGAAAACAAAGCTGCAGACTCTCTGTCTAGACAGTCACCTCCACTAGAGCTCTCCGCAATATCAGCAAGCAAACCAAGGTGGTTGGAGATCATAACAGAGGGATACAACAAGGATCCTCATACTCAGCAGCTGCTTGCTGAACTCAGTATCACTGGCTATAATGATCAAGGTTTTACATTAGCTGATGGATTGATCAGGTTTAAAGGGAAGATATGGCTCGGTTCTCATGCTGCAGCTCATCAAGCAATATTATTGGCCCTGCATTCTAGTGGGCTGGGTGGTCATAGTGGAATGACGGCAACTTATCAAAAGGTCAAGGCTTTGTTCGCTTGGCCCCACATGAAACAGGACATCTGTAACTATGTTGCAGCTTGCAGTGTGTGTAAACAAGCAAAAGTGGAGCACACCAGAACCCCAGGTACTCTACAGCCCCTTCCTATACCCACTCAAGCTTGGACAATAATTAGCTTGGATTTTGTGGAAGGGTTACCCAAGTCCCAGCAGTTTGACACAATCTTGGTCGTCATTGACAAATTTACCAAGTATGGTCATTTCATTCCTATGTCTCATCCATTTACGGCTCTCACCGTGGCTCAATTGTTTATCAACCACGTCTATAAGCTGCATGGTCTGCCCCAAATTATCATATCAGATAGGGATCGGGTGTTCACTAGCTCTCTCTGGCAGGAGCTATTCAAGTTGACTGACACCACACTCAACATGAGTTCCTCTTATCATCCACAGACCGATGGGCAAACGGAACGATTGAATCAATGCCTCGAAACATATCTGCGATGTATGGTCCATGCATGCCCCAAGAAGTGGTCTCATTGGCTAGCCTTAGCCGAGTTTTGGTACAATACTACATTCCACTCCGCATTGGGCAAATCACCATTTGAAGTTCTCTATGGCCATTCTCCTAGGCATTTTGGCATTATGGCGACTGATCAGTGCTCCAGTCAGAACTTGGCTCAGTGGTTGTCGGACCGATCACTCATGCAGCAAGTGATACGGGACAATTTACAGCGTGCTCAACATCGTATGAAACAGCAGGCTGACAAACACCGTTTGGAATGAGAGTTTGCTGTGGGGACTGGGTTTATCTTAAACTCCAGCCTTATGTTCAGCTATCGGTGGCGCGGCGCACTAATCAGAAGCCGAGTTTCAAATATTTTGGTCCTTATCTGGTGCTGCAGCGCGTTGGGAAGGTCGCCTATAAACTTCAGCTCCCAGCGGATAGTCATGTTCATCCGGTGGTTCACGTCTCCCAGCTGAAGAAAGCATTGCCTCCTGACACGGTGGTAAATCCTGACTCTGTACTTCTCATGCTTGCATCTGACAAGTTGTTTGAACCTATGAAGTTGTTGCGCTCGGAGTTGAGGAAGGTTGGTGGCGCGACAGTACCCTTTGTGCTGGTACAGTGGGCACATCTTCCTGATGAGTGGGCCACTTGGGAGAAGCTCCATGATATTTAGATGTCTTCGTCAGCAGCCACAGCTTGAGGGCAAGCTGTGTTTTAAGGGGAAGGGCATGTGACGTCCTGACACATCACCGGGCCTGCGTGCCTGTTATCGGGCCTAAGAGCCCATGTCTATTCGGCCCACAGGCCAAGACTATGTAAGTGAAACCTGACTGTAGGGGGAGGACATCGATAATCAAAAAACCTAAACACCTCTTGTTCTTCCTCTGTTCCGTCCGGCGTGCTTCCGCCGCCGCTTGCCGAGCGTGACGCCGGTAGTTATTTGGCTCGTGACACCCGGCCACCAAAAAAAGCTGTCGAGTGAGTGGATAGGAGGAAAATCATGAACCAGAATGGCAGCAAGCTGACGGGCCGACGGAATGAACGGACTGATTAGCAAAGCTAACATCGGCCGTCAACTAGAACTAGCCAACAGCAGCACAAGTCATGAAAGGATCAGAGCCGTTGAGCCAACAATATCCCCACTAAGGTTACGCACCAGCGGGCCTTCAAAATGTTCACGGTCGAACCCACGTCTTGGACTTTTGTCATTTTTTTTGGGATTGACTCCCTACCATTCGAGTGATTTTCTATCATGTTTCAGTCGATTATTTAAACTAGTGAGGTGAAGCCATGTGGCACTAACCTGTCTACAAAATATGGGTGAAGAGATGCTTAGAGCAACTCCAAGAAACTCTCTATATCCATCCCAATTGTTAGAAATAGAGATTTTGATGAAAAATACCCTTCAAGAGCTTCTTTAAGTGGTTATCCAAATATAGACATCATCTATTTCGGATTTCTCGTTAGCCAAAGATAGATAGCGAAAATAACTCTCTAGAGTATAAACAAGATATAAAAAAAACTATTGGAGAGTGAAAATGTATAGAAAGTAATTTTTATGTAGATGACTCTTCAAATGATGATTTAGAGAGTGAAATTTAAAAAGACTCTTAAAGATGCTCTTAAATCAATCAATAGTTCTCATGTTCGAGTGATTTTCTATTGTGTCTCAATCAATTTTTCGAATCAATGAGATGAAGCCATGTGGCACGGATAAGAATACAAAATAATAGGTGACGACATACTTAAGACCAGTCGATTATCTATAAAGAGGCACCAGGAAAGAAAACACCGATAGAAAAAAAAAACAAATCGGTGTGATTCTGCCCTATCGTGGAGGATGTCTCATCCAGAATCAACAAAAATTGTGTGACATTTGTTTTACTCAAAACAAAAGTAAGAACATCCATTGAGTAATGAATGTGAGAAAAAAAAGTTGAAAATACGATCTCAGAATATCCAACCAGTGATGTACATGCTGAAGCCCAACTAAGGTTACACCCAATAGCAAAATTCCCCCAGCGGCTCAGGCGACGCTTGACGACCATCCTCCGTTCCATGGCCGTTAAACTCGTACCAACCGCCGCCGCCGCCGCCCTCCATGGAGACCAGCAAGTCGCCACCGCTTTACTCGCCGCCGCGGGAGCCCTCCGCGGCGACGGTGATGCTGTGCCCGTGCCTGGTGTTCTTTCTTCTCGTCCTCATCATCGTCTCCATCGCCCTCACTGTCCACTTCCGCCTCTACTGCCACACACCTCTCGCCCACCTCATCTCCCCCCACCGCTGCCCCCACCGCATCTGACCTCCGGCTCCTCCTGTGGCGGCCGCCACCGCGGCGCTGGCGTGGTCCCGCTTGCTTACTGCGCGATCCCTCAGCTGTCGGCGAGATCCCGCTCCCTCTCAGGTTCCCCTCTCCTTGCGCCGCCGGCAAGCCGGGCTACCGACCCGCTCTTGGGCTTTCCCGCCGCAAGGTGCCTCTCCTCCTCGGCTGCCTCCGACGTCGACGACAACGAGGGCGCTTCGTCGGAGCAGGATGTGGTGGCAGCGTCGTGCCACCAGGAACACGTGAGACGCGTGTGCGCGGCCATCGCGGACGTGGTCGCCGCCGGGGCCGACGCGAACCTGGAGGCGGCGCTGTCCGCCCTCTCGCCGCCGCTCTCCGAGGCGCTCGTGCTCGCGGTGCTCGACCGCTTCAAGCACGCTCACAAGCCGTCCCACCGCTTCTTCCGGTGGGCCGCCGCGTCCGGCGGCTTCGCTCACACCACCATCACCTACTGCAAGATGGTACACATCCTTGGCAAGGCGAGGCAGTTCGAGTCGATGGTTGCGCTAGTCCAAGAAATGGGGAAGGCTGGAGCCCTGTCCATGGATGCCTTCAAGATCGCCATCAAGTCTTTCGCTGCAGCTGGCGAGATCAAGAATGCAGTTGGCGTGTTCGAGTTGATGAGGAAGAATGGTTTCGATGATGGGGTGGAGTCGTTCAATTGCTTGCTCGTCGCTTTGGCCCAGGAGGGATTAGGCAGGGAGGCCAGGCAGGTGTTTGACAAAATGCATGACAGGTACACCCCAGATCTGCGCTCTTATACTGCTCTGATCCTGGCATGGTGCAACGCGAGGAATCTAGTCGAGGCTGGGCGTGTTTGGAATGAGATGCTGGAGAAGGGGATGCAGCCAGATGTTGTCGTGCACAACACGATGATTGAGGGGCTGCTTCGTGGGCAGAGGCGACATGAGGCCGTGAAGATGTTTGAGCTGATGAAGGCGAAGGGACCTCCACCAAATGCATGGACTTATACAATGTTGATCCGTGACCATTGTAAGCGAGGGAAGATGGAAATGGCAATGCAGTGCTTTGACGAGATGCAGGAGGCCAGATGCCAACCTGATGTTGCTACCTATACATGCTTGCTTGTTGGATACGGGAACGCAAAGCGTATGGACAGAGTGACTGCTGTGTTGGAGGAGATGACAGAGAAGGGATGCCCCCCTGATGCCCGGACTTACAATGCACTGATTAAGCTGCTAACAAATAGGAATATGCCAGACGATGCTGCAAGGATATACAAGAAGATGATCAAGAAGGGACTTGAGCCCACAATCCATACTTACAACATGATGATGAAGTCATATTTCCTTGGTGGTAGGAACTACGCAATGGGTTGTGTGGTGTGGGAGGAGATGCACCGGAAGGGTATCTGTCCTGATGTGAACTCCTACACGGTGTTCATTAATGGGCATATACGGCATGGCAGGCCAGAGAAGGCATGTAAATATATCGAGGAGATGATCAACAAAGGGATGAAGGCTCCGCAGATAGACTATAATAAGTTTGCTGCAGATTTCTCCAAGGCTGGGAATCCAGACATATTGTATGAGTTGGTTCAGAAAGTAAAATTTGCCGGGGAATTTGATGCTTCTAATGTGTTCCATGAGTGGGCAGAGAGAATGAAGAGTCGGGTCAAGAGAACTATCCCAAATCAGACCGGTAACAGAATGTTCTAAGATTACTATGTTGTCAGCAGGAATGTGGTATTGTCATGGTGCTTTTAAATTTGATTATTTAGGATAGCTCATAGCTGCTACCTTTTTTTTTCTCTCTCTGGTGTATAGTAATGTGCCATTTAAGATACATTCTTGAATATTTGTTAGAACGACAATGTTTAGTCAATTTATGTTTTAGTTGTTTTGTTTTTCGTCAGGCTCAGATGTAATGTACGGTAAAGCTTCATGGAATATTATTCTTCAGCCAGTTTTTGATGCATATGTTTATATATTCCGGATGTTTAGGCTAAAAGATTGGAGCTGGCTAGAAATTAAGGCCACTACTCCCTTATTCGGGCAAGCATGTTATACATATATTTCTTTATAATGCTAAAATGAAGCAATGAATGGTCACTAGGGTTATGCTGAATGTCCGTATTTTCAATTACACCCTAAAGTAAAATTTCCACTACTGAATGATGACTGATTTCCCGTGGTGATTGAGATACACATTCACTAGAAATACTGCAGAGAAGTGGAAAACTAAGTTCTTATGAGCTATGTGTGTTTGAAGCAGTACAACATGTACAGTTGTAACTGTTACTTTCAAAATGGCCTCTTTCTGCAATTTCAATTTTGGCAAAGTAGTACTTGAACTCATATTGCATGTTCATCTCAAGTTTCTTTCATCCATGCTATGCCTTAGCAGATGTGAACCTGTGTGATCTTCTATTGTCATGAGGCCCATACACAAGCTAAGACTTATTGAAATCTATTCAAACATGATAGTTTCTGCTCCTTGGTGCTTTTCAGTAGGATCACTTTCATATAGTATAGCCCATGAGTCATAACCAGCTCTTGTGTATTATTCCTTAAAAAAAAACTGTTGATGCTGTTCTTATTTTACTCAAAGTGAAGCACCTGACGACTTATTTTTTGGGATGGGAACTGACAGATATTATGTAATTATGTTTTAACAAGATATAGTAGTCCTTGCACTGAGCATAACTGTATGTTTAACATGTGCTATGTGTGGTCTGGTTGGAATATTAGATTAGATTAGTGAAGGGTGATGAGATCAAACGTACTGGGTACACAAATATTCTTAGGTATCAAGCAATATGAATTACAAATCTTGTGTCATCCTTTATTCCTTTCAAGTCAAGCTTTAATACAATTTTGACCTGACGGTCAAAGTTCTTTAATTATAGTTGATACCTTTCAGCATTCTTCGAGACACTAAAAGGTTACTGCTCTTTCAACTACTAGTTATAACTTCTAAGTGCTTCTCTATCACTCATTATTTGTGATGCACAAATTTATCATATCATGTTAAGATAAATAGTTATTCTTTTACGAAGAATTTGAATTACAGATCTTGTATTATCATCTCAGGTCAGCTTTGACATAATTGTCATCTGACAGTCTTTTTTTTTTTGCAAGATATACAAGGCCTACCATCTGCTTAATTACAGCTAAAGGGTATTGCTCTTCAAATACCAGTTGAACTTATAAATTCTTTTTTATCACTCATTATTTTGAGATTGAGGCATTTATCACATCTTGTCAGGAAAAGCTTGTTATTCACATGGTCATATGATATAGCTCCTTCCTAAACGTTTGTTCGTTTCTTCAATTAATTAGTTATCTGAGTTATTTCTTTTTTTTCTCTCTTTTTTCATGTCATCTCAAAAAAGAACATATTCATCAGTATAAAATATTCAAATGCCTACTGCTAGGAAAAGTTTCACATGATTGGCCTTCTTTCCTGGCCTAAAATCCTATATGGAGTTTTCGCAGCTATTCACAGGGCTGACAGGCTGGAAAGTTCATGATGTGCTCTGTTGCTGTGGTTCTTTGGCGTCTAGTTTGTTGGGCCTTTGAGAATTAGATCTGCATTATGATGTTCTCTTTTGAACTCTATAGACTATAGCGCAGATTGTGGAGATGACTTACATGTGGATAATTTCTCAGCCCTCCAGATTTTGTCATCGCATTTTATTATTTTGTCATGTTCTTGTTACAAACCTATCTTCTTACACTCTGTTCCGGTAACTGGATTTACACACGAGTACAAGATAGTAAACCTTAATAAATGTATCACATCTCATGCAGAACTTTTGGTGTCCCATGTGGTGGGTGCTTCCAGCTTGGCACTCGGTTGGTATGAGGCTAACAAATATCTACTATTGAGTTTGTTAGATCCTGTGACTCTGGGCACTGCTTCACCATTTTGTGACTTCTATGCTTATGTTTGGTGAGCTCAAATTATTCCAGTCCCGGCTCATAGTTGATTCTGACAGGTTCAGATCTTGTTTACTATTGCTCCTCTCCTGGATTGATCGGATCACTTGGCAAGTATGAGTGAACTGAAAATAATGAGGGTGACATGACTGTGAGGCCTTAAATTTGCACAAGATACAACTGGAGGCTTTGGTTTTTTATCTTTGCTCAGACATTGACTTCTTTAGTGTATCCGGTACTTCTGTGGTCCTCGCACAGGCTGTGCTGTTGGTTTGTTTTCATGTCAATAAATACGTAGGCATGTCTGTTTAGCTACTTATGTAAGAAAAAAAAAAGTCTGACAACCTGGATGCATGATTGTTCTACCACAAAGAGAAACTTTTGTGTCCAGAGTATTAGCGAGATAGCAGTAATTTCTTTACTTCCATTCTCATGGACTGACAGTGACATGTCAAAAAATATTTCCCCCCTCTGAAGTGTTATGTGCAAATGCCATTTTTACTATTTTCTTGCTTAGTTTTTCCAGTTGCTGGTGGAAAAAGGGTTACATGATGATAAATGATGAAGTACTTTAGTACTGAACTCTTTTAGCTTTTTTTTCCCTTTACTTTCTGGATGTTACCTTAGAATTTTGATACCCAGAAAATTTTTCCCTCGAAATTGTGCACTTGCTAGACTATAAGTGATCTTCTTCAACCAACTCCGCAATACATGAAAAAGTACTAAGGATGACTATGTCGACTTGATTTCATTTCCTCATCCCCTTATTTGAGCTTATATTTGTATTGAAGGTTTACATTGATGTTCTATTTGAACATGTTCCCCAGCAATACATAAATGTTGGGGGAGAAAGTGCTGCTGCTTTCGTTGTACAACTTCCGAGACTGGGAGCTTACAAATGACGTTCTGTTCGAAAATTGTTCCCCAGCAATACATAATGTACATCTGTGCAACCTTCTATATTTGATTTATTAAATTTGTTGGCTTAATGAATACTAATTACTACCCGCTGCTCCTCGTGGCCATGCATATGATTCATAGTTGATACATTTCTTCTTTGGTCCTGCAGAACAGATGAAAAAAATAGGGAAAACTCATCATGTTTCTAGTCAACTAATCTGTGGCCCCAAGAAATCAATGGAAGGAAGCCAGGACTAACCTGCAGCATCTGCAAGCGATATTGCTGCTGCCCTCTCTGGACCATACGAATCAGCCGCATGACAACGTAGAATGGCAGCAAGATACCAGCAGCACGAAGCAAGTACATCTGCAAAGAAAATCCCTCAGCTGTTAGTAACATCAAATCAGGTACCGAGCCTCTTTTTTCAGCTGGGACAATGTCAATGAACTCACTGTCAGGAGACTGAACGCGCAGTGATCTGCCGCTTCAACCGTCACCACTGCAACTAGGTGCCACACCAGCAGCATAATGGTGAACTGCAACAGGATTGCGTAAGTCAGAGTCCAGGGGGCACCATGCATCAGGAGTTCAGGACTTTGTCTTGCAGAAAGACTGCGAGACTGCAAACACTTTACATACCATAATCATCAGCGATCGGCACCACAGGGCACCTCGATCTGCAGAGTAGGAACACCAGGTGTAATCTGCACCGTCAATCAAGCTCTCGGGATATTCCACAGATTGCATGTCCTCACTACAAGAGAAGCATTGCATCATCAATTGACCAGAGGATCGCAGGCAAGAAATTCGTACATGTCCTATTGAATAATTTTGAATTGCAACAAAATTTCTGGAATTTCCCCTTGCAGTTTTCTTTTCAAATCTACCGGGCTAACATTTTGAAACTAAAAATTTATCTGAGATTTTCGGGTGAAAAAGAAATCTAGTAAGTCCTTGTTATCTCTACTTAGTAACTGGGTTCCCTGTAAATGGAGCCCTTGTGGACAAAATGGTAAATCTAGTTGCTGAACTGCACATAACTTTCTCCCTTGCGTGAGGATGCAACGGGTTAATGCTGCGTATTGTGACTGAAGACACCAAGTGGCCGGGACATCAGCTGCAGGTGTGAGGTAGATGTGCATTGATATTATGTGATTTGGTTTTTGGACACACGCTTTTGACAGGACCACTCTCCTCACCAATGCAGGGGCACAACTCACAGGTCATATCGTTGAGTGCAGCTGCCTTTTCTGTTCATCGTGGCAATGAAGAGTGTGTTCAGTACCTGCCATGTTACTAAGGGAATAACAACTGCAGTATAAGCGCTGTATGAACAGTGTGTCTACGGCTTTCATTGAGCTAGGAGAAAACGTTATTTCCCAAACTGTAATTCTTCTCCTAGTTCTACCGAGCGTATTGCTAACATGTGTATTGCTGCTCGATCTTACATGTTGGGTGCTCCAGATGCTGGTGTAGTCTTGAGCCTGGAGGCTGGATTCGAATTGGGAAAGATATGCTTGGCTTGTGGGGTCTGGGGCTCTGGGCGTCTGGCATTGCGCATTTGGTACGAGTTGGGGTCTACTTGGCTGGCCATTTAAAATGTTTAATGGTGACATGGATCAGATCTCATTAACCCTCGGTTGTTAGCAGCCTAATCGCTTTCGTTGCAGTTTGGATGATGGTTGTCAGAAAACAATGTGCTACCTAATAATCTGTATGTTTCCGTTGAAGGGCGGGCACCTCTGTTACTGCTCCTGGATGAGATGGCAGTGCCATGATACTGGCCAGCTAAGCTTAAATGTGATCAGCTAGGAGTGCATATATTTTTTTGTCATCATTTGTGCCCTGATTGGACAGTAATGCAGCAGAATCTGTGTAGATAGAGAGAAGAATGTGTGTATAGGGAGAGATCTACCTGATAGTGACTGCTGTTTCAGCCACCGGAGTTTTCTTTGGAGGCATGGTGTAGCCTGGCTCGAAATTCTGGCAACAGAACAAAAAAAATCATTTTTATCTTTCTTCCCAAAAGATGCATAAACCAAAAGAACGATTCGGAATGTTTTCTTTTGGCTTCTACGTAAAGTGTGCACAAGGTAACTAATATTTTACACCACATTGCACTTGCTTACGGTTGAAAGGTAGACCGACTTTGTTCAAACTAAAAGAAATGTCTTTTGCTTAGGTTTCACGAACTATGTACTTGTCAACCCTTAATTGCAGTCCATTACGAAGTAAAGTGAGCCTAGCTGACACTTTCCCCCACTAATGACAACTTTTTGGCCACCCCACAAGAAGTACAGTGTGCATTTCGTCGACAGTGCAGAGAAAGAATTTTTTTCTCAAGAAAATTGAAGAACAGAGTGCAGATACACCAACCTGAAGGCAAATCTCACAGAGGGTGCTCCCCTTCTCATCACACCATCTCTGCACACATTCCCTGTGAGCATACTGCATGCATAGACACAAACAATTGTACAACATCAAATCACCATTGATAGTAGTCTCCAGCAAGAAATTGCCTCACGAGAAACAGACCAATATCACAATTATGCATGTTCCTATACCTTGAGAGAGCCAGAGCACCCACAAGTGGACTCCATGGTCGCGCGCCTCTCATCCTCTTCCTCATGGCAGATCCTGCACTGTGTCAGGTAGTCCAAGGAAGAAGATGATGAAGGCAGATCCTCTTCGTGTTCCATTCCTTCCTCCCTTCCAATGATCTATCTCCCTTCCCATGCTTGCAATGCACTGAGGAAGAAGGGGCTTTAAATAGCCATGGAGGGGAAGTCGCCTCATGGGGAGGAGGATAATCCAAATGCTGTGAGGTGGAGCCCACTCTACCAACTGCTTACCAACCAATGATATGTTAAGAGGGACCTTTTTGGTTTGTTCCTTCAGTTAATATAAACTAAACCAGCTGATCATCCAAGATTTTTTTAGAAAAAAACACTAGCTGCTATCAATATCATCATAGTTTTATAGGATGATTGTTAGGCACGTATTCTTTGGCTTTTGAAGCCTAGTGGAAGATAGTTGGATATTGCTATCATTGCTAGACAAGAGACACAAATCAGTACAAAGATGAAACTAGGATCTCGGTCTTTTTGAACTATACATCAACGTGTTCTTTTTACGACTAGTTGTACACATATCTATGTGATCTCTTGCCGACGATCCAGACATTTTTCTTTCTTTATTTTTGTTCTTGGAGATTCATTCTCGTCGTTGCTTTAATTTATTTTACTTAAGTTATTGAAGAAATAGAGAACAAGTGCAAATTTTCGAACAAGTAAATAGACGCAACTTTTTCCTTTTTTATTTCTTTGTTGTCACTAGAGACTGGAGAAAGATAGCATTGCAACCATCCTTCTTTTTTTTTTTCTCAAATTCGCAGAAGAGCTATGTATTTTTGTATTAAGAGAGAATTAAAAGGTCCTATTACAGAGACACGACCCCACTTTGGACCAAGAGTGGGAGGCATTAAGATTACCGTAGAAGACTCTTAAAGGAAACAACTAAAAAGTGATCCGACCCGACCCAACCCAAATGGCTTAACGGACATCATCAAGCCTCCCTTGGCCCAGGGATTTTAAACCCTTGGTGCCACTGCCACCTCATCATAAATGGAATTCATCCTTGAAGGCTTGTAGAGCTCCTTGGATGTGGAGATGCTGCCCCATCAAAAACACAAGCACTGCAGTACTTCCATAGGATCCGCGATCCTAGGATGACCAAGGAATTGAATCCCTTCTGCTGTTTCGGAACCTTTCTCAAGGCCATGACATGGGGGGGGGGGGGGGGGGGGGGGGCTATTCATCGCTTCAGGCAATACAATCCCGTTTCATCACCTGAAGACGCGACCCAATTAGCAGGTAGGCTTGTTAGATATGCCTCACTATTTATTATTGCAGCATGCAGAGAGGAAGCACACATGCATACATCCAGAAAAGATAAAAGAATGACATCATGCACATACAAACAAGTTTGAAACAAAAAAATCCGTAAATCTCAGAGCAAATATTCAAATTAAATTTCAATTGCACCATTGTATTTCTTACGTCAAGATCTTTAAAACAAGACCACACTTAACTATATTGAGAGAATTTTCTTTTTAGTATTTTTTTTTGATAAAACTCGAATTTATGGACTACTGCGAACAAATGCATATCTCTTTGCGAACAAAATATTAAACCCGACGAACAAATAATAGTCACTGCGAACAAAATTTGAACATCGCGAACAAAAAAATTGGTTCATGCATGTTGTCAGCTAAATAAATAGGAGAGAGGTTTTGCGCATGCATATAAAATAATACAACGAAGATAAAGTTATCCACGTACATGCAAATCCAAAATTTAAAAAACTTATAACTATTAACCATGCATCCAAATTAAAAGCATTCACGGTAGTCAAATAATATTTTAAAAACATGAACAAATTTCCAGCTAAATAGGAAAGAAAATAAGCCAATATAGATAAAATGCTGACATCACCCACATGCATGCAAATACAAAACTTAAAAAAGCTATAACTATAAAATCGAGCATCCAAAGTAAATTTAGATTACGCTATTATCTTTCTTATAATAAGATCTTCAAAACAAGGCTACACTTGCCTATATTTGCACGATAGTTTCAAAAAATATTAATACTAAATAATGAATTTTAAATAATGCAAACAAATATTTGAAAAATACTAATAAATAATTATTTTTATGAACAAAAAATTAAATATCACAAACAAATAATAATGTAGAACAAAAAAATAGTAAACAATGCGAATATTTGATTGTATAGGATAAATAATAAAAAATAAATATCACAAACAAATGAATCAATATCCCTGAACAGTTTAATCAACAAAGCAAACAAATAATTTAGCATTGCGAACAAATTAGTTACGCACAGACATAAAGAAAAATGTATCCACATTTAAAAAAATATTCTTATAAGCATACATGCACGTGTTAAATAAGTTAGCATATAAAAATTAAATTATAAAATAAATCTACGCGAACACATTCAAACTCCACATCTTACATAGGTTCATAGTTGACAAGCTAGTTAAACAAAATATGAAACGAAAAATAAAAAGGAAGGAAAAAATTGGAAAGTTAGTATTACTGAAAAAAAGAGAAAAATGAAATATAAAGATATAAAGAAATGAATATTATGACTCATTTGGGTCGCGAACAAATAATATGAATGTGAAAAGAAATATACAAAGCAACAATAAATTTATAAAAGTGTTGTACAAAAAAATATAGGAAAGAGTTTGCAATATTGTAGAATAATATATGATCTGCAGAAATGAAATAATCAAATATATTGTTATACTTTTGATAATACAAATAGACTTCATATCGTTGCATAAATACAATATGCTATGAAAGAATAAATTTTATTACAACAATAACCTCCTATATAATAAGGATTCATTGATTTTACTAACAAAATGCTAAAATTATTACTTTTATTACGGGTTATGAAATAGAGAAAAACATCTGCATAGTTAAGAAGAAAAATTAAATAAGGGAATAAAAGTAAATAAATAGAAAATATAAATATAAATATTAGCAAAATAAAAGGAAAAGATAAGTTATGGAAGGAAAAAAGAATCGAAGGAAACGAACGAGCACCAAGAGGAAAAGGAGCTAAAATATGTGAAAAAATAGGGTTAATTAGATCTATGTCATTATAATTGTCACGTTTGTAGGGTCGAGATGGCGGACTAGAGAGGGGTGAATACTCTTTTCTCAAACTAATTGCGCCGGCTAACCAAAACAAGTGCGGAATTAAACTAATCGGTCTAGCAAAGACTACACTCCTTTATCTAAAACTTCCTTACAAATGGATCCTAATTGAGTAACTAAGGTGCCGGGCTAGATAGAGCTCACCAACACAATTTTAGTATGTAAGGTCACACAAGCCTACGCAACTAGTACTCAAACAACCAAGGAGCTCCTACACATACTAGTATGCAAAGTTCACAAAAACTAACACAACTAGTAGTTCTCAAAAGCAAGGCTACACAAGCAAGAAGATGATTAGCAAGCTACACAAGCTAACTAATCACTAGAGCAACTACACAAGCACAAGA
Organism: Panicum virgatum; assembly: GCF_016808335.1. Taxonomy (NCBI): domain Eukaryota; kingdom Viridiplantae; phylum Streptophyta; class Magnoliopsida; order Poales; family Poaceae; genus Panicum; species Panicum virgatum. The sequence goes on along the minus strand of NC_053147.1, from coordinate 33,825,884 downwards.
TATATATATATGTATATATATGTATATATATAGTAGTTCTCAAAAGCAAGGCTACACAAGCAAGAAGATGATTAGCAAGCTACACAAGCTAACTAATCACTAGAGCAACTACACAAGCACAAGATATATATATATATATATGTATATATATATATATATACATATATATATATAGTAGTAGTTCTCAAAAGCAAGGCTACACAAGCAAGAAGATGATTAGCAAGCTACACAAGCTAACTAATCACTAGAGCAACTACACAAGCACAAGATATATATATATATATATGTGTGTGTGTGTGTGTGTATGTATATATATATGTAAATGCAAGGCTTGTGATTTGGAGAATGCAAACCACCGAGAAGAGTAGACAAAGTTGACACGGTGATTTTTATCCCGAGGTTCATTTGGTTGCCACCAAGCTAATCCCCGTTGAGACAAGCTCCAAGGTTGCCGCCGATTCTCTTGCTAGTAGTGAATCTCAAGTCACACTCTCCCATGTGGAGTGCTCACATCGAGCTCTAGCATATGATCCGGCCGGACCACTTGTTGCTCTTCGCGTCTCACTCAACTAGAGTTGCTCTTCGTAGCTCCCGCAGGGTGAGCACAATACCCCTCACAATCTTTTCTCCGGAGCACCGCAAAATCTTCTTGCGGGCTTCACAACGGAGACACACCACCACACCGTCTAGGAGGTGGCAATCTCCAAGTGTAACAAGCACCACCGGCTTCAATACGATCACCTAGTGCCAAACTCTTGCAATCTCTCAATGCAACGCACTAGAATCGCTCTCTCACATTCGGATCACAATCTTTGCAAGCACAAGTGAGTTAGAGGGCTCTCAAGCATTCTCACACAAGGACACCAAGTCCCCAAAGTGCTCAACCTCTCAAATGGCCGGCCACCACCTCTATTTATAGAGGGAAGTCCCAAACTAGTCGTTACACTCAAATCCCATGAAAACAGAGTTTTCGCGGACAGTCCGCCCCACAGGGCCCGGACGGTCCGCCATTTCAAATCCAATGGCTATATTCTCAATAAATGCTTCTCTGAGTCGACCGTTACAGCCCGGGGGGGGGGGGATGGTCCGCCTCACAAATGGCGGACAGTTCGCAGTTCATTTGGACACCCCATATAGAAAGACCAAGTTTCTACGCCCGTTTTAGTTTTTAAGGGAGGACCGTCCCCCCCATGGACCGAACGGTCCCCAGTTCATTTTGGACCACCATCCAGAGCCAAGAACGGTTCTGTTCGAGCTCAAACGAGGCAACGGCGGACCGTCCGCCCCCCAGAAGCGGACCGTCCGCAGGTACATTTCCAGCAGAAATGAACCACGGTAAAAGGACCATAACTCTTAGCTCCGATGTCCAAATTAGGTGATCTTGGACTCTATGAAAAGATTATTCAGAGGACTACGCAACCCAACTGAATATTGGATCCAAAACATAATGGATTGAAGCAGTATTCCACTCCAAGATCCAACCTAGTTTTCGGAGAACACCGAAAAACATTTCTTGCTTCCCCAAGTTGATCAACATCAACTCCAACACCTTCTCCTTTGCAAATGTGCCAACAACACCAAGTGAACAACACCATGTGCATGTGTGTTAGCATTTTCATAATCATTTTTAAAGGATTTTCACTTGATCTCACTATGCCACTCGATCCTAGCAACATCGCAATGTTAGATCGCCCAAATGGCACTAGATGACCGATATGCAAATAAGTTTGCCCCTCTTGATAGTACGGCCATCTATTCTAAATCTGGTCATGCACTTCTCTACACAACCTTTGACCGGTGAAATGAAATGCCCTACAAGTCATACTTTTGCTTTGCGCATTCCATTTCATCTTCCCAAATGTTGATGCCACACAAGCACCAAACTCCATCAAGCCTTTTGATCATCATCATGAGTCAACACTTGGCTTGATCTTCCTTGAATGATATGATCCACTCCATGTCATCACATGACCTCTTTGATCCATCGATCTTGACCTTGCTCGCTCTTCACCGTCGCCTCGGTCCATTGGTGCCAAGTCTTACCCAAGCTTCACCGCCTCGCGATCCATCGCTTCAAAGTCTTGACTTGCCCTTCACCATTGCAACCGGTACATTAAGCCAAGTCTTGTCATGATCTTCTCCACTTTGGTCACATGACTCCATGTCATGTCTCATATGCAATGAGTTCCATCATCACACTACATGAGCATAGCATCAACCCTTAGCCATTTCTCCTCCATGGCACATATTGCTCATACTAGTGTCTTTTGTGTGGACTAATCACCTGTGTATCTCAACATAAATACTTATTAGCCCATCTAAATTGTCACTCAATTACCAAAACCAAGCAAGGGCCTTTCAATATTTTTGAGATATACCATTACTAGTCGCGATATCGGAAATGTACCATTATAATTTCCTATTTATTCGAAACATGCCATTACATACCTCTTCGATGTGCTTATCAAAAAATTTGGACCAAAATACCATCATCCCCATTTCTCCCTCACCCTGTCTGAGGTACGCCGATTTCTTCTTCCCTTCCTGCAGCGCACCGTCGCGCCCTCCCCTCCCTTTCCTCCCTGTAGCACCACCCCCTCCCCTCTCCTTCTTCCCTCTCTGCAGCGCCATGCCCTCCCCTTCGTCCTATGCGGCGGTGCTCGGGCGATCGCGTAGGGCCGTGCTACCCGTGCAGCGGCGCTCCGGCGAGCACAGGGGGCCATGGTGCCCACGCAGCGGCGCCGCATCGAGCAGCACTCAGAGCACTCGGGCAAGCTCGTGGGGCCGCGGCAGCGCACAGCAGGGCACGGGCAAGCGCATCGAGCCGGGCTCAGCGCGCTCGGGCGAGTGCGTGGGGCCGCGGTGCTCGCCCACGGCTAGGGAGCCTTGTCAGCCCTCGCTCTGCCTCACGCCCCCGCGCGCGGTCTGCTTCACGCATTGGCCCTCGCTTTGCGACGTGCCCTCCGCTCACCACAAGGGCCACCGGAGGATCTTCGCCGACGCGTTCCCGTTCTCGGTGGTCGTGCCTGCGCCGTCGTTGTTCGCCGTCCCGGCGCGCCGCCTCCCCGCGCGGCTCGTCTCGGCTGTCGATTTCCGTCACGGCCTCACAGGGGCGCCTGCATCATGTCGCGCGTCGTGGAGACCGATGCTGCGTCCTCATTGATCCGGCCACCGACCGCGCCATGAACTTGTCGAGCCAGCGACCAGTGTCCGTGGATATTGAATACAATTCAACCACTTGAGCTCTAAAACACTTCAATCTTGCTATACTTTGACTTTGTCAACCTTGGGATTTCAATATTGCATAATCATCTCTTGAGCAAATCCATACTTGAGCTAGTGACTTAGAATTCCCATCACATTTGCAAATCTATCCTTGTAACCTAAAGTCATCTTAGGTCGCAAACCAAACTATTTGATTCATTGCATAGCTTCTCCCAACAAGGCTTAGATATTCGAAAACCCCACTAATACTAGCCACTTCACCCTAGCCATTCGCACATTGTATGCCGTCGCTTCACCAAAGCTTGCTTAGTCTCTCGTACTAGTCATCTCGGTTGGTTTCTTCACCACTTACCTTTACCTCATTGAGTTAAGCTTTGCATATCAAAGAATTCCACTTGTCACATTATTTAATCGCTTGTTCTTGATTAATAAACATATTCCATGGATTGCAAGCTTCCAATGATAAGATCAATATGTAATTCCAAATCATGTCATTGTATTATAGCTCCATGAAGCCTTGCAATATCATATTTAAACATTGATTCCATGATGATCCATCACTTGTTAATCTAACATTTGCATCAAGGGATCAACGACTTGCTTGTTTTGCTTTGCAATCATACTTGCGATAAATCATCTACCAAATGTGTCAAGCCATGAATAGAAACCATTTGTTGTGGTTGCATAAACACTTATTCCTTGTTTATCTTCACTCTTTGCTTGACATTTATCAATATTTTCATTTTATTTGAATCCATAATACATGAGCCAACAAGATAAATCTTCTACGAATAAATTTCTGCTCATGATATCTCAAACAACAACATTAATCCTTTAATCATGTTGTCATTTAATATTCCAAAACCCATTAGATAACATAGGGATTTGTTTTTCTTCAATTTGACCTCCAAGTCCTTCAAAATTCAGATGAATTAGACAACGTAGGGATTTGTTTTTCTAAACTTTGTTCTTTTCATCTCCTTATGATAATTTCGAGGCTGCTCTTCAAAGAGATCAAAGATCTGACATGCATTAATGCTAAAAAAATATATAGGAGATGAGATTTCTTTGAGAGATTTCATTACAAAAGGAAATATAGGCCTTGTTAAAAATTCTAATTTTTTAAAGCGATATGATTGTTTTCCCAATGCAACTATTACATATATACAGTTTTGTTAACAATTTTTGTAACCATTGATTAACAAAATACAAAATAAAGCTTTTTTGATTGAAGCTATTGATGTCCTACTACTTGCCTTCTATCATTCCTCTTAAAAAAACTTGCATTCTTCCAGGGCACATGGCCTCATTTTAAAGATTGGCATAGGGTCCCCAATTTTGCGGGGATGGCCCTAGAAGAGAGAGCAATGGTGTGGCCCATGAGCTTGTACAGCTGGCTTAATTGGAATCGCATTCAGCAGTGTGGTGGTTCGTAGCTCTCTTTCTAGTTGGGAATGTAATGCACTTTTTAGTGTGTGTCAGGAATGTAATGCACTTTCTATTCTAGTAATAAAGCTCTCTTCTCTTAAAAGAAAGATCATTGGAAGGTTGATTCACTATCCTAGATATGGAAGCGAATTTATCCATGTTTGAGCGCTTAATCGCGTGTGGGTGTTAAAACGAGAGGCTCGTGCTTGGCAAATTTGAAGAAAAAAAGAACTATGTGTTGGATCATTTTTTTTGAATGGGGTATGTGTTGGCAAATTTGGTAATGTTGGATGCTCCAATATTCTAACTAGTCCGCATGATTTGGAAACTAATTTTCTAGGTACGTTTGGGTGTAAATTAAACAAGCTAATGTTGTTTTCTCGGACCATTCTGAATGGAAGTTTCATTCTTATTAAATAGAGTGTCATATAAACAAATTCAATGATATGGTGAAAATTAATGAAGAGAGATGTGTAATAAGTTTCGTCACCATAAAATCCCGCATATACTATTTTAAGATATATTATTGTAGGATCAAGAACACCGACTAGAGGGGGTGAATATGCGGTTTAAAACTAAAATCACAAACACTAGAAAAATTTAATTAGAAACACAAGAGAGCTCCTATGTCTAGTAGTGGCGGAGCTCAGGCTTGTTATCGGGGTCTGCCCCGACAAATTTTGAGAAAATAAGTGCAAATTACTGTAGCTAGCTGTTAATGACCCGTCCTCTTCTACGTCAGACCCCGGTGCTCTTGTGGTCTAGCTTCGCCCCTGATGTCTAGCAACAACTATCACTAGTTTGGTTTGCGACCTAAGATGACAAGACTCAATTCAAGTTCTAGTAAAGTGCTCAAAGTATATTGCAATAATTTAAACGAGCTAGAGAAATAACCAAGCTTGACACAAGAATTTTTTCTCATGGTGTCGATGACTTGCCGGTCACCCCTAATCCATGTTGAGGTAGATCCAAAGAGTCAACTGCTCCTCTATCAAGAAATCTCTTGATCTTGAGCCGGCTTGAATCAATGAACCTCTCCAAACCTCGATTCCACTAGAGTTGCTCTTCACCGCTCCGACAAGGTGAGCACAAGTACCTCTCACAACCAATTTCGGGGCACCTCAACAATCTTCTCGGAGGGCTCCACGAAATCACATTCTCCAAGCCATCTAGGGAGCGGCAACTCTCAAGAGTAACAAGTTGATGATGCTTGCTTGAAGATTCCCTAGTGCCACAAAGCTCAAACCCTTGATGCAATACACTAGGATGCTCTCACACTCATAAGAATGCAATCCCTAAGCAAAGAGTGAGAGAGAGGGCAAGACCAGTTCAAATATGTCAAGGAAGCTTTCAAAGTGGCCAAGAGAGCCCTCTCATGGTCGGGCATGAGATATATATAGGCGTCCCCTCGAAATCTAGTCATACACTCTAAACCCGTGAAAACAGAGTTTTTGCGGACTGTCCGCCTCATAGAAACCGGACTGTCCGCCATTCAAAAACCCATGAGTCAGAGTGCAATGGTTGCGTGTCAGAGATGAATGTTACAGCCCTGGCGAACCGTCCGCCGTACAAAAACCCTGACCACCAGAGACGAAAAAGTATCTGGACACTTTCTTCAAGTGACCGGCGGACCGTCCACAGCCCAGGGGCGGACCGTCCGCCGTTCAAACCTTCAACGCATACAGAGCCAAACTAGCCTATGTAAAAACTCAAATTAGTGAGGCAGACCGTCCGCCCACAAGGGCCTATCCGCCCTTGGCGTTTAGATCCAAACCGAGATGCAAGAGCCTTTGGACAAAACTTTCAACAAGGGGCGGACTGTCCTCCCAGTAGGGTCGGACCGTCCGCCCTGCACAATTTTCGCCCACCAGAGACAAACATGTCTCTAGTCAAGTTTACCAAGGAGTGGCAGACCGTCCGCCCATTTGGGCTGGACCGTCCGCCCATTTGGGCTGGACCGTCCGCACTAGGCAGTTAACTCAACTTTTGAAACCAAGTCACCATTTTCTCAAAACGTTGTTAGCCCTCTTGCATGCAACAAAGATATTTGAAAAATATGGCACTAGAGAACGGTCAAACAAAGGCACAAGGACCCCTCTTGATAATACAGCTATTTATCCTATTAATCCGGTTATTTTTCATCCGCTAAGCACCTTTTGACTGGCAAAAATAGAAAACCCTATTGTATACTTTTGCCTTTAGCCCATGCTTTGCACATCATCTTCAAAACGTTTCACAACATTAATAAATTCTAATTTATCAATGGACTAACCTAAACTCATTTTCTCAAAAAAAATCGTTAGTCCATAAATATTGTTATTAATTACCAAAATATGAATTAGGGGCCTAGATGCTTTCAATTATATAGTGTATGTAACCTGTATCTTGGAAACAAAGAACAATAGTTGGTGTGAAGCTATTTCAACTATAAATTAAATGTCATCTTGCTTGTGTGGCACTCTTGGAAATATAAACATGAAATGCCTATTTAAGAATAATCTTAGATAGATATTTTTCTCTTCGAAACACTGTACCGTCCAGATACAGACGCGCACGTATACAACCAACCTACATCTATAGATGCAGACACGCATGTATACAACCAACCTACATCTATAAGTAACTCCAAAAGTCTGACTGATAGATCCTAAAAGAACAGCATCAATTCTTAAATAAACAAATTTAGAAAAATACAAATGCTGAGTTGAGGACTCAGATCCTGAAAGAATAGCACCGGTTAAATACTTAGTAACAAAAAAATATAGCGCCTGTTAAATCCTCAGTGACAAACAGATTTCATAAAAAATCCAACCAGCTGACTACCAGCCATTTGAGCTACCTAGACATTCTTAAAAAACTAAACATGAAACATTTCTCTGTAAGCTTCAATTTAATCGCCTAGACATTCTTAAAAATCTAAACATGAAATGTGCATTCGAGAATAGCCTTAGCTAGATACCCGTATGTTTCGAGCCTTCCAGGCCATCAGAAATGACGCTTAGACCATCTCCAACGGTCCCTTGATAATTCTTTCCCAATAACTGGTATTAAGAGATGTCCCAATAGTAATCTTAGAATTATTAGGGTAGTTGTTTTTGCAGTTTTCCAATAATCTCATCCCAATCCAACTACTTTATTGGAAGAATCACAGCTCCTCATTTATTTGGAGAGAGTTGGAGTGAATTATTAGGTTGTTCCAATAATTATTGGGAAAAGAAAAATGTTTAGGAGACTGCACTATTTTTTTTCGAATCTCCTAATATAATATTTGGATTGAGGATTGAAAGACTGCTGGAGATCCTCTTAGATTTTCCCTAACATTCTATAACCTTCCAAACAATTACAGCTCATCGCATCGAAAGCCTTCGTTTTCCTTCTGCTCCTCAACCTGCTTGGGCGAAGCGAGGAATCGGGGCAGGAACGGGGCAGCAGGCGAAAGTTGTTAAGTGTGATGAAATAAGCAGGCAAAGGTATTTGTAATTTGTGAAGCCCCAAGCGCAGTAGTAGGTTCGGTCGTCTCTGCTTGAAGTACATCGAGTCGAGCCAAGACAAGATCCAAATTGGACTTAAAAAATGGAATAGTAGGAACAACAGAGAAAATTCTGATGAACAATCAAACTACATTAGCGAAACACAAGCAAACTAGAGGCACATGTAGAGGACAAGTAGCGAGATGGACAGGCAAATGCAAAACCACCAAGGCATGCACCAATGACACTTGACAAACGAAACGGTTCATTCGACTAGAAAATGTTTGAAATAACAGTCGCAGAAGGTGATGGATAACACGTTTTACCACTAAGATTACACTGTCACAAAGTTTTACCAAACTACTTAAATTAAGGGGCCAGATGTTCCACAAAACTGGTGACGCACAAAAACACACAGCTTCAGTACTTGATCGGTGCAAGAATCTCCAGCTGAGATCCCAGCTTCTCCTCAGCGGCCTTCTCAGCCTTGACACGGAGCTTAGCCAGTTGCTTCCTCCTCTCATACGCAACCTTGGCCTTCTCCTTCCTCTTCTCCTCGAGCTCCTGATTAAGGACAAACACACGGGTAATGAGACATCATGACAGGCAAGCTAATTTACAGCAGAAGCAGCAAATAACAATGGGCATATCAAAAGAGCTATAAAAGCAAACCTTACAAAAAAACATACTCAACGTAAAAACAAAGATGTGATATCAAATTCCAGCTAACAGAAACTCAACAATACAATGAAGATGCCACAAAAAAAAGTAATGGCCTCAGAGATCTTGGTGGTTTAGGATCATCAAATGGGGGCACCCATCAAGAGTAGCAAATATTTTGATCACATCACCGGCTCATCACAAAACAGGTGCAAATTACATAAAAATGATGGAGCCTTTAAATAATCATACAATACAACCTGAAAGTACTATACTAAATCTAGGCAGTTAGATTATTGTGACCAAGTCGCAAGACTTGAGTCAAGTATATCATAAAAACTGGATGTATAATCATAAAAAGCACACAAGCATCAGCTAAATTATAGCATTGTCAAAATAAAGGCGAACATGTTCTGAAATGGCATGATCTTGTCAGAAGTAGCTGGTTGTTAAAATCATATTGAAGAATCAATGGGAATCCGATTGATTTTCTTCATTATCCAGAACCATGACATTTCAGAAATATCAACATTCAAGCATCAATAGCAAAACTTCTAGTACCACTAGAATTAGCAAGCATCACATTACTTGTACACAATGCTAGATGTAACAATTTGAACAGGTCTCCCTATAGTCAGTTTCATTCAGTAATGAGCATGTGATGTCTCCATGCAAACAAAGTCACATAAGAACAATAAAGAGGGGGTGCTTACCCTGATGGTGTCGTGGTAGTTCCATCCGACCTCTTTGGAGAGCTCGCCAAGGAGGCAGTACTTGTGCCCAGGCTGCAGCCTCAGAACCCTACAAAACACACCGAGAAAATACCATCAGACGCGGATCACAAAGGCAAATCAATAATTAAGACGTAATCTCAAAAACGATTGAAAACATACTTGAGCGCGTCAGGGATGACCATACGCTTGGTCCTGTCGTACGGCGGCGGGACACCCTCGTACGTCTTGAGCCTCGCGAGTGCAGCCTCTCCCCTCTTGGTCTTGTGCGGAATCATACTGGAAAAGCCATAACAAGCAGGAAAATCTCACCAACGAAATCGCAAAATGGGCAAAACAAAGCAGGAACCAAACGTATCCAGTGATGCTCGCGTACCCGCGGATGGTGCGCCACAGGATCTTGGCGGGGGCGCGGAAGTGGATGGGCCCGTGGGACGGCTTGGTGTTCATCCTCTTGCGGAGGAAGCGGAGGTACTTCATCTTCTGGCGGACGAGGCCACCGGACATGCAGATCTCCTCGCAGCGGACCACCACGACCTTCTGGCCGTTGAGCAACTCCTTGGCGATAATCGAGGAGAGGCGGCCGAGCATGTGGTGGCGTGCGTCAACCACGATGCGCTTGGCGCACACGCCGGAGCCAGACACCATCACGCCCTTACCTGTGAGATAGATAAACAAAGTTACCCTGAAGGAGAATAGTTGAAACAAGATTACTAGCAGAGCAATAGCAGAGCAAAAAATTTCTGATACAAAACAAATGGCAGTGAGCAGAGCACAGCAACCAAACAACACAAAGAAATAGAAAATACAAAGAAAGGGTCTGTAAGATTTAGTGCAAATAAAAAAATAAATCATATCTTCACCAATAGGTCAAATTCATCCAGTTGACATGCAACAGAGACACATTTGAGCTTTACTTTAACCAGATTAGTAATCCCAGGCTACATCTTTGAAAAAGAGCAAACATTTTAACATTCCCATTTTGATCTAGCCAAAATATGAGCAGTAGGAAAACTAAGATGTTGTCTGTTTCAAAAAGGGTAACTTAGACACGTGGGCGCATCTACACCAATAGGCCAGGCTCACCTAGCATACATGCAACACTAGCACATAGAATTGGGTGCAAATTAGTGCACAAGACCCAACCAGAACTAACAAATTTAAAAAAAATCCAGGAGTTCCAATTATGTTCGGCAAACAAAGCAAACAGTAAGAAACTGGAATATAGTGGTGTTTGTTCCAAAAATGTAATTCAGACAGCAGCTGTTTTAGTGGTGCGACTGTTAATTAGCCAATCTGGTGGGTTCAACAAAGCAAAAGCTTTAGAGACCGCTACACTGTCTGGGCAGTGGCATCCCAAACTACTGATAACTAGATAACCGCGAATAGCCAGAGACGTGCTACACAGGGATGAAATGGGAGCACTAGTCAATCAACACTACATAAGCTCCAGTCTCGTGTGACCGACAAACAATACAGCGTCAAACAAGCAGTGTGACCTAGCAGCACTTCAGCGATTAGCGCCAAATAAATCCGGGACCGGCTCGCAAATTCAGGCCGCGCTGCAGAAACCGCGACAAACGCTAAGGCGAGGGATCCCACCAGAAGAACCCCACCAGCCTAGCGCCCGCAGGTGTGATCTCACAACGACAACTCCTGAACCAAACGCCTCTCCCGAGTAGCCCGCCGCCTCAGCTACGACGGCGCACGCGCACAAGCGAAGAATCCGTGGATCCGTCACACGAGGGCGGGGAGGAGGATCGGCCGCTCACCTCGGGTCTCGCCGCCGCCTTATGGGCTGGAAGGTGGGATCCGTCGATGCGCGCGCGCCGCCGGATAGGAGGAGCTAGAGCCCAAGAGCGCCGCCGGGAGAAGAGGGCGAGACGAAGTGCAGGTGGTGAGGGTTACGATATATATATATAGGGCAGGTGGTGAGGCTGGGCCACGGAGTGGGCTTTACGGGCCGGCATGCGGTTGTTGGGCCTATCAATAAGCTCTGGGCCTGGTTCACCCTGATCCCCTGCAGCTTGCGTGATTCTGTGAGCCGGACTTCCCTGGTGGTCGGTCTCCGCGGCCGTCGCGGCCCACGCCGTGCTCCGCCTCTCGCCGCAGATCCCGGTCCTGAGGTGCGGCGACGGCAGCAGGCATCCGGAGGCCCCATCTGAATCCGCCCTTCCCATCCCGATCCGCATCGCCGCTGCCCCGGTCCGCTCCGTCCCCTTCATCGTCCGCTGCTCCTTTCCTGCGTCGGCGTCTTCACTTCTCAGTCCTGGCGTCGCAGCTGCCCCAGCCGTCGATCTGCCATCCCCGACTGTGCGCTGCAACCCTAACCCCAACTCCAAGGCCGCCGCCGCCTTCCGCAAGCGCCATGGCAGATCTCGTGCCCTTGCCCATCCCACTCCATCCCTGCAGTCCTCCGCGAATGACAATATTGGATCCCACGCCCATCACAGGTTCCATGGCTCCAAACTTCCCCTAGGCCTACTTGCCCTGGGTCTAAAAGACGGTGCCTTTGTTGTGTGATCCGGTGAGTTTCCCTTTCACGTTTTCCCCTTGGTTCTCACCATTTTTAGTTCAGTCCAGTTGATCTCTAACCCTCTGTTTACAGCAGGTTCTTGCGGAAGGCATGGAAACCTACTTCTTTTCTCAGTGTTAGGACATCCCTTGCTGTTCCATGGCCCCTCATCAGATATGAATCATAAAGACACCATCTTTGGGTGAAATATGAGAGGTATTGCTCTTGGGCCCTATTTTATTGTCTAGGAGCAACCGTGCTCTCTTTCCATAATGTAGAAACATCGATCTATTTCAATCCCATTAATGTAGAGCTGCCATGAAAATTGATAAACCAATTGTGTTAGCATAAACAGGTAATATCTGTGATCCATCATCAGTTGCCCTCTTTGTGTAATCAATTTCTGCAATTTAGGTATCCGTATGATATATGATGGCAATCACAGTTTATGAATCAATACCTACGGTCTGCATCTACTAGGTCGCCATTTTCATCTTTCTTGATTTCTTCTTTATGCTGCACGTGCTTGGGATGCAGACCATGTGCTCGATGGTTTATCTCTGCGAGATGAACTAATTAATGAAGTGAATTAACAAAAATGAGGAAATTTGCATTTGGTTTGTTCAGCACAAATGAAGCCTTGCAGCGTGTATATGATTTTTGTTTCTCATTACCATTGAATCATTGATCTGATAAGTGATAAGTATCAGGTAGCTTCTCATTACCAAGGGGTGGGGATCGTCACTTGAAAAGGGGTGGAATTTCAAGTGCCAAAAACTTCAACACAGGTTAATTCTTTTCAGTATGCTATTCCTTGATCTCATAAATGCTTGAAAGATTCAAGTTCTGCCATGTAAACTTATCAGCATTTAACATTGTTGTTTGGTTTGGTTATGCTTTCTGTGAACAGAATCAGAGATTTCCTTCCCTAATTAAATAAGACTTAACAAAGCTCTATGTATCTTGTTACAGAAGGCCATGTAACTAAATCAGTGTCAAATATAGCTACTTAGTAAAGTCAGTGCAATTGTGCAAATAGCTTGAATAATGACCTCTTATTTAATAATAAATGCTTTTGGCAAGGGAAAGCAAAATCGCTGGTGAACAATTAAGAATAGTATTGAGGATCAGTCTTTAAATGAAGCATAACCCATTCCATTATTGATCATGTGCATTCGAAGCACCCAAAGCTTTACTCATGTTGCCTCCTCCATCACTCCATCAATTTGTAGTCTCAAATCATGTGTGTTGTTTGTTAGGGTAATAACTAAGTGGTGAGATGGGATTGTCATGAGTGGTAAATTAGTGCTGAATTTATACAGATTTCTCATTTTGCACCGCTTGAAATAAGCAAACACCAGTCATAACCTCCTGGAATCCCAGTTAGTACAGTAGGATAGATATAATCTGTGGATTATCAATGTATATTCAGACATCCAAGTAAACTTCTCTATTGCAATGACTGACAAGTCATTATCTCTACTACTAAAAAAACTCTAAGCGGGACGCAATCATCTGTTGTGTGTCGCCGAGGTGCGAACGCCCCACTAATCAGTCTTGGTTCAGCCGCTAACCTTCCTGGTTCGTCCGATCGGGTTCGTCCAGCCGCTAAGCTCCATGATTCGTCTGATCGCAGTGTCTTCCATCGTGCGTGCCTTCCGCCTCGCAATCCTCAGATTTCTCTCATCAGATTTGCCTTTCCTTTTCGTGAGCTGCGTTCCACAGTCGTGATCTGCCGCCCTCCAGCTCGTCCAACTTCGCACCCCACGCGGTCGCCGCTGGCCCGCTCCATCCGCTGCACGTCCATCTTTGCTGTTCTTCAACTAATTGACTGATCATTAAATATAATGAGAATTTATTTATAATATGAGTCAAGTGTAGAAAATTGCTATCATGCTTTGCCATATCTCATCCAAGTAGAAATAAGATTGTGCTTGAAACTTAGTACGTAGCAAATCATTTGTCTATTGCATAATCAATTGAAAAGAATATATTTGGTTGCAGATTATGGAAAGTTCAACTTTCAGTTCTACTTCACTTATGGTTAGCACTGATGTCAATAAGTCAACAATATTGTCACATTTCAGATTGTATGTCGACATTCTTATTGAATTCCTACTGGTGTGCTGGAACATAGGTCATTGGTGTCGTGCCCATAGACGACACAAGCTTGAGCATGAGTAGCTGGAAGCCGAGATTCAAACGCGTGGTTGTCGGCGCTGGAGGTACAAGCACGCTATTGTAGTTTGGCAAGTTTTCAACATTTTTCTTTTTGAAATCAGATAATGAGCTGAGTGTTTTCTTTGTGTTAGGTAAGCATCTTATGGGAACGTGGCTGCTATAGATGCACGACATAACAAAAGCTGAGCTCGAGGGAAGAGCATTTTAAGCCTAATAAAAATGTAGCAAATTTTTACTATGAAATGTCCATTGTTGTTATTAAATAAAGTTAAAGTTTAGTTTCATAGTTAATTTTATTACTTCTCTCAATATCTTCATGATTACAATTAATATATGTTTTTGTTTGCTTCATTACTTTTTATGGATATTTTTTTTTGATATCTGCTAGATTTATTTGTTACCCGTTGCAACGCAGGTGCATAGACCTAATTATATTTATATCTACTCTCTCTATCCCAAAATGTAGCATTTCTAATTTTATAACAAACTAAAATATATTAAATATTTTACAAAGTTATTGCAGAGGAGTATAGATACTAGTTGCTGTTAGTCGTTGCTATCTAAGTGGTAGTTACCTGTTGAGTTGTGCATCACTATGTTGTGTTAGCGGCAAGCTCTTAGAGACGCCTCTCTTGTGGCGTGCCGTGCCGTGTCTGCCACACATTGGCTCCAACTCGAAAATTAGGGCCTGAGATCAAAGTGGTGGCGAGCACCCACACACAACTGGATCGATCTGGATAATGTCTAATGCCTCTCACATTGATTTCGTATTGCTCAATCCCTTTTTATTTCCTGGAGAGACGACGTGACATGTTGTTACTACTATATATCCAAGGTGGCAGTCACCGGTTGTGGTCGTGCACTCGTGCATCACTACGGTGTATTAGCGGCATACCTTCCATATTGCACCTCTCATGACCTGTCTGGCACACAATGATTGACTCCAGCCCGCCGTCGCCGTAACACTTCTGGGTTAAATTTGCTATGCACTTTCTCCATCTTAAAACTTAAAATATATGTTATGTATCTTTAGTTTGTACATACACCAGATCATATCACAAAAAAAAACACCAGATCAAACCATCTTCAATTTTACTAATATTATTATAGGAAAAAATACAACATTTATGATATCAAATTGGTATTATTTAGACCCAATGCGAAACGAATTTTTATAGTATACTTTTTGATGGCATGTATCCATACTCTTCTACAATGACTTTGTAAAATATTTAATATATTTTAATTTGTCATAAAATTAGAAATACTACATTTTAGGATAGAAAGAGTAGATATAAATATAATTGGGGGAAAATAGTCTGCGCTTTTTGGGAGGATTTCGGAAAAAGTTCCAGGACTGTGCGTGTGCTTGCTGGGCTTCACTACGATGGGCCCTTTCTGATTCTCTCGGCCCGCCAGCCCACCCTACAAACTAACTGAAACGGCCCGAAGCACCGCGCGGGCCAAAACCGCCAACTAGGCCCAGAGCTTGTTGACAGGCCCAACAACTGCACGCCGGCCCGTAAAGCCCACTCCGTGACCCAGCCTCACCACCTGCCCTATATATATATATATATATATATATATATATATATATATATATATATATATATATATCATAACCCTCACCACCTGCCCCTTCGCCTCCCCTCTTCTCCCGGCGGCGCTCTAGGGTTCTATCTAGCTCCTTCTATCCGGCGGCGCGCGCGCATCGACGGATCCCACCTTCCAGCCCATAAGGCGGCGGCGAGACCCGAGGTGAGCGGCCGATCCTCCTCCCCGCCCTCGTGTGACGGATCCACGGATTCTTCGCTTGTGCCCGTGCGCCGTCGTAGCTGAGGCGGCGGGCTACTCGGGAGAGGCGTTTGGTTCAGGAGTTGTCGTTGTGAGATCACACCTGCGGGCGCTAGGCTGGTGGGATTCTTCTGGTGGGATCCCTCGCCTTAGCGTTTGTCGCGGTTTCTGCAGCGCGGCCTGAATTTGCGAGCCGGTCCCGGATTTATTTGGCGCTAATCGCTGAAATGTTGCTAGGTCACACTGCTTGTTTGACGCTGTATTGTTTGTCGGTCACACACTGGAGCTTATGTAGTGTTGATTGACTAGTGCTCCCATTTCATCCCTGTGTAGCACGTCTCTGGCTATTCGCGGTTATCTAGTTATCAGTAGTTTGGGATGCCACTGCCCAGACAGTGTAGCGGTCTCTAAAGCTTTTGCTTTGTTGAACCCACCAGATTGGCTAATTAACAGTCGCACCACTAAAACAGCTGCTGTCTGAATTACATTTTTGGAACAAACACCACTATATTCCAGTTTCTTACTGTTGCTTTGTTTGCCGAACAAAATTGGAACTCCTTGAATTTTTTAAGTTTGTTAGTTTTGGTTGGGTCTTGTGCACTAATTTGCACCCAATTCTATGTGTTAGTGTTGCATGCATGCTAGGTGGGCCTGGCCTATTGGTGTAGATGCGATCACATGTCTAAGTTACCCTTTTTGAAACAGATACCAACTTAGCCGGTTTTCTTACTGCTCTTATTTTGGCGAGATCAAAATGGGAATGTTGAAATGTTTGCTGTTTTTCAAAGATTTTCAAAGATGTAACCTGGGATTATTAATCTGGTTTAAGTAAAGTTCAAATGTATCGGTGTTGTATGTCAACTGGATGAATTTGACCTATTGGTGAAGATATGATTTATTTTTTATTTGCAATAAATCTTACATACCCCTTTGTATTTTCTATTTCTTTGTGTTGTTTGGTTGCTGTGCTCTGCTCACTGCCATTTGTTTTGTATCAGAAAGCTTTTGCTCTGCTAGTAATCTTGTTTCAACAATTATTCTTCAGGGTAACTTTGTTTATCTATCTCACAGGTAAGGGCGCGATGGTGTCTGGCTCCGGCGTGTGCGCCAAGCGCATCGTGGTGGACGCGCGCCACCACATGCACGGCCGCCTCGCCTCGATTATCGCCAAGGAGCTGCTCAACGGCCAGAAGGTTGTGGTGGTCCGCTGTGACGAGATCTGCATGTCTGGTGGCCTCGTCCGCCAGAAGATGAAGTACCTCCGCTTCCTCCGCAAGAGGATGAACACCAAGCCGTCCCACGGGCCCATCCACTTCCGCGCCCCAGCCAAGATCCTGTGGCGCACCATCCGCGGGTACGTGAGCTTCACTGGATCTGTTTGGTTCGTGCTTTGTTTTGCCCATTTTGTGATTTGGTTGGTGAGATTTTCCTGCTTGTTATGGTTTTTGCAGTATGATTCCGCACAAGACCAAGAGGGGAGAGGCTGCGCTCGCGAGGCTCAAGACGTACGAGGGCGTCCCGCCGCCGTACGACAGGACCAAGCGCATGGTCATCCCTGACGCGCTCAAGTATGTTTTCAATTGTTATCGAGATTACGTCTTGATTACTACTGATTTGCCTTTGTGATCCGCGTCTGATGGTATTTTCTCGGTGTGTTTTGTAGGGTTCTGAGGCTGCAGCCTGGGCACAAGTACTGCCTCCTCGGCGAGCTCTCCAAAGAGGTCGGATGGAACTACCATGACACCATCAGGGTAAGCACCCCCTCTTTATTGTTCTTATGTGACTTTGTTTGCATGGAGACACCACATGCTCGTTACTGAAGGAAACTGACTATAGGGAGAACTGTTCAAATTGTTACATCTAGTATTGTGTACAAGTAATGTGATGCTTGCTAATTCTAGTGGTACTAGAAGTTTTGCTATTGATGCTTGAATGTTGATATTTCTGAAATGTCATGGTTCTGGATGATGAAGAAAATCAATCGGATTCCCATTGATTCTTCAATATGATTTTAACAACCAGCTACTTCTGACAAGACCATGCCATTTCAGAACATGTTCGCCTTTATTTTGACATCCAGTTTTGTGATGCTTGTTAGCTGATGCTTGTGCTTTTTATGATTATACATCCAGTTTTTATGACTTGGTCACAATAATCTAACTGCCTAGATTTAGTATAGTACTTTCAGGTTGTATTGTATGATTCTTTAAAGGCTCCATCATTTTTATGTAATTTGCTCCTGTTTTGTGATGAGCCGGTGAGGTGATCAAAATATTTGCTACTCTTGATGGGTGCGCCCCATTTGATGATCCTAAACCACCAAGATCTCTGATGTCATTACTTTTTTTGCGGCATCTTCATTGTATTGTTGAGTTTCTGTTAGCTGGAATTTGATATCACATCTTTGTTTTTACATTGAGTATGTTTTTTTTGTAAGGTTTGCTTTTATAGCTCTTGTCATATGCCCCATGTTATTTGGTGCTTCTGCTGTAAATTAGTTTGCCTGCCCATGTGTTTTGTCCTTGATCAGGAGCTCGAGGAGAAGAGGAAGGAGAAGGCCAAGGTTGCCTATGAGAGGAGGAAGCAACTGGCTAAGCTCCGTGTCAAGGCTGAGAAGGCCGCTGAGGAGAAGCTGGGATCTCAGCTGAAGATTCTTGCCCCGATCAAGTACTGAGAAGCTGTGTTCTTTTGTGCGTCACCAGTTTTGTTGAACATCTTGCCCCTTACTTTAAGTAGTTTGGTAAAACTTTGTGACAGTATAATCTTAGTGGTAAAACGTGTTATCCATCACCTTCTGCGACTGTTATTTCAAACATTTTCTAGTCGAATGAACCGTTTCGTTTGTCAAGTGTCATTGGTGCATGCCTTGGTGTTTTTGCATTTGCCTGTCCGTCTCGCTACTTGTCCTCTACATGTGCCTCTAGTTTGCTTGTGTTTCGCTAATGTAGTTTGATTGTTCATCAGAATCTTGTCTGTTGTTCCTACTACTATTCCATTTTTTAAGTCCAATTTGGATCTTGTATTGGCTCGACTCGATGTACTTCAAGCAGAGACGACCGTGACCTACTACTGCGCTTGGGGCTTCACAAATTACAGATACCTTCGCCTGCTTATTTCATCACACTTGAACAACCTTCTGCTTAGTGCTCCAGCAGTCTTTCTAAATTTTTCCTTTTCTTTCAAATAATTATCGGGACAATCTAATAATTCACCTTTTTTTCCAAATAATTATTGGGACAATTTAATAATTTATCCCAACTCTTTCTAAATAAATAAGGAGTCGCGATTTTCTCAATAAAATAGTTGGATTGTGATAAGATTATTTGGAGACGGCAAAAAGAGGGCATCTCTAACAGTTTCTTATTTTTTCTCATTTATCAACTCTCCAAATAGACATAGGATGAGAAAAAAAAGTTCCTCCAAAAGCGAGTCTTTGACATATATGCCTTTAAAAAAATTGGGTGTGTCGTACATGCCACTAAAAAGTTGGCTGGGTCATCTATGCCATCGCGCGAATTTTTTTGACACACATGCCACTTTGGACGGAAAGAAGTCTAATAGACACTAACGGAGATGGAGAAAGACTGATTTGCCCATCTCCCGAGCGATGTTGCCGTGCCGCGTCGTGGCGAGCACCTTGCTGCCGCGCCCCGCGCCCCGCGCCCTGGAGCGGCCGCCGCAGCACGTCTTCCCACACCCCGCCACGCCGCACGTAGTCCAGCACGAGCAGGAACCTCCTCTTCCCCACCAGCCTCGCCAGCGTCCGCTCGAGGTCGGCGAAGCTCTCGCCGCCCGTCGTGCCGCCGCCGAACGAGTCGATGACCTGAGCGAGCAGGGCGGCCTCGGTGGACTCCCTTGGGACGCGCACCCATGCCCTTGCCCCGAAGCGGCGTCGCACCCTCTCGCTGTCGTACACTTTGTTTGTGAGCGTGGTCTTGCCAATGCCGTCGGGGCCGACGATGGCGACGACCGCGCAGCCGGCCTGCCCGTCCGCCTCCGTCAGCTGTCGGACGAGTCCGGCCACGTCGTCCTCGATCCTTGAGCCGACGATGCCGCCGCCAGGTGCCCGGGTCCCCGGAGCTTGCCGGTGCCTCGGTGCCGCGGCCTGGTGGTGGTCGCCGAGGAATGAGCGGAGCTGCAGCCGGTTCTTCTCCTTGAGTATGACCTGCAGCTTCCGGTTCAGGCTCCTGATGTCAGCGGCGACGTCGCCGCCGGGCTCGTCCGTGTCGCAGCAGGAGGACAACAGCCGAGGAAGAGCCTGCTGCCGACAAGGAACAAGCAAAAGGAGGGGATCGAGTCAATCGACAGACGACCTGCTGCGACACGGGCGCTGAATAAGCTAGTGCCATGATCGCATCGCAGTTCGCGGAAAACTAATCGAAGCGGCGATGGCGATCCTGCATTCTTGCCTGGTGGTGGTGGGGCTGCTGCTGCTCCCGGGCCCTGCGGCGGCGCGCCGCGACCCTGCACCGGTCGGCGGCCGCGTCCGCCTCGTAGGCCGCGGCGCGTGCTTTGGTGAGCCAGCGCGCGCCTCAGCGTCCCGCGCCGCGACGCCCGCCCGCTCCAGCCTCCCGGCCTGCGCCCGAGCCTCCGCCGCGACGCCTCGCCGCCTCGCCACGTCCCCCGCCACCACCCCGCGCCACCGCACCGCGGTGTCTGGTACGAACCGCCGAGCACCGCGGCCATGGCTCTCCCTCCGCTCCCCACACGAAACCGAACCAAACACACAGGCGGCGGCGCCCCCTGCCCGCGGCGGCTGCGGCGTGCCCAGGCGGCGGCTGCAGCGCGCCCTGGCGGCGGCGGCACGCCCAGGCGGCGCCCTGCCGGCGGCGGCGGCGCACGGACCGTAGGAGCGAGGTGGGGTCCCAGGGGCACAATGGTCATTTGGATTGGTGGGTCCCACTTGTAAGGCCTCTAATTATGTTAAGTTCTAACGGAATATGGATGGAATGCCACAAACGTCAAAAGAAGTTCGCGCGATGGCATAAATGACTCACTCAATTTTTTAGTGGCATGTATGGCACACCCAACTTTCTTAATGCCATGTATGTCAAAGACTTTCCAACAGTTGCTCATTTATTCTCCCCAAGAATCAAAAAGTGCCCACAAGTTTTGTGCTCCCGCGATCTCCCCTTGTCCTGCCAAAACGATTCTTCTCCCGTGATCGCATGTCCATGGCGCCTCCCTGCAGCCGCCCGCCGTTGCCGTGCCGCATTTTTATGCACAGGAGGCGGGGCGGGGAGATCACCAAATAAAACAAACTCTTATGACGTTGGCATCCTCCAGCTTGGGCAGGTCCCCAAGCTCCACAGCCAGCGCAGGCGAGCCTCAAGCACAGCACAAGCCGCCGGAGGTTGGGCCCTCCAAGAACCCACTTGCCAGGGATGCTTTCGTCGGCTACGCTGAAGACGATGTCTTTCAGGTTGAGCTCCTGGAGGCCTGGAGCCGCGGCGAACGTCGCCTCCACCTGCCTCCACCCATTCTCGGTGGGAAAGAGGACCTGGTCGAGGTTGAGCGCAGCCACGGCATGGAACCCGGCGAATCCAATGGGCGGCGTCGGAAGGGCGAAGGATCTGAGGCTCTGATCGGCCAGCGCGACGAGGTTGCAAAAGTTTGTTTAACTGTTTGCCTTGTTTGAACGTATGCTTATGCAGTAAGTTCAATTTTTGTCATGTAACTGTGCCTCTAAAAATTTTATTCAAATACTAGATTTCAAATTCCGATTTTAAAATATTTTTCTGGGATTTTATGCCTTTTTACCTGAGCCATAAACTTCTTGGAAGATTTAAAAACAGCCGTCTTGTTTATTTTACTGTGACCAATCTACAAAAGAGTTTTGAGTGATTCTTCTTGGA
This sequence comes from Panicum virgatum, assembly GCF_016808335.1. Lineage (NCBI taxonomy): Eukaryota > Viridiplantae > Streptophyta > Magnoliopsida > Poales > Poaceae > Panicum > Panicum virgatum. Next base: position 33,804,025 of record NC_053147.1, on the reverse strand, counting down.
AAATGATCTTGGAGATTTTATCTAGCTTCAGTGAAAATTTCGTGAATTTTTTAGCCCTGGAAAACCTTCATTTTGAATTTCAAACTTAAACCGTCGTTCCACTTCGCCCGGGCCCACCTGTCATCCCCTCCATCCGCCTTCACCGCGCCACCTCGCTCGCCCGTTGGGCAGCAAGGGCGGCGGCGCCCCCACTGCTGGCCGCCGGTTGGCCACCGTGGCCGGAAGCCGCGGCGCCCCGTCGGCCGCTCGCCTCCCCCTCCTCCCTTTAAAACCCGCATGCCGGCGGCCCCTTCATTTTCCCCCAAACCCTAGCTCCTGCTCCACCATAGCCGCCGCACCCGGAGCTCCTTGCCGCCGTCGACTCGTCGTATTCGGTGAGCCATGGCTCGATTCCTCGCGCAGGGAGTATCTCCCCCTTCTCCTCGACACGTTCCCCTCCTTACCTGACCTCTTCCTTCGCCGTGCAGGGCTGTCGGCGAGCACCTCCGCCCGCCACCGCCCGTCGCCATCGCGCCACCTCCTCACTGCCGCTCCCCGTGCTGTGCCTTGCCGGTGAGCCTCACCGTCCTCGGGAACGCGCCATGCGCCCGCTCCCCGGCCCCGCCTCGCCGCTGCCGTCGCCGCCGCGTCGCGCTAGCCGCGCGCCGTGCGCGTGCGCACCGTAGGCGCGCCTTGGCCGCGGGTCAAGGCCAGAAGAGGCTGCCTTGACCTGGCCTGGGTCCGTCCGCTCATGGGGCCCGCCTGTCGGCCTCTGGGCTGGCTGCCCTCGGGTGGATCTAGCATTTAGGGATCCTTGAGTTGTGTTGTGTTTTTGTAAAATGCGTGTAAATTTGTACAGAGCTCCGAAAAATGTGAAACTTGTTTTGTTGGATTCACAATGTTTAGATCTACTCTGGAAAAATATTATTTTGCATGTTACTGTCTTGTAGATTTACTTATGATTTATTGTTGGAAAAGTGAATAAAATGCTTTTATAATAGTGTACTATTCTAAAAATGCTAAAACAAATTTTGTTAGGTTCCTGGAGATTTTTTTTTCAGTAGTACAACTTTCTTGCTTGAGTCTCACATGTTTGTTAGGGTTTTATCTCAATTTACTTGCTGTGTGAAAGGTTTTTTATTACATAACTCTTTGTAGAAAAATGTTAAAATGATGAAACTGGTTTTGCTAGCTTTGTATTCATGCCTAGTATCTGTGGTAATTTTATTAGATTTGTTCAATTAAATTTCCATGCCTTTTCTGAATTAACTTTTTTAGAATAGCTGAAACTTGGAATATTCATAAGTAATTATAGAAAAATGTTTTTGCTGCAAATCCAACTCTATTGGGTTCCTTATGATGTCCTCTATATACTTAATTTATTTCATGATTTATGCTTGCTGTATAAATTTTTGTTGATTTATTCTTGTATTAGTGACTTGTGCGTGATTGCTATTGCTTGTGTCATTTTTGTGCATTATCGCATGTTGAACCATTCAATCTTCATGACATCATTTCATGCGCAATTATAGCATCATTCTAATGCATGCATCTCATTCATGCATTATAGTGACCCAACCGTCGGAGAACGAGCCCGTTGAGCCCACCGAGTCCGTTGAGCCTGCGCCTAGTGTCGAGTTTGTGGTTGAGCCCGAAGCTAACCAAGGCAAGCAGCTAAGCATGATTCTTTGCACCTATTTAATTTAAGTTAATTTAGTTATCTCATTTGGGTATTATTGGGTTATGTATATTATGTTATCTATTGCATTCTTGTACCTATTTTATTCATTTACCTTCCTTGACTTGTTGTATCCATGTCCTTGCCACTCGTAGTTAGTAACTAAATGATGGACTAGATGCTTAGCAATGCTTAGAATTAGTTTATCACTTGTGATGAAATTATTGGAATAGGATCACACTACACCCCACTTGGTTACCTTGATCGCACATGTTCGGTTTAGGCTATGCTGGAAGGGTTGGTGATGGTTATGTTGGAAAGTTGGTTTCGTGGTTTGTGCGGAAGGATAGGGCCTAGAGAAAGGAGTCTCGGAGGCATAGTCCGCTTGAACCGATTAAGGAACGTCCGTGGATGACATTGGTTTTGAGCAACTTTTCGTGCTACCACATATCCTAAATAATGATATGGATGAGCCAATTACCTTCTTTGACTTGGTCTTTGATACGCGGTCCTAGATACATGTCCAAGGGGCTATGTAGAGAGGCTTAGGGGCGTCCCCGGTGGACCTAGGTGACTCTCCGCGTAAGCTAGGCGTGATGTTCATCGATTGAACCTTATTGAGAACGGTTGATGTGAGTACCCCTTTATCCAACTTTGGCTGATTGGGTAAGTCGCATGGTCCTTGCGTCGTGTGGATAAAGTAGTACACTCTTGCAAGGTTTAAATAAATTCAAATTGCCGCGCTCTCGAACATGAGCGTGCTCACTATCCCATGAACTCTTCGTAAAAAGTTTCATTTGTGTTGGTAATGGTTTATGCCATCTCTATGTTGAATTATTTTATTCTTGTCATAATCAACTAAAACTTGTGGTGGATTGGGCAAGATTAATTAATTTTGCTAGAGAGCTAGTTGTTGGTTAGAGAGCTCATGCTTATGCAATAATAACTTAACCTTAAAGCCTCATTTGAGCCCCCTTGCATACTCCTTGTTTATATAATTGCGTAAGTCTTGCGAGTACCTTTTGTACTCATCTTGCTTTTCTATTTAAACTAAGTTGCAGGTGAGCCCGAAGTTGTTCGATCGATGTGGCCGCAATGGTGCCCTTGAGTAAGACGCCATTGTTTTGTTACGCTTTTATCACTTTATCTGTTGCGTATGTGCGAGCATGTTGAAACACTAAACTTTAGTTTCCTATCTCTTTTATGTCAATCGTGAGCCCAAGGCTTGTAATTGGAACATTTTCATTCCAGATTTAAACTATCCTTGTCATGACTTATAATCCCTAATGTTGTACTCTTTTTATGACTAAAATTGCTCTTTATGGTTCATTGATGATGTATCTTTTGTATAACGATACGTGTGCTTAATCTTGGGCATGTGGCAAGCACGTACCAGGACTATCGGATTTGATATTATTTTGGGCAAATGACGTGTCGGTTGTTTGTGTCTTTAGATGTGGGTTAACACGTGGCATGCTCTCGGGCGAGCGCGCGTTAGCTCTTATCTTTATGATAATGACCGACGGTTTGGCTAAAATAGTATCAAATTGGACGGTTCTTACAGTCTTGGGAGACAGAATAGAGCCTCTTGCTGGTGATGAGGCGCAACCAGTTGTCGGCGCGCTCAGCGAGGTTGAGGGGAATGGCTGGGCCACGCACGAGTAGGAAGGGCGATTGGGAGGAGTGATGGTGTGTCTATTTTTAAGCACAGGAGAGAGGGATTTGCCAATTGTTAGTATATGGGAAACTAGGATATGGAACTATTGGAAAGAGTTTTTTCTCTTTTTCCAAAAAAACAAGAACCGGGTAGTGAGATTGGGAACTGATTGAAGTTGCTAAAGCATCTCCAAGAGTTTTTTATATTTTCTTTCTAAAATTTGATATTCGCCAACTCCCCAAATAGATATGGCGAGAGAAAAAAAAAGTCCATCTCCAATAGTTTTCCATTTTTTCTCCCCAATGTGGCCGGCGGTATATGCCCCTTGCGCAGGCAGCCATGGCGAAGTAGGAGACGAGAAGATCGGTTGCGGAAGAGCACGACGTAGAGCTTGCGGAAGTAGAGATTGGTGGTGTCAGAGAAAGGGGAGCACTTTCTGTAGAGGCCGCCGCCACCACCACGGCAATGTCCTCCGCCTCGGGCAGGAGGGCCGAGGGCCCCGCGGCCTTCTCCGTGAACCTTGCGGCCACCGCGTGCCAGCTGCTGACATTCCTGCGCGCGGCGCTGCTCGGTGTGGTGTCGCGGTCCGTGCGGAGGGCCGAGGGCGGAACCCAAAAGCGGAGGCGGCGATGCCCCTGCTGCCTGATCCCGTTGGTGCCAAGACCAACCCCATGAGTCCCATCATGCAGAGCTGCCACGAGACGGCCGTCCACGCTAGCATCATGGCGCCACCTCGCCCTTCCGGTAGGCCGCCATCTTCCCGACGATGCTGCGCCACTCCCCAGAGCCGATAGGGTCAGCGCCGACGCCGACATGATTAAGAAGTCTGCCGGTGCAGCGGACCTTCGAGACGCTCGCGGCGCTCATCTGGCGCGCCCCGCATGGCCACGCTAGAGATCCAGCCGGCGAAGGAGAAGTGCGGTGCGAGCGGCAAGAAGCTCGCGATGAAAAACGAGATCGGGAGGTGCGATGCCACGCATGGTTGAGCTGGATTTGCAATTGTTAGAAGACGGGGAATTGAGATAAGGAATTATTGGACAGAGTTTTTTTTTTACTTTTTTTTTCAAAGAAACAAGGATAGTAAAGTTAGATTGAGAAATGTTGGAGTTGCTAATCCTAAAGAATTATTGAGGGGCTCAAGCGTCATTTCTGATGGCCCAGAAGGTTCGGAACGTACGGGCATCTAGCTAAGGCTATTCTCGAATGCACATTTCAAGTTTGGAAGTATTTAATGTTTAGATTTTTAAGAATGTCTAGGCGGTTGAATTGAAGCTTACTGCTGAGAAATGTTTGGAAATGCCCTAAAAAAAAGAAATGTTTGGAAATGTTTCTTGTTTTGATTTTTAAGAATGTCTAGGTGATTGAATTGAAGCTTACGGACCGTAGCTCAAATGGGCTGGTAGATAGCTGGTAGGATTTTTTTAAATGGAATCTACTTGTCACTAAGGATTTAACCGGTGCTATTTTTCCATTACTAAGTATTTGACTAGTGCTATTCTTTTAGGATCTGAGTCCTCGACTCGACTCAGCATCTGTATTTAAAATTGTTTAATTAAGAATTTAATTGATGCTATTCTTTTAGGATCTACCGGTCAGTCTTTTGGAGTTACTTGTGGATGTTTGGAGTTACTTAGGGTGTGATTGGTTTGTTGGGCTAGCCCAAATCAGGCCTAGATCTATGCATGGCCAGGTCCAGCCAGACTTATGCTAGGCTTTGTAGCTATGTTTGGTTGGCTGCACTGGGAGATCTGGCCCATCTTAAATTGTGTTTGGATTGCTAAACTCAGAGTTGGGCTGCATTGTGGTATGCAAAATGAGTTTGATTGGTTGGTCAATTTGGCATGGGTGTGAGCACCGATCCACTCTACCGGTGTCGTCACCGTTTCGGCCCATACTAAAGCCCAGCGCTCCTTCGCCCAAACCCTACCTTGTCACTCTTACCACTCACACGCCATTGCCTCCTCCGCTACCATCGCCTCGAGTTCTCATCCCTTCGCCGATGTGAAGCCTGCCGGAGCGTCATGAGTGGAGCTGGGTCGGGATCCAGGAGGGGTGCTGCCAAGCGAGATGCGGCTCCGGCCTCTACTCGCGCGAAGTCGATGGAGATCTCCTCCTCGGCGCCCATTGTCATCAACTACTCCCCCTTCATCTACGAGTCCGGGCGACCGTGCGCCGGGTGCCTTGACTACCACGAGTGCAAGTGCAAGGTGGAGGAGGCTGCTGCGGTTGCGGCAGCCATGAAGAAGAGCCGCAGCGGAATCGGGTCAAGCAGCTCGGAGGCCCCCATTTTGGAGTCGGCAGAGGATGATGATGCCGAAGAGGAGGAGGATGCCGAAGAGAATGACAACAATTCGGAGGACAACAACACTGATTTGTCGCTTTTAACGCTGGTTTGAGTCATTCCTTCAACTCCTTTGTAGATTAATCTTGGAATTAATCGGCTGCTAGGGTTTGCGCTAGGGTTAACTGTGCATCAAAATGTGTTTGAATTTGGTTGATTTGTTATGTACATGTGCACCATATTGAAATTGCTTGAACTTTGGTACATTTGGGGTTGTTTGTAGCTGGTATCGGTTGATGAGATCCTAGAAGGCAAGGAGGTAGATGAATGGGGTGGAATTGATCATGTGACTTAGTATAGGTGCCGCCATGGGAAGCGACCTAGGCAAATGCTCTGCTGGGATGGGGCCAACACTGGCCGTTGCTACCTTGGGTGTCCTATGAAGGTAGGAATTGTCTAATCAAATTCTGTGAAATGTATGTGCTTGTCACAAGTTAATGGCCAACTATTTGGAGTAGAAACCTTGCACATTTGATACAACTGAATTGTCTGTTACTTGTCCAACAGGGGAGGTCATCCATGTGTCACTTTGTGAAGTGAATTGATGATGAATGGCCACCTAAGTTCCAAGAAGTTGCATGCGCACTCTGGGATGTCGTAGCAATGTACAAGAAGAAAGCAGATGAAGCCAAAGCCGACCTCCTTGGCGCAATTTCCCTTAGGAATGAGATGTTTGAAGAGAAGGAGGCTCTGCTAAGTGAGAAGGAAGATTGGACCAAAGAGCGAGCTGTGCTCATCAGAGAGAAGGAGGAATATCAGAGGGAGTCCATCCAGAGGGCTAGGTTTGCTAGAGCTTCATGCACAACTCTGCAGCTTGGTGTCATCCTGTGCATGCTTGGCGTGATGGTTTCTCTGTTGTTTGGGGTCATCTTGAAGCAGAAGTGACATGCAGTTGGTGCCGATGTAGGTTGACAGCTCCAAGATGCTTTTGTGTTAGCTGTAGCTTGATTTGTTGGACTTGGTTTACTAGAGTAGATGTTCTGTGAAACTGGTTTATGGCACCTGGTGATGCTATGGGAGTGGATGGTGTTTACCTGGCTGTTTGACTTCTTTTGTCTTTAGCTTTTGTGACTAGATGTTGTAATGTTGGGTCGTGAACTGAAGCTGGTAAGGTTAATGCCACCTTGCTGAATCAGGTTGACAAATGTGTGTTTCTCTTTGAACTGGAGATCATGACATCTCAATTTCACACACATTTGTCTTGGCAATATATGAAACACTGACTAGTCTGATGATAAATTGTCTTGGCAGTACACCAATCATTTCACACACATTTGAGGATAAATTGACACTACATCAGCAGCTTTGCAAATGCTCCTGCAACTACAAGCACCATGACTAGTGCAATGATGAAAGCACGACCAAATTCTATTGGTTGCACTCCTTCGAACTCCGCATCATGTACAGGTTCAGATACTTTGGTAGCCCTCAGATGCCTATTATAGGCAGCCACTACATCTCCCTTTGTCTTGAAAGACCGGTAGCAAGCACGGCTGAATCCAATCACTTGGTTATGACAGCTCTCCCAATCAGCATACACACCCGGCTTCCTCCCAATGAAAACAACATACTACTTCATATCTACAATGTTTAACATGGAATTAGATACAGAAGAACAAAGAATCGAGACATCTAGATAATTAAGTAAACCAAACAAGCGCCAAGTATAATGAAACTTATGTCCCTCTGGACACCACCATCTCATTCATCTCAACCAATGTGTGCATACTCAGAAAGTTTTAGCATGCATGCACAAACCACCACGACAACCATTTCTAAGCTAATTTACAAAAAGCAAGGCAATAGAACCTTGCAATTGCAACGTAAAGTTCAAGTCTAGGGTGTTAGAACTCCATTTCAGGTTACATAATATTGGCCATTGGCCCAAATAGTCAGGTGGTTAGGTGTGTGAGATCCAAAAAACGGTAGCTCTGCTCAGCCATAGAAGTTGTGCTTGGTCAGATGGGTAGCCAGCCACAGGTCCTTGTCATCTGGAGACATTCCCAGGAACCCAGCGCCGTCTTCTTGTGCTCCATGAGATGGTCCAGATAGAACATGAGTTGTGCCTTTGTGAAGTTGTTGCAACTCATCACTGCATTGAAAATGCCAGGTGCTCCCTCTGAGTGAATTGATTCCTTGAGTGCATCTACAAACCCCCAAACATCATCAGTAAGACCAGCAATGTATGCACCCTCTTCACATATGCCCCTTTTCCTTTTGCCTAGTGTCTGACAGCTTGCAGCCTTGCTCTTTTGGCCACTAGCGTTGCACTTTCCCTCATGGGTTACTGCTGGTTCCTCAGCATCCACTTCAATTGGATCTTCTGGTGCAGGTGCTCCTAGTGGTTCATTGATGCCCATTGCATACCTGCTTGTAGCCACACCACTTGCAAAGATGGCCGGCATCTGGACATAGTTGACCAGTGGAACATTGAGGAACTCAGCATCTTTGGGATGATCCTGTAAAATGGTTACCAAAGAGACATGTCAATGCATTGGATAAAACTGAATAAAAATTATAGCATAATGTTGACACCAGATTTTGGCACGTGTCAAGGAGGAGTGTTGCGAAGGAGAAAAGGTTCTGCATTGTAGGCTCGGTGGATTTGGAGAGGTGATCGTGTGCCACGGTCAAAGATCTTGCTGACCGAAGAGGGGGAAGTTGACCAGATATTTTGGCTTCGGTTTGGCAAGAGTTATCTTATTTTTAGAATAGTTTTTGTTCCTTAAGATAGAATCATGCTTTGCCGTAATCGGCTAGGATTGTTAGCGTGGAGGTATAAATATGAGCCCCCCGGCTATTGTAAAGATTGATACACATCCAATAAACACAAATTTACTCTACTTGCAATTTACTTTTTTGTCGGCGACTTGCCATCTTTTTCTTTTCTGCGAGTTCTTTCAAGTTTATCAAGAACGCCTCACATTCGAGCGACTTGGTTTGCTGGAAAGTCTTTTTACCGAGTAAATCTGAGCTTTAGCTTCCGAACGCATCGCTGTGGTTTCGTTCAGATCTATTCAAAATTTACCGAATTTATCTAAGCTTTGATCTCGGGCGCATCGCTGTTTTCTCGTTTAGATTCATTCACAAACTATCCGGCTTAGTGTGACACCTCTGGTGTCAGTTTAACCAAAGCCAGGCAATTAACATAACTCCACACACAAATGAGCTAAGAAAACTTAAATAAGAACCCTATGTCTAGTTCTTGCAAACTTGTGTGTGAATGTATGTGTGCATGTGTTTGAGTGCAATGTGTTTGAAAAACAATAATTGATACCCTTTTAAACTTGACTTGACATGTGTGGTAATAAGGTAATAAAATACACCTTTCATAATGATCTATAAACTTTCTATGCAAATCAAATTCAAACTGGAAAACCATCACATGAAATGATTATTGGAACCATTCTTGGATTTGTGAAGAGCTACTAATTCAAACAAATTAAATAAACAAGAGTTCAATTTCTAGAAATAAGGAAGTTAAAAATAACTTTCAAACCAATGCACTTATGCATAGGAAAATGAATCTACATATTCACCATGTCATGTTCAACAAAAACCTAGTTGAAGCCTAGGAGTAAAAGTGCCAAAATTCACATAAAATGATAAGTATCTTAAATGGCAGTTTTTGGAAATAATTAAATAACTCTCAAACCATTGCTCTAATGAAAAAGTGCATAACACGAAAGTTGTAGATCTGGAAAAACTGAGCAAAAGTGGTATTCAATACTTTTTCATTTGGAGCCAAGAAGAGGGAGAAAATTTAAAATTACAGAACTGAGTTTGGAACTTCGGTTTATTTACGAAATTGCCACTCACCGTTTCTTCCACCTCCGGCTCCCTGCACCGCGCCTACGACGGCGTCCGTACGCCGGCGAAGCCACCTGGCCGCCCCACGCATCGCGCCTCCGCCCAAAACCGCTCCCGCGCCCCTGGTATGGCCCCAACCCACCTTCCCTGGCGCCACAAGAGCTCGCCACGCGCCCCCCACCCTTCCTGTGCTCTCCACGGCGACCACCATGGCCGGCCGAGCTGCCACGGCCGTGCGCGCCTTCCCCAGCACCGTTCTCCCCGGCAAATTCACCCCCAGCTCGACCTCCCCCTCCTCCCTTGCCTATAAAAGGCCAACACGACCCTCCTCGCGCGCCGAAACCGCCGCCGCTCCGTTCAGTAACTCCGGCGAGCCGCAGCTCACCGCGGAGCCCCCTTCTCCGGCCATCCACGCCCCGAACCAACCCCTGAAATGGAACCCCATCGCCCTCCTGAAGCTCTCCGACCCATCCTTTCCCTCATTCCCTCACCGGAGCATGGACGCCGGCGAGCAGACCCACCGCCGGCCGCCCCTCTCCGCGAACCCGCCTCCTCCGACCCTATCCCGATGAGCCACGGCCACCCAAAGGTAGCTCTCGAGCCCCTCTCCATTTTCCCCCACTTTCCCCTCGCCGCCGGCGACTCTCCTCGCCGGAAATCCCAGCGCCGCCGCCCCTCTGTTCTGTGCAGTTCCGCCAGGGACCCCAAATTAAAAGAACCAAAACTTCCAGGGGTCCAACTGCAAAATGTACATGAACCTCAAAACAGCAAACTTCAAAAATTCCTAGAAAATCGTAGAAAAATCATAAAAATGCAAACTCAACTGTTCTGGAATCCTTAGAACAAGAACTACAACTTTTGTTACATTCACATGTTCATATTTTGCTTTTATTTTAATCTGAGAAAAAGAATAAGAAAATAACCTTATGCATGTTCATGAAGTTATACTCAGCAAATGACCTGGATTTTTGGATATGTTATCACTAATGGAATATTAAGATCACAGTAAAAATATGACACCCAACCAAAACAGTTATCATGTTAGAACAATCAAGATTCTCTAATCTGTTGCTAGATTTCTCGATTTAATACTGGAAAATATGCACATGAACTTGCTCTGGAATTTTTACTACATACATTTGTAACCGAAATCTTGTGAATCCATAAATTTCAGATTTATTTGAGTTCATTTACTATATACCATGTTTTATGCTTGTTTAATCAACTTAATTCTCCATATATAGTTCTTATGCTCAGAAAAATCTATATTTATTTCTGAAGTCTCTTTTTAGCTATATGTTCCTGTCTAAAAATTTTGAGCTGCAGTTACTGAGTTTTGCTTTGTTGAATATTCATGCTTAGCATCTTAGGGCTAGATTTACTATTTTTGTTCTGAGTAATCTATACCATAACTGATCTTGATCTTTGGATATGATCTTGATTACAGTATGTTCTATCTGTAATAAAAATTTCATATGCAGTACTAGTTAAATGCACCTTGAGAAATTTATGCTAAATCATGTTATGTTAAATGCATAACTAAATTATCTGGTGGTTATAAAGCTCGATAATTTTTCTGGAGTATGTTTAGCTCATGAGTAGGCTCTGGTAAAAATTTGAGAACCATATCCCTAGTACAACTCTCTGGAGAATTAATCTTAGTTAATGGCTTGTTGTTTTTGTTCTTTTTATTACCTCAGCTGTGTAAGTGAATAAAATCTGGAAAAATTACAGTACTGAGTAGATGCTTGGTAGATGCTTCCATAAAATTTGTAGCGCCAGAACCCATGTCAAACTTTCTGTGCAAAAAGGTGAAGCAACTAGAGTAATCTACTTACATGCTTTGTTATGGTTAATTGCTTTATGATTAGATGCTGAAATTTACACCATAGATGTTAAAGTTTGGGATCTGTGTTACTTTAGTTTTTCATCACTAGCTCATGAGTAAATTGGTTGCTATGAAATAGTGAAAGTCTGCTATGTTTTAATGATAAGAATGAAAATCAAAACACACAGCTCTTTTATGAAGTAAAGTGAAATTAAGAACTACTCTATAAACGATTGCCCAGAAAATAGAGTTAACTAAGACCACCACAACAAACATGTGTTATTCTGGACTACAACTTTATAGTGATAAAAAAATATGTTTATATCATGTTGTAACAATATCATTTCTGCATGCATATAGAAACAGTAAATCTACTCGACGGTGATTACGAGTTGGTGCCCGCGCATACTACCACTCCGGAGAGTGTCTCTATTAATATTACTGACTTGAATCAAGACCCGAACCAATGTTCGGAAGAGCCCAAGGCTACTTTTGAACAGTGCCCAAGAAGGCAAGCCCCGGAGCATAATCCCACTACTTTTCCGAATGATCATTCTGCTATCTATCTATTAATGTATGGTAATAGTTGGTTTTGTGCATTTATGTTTTCTAGGAGTTGATCGAAAACCTTAGGTGCATGATCACTAGGTACCTATGTTTGTTATCCGGATCTTTTTCTCGACTAGTTGCCCCGCTAACTAGGTGCGGTAAAAGTCGAGAGGTTTCCTGCCTTTCGCGAGATTATAGGAGTTGGCTGACTTTAGTTCCTGCTGAAATATAAGGACAACGGGCGGGGTTGTGTAGTTGTGAGACCCCGCTGGTGTAGTCAAAAATGGCTAAGGTCGCGGGGTGTGGCTCATTTCGTTAAGCGTTTGAAAGTACTAGCCACATGCCGAGAAATATGGTAATCGGTAAGCTGAAGTACCTGATTGGACCAGCGAGTGGAACGATCTCGCACCCTCTTGGTAGAAGTAGGTTTTATTTTTGTCCGGACGTACGGGTGCAGAGTGGTCGGACTCTGTAGTCGGGGAGGGTGTTCCGGATCCACGGACTGGAAAGAAAGGGGAAATGTTGTGTGGGTGACTTGGTTCCCATACGTGTGGTCTAGGTTCCCCTGGCCAGGTTGAAATCCGATTCAGAATCGTCCGCCTCTCACGGCATGAGACTGCTTAATGATTTCGGTCACATAGAGTAACAAGTGGAACATGATGATGATAATACTGCTGGTTGATTAAATGGTTACTCTACCATGTTTGTGTAGAGTTAGATGCAAACTTAGAATGCTTAATCCAACTGGAAGATGGCTAAATAAAATCTGAAAATAAGGATCAACATTTAGTGGTGTTTTTGGCAAAACAAACCCCACCAATCAAAAAGCCTTGCATGTCTAGTTATCGGACTATGTTATATCCGGTGACGGGTCAGTCTTGCTGAGTATTAGTATACTCAGCCTTGCTTGTGGCACTGTTTTTCAGGTACTAACTTCGAAGACCTGTTTGCAAGTCTTGCTTGGCCGTGTACCTTTCCTCCGGGCTGGTCTTTTGAGTGGGATGGTCCTTCAGCTGGCGCTGACCACCCTCCCGCTGAGTGACGCTTTCGTGCGGGCTTTATCGATGCGTCACGTTATTTCACTAGTTATCTTTTAATGCTTCCGCTGAACAATGAGACTTGAATAATTTGAGTAGATGGAACTCTGTAGTACTTTACTAATCTGAATATGGTTTGTAATAAATTTTCCTTTCCGCTGCAATCACTCTGAGATGTATGAAATGTTTTGTGTTGTAATCTCTGGGCTCACCTTCGTGTGAGTGTTGTCTGCTGATCCTGGAAGAGCGTGGCTTTTATCGAGGCTTCACTCGAGGAACTACCGGTGAGTGCCAATTTGGGTCAGAGTTGCTTAGCAACAAAGATCAGTGCACCCGGGCCCAGTTAGTTTGGGTGGTTCCGCCACACTTAGTGATCCATTTAATCGGCTGTAAGCTCCTTGTTTATCATGATAAATCTTGTAAAGCCGATTAGATTTGATCATATGCTTAGCTTTGTCCAGATCCATACATTCGTCGGTTTGTACACTGTTACCTGGCACGTGTCGGCTTTAGATCTAGCCGTCTAGTTGCTTATCGGCATCGGCAGCTCATTACCGATCCCTTGTAGATCGCTCTTATTACATGCTTATCATACCCGATCTATTGTCGTCTTCTGTATCGGTAGGGCCTTGCCGATACCCCACGTAAGAGTAATTCAGAAATCCAGCCGATACACTTTTGAATTTGACAGTTTGTTGTTTCCTTGTCAATTTACAGGTTAAATTGACTGGCACGCTGTAAGGATCGATGGACCAAGAGGGGGAGGGGGTGAATTGGGTCTTTTTCAAATTTCTAAAACAAAATAAAGCAACCTTAACTTATGCAATACTAGTAAGGCTCAATTCACCAACCGGGTAACTAAGCAAACTACACAAGCTATAAAGGATATAACAAGATATGAAACTAAGTAAGGTAGAGCTAAGCTATGATATCTAAGGTCAAGCACATGAATAATTGCATGAAAGTAAGTGCTTGAAAGTAAAGAGTGGGCAAGAGACGACCGGATTTTTTCCCGTGGTGTCGATGTGTTGGCACACACCCCTAATCCACGTTGTGACACTCACTAAGAGTCTTGTCACCTCCCAAGTCACCGAGACAAGGGTGCTCACTAAGAGTCTCCATTCACCATCCCAGCGTGGTGGAGCTCAAGCCACATACAAACTTCTTCGGGCTCCCACAATCAATTTGGCAAGCTCCGGAAGAAACACCTCAATCACCAAGATCGCATAGGTGCTGCCAATCACCAAGAGTAACAAGCTAGGGCCTTCACTTGAGAAAGAACCGATCACCAAGAACGGATGCACACAAGCTTCTCTCTACTCAAGTCCTTAGTCTTGCTTCTTGGATGATTGAATGATCAAATGAGTGGAATATGAAGCTCAAGGTGGCTCTCAACAATAGTATGAGTATATGAATGTTGCCTGGTGTCAAGAGACTTCAAAATGACCCATTGGAGGGGTATATATAGGCAGCTCACGCGGATAGAGCCGTTGGAGAAAAGCTGCCAGAAAAGTACGCAACGCCGGTTAATCCGACGGTCCTCCAAAAGTCATCGGCGGTTTAACCAATGAATGTAAACTACCCATTTGGTAAACTAGCCGTTACAACTCGGGTAATTTAATCGACGTATCATCGGTTTAACCGGTGAGTGTAGTTGTCCACCGATCAACTAAAAAACCAACTCACTGGACAACTGCACCGACGCTAACTCAAATCCATCGTCGGTTTAACCGGTGAGTATAACCTTAGAAATCCCTGGAAAAACCAACGTTCTGGACAACTGCACCGACGTTAATTTCAAATATCGTCAGTTTAACCAGTGAGTATAACTAGAAATCCCTGGAAAAACCAACATTCTGGACAACTGCACCAACGTTAATTTCAAATATTGTTGGTTTAACTAGTGTATGTACTTGTCCAGACTCTAACAACTGCGTTTAACCGACGTATAGAAAATTGGAGTTGTCGGTTAAACCGGTGTATAGACTTTTTCTGATTTTGCCTTTTCTGATTTGAGTCTTGAATCAAATCCAAATATTCTTGAGATATAAGTGGAAAACCACTTATTTGAACTTCTGAGAACCTGAGTGACCATAGTGTGCATTTATTTTTGATTGACCATGTCCATGCTCAAGTTACTTGGCCTTAACCCCTCTTAATAGTGCGACCTCTACAAAACTATAAAACCTATACTAACCTAAGTGTCCTTCTCAACCTTGCGACACTTAGGATTAGAAAAATCCTTAGTCTTGTTATAAACTTGAGTTGAATACCGAGATCGCCTTTTTGAATAATGAAATTGAGGGGCCTCTTTAACACATGATCCAATGAGCGATAATAATTCATTAAGCTGCACAAACTCATTAGTCACAATAATGGTTGTCATTAATCACCGAAACATACCTAGAGGGCCTAGATGCTTACACACGCCTTGGTTCAAATCAAGTGCAGTCCGGGCTTGGCGTACAGGGCTCCTGGGCTTGGTGTGTGATCATCTCGCGTCAACACATCTTTTGGCACACTTGGTGGGACAAGAAACATCAAGATGTCAACTGAAGGGAAAGCAGAGGTTTCCGAGTGGAACCAAATCCTGATCGACAAGGATAAGCTGAAGGAAGAACAAAAGGCAGAACTCCAGGCGGTCATGGAAGCTTTTGAGCAACAATTCCTCTTATCCTACAGCACCAACAGGAGTGGAGAGGTAAAAAAGTATGATTTTCCTACTCTTCCACCCTACAATGAGTCACAAAAGGAGGACAAGATGATACATCAAATGAATCAGGTGATCGGACAATCACGCTCCGATTATGGACAACTATGTCCACAATGCTGTTCTCAAGACGCTACAAAATAAGGGAACACCTGGTTTCGTGGGACCGGCCTATCAACAGGCCAATCAGATGGTCTTTTCTCCTATTGGATTGGCTACTGGGACGTCACAGATTCATCCTCAAGCTTAGGTAGATGAGGGTGTTATAGATGCAGAGCCGATTAGTACTATAGCGTCAACTCAGTTTCCTCCTATGTACACCAATTCCACACCAATGGCTACATATGCACAGGGAAGCTTTATGGCAGGATACCCAACTAGTTGGGATCCTACTACTGGACTTGGTATGCCTCCAGAATACATGATTCCATCTCCAACAGGGCAACCAAATACATCGGCTTCTTAGCCGATGAATCAACAAGTCAATGCATCGGCTCCACAGCCTACCCAGCCTCAGGATGCCGCACCGGCTTCACAGCCGTCAGTTACACCCGCGTCAGTACCTTCGCCAACAAGCCCAAGCAATGTGTCGGCCCCATGGCCGACACCTCAACAATAGAATCTGGCAATGATACTGCAGCCCAAGTCTCCTACAGAAGTCCTGGCAAATAGGATTCCCCATGCTAACGGAGTCACCTGGGTTTTCCATGATCTTGCGACTGGTTTTGTGCATCACGTGAATGTGCCTCCTATGACACAACAGCAACCTAACTAGAGAATAGTGCAGAACAATCATGGTAATGAGATGGTGCTCTACCAATCGCCATCCAATCAATCCCCTCAGCAAGTCACACAGACCGCGTCGGCTGCTCAGCCGATGACCACACCGAGTGTCCAGCCAGCATCGGCAGCCTTGCCGATGACTCCACCAGTACCACAGGCAGCATCAGCTGGTGGTCAATAGATTGACTGGGTGTCCTATATTGCTAAGGTGATAAGAGATCAGTTTGGTTTGAAGCCAAAGTAGCAGAATCAGATGTACAGAACTCTATATTCGGCTGCTTATGATCAACTGCCATTGCCCCACAAGTACAAACTTCCAGATTTCACCAAGTTTTCTGGATAGGGGGAGGTCTCCACAATGGAACACATTAATAGATTCATCATACAGTGTGGAGAAGTAGCTCAGAACGATGCATTGAAGGCGCGTTTGTTCTCCATGTCTTTATCTGGATCGGCCTTTACGTGGTTCACAATGTAGCCAACCAACTCCATTATATTCTAGGCCGATCTGGAGAAGCAGTTCCACTAGTTCTTTTACTCTGGTATAGAAGAGATGAAATTGACCGATTTGACCAACCTGAGGCAAAGGAATGATGAATCGGTCGCTGCCTTTATTCAGAGGTTCAGAGATGTCAAGAACTGGTGCTTTAGTCTGGTTCTATCTGATCAGCAGCTTGCAGAGGTTGCCTTCCAAGGACTCCTGTCACACATCAAGGAGAAGTATGCTTCTCAAGAGTTCTACGGCATCAGTCAGATGGCTAACAGGATGACAGGGGAGGCTAGACCGTATGAGCAGAAGAGAGGCAACTTCCAGAAAAAGGTCAATTTCGTTGACTGCTCAGATAGTTCTGATTCAGATGATGATCAGATGGTGGGATCGGCTGAATGGGTTCAGAACAATAAGAATCCGATCTCATGTCCTTTTGGTAAGAAAGAGCTCGAGAAGTATGAGTTTGATATTACCAAGGCTGACAAGATCATCGACTTGTTGCTGTCAGAGGGGCAGATTAAGTTGAAGCCATATCATAAAATCCCGACAGATCAAGAGTTGAAGAATGTCAAGTATTGCAAGTGGCACAATGCAACATCTCATGACACCAATGAGTGCAAAGTGTTTCATTAACAGACACAATCGACTATAGAAATAGGGTAGGCTCAAATTTGAAACACCCAAAAAGCCGATGAAGATTGATGGGCATCCGTTTCCAGCAAATATGGTAGATGTTTGAAAGAATGGGAATGCACTACAAACAAAGATGCTCACGTCGCAATCGGCCAAGGAATCTGGGACTATTGATCCCAAAGCACAGATAACGGCCGATGAAGCCAAGGGCAAAGAGCCGCAATAGAAAGAAGAATCAGCGGTACCAAAGAAGAAGGTCACGTCTTAGATGTTGCTGAACAAGTTCCAACATGATAAAAAAGGAGACATTATAGGGAAGAGTCTGCACGACGACATGAAGGGAACTGGAGATGTCCTTTCTTTGTGTACTATTGGGAGGGAGGCTTGACTCTGCCGACAGTGGATACTTGCCCAAAGTGCAACGATTTCTACCGTGAAGACCGATCGCACAAGACGCCATGTTTCAACCAAAGGCCTCGAGGGCCGATCATTAGAGAGAGGGGCGATGACAGACACATCTCTGTACATGATCGGCTGGGGGGCAGGGTTTCAGTGCATGATCGTCTTGGGGGGCAGGACCATGCTGCGTGATCCTGCAGGGGGAAGGATTTCTGCCGATGAGCGAATTGAGGGGGCTGCTACTACTCAAGTTCCAGATGAGTACCCACATCGCAGGGGTCCAGAGAGAGAGAGAGCCTGTTCATGATAATATTGATCGGCCTCGATGGTGTCCGAGAGGTTTGACCAGATCACAGAAGAGACGAGTTCAGAGGCTGCGTCAGACAGAGGCACTGGAAGAAGAGGAAAGAAGAGAGGCTCCCAGGAGAGGAGTCAGATCTGAAGTTTGGTGTGTCAAGCCAAAGGTTGATGATGGACAACAATCAGGATCATCGGCTACACCTATTAACATAGCTACCATGCTTCTACCGATCCAAGCAGTCGGTTCTCCAAACCATTCCTAATGGATGAGTTCCTAGAAGATGAAGGGAAGTTGGGGCATGGGTTCACGTCGGCCGATGCATTGGAAGAAGTAGACATTGGAGATGGAGATAGACCAAGGTGACGTTTATTAGTGCTAAGTTAGATCCTGAGTATAAGCAAGAGTTAGTCAAGCTGTTGAAAGAATACAAAGATTGTTTTGCTTGGGAGTATTATGAGATGCCAGGTTTGGATCGGTCTATTGTTGAGCATCGGTTGCTTATCAAACCTGGGTATCAGCCACATCAGTAAGGATCAAGATAGTGCAATCCTAAGATTCTACTGGATATAAAGGCCGAGATCACAAAGTTAATAGAAGCAAAGTTCATCAGGCAATGCAGATATGCTGAGTGGATATCCAATGTAGTTCCTATGTACAAGAAGAACGGGAAGCTACGTGTGTGCATCGATTTCAGGAATCTCAACAAAGCTACGCCGATGGATGGTTACCCAATGCCAGTTGCCGATATGTTGGTGGATGCTGCTGCAGGACATAAAGTGATCAGTTTCATGGATGGGAATGCTGGATATAATCAGATATTCATGGCTGAGGAAGATATTCATAAAACTACATTCAGATGTCCAGGGCATGTCGGTTTGTTCGAATGGGTTGTCATGACTTTTGGATTGAAGAACGCTGGAGCAACATACCAGAGAGCCATGAACTATATTTTCCATGAGATCATCAGCAAGATTGTTGAGATTTACATTGATGATGTTGTGGTGAAATCCAAGGGGTACCAGGAACATTTAGCCGACTTACGCAAGGCTTTGGAATGTACTAGAGGACATGGATTGAAGATGAATCCTAACAAGTGTGCGTTTGGTGTGTCGGCTGGTCAGTTCCTTGGATTTATGGTTCATGAAAGAGGGATTGAGATTAGTCAGAAAACTATTACAGCCATTAACAAAGTAGTGGCTCCAGAAACAAAAGTTGAACTTCAATAATTGATCGGCAAGATTAATTTTATTCTGAGATGTATTGCTAATCTATCTGGTAAAATACAGCCGTTTAGTTCTCTATTGAAGTTGAAGACCGATCAGAAATTTGTATGGGGAGAAGCACAGCAAAAGGCATTGGATGAAATTAAGCAGTATTTAACATCGCCTCCTGTGTTGGAAGATCGCTTCACTTATTATAAAGGTTGTCAAGGGTGTCAGAAATTTGGAAATGTGCAGAGAGCACCGGCATCGGCTATGAATCCTATCATTAAGCCGTGGCCATTCAGAGGATGGGGAATTGATTTAATTGGACAAATTTATCCACCATCCAGTAAGAATCACAAGTTCATACTGGTAGCAACAGATTATTTCACTAAATGGGTTGAAGCGATTTCTTTGAAGACTGTGACATCCAAAGAGATGATTGAATTTGTGAAGGAACATATTGTTTATCGGTTTGGTACTCCACAGACTATTACGATTGATCAAGGCAGTATGTTTATTTCAGAGGAGTTTGGAGAGTTTGCTGCGAGTATGGGAATTAAATTGTTGAATTCTTCTCCGTATTATGCTCAAGCCAATGGTCAGGCAGAAGCTTCCAATAAAGGGATCATTAAGTTAACTAAGAGGAAAATTGAAGAACAACCAAAGAAATGGCATACAACTCTTAATGAAGCTTTGTGGGCCTACAGAATGTCTTTCCATGGGGCTACTAAAGTGTCTCCGTATCAGCTAGTTTATGGGCATGAAGCTGTGCTTCCTTGGGAGACTCGACTTGGTTCTAGACGGGTTGCGTTTCAAGATCAGTTCATAGCCAAAGATTATGCCACATTGATGAAAGATGAGTTGGAAGATTTGGCTAGGCATCGGCTGAATGCTCTCATCAATATCGAGGCTAACAAAGCTAGAGTGGGCCGATGGTATGATAAAAAAGTCAAAGCTAAATCTTTTGACCAAGGGGACTTGGTGTGGAAACTGGTCTTGCCGATAGGAACGAAAGATCCCAAGTTCCGCAAATGGTCCCCAACATGGGAAGGGCCGTACATGATCAGCAAATGTGTTCCTGGGAACGCGTACTTTCTGGAGACACTAGAAGGAGAAGAGTTTTTCATTGCACTTAATGGAAAATATCTGAAGAAATATTACCCAAGTGTGTGGGTAGATGCATAGCCAATTTCACGAAAAGATCGGTTTGTTTCAAAATAGCCGATACAGAAAAACGTATCGCTTTTAGCGCAAAATAAGAAAAGACTTGATCGTATCGTAATGCATTCGAGTGTTTTCGTGGCCTATACGACATATATCACCCTTAGATTAAAATACAATCCAGATATACGATTCGAATTTGATTTAGATTTTCCGTTCGATTTTTGATCATGGAAGTGTGTTGGTTCGTTCGGTACGATGGTCGTGGATTGCAAGATAGGAAATTAAATCGTAGCGAAATAAAGACAAAAGACAAAAGACAAAGGGGAGGCGACCCGTTCATTAATTATATTTACAAAGAGCTAGATAGGCTGTTACATGCTACAACCTAATCTGACTCTACCCCGAAGAGGTTGCTGACAACCCCATCCAAGCTCACGTCGGTCACAATGGCATCAGCGGCAAGGCTGAGATCATCATCCAACTCATCGAAGGCGTCCCGCGCTGCACCCCACTCGGGGAAGACTGGCTCCCACTGCCGGTAGTCCACCCCGGACATTGTGGACACGACGGCGATGGCCCTGGCGGCGCCCGTGTGGACTCAGTGCTCGGCGACCTCCGTGATGCGGGCCGGGACGTTCCGGAGGTGTGCGGCGACGGTACTCCCCCTCGCGTTCACCAAGTCTATGGCGACTCGGGAGGCTTCCAGGAGGGTCTAGACCTGTGTCTCCAAGTCTGGGAGAAGAAAAGGTTAGAGTAAAAACTTGGAGAAGATCACTAAAGAAGACATGGCCGGAAAACTTACTTGCGACCTTGGTGTCGGCGTTGGTGAGCCGGCCGCGGATGACGACCTGGTCCATCTGCACTCGATCGAGGTCACGGTGGGCTTCGGCGAGTTGGCGGAGGAGGTCACGGATGTAGCCTTGGGTACCCTCGTCCAGGGTCTGGAAGTTGATCGGGAGCTCAACGGCGGCGTCTCTGCAGAGATGAGAAGGTGGTCAGGATCAGATCTGAGATGCGGCATTGACAAAAAGAATGAGGTCTTACCCAAGGCGTGGACGAAGCGGTGGAGGGGCGCTGGAAGAACCCTCGCCGGCACGCTTGTTGCTGGCCATTTGCTCAGAAGAAGAAGGAGATGCTAGGGTTTTTGGAGGGCTTGAGAAAGAAGAAGGCAAAGAAAGCTCTGGCCGATGAAGAAACTATAGTGCCGAAGGGGTGATTTATAGCCCGAGATGGGGGAGATGAATCGGTTGCGTGCCGATGAAGAAACTATAGTGCCGAAGGGGTGATTTATAGCTCTGGCCGATGAAGAAACTATAGTACCTATTGATTTAATTAGGGGTGTGCGAGTAAAAAGACGGAATATGAATCAACAGATTCCCGTTGTGCGGATGGGAAGGAGGAAGGTTGAGGGCAAAGAAGAGATTTTCGTTTGCCACCCGCACGGGAAGCGAGACGGCAGTAAGTGAAAGGACCGTTCGGCAGCGTAATCATGACAATGCTTAATTTCAAAGTAAAAGGACATTTTACTCCGAAATTAGGGGGCATGTGTTGACACCAGATTTTGGCATGTGTCAAGGAGGAGTGTTGCGAAGGAGAAAATGTTCTGCATTGTACGATCAGTGGATTTGGAGAGGTGATCGTGTGCCACAGTCAAAGATCTTGCTGACCGAAGAGGGGGAAGTTGACCAGATATTTTGGCTTCAGTTTGGCAAGAGTTATCTTATTTTTAGAATATTTTTTGGTCCTTAAGATAGAATTGTGTTTTGTCATAATCGGCTAGGATTGTGTTAGCGTGGGGTATAAATATGACCCCCTGACTATTGTAAAGATTGATAACATCCAACAAACACAAATTTACTCTACTTGCAATTTACTTTCTTGTCGGCGACTTCGCCATCTTTTTTTTTGCGAGTTCTTTCAAGTTGATCAAGGACGCCTCACATTCGAGCGACTTGGTTTGCTGGTAAGTCTTCGTTTACCGAGTAAATCTGAGCTTTAGCTTCCGGGCACATCGTTGTGGCTTCGTTCAGATCTATTCAAAAATTTACCGAATTTATCTAAGCTTTGATCTCGGGCGCATCATTGTTTTCTCGTTTACATTCATTCACAAACTACTCGGCTTAGTGATCCGTTTAATCGGTTGTAGGCTCCTTGTTTATCACGATAAATCTTGTAAAGCCGATTAGATTTGATCATAAGCTTAGCTTTGTCCAGATCCATACATTCGTGGGTTTGTACACTATTACCTGGCACGTGTCGGCTTTAGATCTAGCCGTCTAGTTGCTTATCAGCATTGGCAGCTCATTGCCGATCCCTTGTAGATCGCTCTTATTACACGCTTATCATACCCGATCTATTGTCGTCTTCTGTATCGGCAGGGCCTTGCCGATACCCCGCTTAAGAGTGATTTGGAAATCCAGCCGATACACTCTTAAATTTGACGATTTGTTGTTTCCTTGTCAATTTACAGGTCAAATTGACTGGCACGCCTTGGTTCAAATTAAGTGCAGTCCGGGCTTGGCGTACAGGGCTCTTGGGCTTGGTGTGTTATCATCTCGCATCAACACATAAAGGGAAGCATTCCAGACAACTAAGCTTAAATGTTACCTTAACATGCCATGAGTAGTGTTTTGGGTCCAGGCTTATCATGAAGTTGTCCTCATCCCACAGTGCTCCACTCAACTCTTTCAGTCTGCATATCTTGACCCGTCTTGCCCTCCACTTGCGGAGATGATTGTACACCTGAGTCCCAGTCACATCTTGACCCATGAACTCTGTCAGATCTGTAGCTAGCTTGTTTAGGTCGACATCCTTGAAGCCTTTGTCTGTCTTAACACCTTCAGCAACTAGATCAATGAACCGATGCAGCACAAATCCAGACATGGCATTGGTCCACTGTAGCCTAGGATGGGCACCATTGCCATTCCCTGCATTGCCTTCCACACCCCCAGGTACCTCTTGCACCTCATCAACCAGATTAGCCATGGCTACTCAAGTTTATTGAAAATGCCTAATTGTGAATTAATACATAAAATTTTGAACTATACCAATGTGTAGAGCATCATTGAAAGTATCATTGCATGGGAGTAAAACATGAATCACAGATGGAACATGCAAATGGTCTCAGTACATAGCATTCATACATGAATCAAATTAAACATGCACACCACAAGTCACCACTACAAATTCAAAGTACACATAATAGAGGATGACAGATGGAAGGCAAAGGTAACTTAATATGGTGTCAGTTCCTAACTTCAGCCCTATTCTACCACATCTACCAGGCCCAAGCGTCTCTCTTTGCTACCCAAGTTGCATTGTCCATCTCATGGTCTTGGGCTGCTGAAGCATTACTAGGATTTGGATTCCATTCATCCTCTTCAGGAAAATGCTCATCCATTCCATGCCTCAGTATCCAGTTGTGCAGGATACAACAGGCAAGAACAAGCTTTACTTGGGTCTTGTAAGGATGGAAAAGTTTGTTGTACAGGATCTTGAACCTATTCTTTAGTGCACCAAAAGCTCTCTCCACTGTCACCCTTAAGGATGAGTTCTTTAGGTTAAATAGCTCTCTTGGATTTTGAGGGCTTCTAGCACCATACTCTCTTAAATGGTACCTTGTGCCTCTGTAAGGTGGCAGGAAACTAAGATCAGTACAACAATGGGTGATGTGCCTAAGTGCTATGGGGACAGGCTTTTACTTTGAGGAACTTTGAGGCCATCTTCCCTCTGAATGGCATTAGGCAAGATTAGAGCATAATGGGATGAGCCTTCCCAACCATCTAGGATATCTGTATATCTAAGATCAAAATCCATAGTAGCTAAGACATTCTGGGTGGTGGTGTACTTCCTTCCTAAGAAAGCAGCTCTTGCTTTGGCAGGGACCGTAGCCAGCACATGAGTGCCATCAATTGCACCCACACAATCCTACAGCATTGGCCAACAAATTAGCTAACATATACAACCTCTAAATGTACTTGAAACATGCTAATAGTGTGTAACCTTGAAGTAGGGATTCCACTGCCGACTGTTCTGTATGCGGGTTGGGACATTGATTGAGGGAGGCAAAATAATTTCAGATCCGAGTTCTCCAACAACATACAAAACCTCTTGGAAGTACATACTGATAGTTTCAACAGATCTATGGAATGAGAACTTGATGCACCTAAACGTCTCATTGTGGCCGACCACATGTAGGAACATTGCCACCTGCTCCTCAATATAACAGGGGATGATGTCTCTCAGGAGGCCCCTGTTGCGGAACAAGTCACACAACTGGAAGAAAGGCAACCTTCTCATCCTAAGCAGCTCAACACATTGGGTATCATTTGAATGGTAGACGGATCTAAGGTTGCTCTAGCACTCCTCTTCCCTAGCACTCAAAGGGCCATAGGTTATAGCCACTACTACAATTCTGGATTTTGCGAGGCACTTGAAAAAGGCCTCTGAGGCGTACACAAAAAGAAAACGCCTCTGTTAATGCCCAGCATTAACAGATGTGTTCATTTCCTATTAACTGAGGCAGTTACCAAAAAATGCCTCAATTAATTGATTAACTGAGGCGGATGTTTTAAAATAAATGCCTCTATTAATAATAATTAACCGAGGCGGTTGTTTTAAGGCGTCTGCCTCAGTTAATCGATTAACTGAGGCGTTTACGCTATAAAGTCCGCCTAAGAAAAAACAGGTCCAGCCCGTTGGCCCAAAAAGCCCAATTGCAAGCACACATATATATAGATAGAGTTAGGGTTTAGATTCATTTCTCTCCCTCTCCCTCTCTCTCCAGTCTTGGCCGCTGGCCTGCGCAGTGCTCCCGCAGGTTGCCGCCCGCCCACCATGCCTGTGCTGCAAGAGAAGAGTTTACCTTCCTCCTCCATCGCATCGACGCCAGTGAGCCGAGGACGCAACCGCCGGCGCCCGGACCCCAACCAGGTAACCGCCGGGAACAGCCCGCCCCCGCCCAGACCCCAACTGCGCTCGCCCAGTCGCCGCTCGCCCGTTCTTGTGTCTCGGATCTGAGCGGGCTCTCCTCACATTGTGTTGCGTTGTGCGTGTAGCTAGAGCGAAGCGGGAGAAGGATGGACCAGTACCAGAGGGTGGAGAAGCCCAGGGAGGAGGCGCCCATCAAGGAGAATGAGATCCGCATCACCACGTAGGGGAGGATGCGCAACTACATCACCTACGGCACAGGCTGCTCCTCCTCCTCGCCGCCGGGCACGGGCTTCTCCTCCTCCTCCTCGCCGCCGGCCACGGGCCACCTTGTAGGATCAAGAACACCGACTAGAGGGGGGTGAATAGGTGGTTTAAAAACTAAAACCACAAACACTAGAGAAATTTAATTAGTAACAAAGGAAAGCCCTATGTCTACACTAACTCTAGTTTGGGTTTGCAATCTAGGGTGACAATGTACAACACAAACCCTAGTAAAGTAAATTGCTCAAAGTAAAAGCAAAAATTAAAGTGAGCAAGAGAAGTAACCGAGCTTGACACAAGAATTTATCCCGTGGTGTCGATGACTTGCCGGTCACCCCTAATCCACATTTAGGTGGATTCCAAGAATCAACCGCTCCTCTATGAAGAACCTCTTGATCTTGAGCCGGCTTGAATCAAGGAACCGCTCTACACCTCGATTCCACTAGAGTTGCTCTTCACCACTCCGGTGAGGCGAGCACAAAATCTCTCACAACCGAAATCGAGGCTCCTCAACAACCTCCTTGGAGGTGCTCCACGAAATCCTCTTCTCCAAGCCGTCTAGGGAGCGGCAATTCCCAAGAGTAACAAGTTGATGACGCTTGCTTGAAGTTTCCCTAGTGCCACAAAGCTCAAACTCTTGATGCAATGCACTAGGATGCTCTCACACTCTCAAGAATGCAATCTCTAAGCAAGTGTGTGTGAGAGAGGGGTGGCTTAGCTCTATAGCATCAAGAATGTAGTCCAAATGGCCAAGAGAACCTCCCAATGACCGGGCATTGGGTATATATAGCCATCCCCTCAAAAACTAGCCATTGCACTATTTTTTGCGAAATCGCAGACCGTCCATGGTTCAAAAACCGGACTGTCTGCTGTTATAAACTAGTGAGTCAGAGTGCAATGATTGTGTGTCAGAACTAGCCGTTGGAGCCCTGGCGGACCGTCCGCGCCCCAGGGGCAGACCGTCCGCGGTTAAAAGATCTAACCCACCAGAGACAAACATTGTCTATGGTACAAATTGAAATTAGCCGGCGGACCATCCGCGCCCCAGGGGCGGACCGTCCGCCGTTCAACCTTGAAAACCAACAGAGACCAAAACGTCTCTGGTGCAAATTGTCAATTAGCCGGCGGACCGTCCGCGCCCCAGGGGTAGACCGTCCGCCACTCAGAACAACAGTCCAACTAGAGAAACACCCTCTTTGGTACAAAGTCGAGTTAAAGGGGTGGACCATCCACGCCCCATGGGCGGGTCTGCCCTTCATTTTACAGCCCACACCAGAGACAACATCGTCTCTGGTACATGATTCAAAAGGTACAGTGGACCGTCCGCGCCCCATGGGTGGACTGTCCGCACTTAGTCAGTAAGTTCTCAATCTTTAAATCTTTTTCTAACTTTTCAAAACATCATTAGCCCTCATGCATGCATCTAGACATTTTGAGCAAAATGGCACTAAAGACCCGTCAAGCACAAGTACACGACCCCTCTTGATAGTACGGCTATCTATCCAACAAATCCGGTCACTTTTCATCCACTAAATGTTTTGTGACCGGTAAAATGCAAAAGCCCTATTTTATACCTTTGCCTTGAGCTCGAGCTTTGCACATCATCTCGAAAACTCCATATGTTCACAATCAAATCCCTTTCATCCGTGGATCAACCTATGCTCATTATCTCAAATGAAATTATTAATCCACAAACCGTTGTCATTAATTACCAAAACTCGAATTAGGGGCCTAGATGCTTTCACTCCCCATCCTTGCGCACCCTCTCTTGAAGCCCATGGCGTGAGGACTTCTGCCAGGTGAAGCAGATCTTCGCGCGCGGAGGGCGGAGGCCAGCGGCGGCGGCGCACGCAGGCCGCAACTGGCGGCGGGCGGCGCGCGGAGGGCCTGGCCAGCGGCGGGCGGTGCACGGATCCGCGATGGGCTCGCTGGGCCTGTGATGGGCTCGGCGGGCCTGTGGCGGGTTTTATTTGATTAACTGAGGTGTGCACAAGAACGCCTCTGAAAATGGTGTATTAACAGTGACTATAGCTCTGTGGCGTTTCTAAAGAACGCCTCCGAGAATAAAAAATGCACGCCTCTAAAAATAAAAAATATAGTAGTGAGCCGGTCTGGAATTTGCTAGACGCCTAAACCTGACCATGATCGAAGCACAGATCACACAAACCAGTGCTGCCCACCAACAATCAACTTACAGCGCCTAGAACCAACATCATCTTCCATGGCTAAAATGACATAAAATGTGCAACAATTAGAACTTGTAGTGGTGACATTGTGCAACAGAGTTCAATGATTCAATAATAATAGCATGACTGTGACATCCGTAGAAGCGCCACCTAGTGCAACATCTAGCATCCACATCATAGACCATTTGCAAAATACGTATTCAACAGGTCCAGAAGGTAAACAAAATTTATCAATCAAAGGCATGCAGATAAATTGCACAACGGGTAGATCTGAGGGGAGAACAATCAAAAAGTGGAATACAAACAATCAAAACAACCAGATCCGAAATCAAGCCTAAAATATAGTACAAACAAGGCAAGAAAAAAATAATAGCAGGCATGAACAAGATAGGAAATAGGCGAAGAACAAAGGAAGGAAGCGGAGAGGTGCCGCGGACGTAGACCAGCAACCTGCTTCGCCGGGGGTGGAGCGCCCGGACAGAGCTGATCGAGAACGACGATGAGTAGCGACGAGTGGTGCGTGAGTGAGGATAGCGGAGGAGCCTGGATGGCGGCGCGAGCGAAGGACCGAGTGGGAAGCGGACGGAGCGGCAGGAGCCCACTCGAGTGGCCAGCCCAAGTACAAGCCAGGCTGCATTAGCTGACTACGCTTGATTCGGCTGTTCTAGCAATGCAGGCTAAGTGACCACTCAGTAGTGGGCTGCATTGTGCAAACCTGGCTGGGCCCTAAGCCACCCGTCCAAACACGACCTTATAGATGTAGGTTGGTTGTATACGTGCGTGTCTGCATCTATAAATGTAGGTTGGTTGTATACGTGCTTGCTGCATCTGGACTGTACAGTGTTTGGCAGAGAAAAATATCTATCTAAGATTATTCTTAAATAGACATTTCATGTTTATATTTCCAAGGTGCTACACAAGCAAGATGACATTTAACTTATAGTTGAAAATGCTTCACACAATGTACAACTATTGTTCTTTGTTTCCAAGATACAGGTTACATACACTATATAATGTATCTTGAAAAAAGTATATGCAGGACTTTATGGTGACGAAACTTATTACACGTCTCTCTTCATTAATTTTCACCATATCATTGAATTTGTTAATATGACACTCTATTTAATAAGAATGAAATTTCCATTGAGAATGGTCGAGAAAAACAACATTAGCTTGTTTAGTTTACACCCAAACGTACCTAGAAAATTAGTTTCCAAATCATGCAGACTAGTTAGAATATTGGAGCATCCAACATTACCTATGATCCAACACAGTTCTTTTTTTTCTTCAAATTTGCCAAGCACGAGCCCCTCGTTTTAACACCCACACGCGATTAAGCGCTCGAACGTGGATGAATTCGCTTCCATATCTAGGACAGTGAATCAACCTTCCAATGATCTTTCTTTCAAGAGAAGAGAGCTTTACTACTAGAATAGAAAGTGCATTACATTCCTGACACACACACACACACACACACTAAAATGTGCATTACATTCCCAACTACAAAGAGTGCTACGAACTGCCACACTGCCGAGTGTGATTCCGTTTAAGCCAGCTGCGCAAGCTCATGGGCCACACCACTGCTCTCTCTTCCAGGGCCATCCAGGCCGGATCTTGTATTCAAATTCCCCAAATCACCGTGAACTTGTTACGCTAAATCTTGGGCATTAATGCCGGTCATCAATAAACGCAATAGATTAGGAAGGCACGGCTCCTATTCCCATGATACTTTGGCTCGCCATGCTAGGCTCCTCAATTATCAGCTCGTTTTCTACGTCAACACCCTCCAGAGTAAATGCTTTGTACAGGATCCATCACCTTATGGATTTAATGGTTTGGATCGAATGCTTAGGATGGCTGGCTACAGAATAAGTTATTGGCAAAATAGCCAAAATCATCCATGAACTATCGATCTAGTCTCAATTTCGTCCCTCAACTATCAGAAATGTTGCAAAACAAGAAGTTAGTGTTCAATTAGGATTAATAGATAATCATGTAATTAGTAGATAATTACAAAGGGGAAACCACCAACCCGACACCCTTTCCTGTTCGGTGGTATATATATGTAACTCATTCACATCAATGGGATCATCCATTCACAACAATTCATTCTCTCAATTTAATCTTTCATTCCTATTTTCAACACATTATCATGCACTTTGCTATCCAAGGAGCGATTAGCCATGTCGGCGAGAACACAGAACTCGTCAAGTTCAGCATCAAAGAAACTTGGCGAGAACAGAACTCAAACAAGGAAGAGAAGAATAAAAAACTCGACGACTCCTGTACACTTCGGCATCTCGCTGGAAAACAAGAACAAGCCGAGAAACTTCAACTAGTAAGAATGACTTTGTTCATCTTCGTTTCAACGCAACACAAGGAGGAACACAATTCCGTTCTTCGACGATGACGACGACACATCTGTGCGTGTATGGCCGCCCTTGATGGCAGCGGCGCTCACACGGCCGCCATCGGCAGCAGCGGGCACCAACACCCCTAGCCGCACCACCGTCGGACTCGGCGACGGCCTCGCCAATACCCGACAATGACGACACTAGATGTGGCACCCTCGGTGCCCACTCCTCCACCAGGGACGGCGCCGACAACAGCCGCTCCTCCTCCACCCATGACAGCCGCTTCTTCCTCACCCTCAGTGGTTCCCGCGGCCTCGCCCCCGGTGAGTAGTCTCCTCCCCTCCGCCATCGTCGGCCAGTACTGTTCCACCCATGCACCGCCCTCGGCGAGCCGCGATTTCCGCCTGCAGCCGTGGTCGCATCGCGGCCATGCACCACCGTGTTGGGGCTTTCTTTGGCCGGCGGCCAATCTTGACCGGCGCTCGAGGGCGGTGTCACATCTATATTACCGAACGTGTTTTCAATAAAGGGCAGTGTGACTAATTGTGCATAGTAGTTATTACTGAAATTTCTTCAACAAGGGCCAGTTTAGTTGGCAAAATTTTTTGGGCAAAAATTTTTGGCATCTTTTACAACACTAATTAGGAGTATTAAATATAGACTAATTATAAAACTAATTACACAGATGGACGGGAAATTGCGAGGCTGATGAGAAATAGGCCCGATCTTCCGAGAGGCAGAGGTAAATTCAATTGGTGGAGTGTGTGACGTTGGTGATCCAGCTTCTAATCAGCACGATTCGAAGTCAAGCAACCGTTACACCACTGCTCCGTTGGTTATCAACCAAGCACAACTTGATTGACCTCGACGAGAAGGCTTTTCCTGCAAGCGAATCGAAGGACACAAGCAAGAAGATGTAAACACGCAATCTGATATTGCAAATATGGACGAAGCGAATCACAAGAGGGGTTCAAGAACTCAATTCCAAAGGACTAATCGACATAGTGGAGGAGATCAAGAACGGGGGCCCTGGATCAATGTATAAGGACTTGTCACCACAGATACAACAATGCAATGTCTGTTCCTCGGAGGAAAACTCAAGACTAAACAAAACCCAAGTCTAACAGCGGCGGCTACTAAGTTTATGAGCTAGGGGCGACCTAGGGTTGGGGGCAACCAGGAGTAGAGCGCCCAAAACTTGGGCTTAAGGCCTGACAAGATACAAAACCTGAAAAGGCCCAATGGTCACACTGAATGATCCACAAGGCTTATAGAGCTGGGACCAGAACTAAAGGAAGTGTCTCATCGTCACGATTCCAACGCATCTAAGATCACCTCATTCCGACTCCGTATGAGGGAGATATCGCCAAAACCGTGCAGGGGTGTTGGCTGAATCCGATATGAACGTGAAGACCGAGTTGGAGTCGACTTGTAACTTGGAGATGAGGCCGGTTCGTGCACGTCCAGCGTGGCGATGTTCTCATCATCCTCCCCTTCTTGAATTGGAGTCATCCTCGACTCCATCCCATCATCAAACTCCTGCAAAAGGTTAGTGACAGCAGGATGCAAAATATGTGGCATAGGATCATTGTTAATGAAACACATATCCCGACAAAGCATAGTATAACAAGGTGCATCAGGATTATCACATAACGCAGCAGCAGCAGATGTAGTAGCAATATAAACACCATCCTTCAATTTAATTCCATTAGTTTGAGCATTAGAAGAGTCATTACTAGGAGGTGTATTCTTATCATTTGCACTCTTTAAAATGTTTCCTAATATCTGCTGGAGATAAAGGAAGCAAAGTAATCTTTTTTGTTGTTATGCATGAAAGTGTATGTATTAGTTCTACCATGGTGTGCAACATCATTATCAAATTCCCATGGTCGTCCTAACAACAACGAAGATGATTGCATAGGGACAACATCAAAATCAGCATAGTCCCTGTATTTCCCATTCTGCTTTAAGAGCAAGATGGTACAATTGGGAAAAACGAGTCCAGTCTTTGTAATCAATAATATCCTGTATATCACGATTTAAACCACCAAAGAACCTAGCACTAGTATCATCATCATCCTCACGAATACTACAACGTGCTAGACCAATAAGCAATTCCTGATAATATTCCTCTACTCCTTTATCACCTTGTTTTAAATTTTTCAATTTTAAACGTAGATCGCGCTGGTAATAGGGAGGAACAAAACGAGACTTCATGCATTGTTTCAAAACAGGCCAAGTTTGAGGCACAGCAGCAGCATTACCAGCATTGCAAAGATCATTCCACCAAAACAAAGCAAAGCTAGTAAATTCACTAGTAGCAAGTCTAACTCTATGCTCAACAGGAACCAAATGAGAATTAAACTTTTGTTCAACAGCGAGTTCCCAATCTAAATAAGCCTCAGGATCAGTAGTACCAGCAAAAGGAATCATGGTAAATTTAGTTTTAGCAAAAGAATCATTGTTACCACGATTTTGATTACCGCCCATACCTTAACGATTGCACCGAAGACGGTACACATCACGATCCTCATCATCATCAAGGACGACATCCTCATCCTCGTCCTCATCACCATCAGGAGGGTGGCGTCAGTGTCGCTGTCGAGGTGGATGTTGTTCAATATGCTCAAGGCGTGTGACAACTCCATTGATACTGCGCATCATCTCATTGAAGTTCCCGTTGATGTAGGTGCGCTGGTCATCAACAAGTTTCTTAAGTTGATCCTTGGAGATGCATTCATTGAAGTCCATAGGGGACTCCCCTCCTTTACCTGACCCTGTCATGGTTAGAAGACAGCAAAAGACAACACCAAGGTATTATCCCTATCAACTAACAAGTACTAGGTGATGGTGAAAGTGGAGAGCAAAATCTCAAGTGGCTTACTACCGTCTTGCAAGTGTTCTTACCAAAGCCAAATAGGATGGTACAATCTGTTGTTGAGCTGGGTGTAACAGTTGCAAGATGAACCTGCACTGATCGAAGTATATGTGGAGCTATGGGACAGGCACAATATGTAGCAAGGAGTAGCAAATAACGAATGCAGATTAGCAAAGTTCAATAAGTATCCAAAGTGCAAGTCACAATTGCTGGCTAAGACATGTCCTAGGCATAGCACAACAAATTGGAACAAAGAACGGTGGATAAAGCTCAAAGAACAAGCAAAACAGCACTCTATGCACTTGTTTTTAATCTTTTCTCCGAAAAACCTCCAGGACTAGTAGGAATCAAGATTTCTTATTTTTTCAACTATTTTTTATATTTTTATCCGAACAGATGTAACACAAGCTCCAACCACAAAAATTTGCACCTTAAACAAAGGTGGGATGTGGCCTACAGAAAACAGGAGCGTTTCTGAAAAACTGGAAAATCACTTGGAAGCCTCAAAACTCTTTCTTCCCGAATTTTTTTGAATTTTTTGAGATCCGCTCCAAATGGCGAAGGAGTTTTATTATATGTACAAAATTTTGTCTTCTCTCTGCTGTAAACAATTGAGCCAAAACGGAGCACCGAGCGAAAAGTTATGCCTGTTTAACCGAAGGTAACTCAAGTTATGCGTTTCCAATGGTACAACTCGGCAGATTGGCCGACGGCGATTAGGGCAAAGCTTCCCTATCCCCGACACACAAAGCGACTGAGCAAAGCGTCTCAACTAGGGCAAAGTATCCCTGGTATATGCAGCAATAGGTATCGCCAGATGAAATCAAGAAAGGCTGCGATGCAAGGTGAAAAAACAAGGCGGTTTGCAACCTATCTAGGGCTGGCGCAGCGAGAGTTCACGCAAGGCAGCTAGCGAGGGCAAGTCGAGTAATGGGGTGGATCGACTTGTTGTTTGGGTAAAAGTGGATGGGATAGCGGTGGAAACAAACAAACTGCAACAAGCGATTGAACTACGACTACGAACACACTAAACTAGCAACAAGACTCGACCACGAACACAAACTCAACAAAGCGATTCTGAAACGAAATTGCAAAGGCTAAAACGGATCTAGGATAGTGATATTTTTTTGTAGGGTTTTTGTGGACTCTAGGACAGTGACACGAAACGAATCTAAAGGAAAAAACAAAGGGTAATACCTCACGGGAAACCTGAAATCTGATACCACTTGATGAGGAGTAAGCCCGATCTTCCGAGAGGTAGAGGTAAATTCGATTGGTGGAGTGTGTGATGTTGGCGATCCGGCTTCTAATCAGCATGATTCGAAGTCAAGCAACTATTACACCACTGCTCCATTGGTTATCAACCAAGCACAACTTGATTGACCTCGCCTAGAAGGCTTTTCCTGCAAGCGAATCGAAGGACACAAGCAAGAAGATGTAAACACACAATCTGATATTGCAAATATGGATGAAGAGAATCACAAGAGGGGTTCAAGAGCTCAATTCCAAAGGACTAATCGACACAGTGGAGGAGATCAAGAATGGGGGCCCTGGATCAATGTATAAGGACTTGTCGCCACAGATACAACGATGCAATGTCTGTTCCTCGGAGGAAAACTCAAGACTAAACAAAACCCAAGTCTAACAGTGGTGGCTACTGAGTTTATGAGCTAGGGGCGACCTAGGGTTGGGGGCGACCAGGGGTGGGGCGCCCAAAACTTGGGCTTAAGGCCCGACATGATACAAAGCCTGAAAAGGCCCAAAACGGGCGTCGCAGCACATTTCCGTGGTCACGCAGAATGATACATGAGGCTTCTGGATCTGGGACCAGAACCAAAATAAGCGTCTCGTCGTCACGATTCCAATGCATCCAAGATCACCTCATTCCAACTCCGTATGAGGGAGATATCGCCGAAACCGTGCAGGGGTTTTGGCTGAATCCGAGATGAACGTGAAGACCGAGTTGGAGTCGACTTGTAACTTGGAGATGAGGCCGGTTCGTGCATGTCCATTGTGATGATGTCCTCATCATACAGGACCCACACGAGTCAAACACCGCCATGAGGGCATGCCTTCAAGATGTGGCCTTACACAGAAAATCATTCTGCTGCATAGCTCCACCCATCCTTGCTCTCGCGCACGCTTGCAAAGCCTCGGCATAATCCTCATCCACTTCTAGCTTTGCAAAGTGCCACTCTAGCAGCCCGAGCTCACACACCAGAGGAATGCTCCTCTTTTGGTACGGGGCTTTGCTACTCCAGTCCATTTGGCACTCACTCGCACACATGAAAGGAGACGTATTTTGCGCCTCCAATCATGGTGCCAATGGAGCATGCCAGCAAGGCCCATGGTTTGTGCACACTAGTTGTGTGTGTGACCCAGCCTTGCAATCACCTGAGTCAGCATAGTCTATGTGTCCTCCTTTGCTTTAGCTCACACAAAAAATGGAGGAGTCATCGACAACCAAACATGACCATGCCACCTCTGCTGTAATATCAAGACATCCATCCTACATGCATATGGTAAGTGCACTTAGGTATGTAACCCCGAGTTCACCAATCTCCATTTGAACATAGCTTGATCTTCGAAATTCATGCTTCCGTTGTTTATGCTCATATGCTCTGGTTTGGATGTATTCAATTGGTACATCCATAGGCTTTTTAAATTAAGCATGGTACTTAGGTTAAAATAGCCTTCTTTAATCAAATTAGACATGGTGTCGAGTTTGGTTAATGAACGTTGAGCTAATACTATCACAAACATTGGATGCATACCTTTTGTGGACTAACCCCTGCAGGAAATTTTCAAAATTTGATGGGTAAGTCCTCAAGTTCATGCGGGAGATAAATAAAGGCACGGGAGCCATGTCAGGCAAAATTGCACAATGTGAAAATTGCACAATGTGCAAGGGAAGCACAGATCACCTTTCCAAGGTGCACTGTGAGTATATTGTCAAAATGCTCCTTTATGTTTGTGCAAGTTTTATCCCAGCCTTGTTTAAGACACAAATTTGGTGAACCACAATAAAAAAGAAATAAAAACCTTTTGATAAAAAAGAGGAAAATATCTTTCTTAGAAAAATGAATAAAATAAAATAATGGCCAGCAACATGGGATCCATGCAATTTGAACTTTGGAATATGATTTTAATTAACCATGGATGTGAACAACAAATAAAAAAAATGATGAAATTCTTTCAAAAAAGATCTTTAGACCTTCTCAAATATTTGCTGTCCACTAACATTTTGCAGGGAAATGAAAAGAAAACAACTAAGGAGCATCATGAAGACATAAACACTCAGACAGCCCTCCTTGGTCCAAGAAGGAGACAGACGCACAATGAGCCAAGCAGAACAAAATGCAAGGTTTGACTTTATGAATATAGAGCTTAACTCTTGCATCTTTGTTCAGCGATGGGTAAGTCCATCAGGTAAAGATTCCACATACCTTGTGCATCCTCGTTCATTTCTTCACCCTGCAAAGTTACCCATGATGCCTAGCTTGCCATCATAAAAAGAAAATAAAAAACATACATATAATGAAAATAATAATAAAAAGAAACTTAGGCACTTAAGCATTTCATGCACCTTGCCTCAATAAAAATTTGAATCCCCAGTGATCCAAAACTGGCAGAGTCCTTGTCTGTATTATTTTTCTTTTGAATAAAAAGCAGATACAAGAATAAGTGTGGGGGAGATCTTTCAAACACCATTTACAAAGTCAATTAAGATCCCTCCCCCAACATGTTGCACAACATCGATGGTCTAGCACGCTGAAGAACGGGACAGATGGGATCCAGAGAAGGATGACTGAACCTCTGGTTCGATCAAACCAACTCTGATTTCCCTCAATCACCTCTTCTTCCTCTTCAAACGATGGTTTGTGCAAACACACTCCTCATACTCCCTAATTCTTTGAGTTTAATTGAATTTAATGCTAATCACTAAAATTGAACTAAACAAACCTTGCTAATCCCATGCACTCCATGCACTTCATGATAAACTTGCATACCCTTTATTCCTTGACATTCACATTGTTCTTGTGAACTAAAACATGATAGGGAACCCATTCTATCTAATAATTGACTCTTGAGATATGGTTGAACGAATGGAACCTAATTCTTCCTTGCAAAGTACTTGGGATTTATTTTATAAAAAAATTAAAAATTCAATAGCATGGCTCCTCAGTTGTTTATGAAATTCCTATCCAAAGGCATATGTTTTTCAAAACTTAAAACCTTCCACATATGCAACTTGTTTCCTCATTGAGCTTTGTCAAATTGTTGTGACCCTTAGTGAGATTCATTTCATACTCCAATGATCAACATCACATACACGTCCACCACCACATGCTACACTTCTACACTAGAAGTTAGCAACATATCCACTCATACTTCCATTAAATAAGAACTCCATGTCACCATATGACATCTCTCTCTCATAAAGTTAGACAAAGGATATGGGGCTATGCAAAAACAAATAAAAGATGCATACTCAAAGAAGGTATGCCAAATGCTTCGGCATGTTCGAAAATAAAAGATGCATACCCAAAGAAGGTATTCCACATGCCAACGAGGCATGTTAAAAAAATAGCCTCTATCTAAAGAAAAAAAAGAAAAAGAAACAAGAGAGATGGTTCATACAAAAGAATTCATCCATCATCCACCAACCACCAGAAGAAATACACATATATACACACTTGCACATCTTGATCAAGGTTTATGACTTGTTTCTCCTTTGGATCCGGTTTTTGACTTAGCAACATATGAGGAACAAGTATGCCTTCAACTTTCTCCCTACCCTGAGCTCCACATAAAAGCCTTTCTAGAGGTAGGAGAAAAGGAAGGCAACAATTTGCCTTGGTGAGGACACCAAAAAGCAAATAGAGAGATCTGAGAGAACAAACTGAGGAGCTAGGCTATGTTTGATTTTAAAAATTCATAAAACCCAAGTTTTTGAGCAAGGGAGACTAAGGAACTTGAAGTTTAAGTCATTCAAGTTTCAATTACCATGATAAGTATGGTAGACACATAAAAGTTCACAAGTCTAGGAGAAGCTTGGAATAACTTGTGTGCAGGTTACATCAAAGGAGTTGCATCCACCTTAGTCTTCACCTCTTTACTCGAGGACGAGTAAAGGCTAAGTGTGGGGGTGTTGTTGACGGTCCTTAAGTCAGAAATAAAGCCGTCAATTCCTGCAGCTTTTCATAACATTCAATCACCAAACATAGCTATAGGGCTTATTGCTAACCATTTCCACGAGTTTTGGTGATTCTTGGTTTGTAGGGACACAAGTCGGGAATAACATGAAAATACGCAGAAGACACAACAAAAATACAATAGAACATCGCTGTCCGCGTTACACATCCAAAAGAGGCCCATTTTACCGAGCAAATGGACCAACCAAGGCCGGGCACCGCAAATCCTGAACAAGGGGCCCACAAGGAGTGCACCGGCCAAAGATGGGCCCAAACCGCCTCAGTCGGGGTTTGGCCGAACCCATGGATGGGTCGACCCCCTTCTGAGGCGGTTCAGGCTCATCTTTGGTGGGAATATCCCTCTTATCCTCTAGAAGGCGGTTATCAGCATTCCCGCCCTTATCTCACCCAAGAACCAACATATTAGGACTATAAAAGGGGCCTCCCTCACCCCTCTCAAGTCATTCACAATTCCATTCTCATACACTTCAAGGAGGAGTAGTAGTAGTATTCCACATGTATCTTTAGAGTAGGGAGTGTTCAACGAGGAGGATCGGAGAAGAGCCGGACTTGTCGGCCTCTCTTTGTCTTGTACCTCGACGGGTACGAATCACTTGAGTAAGTATCCGGAGTTCATCTTCTGCTAAGTTCTTGGTTAAGTATTCTTAAGTTATTTATTCATTTACGGGTTCATCATACGTTCTTGTAACGTATGCTTTGGTAGAGGGCCCCTGATAAAGATGGGTAACCCTGTACGCCGCTAGAGTAGTAATCGAAGGATTAGACGTGATGCCTAGGCCCTAGATTGCCTTTGTTTGCCTCTTACTCTACAATATTGCGGGGGTAGACCGTAGGTAGTGACAACCCTATCGGTCCGCTACGAAGCTGCTTCATGGTTAGTGCACTCCCCCCTGTCGGGTACGGCGTAGAGCAACAAGCAGGAGGTCCCTAACAGTACCTGGGTCAGACCGGTGCCCGAAGTAAATGAGTGACAGCTTAAGTCTACCTTACCTTGATCCTTATCTTTAGATAAACCACGCTACCCAAAGCTCTCCTACTTCTTGTTCTCCTGGGTTAAGCTAGCCAGAAGATCATTACACCTCCGTTCCCTGTGGAAATTACGATACCCTGAATACTTCCGGGTGAAGTGCTACAACAGTATCTTCCGTGCGCTTGCGGATTATTCTATGAACGTTAAGAAATACCAATAGCAACATCATCGGGTGGACCGTTGAGGCATATGTCGATGACATCGTGGTCAAGACAAGGGAGGCAGACCATCTGGTCGCTGACATTGAACAGACGTTCACCCAACTCCGAGCGAACGGGGTCAGGCTGAACCCTGAGAAATGCATTTTCAGGGTCCTGCATGGCATGCTTCTTGGGTTCATCGTGTCCCAGTGAGGGATCGAGGCCAACCCCGAGATGATTAACGCCATCGTCATGATGGGTCCAATTCAGAACCTGAAGGGCATTCATCGCATTATGGGCTGCCTCGCCGCCTTCAGCCGCTTCATCTCGCGGCTGGGGGAGCGGGGCTTGCCTCTGTACAAGCTTCTAAAGAAGAGTGACCGCTTCACTTGGACTCCCGAGGCTCAGCAGGCATTGGACGGCATCAAGGCGCTTCTGACCAAGGCATCGGTCTTGGTCCCGCCAGCGGATGGCGAGCCACTTTTCCTCTACATAGCGGCCACGACCCAAGTGGTCAGCGCGGCCCTTGTGGTGGAAATGGAGGAGGAAGGACACACGCTCAAGGTGCCATGACCGGTTTACTTTTTCAGTGAGATCCTGGACGATACAAAAACTGTGACACCTCTGGTGTTTGTACACTAAAATCCAGATCTTTTCACTCAAATAAATTATAGGAAGAGTTTGGAAATTAAATTCAGAAAGAAAAGGTCAAATAAAAGTCAAACTATACATTTGGAAGAT
Source organism: Panicum virgatum (assembly GCF_016808335.1). Classification (NCBI taxonomy): domain Eukaryota; kingdom Viridiplantae; phylum Streptophyta; class Magnoliopsida; order Poales; family Poaceae; genus Panicum; species Panicum virgatum. The sequence continues at coordinate 33,763,723 of NC_053147.1, read as the reverse complement.
AAAATGTGAGAGTAAAGGGGTTAAACACCTACTCAGAATACTATTTAAAAATGTGCACAAAAATAAGTTTGGGTTGAAAATGGTACCTTAAATGACATGTGCTCATTTCATCTTTCAGTAAAATCCCACCAAAAATTAGATAAAAAATCAAAGCCCTTTAGTGCAAGTTTGAAAATTTAAATTAGTTCAAAACATGAACTTCAAATGAAAAATTTCAAAAAACAAAAGTGGTAGATCTCAAAAAGTTAAACAAGATTGGTATTCAACACCTTTTCATTTGAGCCCCAAAAAATAGAGAAAATTTTAGTTTACCGAGAGGTCCCTGAGATTTCAGAAATTGCAAATAGGTCCCTATCTCCATCTCCCTCTCTGTTTCCACCGCCGCTCGCCCGTACACCGCCGGTGGACGTCGTCCACGGCGCGTCCGCGGCCAACTGGGCCCAGGAGAGCCGCTGAGGACACCTGGATGGCCGCTTGGCCTCTCCTCGCGCCTACACGCGTCCCTAGCCACATGGGCGCTTGCCACGCCGCCTGCCATGCGCCGCGCCGCCTCCTCCGATCGTCACCTCGCCGCCGAGTGCATCCCGGCCAGTCCGACCTCCCCCAGGCTTCGATTAGCTTCGCCTTGACGCCCTCCCGCCTATAAATAGGACCAGAACACCGCAGTAGCACGACCCTCTCATTTCCCCCTTCCTCCGCGACACGCCATCGCCGGCGATCTCAAGCTCACGCGAACCGGCCATCCCCGACCCACATTGCCCCCTCTGACCTCACCAGCAGCCTCGCCCAACTCCAGTGAACCTCACGCGCGCCCCGAATCCCACCCAAACCCACCAATCACCGCCGCCCAATCGCACCGCCTCCGGCGAGCTCGAGGCTCACCGTGGACCGGTCGATTCCGGTGGAGACCGAGCACGACACCTACCTGAAAGCATCTAGGCCCCTAATTTGAGTTTTGGTAATTAATGACAATGGTTTGTGGATTAACGATTTCATTTGAGATAATGAGTACAGGTTGATCCACGGATGAAAGAGATTTGGTTGTGAACGTGTGGAGTTTTGGAGATGATGAGCAGAGCTCGGGCTCAAGGCAAAGGTATAAAATAGGGTTTTGTATTTTACCGGTCACTAGGTGTTTAGTGGATGAAAAGTGACCGGATTTGTCGGATAGATAGCCGTACTATCAAGATGTGTCGAGTACTCGTGCTTGATGGGTCGTTAGTGCCATTTTGCTCAAAATGTCTAGGTGCATGCATGAGAGCTAACGACGCTTTGACTAGTTTTGAAAAAGAACAAGTTTGAGAGCTGACTGCACAAGCGCGGACAGTCCGCTCCTTGGCGCGCGAACAGTCCGCTCCTTGGAGCGCGGACAGTCCGCAATCGTTCCAGAGAGCATGTTTGGCTCTGGTGGAATTCAGGTGTGACTGGTGGACAGTCCGGCCCAGGTGGGCGGACGGTCCACAGCTCTAACTCAATTCGTACCAGAGAGGGTGTTTTCTCTAATTGGGCTTATGATCTGTGCGGCGGACGGTCCGCCCCTGGGGCGCGGACGGTCCGCTGGCTATTTGACAGTTTGTACCAGAGACATTGTTGTCTCTGGTGGATTTCAAGGATGAACTGCGGACGGTCCGCCGGGCTTTTTCAAATTGTTCCAGAGACGATGTTCGTCTCTGGTGGTGTGGAACACATAACTGCGGACGGTCCGCCCCTGTGGCGCGGACGGTCTGCCGGGGCTGTAACGACTAGTTCTGACACGCATTAAATGCACTCTGACTCACTGGTTTATAATGGCGGACGGTCTGGTTTTTGAAACGCAGACGGTCCGCGACTTCGCTGAAAAGAGTGTAACAGCTAGTTTTTGAAGGGATGTCTATATATACCAAATGCCCGTCCATTGGGTGGCTCTCTATGCCATTTGGACTGCATACTTGACACTATAGAGCTAAGGCATCCCTCTCTCACACACACTTGCTTAGAGATTGCATTCTTGAGAGTGTGAGGGCTTTCTAGTGCATTGCATCAATAGTTTGAGCTTTGCGGCACTTGGGAAACTTCAAGCAAGCGTCATCGACTTGTTACTCTTGGGAGTTGCCGCTCCCTAGACGGCTTGGAGAAGAGGATTTCGTGGAGCTCCTCCAAGGAGATTGTTGAGGAGCCCCGATTTTGGTTGTGAGAGGTCTTGTGCTCACCTCACCGGAGTGGTGAAGAGCAACTCTAGTGGAATCGAGGCATGGAGCGGTTCCTTAATTCAAGCCGGCTCAAGATCAAGAGATTCTTGATAGAGGAGCAGTTGATTCTTGGAATTCACCTCAACATGGAATAGGGGTGACAGGCAAGTCATCGACACCACGGGATAAATTCTTGTGTCAATCTTGGTTACTTCTCTTGCTCACTTCAATTCTTGTTTTTACTTTGAGCAATTTACTTTACTAGAGCTTGATTTGTATCTTGTCACCCTAGGTTGCAAACCCATCTAGAGATAGTAATAGCATGACATATGGCTTTCCTTTGTTACTAATTAAATTTCTCTAGTGTTGTTGGCTTTAGATTTTAAACCACCTATTCACCCCCCCCTCTAGTCGGTGTTCTTGATCCTACAAGTGGTACCAGAGCTAAGTACTCTATTAATTGCGGATTTAACCATCTTGGAGTAGAACAATGACTAGTGATAATGGGATTCATATTGGGAAGCCACCGTTCTTTGATGGGAACAATTATGATTATTGGAAGACTAGGATGTCGGCTCATCTCAAAGCAATGAGTAGAAAGCTATGGAGAGTAGTAAGTGATGGATATGTCATTTTGGACTCAACGAAATTGTCACCCCTAGATGAGGAAAATGAGATACTAAATGATCAAGGGGTTAATGTGCTCTTTAGTGCTCTTGATGTGACTAAATTTAATAGAGTCTAGAGCCTCACAAATGCAAATGACATATGGAAGAAGCTCATGGAAATTCATAAGGGCACATCAAGTGTGAAGGAGGCCAAGTTATATTTGCTTAAGGGCAATTTTAGTGAATTTACCATGAAGAAGGATGAGAGTATAGCCGAGATGTTCAACCGGCTAAATGACATTGTGAATGACCTCAAGGGACTTGGATTTGAGTTACCGGATGGGGATTTCAACCATAAGTTTCTTAGATGTCTTCCGGAAAGATATGACACAATTGTGACCTTACTTGTAAGGTCAAATGTGATGACCGCAACTCCCACATAAATATTGGGAGAAATTCTCACCCATGACATGTTCAAGAAATCTCAAGATGAAGCTCATGGTGGAGAAATTGATGTGAAAAAGAAAAGTGTGGCATTCAAAGCTCAAGATAGCAAAAATGAAGAAGAAAGTGGGTGCCAAGAAGAAGAATCGGATGAGGAGATGACTCTCTTTGTCAAGAGATTCAATAGAATGATGAGCAAGAATAACTTTGGCAAGAGAGGTCAATCATCAAGAAAAAATCCTTTTGTGGAAAAGACTTGCTTATAATGTGGTGAAGTAGGTCATATCATTGTCAATTGTCCAAACAGGAAAGATGACAAGAACAAGCGAGACAAGAAAAATGATGAAAAGAATAAGAAGAAGTTCATCAAGAAGAAGAAGAATGGCCAAGCTTATTTTGTTGAATGGGATTTCGATGCAAGCTCCAATGATGATGATGACAAGCCATCCAAGGGAGTTGCCGGGATCGCCATCAAAGAGGCTCCATCACTCTTCTCTACACCACATTGTCTTATGGCAAAGGGTGGTGCAAAGATACAACAAGATGGTGAACTTGATAAACTTTCATATGATGATCTTGTTGAAATGCTCAATGATATCGATGAATTCATGACAAAGGAAAAGGCTAAATTAAAGGACTTGAAGTTGAAGTTTACTTCTCTTCAAGATTCCTATGAGGAGCTAAAGACTTCTCATGAGAATCTCAAGGAAACTCATGAGAAGCTTGAGGAAGCTCACAATACCTTGCTTAATCATGAAAGAAAAGCAACATTGAGCATTGGTGTTAGTTATGATTTAATTGATGATAAATCTTGTGGCTCTAGCTCTACTTGTTCTTTTTGCACCAAAATTGATAACCCATCTTGCAATGAATCTCTCATTATGGAAAATGATTTGTTAAAGAAAGAGATTACTTGCTTGACTAATGATTTGAGAAAGTGATATGATAGTAGGGCCAAGTTTAATCATTGTTGGGCAAGCCAAAAGTTCACCTTGAACAAGCAAGGGTTTGGATACATTCCTAAGAAAGGGAAGAAGGCTTTTGTGCAAACCAAAACTACTTTTGTGAAGAGTAGTGGTAAGACATATTGTGAAAAATGCAAGAAGGTTGGTCATGTTGAGAAGAATTGCACCAACAAGAAAGTCATATCCTTTGATTCAAGTTACATTCTTATGAAAAATTCAAATGGCAATGTTAGTGCAAAATTTGTTGGGATACCTATAAATGATGCTAAAAAGAATGCCATTTGGGTGCCAAAAGTCTTGGTCACTAACGTGGTCACTAACGTTCAAGGACCCAAGAAAGTTTGGGTACCTAAGAGAGTTACTTCCTTTTTGTAGGTGAATTACAAGTCCGGAGGAAGACATTGGGTGCTTGATAGTGGATGCACTCAACACATGACCGGAGATCCAATGATGTTTTCCTCTCTAGATGAGAATGTGGGTGGCTATAGTTACATCATCTTTGGTGACAATAGCCGGGGCAAAGTCAAAAGCGTTGGTACAATTCCTATCTCAAGTGATCATTCTCTTTCAAAAGTATTGTTGGTTGATTCTCTCAAGTTTAATCTCTTAGCGGTCAGTCAACTTTGTGATTTTGGATATAAGTGTAGTTTCACTAAAGATGATGTCGTAGTGACTAGCTTGGATGGAAAAGATCACATCTTTACGGGATTTAGACATGAGGATGTATATCTTGTGGATTTTGCTACTAAAGAGGCAAACTTGTCTACTTGCTTGTTCACTCAATTATCTTTGGGTTGGTTATGGCATAGAAGGCTTGGTCATGTTGGCATGAAGCAACTCAACCGACTTTTGAAGCATGATTTAGTAGTTGGCTTGAAGAATGTGAAGTTTGAAAAAGATAAGTTATGTAGTGCATGTCAAGCCGGAAAGCAAGATGCAAATACTCATCCCACTAAGAGTGTCATGTCAACCGAGAGACAATTGGAATTATTGCATATGGATTTATTTGGTCCTACAATATATAGAAGTATTGGTGGAAATTGCTATTGTCTTGTGGTAGTGGATGATTACTCAAGATATACATGGGTTTCTTTCTTCATGACAAGGCCAATACATATGACACATTCAAGAAATTCTTGACAAGGGCCGAAAATGAATTTGAGCTCAAGGTGAAGAAAGTGAGGAGTGACAATGGAAGTGAGTTTAGAAACACAAGAGTTGAGGAATAGTGTGATGAGAAAGGAATCAAGCATGAATTCTCGACCAAGTACACTCCGGAACAAAATGGTCTTGTTGAGAGGAAAAATAGAACCCTGATTGATATGGCAAGATCAATGCTCTCTGAGTACAATGTTTCGGATAGCTTTTGGGCCGAAGCAATCAACACGGCTTGTCATGCCTCTAATAGATTGTATTGCCATAGATTTCACAACAAGACCCCATATGAGTTGCTCATTGGAAGGAAGCCAAATATATCATATTTTAGAGTGTTTGGTTGCAAATGTTATATTCTCAAGAAGGGAACTCGGTTATCAAAGTTTCAAAGAAAATGTGATGAGTGTTTTCTTCTTGGATATTCATCTTGTAGCAAGGCTTATCGGGTCTACAACAAAACACATGGCATTGTTGAAGAAGCATATGATGTTGAGTTTGATGAAACCAATGGGTCTCATAATGAACAAGAAAATCTTGATGATGTGAGAAGTGATGGTTTGAGAAATGCAATGAAAAATATGTCAATTGGTGATGTTAGACCAAGAGAAGAAGATGAAGATGAAAATGGTACTTCTATCTCTATTAGAGTTAATCCTTCAACTTCTATCTCAAATGATCAAGCACAACCAATTGTACAAGATTCAAGCAATGATGATTCTCAAGTACATGATCAAGTTGGTTCATCTAGTACACCTTTTCCATCAACTCAAGAACCCATTGTTCCTCAAAGAATGCATCATGCTCTTGCAAAGGATCACCCGGTGGATCAAATCATGGGTGACATTAGTAAGGGTGTCCAAACTCGATCTCGCATTGCTTCATTTTGTGAACATTATTCTTTTGTATCTTTTCTTGAACCTAACCATGTAGATGAAGCTTTGAGAGATCCGGATTGGGTGAATGCTATGCATGAATAATTAAATAATTTCTCCAGGAATCAAGTTTGGAATCTAGTTGAGAGGCCCAAGAATTATAATGTTATTGGCACAAAATGGGTCTTTAGAAACAAACAAAATGAAGATGGAATGGTTGTGAGAAACAATGCAAGATTGGTAGCTCAAGGCTTCACTCAAGTCGAAGGTTTGGATTTCGGTGAAACTTTCGCTCCCATTGCTAGATTAGAAGCTATTAGAATTTTATTAGCTTTTGCTTGCTCTCACAACATAAACCTTTTTCAAATGGATGTGAAAAGTGCCTTCTTGAATGGCAAGATTAGTGAACTTGTTTTTGTTTAGCAACCTCCCGGTTTTGAAGATCCTAAAAAGCCAAATCATGTATACAAGCTCTATAAAGCTCTTTATGGTCTTGAGCAAGCTCTACGAGCTTGGTATGAAAGATTGAGGGACTTTCTTATCTCTAAGGGCTTCAAAATTTGTAAGGTTGACACTACTTTGTTCACCAAAGAAATTGGTAAGGATTTGTTTGTTTGTCAAATTTATGTTGATGATATTATTTTTGGTTCAACTAACCCAAGTTTTTGTGAGGAATTTGGTGAAATGATGTCTAGGGAATTTGAGATGTCCATGATTGGTGAATTGAGTTTCTTTCTTGGACTTCAAATCAAGCAACTCAAGGAAGGCACCTTTGTGTGTCAATCAAAATATGTGAAGGATATCTTGAAGAAATTTGGTTAAATTCTCTTGTTGTGTGATATTGAAAGTGCTGTGAAGATTGCTACTAATCCGGTTCAACATTCAAGAACCAAGCATATTGATATCCGCCATCATTTTCTTAGAGATCATGTGAACAAGGGTGATATCAAGATTGATGGTATTGGCACGGATGATAAATTAGCCGATATATTTACCAAGCCTTTGGATGAATCTCAGTTTTGCAAGTTAAGAAATGAGTTAAATATCATCGACTTCTCAAATGTGGCTTGAAAACTAGTACATGTGGCATATGGTTCTTTCATGCACTCTTTGTTTATTTTTTCTGAATTTTGAGGTATTTTGAGCCATTTATGAGTTTTCATGATTTTACTCGATTTATTTTTGAATTATTATTGTAACTTGCTCATATGAGTCTTTTGAAGGTTTTCATGCAAGATTTGAGATTTTTGAATTTTTATATGAGCAATGATCCCAAATTGAAGTTGGAATTGAGAAAGTTGGCAAAATTCTGGGCTGTCTGAAAATTGGTACAGCGAACGGTCCGCGGGTAAGAGGCGGACAGTCCACCGTTCATGAGTTTTGTTCACCAGAGGCTCTGCAGAGAAGTTTCTCAATCGCAAAAATACACTGCGGACGGTCCGCCAAAGGACCGCGGACGGTCCGCCTTTGTTGGGCAGAGTTTGCCAGAGGTAGTTTCAGTCGGGAGGCAATGTAAAAATTCATAGGCGGACGGTCCGCCAGGATACCGTGGACAGTCCGCGATTGGACAGAATGGTGGGGTCGGCCAGACTTGACTTATAATGGGTGTCCCTCTCACTCCTCCCCACCAAACCGCACACCTCATCCAAAAGCTCTCTCTCTTTCTCTCTCAAGCACGTGGGGGAGACGACAAGGTCAAGGCTTTTTGGCGTGGTTCCCGGACGGTCCGAGCACATCCCCGGACTCTTCTCAAGATTGTACATCATGTCCTCTCGGTATTTTGACAAATCCCTAACTCTTGTTCTTGGATTTCTTTATTGGAAAAGAGTTAGGATTAGATGCTCCGATCTGTTTTTGGAACATGGATTCTTGAAAATACTTGGGGGATCTTGTTCCTAGTGATGAGGAGATGCTATAGTAAAAATTTGGTTGGTGGATTTGAATCAAAACTCAAAATATGGGTGAATCAAAGTTGAGGACGATTTTGTGTTCCTGCGCAGAACAGATGGGTCGCGAACAGTCCGCCTGATGGACGCGGACGGTCTGCCGTGGTAGTTGATGAACCGCGGACAGTCCGCGTTCAGAAGTGCGGATGGTCCACCAGTGTCAGATTTTTTCAGATGAATGCTGAACTGACTTATATCATTATGGATTGGTTCTATTGCTTTAGTAATTGTTCTTATGGTTAAATCTTGATCTCAGGCCACCCCGGAAGATCCTCAAGGCCACTGCTTCCAAAATCAAGAAGGCTATGACTTCCAAAAGACAAAGAGACAGTGATGACTCTGATGATGTGGACTATGCTCCAAATCTCAGTGAGATGGCTGCTGCATCTTCAGTGGGTGATGTTGGTGATGAATCTTCAGAGGAAGAGACTGAGGGAGTTGAGGATGATGTTACAGATCTGATGGGGCTAGATCTTCCTAGCCGACAGTGGACTGCAGAGAGCTATGCAAATGCTAGAGCAGTGAATCGGTTCAGCTTGCCTCGTGACACCAACATCCTCTTCTTCAAAACTGACGTACAAAAAGATACTTACTTTGGTCATCTACTTAAGAAGAATGTATTCAAACATCAAACCATTGACCTAGGCTATATGAGACAACAACAAGTCATGTCTGATCTAGTGGATATATTTCAGCAAATGGGGTTAGCAAATTTTCTGCAGCATAGGTGTGATTGAAATGAAACTGTGATACGTTAGTTCTATGCCACCCTAGAGATCAACATGGATGAGGAAATATTTTGGTGGACAACTGGCAAGAGAACCTATTATGCTACATTTGCATAGTTTGCTGAGGCTAATCAGTTGGATTATGATTTCATCACTAGTGAGCAAAGTGTGAATGTTGTGTTAGAAAACCCTCTAGATGAGAATGACTACCCCATGTACTATGAGCCTGCACATCTTGGAATTGCTAGAAGCTTTGGGGGCACTCAGGGTCTGAGGCATCATTCTGCAGTGATTAATAAGATTGTCAGAGTCACATTCATGCCTAAGAGTGGCAACAAGGACAAGATTAGAGGGCTCTATTGGAATGTGATATCTCATGTCATGAACGAAAATAGAATAAATGTCATTGCTCTTATCATGGATCAGCTTGCAGATTTAAGGCTTAACATGGAGATGAACCTATATTTTGCTCCATACATTATGTCCATCATCAAGGTCAAGTCTAGCTTCAGAGGGATATGTGAAAGCAAGCACACTCCTTTCAGGCTATTCAAGAATGACAATACTTTTCTTTTGAGGCCTTTGACTCCTTTCCCTGGAGATGATATGGATGCTGAAGCACAGGGGTAGGATGATGATAGTGATGATGATACTCACATGGGAGCAGCTGCAGCTCAGCATGCCATGCCACCACCGCATCCTCCAGTACAGCAGCAGTGGGCTCCTCTAGCTGGCTACTTTGACCCTTACTTTGCATCCATGCAGGAGAGCATGTCCTCTTAGATTGCGGGGTTGGCTGATCAGATGCAGAATCAGATGAACCTCAACTTCTAGAACATGCAGCAGCAGATGTTCTAGCCTAGGATGGCTTAGATGCAGGGGGTTCAGCAGAGTTTACACTCAGACATAGCAGGTCTTGACTCACGCTTTGAGGATTTGCTCTGTTCTGAGCAGTTTGAGCAGCTTGAGCAGAGGCAGGAGCACCTAGAGCAGCGTTTTGATACTTTCAGCACAACGTTCACCGGGTTTTCTGACCACTTCTACTCAATCTTTCTGGCTCCAGTGCCGCCTCCAGAGTTCTACCCGCACCAGCCGTTCTACCCACCACGACCTGCTCCACTGCCGATGGATTGACTTTCTTGGAAATTGATGCCAAAGGGGGAGAAGGAGCTTTGGAGTGCTTGGATCTAGGGGGAGCACATGGACTTCTCATGGAGATCATTCGCTTTCGACTTCCGCTTGCTACTCGTGTTTATTTGTGTTGAACTATTGCATTACATGTTTATGATTTGTGTCTTGCATGAACTCAGTTTGAGACTTGTGTTTGGATTTGAACATTTGGTTTGTAATGTGTGATGAACTATGTTGGTTTGTGTTACTCTTATCTATTTATGTTCATCTTGTGGTTGTGCTAAAATTCATATCATATATATCTTGTATCTTGTATGTCTCGATTTCCACTTGTAGGGAAAACTCCGTCAAAATTCTCAAATATATATATGTGCTCTTGGTATTCATGCAAATTTATATGCACATATCAAGGGGGAGTTCTCTCTACTCATCGAACTTGGTGAATTTATTCATACCATATTCTGAATTTTTTCAAGAAAAATGAGTAAGTTCTTCCAAAGTTCAATTCCAAGTCCACCTTATGCCTAGTGTATAAAGTTGACTTGAACACTTTTATCACTCCAAAATTTAGTGTGGACATCAATTACCAAAAAGGGGGAGATTGAAAGCATCTAGGCCCCTAATTTGAGTTTTGGTAATTAATGACAACGGTTTGTGGATTAACGATTTCATTTGAGATAATGAGTATAGGTTGATCCACGGATGAAAGAGATTTGGTTGTGAACGTGTGGAGTTTTGGAGATGATGAGCAAAGCTCGGGGTCAAGGCAAAGGTATAAAATAGGGGTTTTGTATTTTACCGGTCACCAGGTGTTTAGTGGATGAAAAGTGACCGGATTTGTTGGATAGATAGCCGTACTATCAAGAGGGGTCGAGTACTCGTGCTTGATGGGTCGTTAGTGCCATTTTGCTCAAAATGTCTAGGTGCATGCATGAGGGCTAATGACGCTTTGACTAGTTTTGAAAAAGAACAAGTTTGAGAGTTGACTGCACAAGCGCGGACAGTCCGCTCCCTGGAGCGCGGACGGTCCGCAATCGTTCCAGAGAGCATGTTTGGCTCTGGTGGAACTCAGGTGTGACTGGTGGACAGTCCGGCCCCGGTGGGCGTACGGTCCGCAGCTCTAACTCAATTCGTACCAGAGAGGGTGTTTTCTCTAGTTGGGCTTATGATCTGTGCGGCGGACGGTCTGCCCCTGGGGCGCGGACGGTCCGCCGGCTTTTTGATAGTTTGTACCAGAGACATTGTTGTCTCTGGTGGATTTCAAGGATGAACTGCGGCGGTCCGCCCCTAGGGAGCGGACGGTCTGCCGGGCTTTTTCAAATTTTTCCAGAGACGATGTTCGTCTCTGGTGGTGTGGAACACATAACTGCGGATGGTCCGCCCCTGTGGCGCGGACGGTCCGCCGGGGCTGTAACGACTAGTTCTGACACGCATTAAATGCACTCTGACTCACTGGTTTATAACGGCAGATGGTCCGGTTTTTGAAATGCGGACGGTCCGCGACTTCGCAGAAAAGAGTGTAATAGCTAGTTTTTTTGAAGGGATGTCTATATATACCCAATGCCCGGCCATTGGGTGGCTCTCTAGGCCAGTTGGACTGCATACTTGACACTATAGAGCTAAGGCATCCCTCTCTCACACACACTTGCTTAGAGATTACATTCTTGAGAGTGTGAGGGCTTTCTAGTACATTGCATCAATAGTTTGAGCTTTGTGGCACTAGGGAAACTTCAAGCAAGCATCATCGACTTGTTACTCTTTGGAGTTGCCGCTCCCTAGACGGCTTGGAGAAGAGGATTTCGTGGAGCTCCTCCAAGGAGATTGTTGAGGAGCCCCGATTTCGGTTGTGAGAGGTCTTGTGCTCACCTCACCGGAGTGGTGAAGAGCAACTCTAGTGGAATCGAGGTGTGGAGCGGTTCCTTGATTCAAGCCGGCTCAAGATCAAGAGGTTCTTGATAGAGGAGCGGTTGATTCTTGGAATCCACCTCAACGTGGATTAGGGGTGACCGGCAAGTCATCGACACCACGGGATAAATTCTTGTGTCAAGCTTGGTTACTTCTCTTGCTCACTTTAATTCTTGTTTTTACTTTGAGCAATTTACTTTACTAGAGCTTGATTTGTATCTTGTCACCCTAGGTTGCAAACCCATCTAGAGATAGTAATAGCATGACATAGGGCTTTCCTTTGTTACTAATTAAATTTCTCTAGTGTTGTTGGCTTTAGATTTTAAACCGCCTATTCACCCCCCCTCTAGTCGGTGTTCTTGATCCTACACTACCCCAGAAGCTTCCTCACGCTCTCGTGGTGCTCGTGCGCTTGACGTTCAACTACCCTGAGCTTTCCTTCAACGCACCACCGGCGACCCAAGCGCTACAGCCGCCATCAACGCCAACGAGCTTGATTCCGGCCACCCCAACCCCGAACACTAGCATTGGTAGGTAGCTCTCGAACTCCTCTACCCAGCGTGCCTCCCAGTCGCAGCCCCGGTAAGCCCTGCCTAGCAGAACACCACTGGCAAGATGCGACTGCGGAGAAGGCCGGTGAAGGACCCGGTTGTAATTTTTCTTTTTCGTTTGAGGGTCTGAATGCAAGTTTTTCAGAGTTTGGCAGAGAACTTCAAAAATGCATAACAAATAATAGAAAAATCGTACAAATGCAAACCCAAATGATCTGGAATCCTGATAACGAAATATACAAGTTTTGTTACATGCAAATCTACAGAATCCACACACATTTTAATCTATGAAAAAGAATAGCAAAAACACCAAATGCTTGTTCTTGAAGTTCTGCTCACTGAATGACTTTGAACTTTGGATATGTTACTCCTGGTAGAATATTAGGCTTATGGTAAAAAGATGAGACCTAGTTGAATCTTTTAACTTGTCTAAACAACCAAGATTCTCAAATCTGTTAATGAACTTCATGATTTAATACTGGAAAACATGGACATGATCTAGCTCTGGAATTTTCCTATATGCATATGGAACTGGAATCTTACTGATCTGTAAGTTTAAGAAATATTAGAGCTAGTTTGCTATATACCATGTTTAATGCCGGTTTAGTCAACTTAATTCACCATATATAGTTATTGTGCCTAGAAAAATCTGAATTTATTTCTAGAGTCTTTTTTTAGTTCTGTAATCATGCCTGCAAAGTTTGAGCCATAGTTGCTGAGTTTTCCTTCAGTTAAAAATCATGCTTAATATATCATGGCTAGGGTTGCTATTTTTGTTTTGAGTAAATTGGAACATGTTTGATCATGATATTTGGACAAGATCTTAGTTGGAGCACATACTTACTATGATAAAAGTTTCACATGCAGTACTGATCATCTTGAACATTGAATTAATATGCTAGCTCATGTAAAGTTAAATGTTTAATTAATTCATCTAGTATAAATAGTGCTTGATAATTTTTTTCTGGAACATGTTTTGGTCATATCTAGGTTCTGGTAAAATTTTGAGATCCATAAATCTTGTATAACTCTCTATGGAAATTAACTTTGTTAATAGCTTGATGATTTTGTTAATTTTATAACCCCTGATACCTAATGATATAAAATCTGGAAAATTTACAGTACTGAGAATGATAACTAGATACTACTGTAAATTTTGTAGCACCAGAAACCGTGTCAATCATTCTGTGAAAGTTTGTGAAGTATTTGTAGTAATCTGTTTGCATGAATTTTTATGATTAAATACTTTATGGTTAGATGCTGAAATTTATACAGTAGATGCTAGATGCTCTGAGTTGTTCTATGTTAAATTTTCATCGCTAGATCATGAGTAGATTTTCTATTATAAAATTGTGAAAACATGCTATGTTTTAATGCTAAAAATGAAAACCAACGCACACACTCATTCATGAAGAAACATAGTGGTAATTACTACTCCATAAATGACTTTCCAGCAAATGAACTCACAAAGATCATCATTAAGTTAATTTTGTTGCCAATCAAAAATATCATATTCTCGGCGAGGAGCTGAGTAGCTTTAAGCAACTTCCCAATAAAAATGCTCATGACATGTATTCACGATTAAATACTCTTGTCAATGAAATCAATGCCTTAGGTCTCAATCAACTTAAAGATGAAGAAATCAACCGCAAGATTCTCCGAAGCCTTCGCAAGCCCGACTACGACATCATCAACACACTCTTGCAAAAGGAAGACCTTATCAAGCTTACACCAAACCAAGTTATTATTCAAATCATCGCCCATGAATATAGTATGGGGATGACAAAGAAGAAGGAGCAAGAGTCCACCTCTTTTTCAAGCCGCAAGAGTCTCACCGCCAAGCACTCATGCAAGCACCAACCAAGGCGACAAAACTCATCAAGCTCAAGTGAACAAGACGAAGAGGATGAGAAAGAAAGTGATGATGAATCAAGTTCAAGTAAGGATGAAGAATACCCAAGCGCCGTGCTATATCACTACCACAAGATAGTCAATCATGTATATGAGCTCTATGAGCTTGGGTACAGAACTCTCATTAGAGAGAGTGCGGTAGGGATGGAGAAGATGGCAAAGAAAATGAGCAAGTCAAGAGCTCAAGCTCTCTCCGCCATCCACAAGCCCAAGAAAAGTGGTAAAAGCTCAAGAAGCAAGAACATCAAAGATTCCAAGAGCTCCACCACTCGTCGCCCTCGGAGATTATCACCACCACCCATGTGTCTTATGGCACAAGGTAATAGCTATGTAAGTGATGACTCCTCCTCAAATGATGAATCCAATGTTGAAACCGATGAAACTAGTGAGATGATGACACTCCTCCATAATCAACAAGAACATCTCATTAAACAAAATAAGGAAATCAAAACTCTCAAAGCTAAAGAAAAGCTTCATGCCTCATTTGTCTCAAAATATGAGAACTTGCTAAACAAATACAGTTTGTTAGACAATGAGCATGAAGAGCTTAAAATGAAATATGAGAGTCTTGAATCTAAAAGTGAATCATCATCGGATAAATCATTTCCTTGCAATATTCCTTGTGCAACACCTATCATCAAGGTAGATGCATCTACCTCTTGTGATCTAACCCCTTGCAATGAGGATGTGATTGTAGAAACATGTGATGATCTCATTGCTAAGGAAAATGATGAGCTCAAACAAGAGGTAGAAAGGCTAATGGCGGAGTTGAGGCGGCTCAAAGACAAAGGCACACAAGGGCAAGTCCAACCTTCTCAAGATATCACCTCCGCGGGCATGAAGAAGCTTGAGAAGGGAGAAACCGTGACCTGCTTCAAGTGTTGCAAAGAAGGCCACAAGTCCTACCAATGCAAGGAGAAAGAGGGCGAAGCAAAGGGCAAAGAAAATGGCAAGCCCAAGAACTTGAACAAGAGCAAGAAGGGACACAAGAAGGCTAAGGAGATCAAGAAAAACACATCTCCATACTTGAAGGCTTCATACATGTACACCAAGCCCATCCACAAGAACAAGCAAAAGAGCAACCACTACGTACTTGAAAAGAAGAAGAATGGCAAGGTGGTGGTTCATGTCATGGGGTGGAGAACATATGAATGGAACCGGCCTATTTGGGTGCCCAAGGATATTATTCATACCATGGATAGCTCTCAAAAGGTTTGGATCCCTAAAACTTAGGCGCCAAACAAGCACTACGGGGAATTTGGAGGCTTGGCAAGATTTGTGATGCATGATTAGGGATGCATCATGCAAAGTTGAATTAAAACCAAGTTGTGGATTAAAGATTAGTGACCCAAATTCCCCTCCCCTACATATGAGGTAATGAGCAAGGTAAAAGGATGATCTCAATTTCATTTGATATCCTTCATGCATCATTGTAGCTCAATGCCTCTCTAGGATTGCATGATCTTATCTTTACTATTGGTATTTTTCATTTGATATGCCTTCCTAGAAATTTCACATGGTAGGTTATCCATGCTTTATCATATCTTGTTGCAACCTACATGAGCTTAATTGATTCTCTCACATGGCATATGTCGTCCATAGCATATCTTGCAATTTGATATCTCTCATATTCGTGGTAAAAATGCTTTTGATATCAATTGCTTGCTTATGGTGCCATGATTAGCAAGTCATAAAGTTAAATCCCCATTATGTGAATTACAAGTGCATACATTTGTTTAAAAGTGATTCAAACTCTAATGCACACATTTAGGGGGAGCTAACTCTATAGCTTATGTTTGTGTGACTAATATGCTTTACAAGTGCTATTTGTTATAGTCACCTAGATCTATCTCCATGAGTTCAATTTTTTTTTTTGAACACTACCCCTACAAGTCACAATTGGAATCACAATTGGTGTTAAGATAGGAGGTGCCACAAGCTTTGAAAAAGGGGGAGCTTGTTCAAACAAAGGAAGATATGCCAAATTTAGTGGGTATAACACTCTATCACTAGTAAATTCCTTTTGCTATTAATTCTCCTTGCTGTTAGTGGTTATGAAGCTTTTAGGTGTTTGATGACAAAGGGGGAGAAATGTACCCTAAAAGCAAGCAAATAGTTTGGAGTGAATGATGCCATTAGAAAGGGGGAGGAATGGAAAACGCAATGCAAAAGGATGCATGGTGATAGGGGGAGGTACTTAGTCAATATGGGGAAAATGCAATGCAAAAGGATGCATGGTGATAAGGGGAGGTACTTAGTCAATATGGGGGAGAAGTGCAAATTGATGATCCCATGGACTAAGGTACAAAAATTTTCATTGCTCATATGGTTCAAACCACACAATTGTCTTACATTGGCCGCAAGCCATTGTTTCACAATTGCTATCAAGCCGGAAGCATTTCGTCCTATGGACTAATCAAATGCCGGTGGCTTTTTAAATGAGCATTGAAATATCATCTGAGTAAGCTAAGTAGTTTCTAAGTTTTCAAATTGGTATCAATTTGATATTCTTGCAATTCATCTTGCTTGCTTTGGTTGTATTGTCATCAATCACCAAAAAGGGGGAGATTGTAGGGAAAATGACCTCTTATGCCACTTTTAAATATAATGTTTTGGTGATTGATATAGACAACACAACACTTGGACCAATGCGATTATTTAGATGATATCCTCAGGCTTTTAGGTTCAAGTGATGACAAATAGAAGGAAGGCGAAGCTAGGCCCAAAGGATAAGAATTGAAGAGACCGTGAAGAAATCAAGTCAAAACAAACAAGACAGAGACAATTTGCTATCACCGGTTAAACCGATGATGAGCAAATTGCACTCCCCGGTGCAATGGACCCAGAAGCTGAGGCTAGGGTTTTGCGTTGGTTAAACAGAACGATAAAGAAAAGACATACGTCGGTGCAATGACTGAAGTGAAGTCAGACACAGAGGGACACCGGTTGAACCGGTGATGAAGGAAAAGTGAACGTCGGTGTAATTGTCTAGAGAGTTGGTTTTTCGGGAATCAGGGGACAGTTACATTCACCGATTAAACCGACAATACGTCGGTTGATTGCCCGTACAAGTAACAGATAGTTTTTTAGTGGGCAGTTTACATTCACCGGTTGAACCGACGATGGATATTGGAGGAGCGTCGGTTTAACCGGCATTACATACTTTTTCTATCAGCTTTCCTCCAACGGCTCTTTTGGGGTATGTGGCTATATATACCCCCAAGGCCGGGTCATTTGGAGAGGTTGGAGACTCTGGAAGTTCTATTGAAGATCAACATCAACTCTATCCACCATATTGAGTTTAGTGCCACATTCAAGCTTAGAATAGCTTAGTGCAAGTGTGAGCTTGAGAAGCTTAGTGCTTGGGAGGACTTGATCTTGTGAGATCAACCTTAAGCAAAGTCTTGTTGCAGCAAGCAACCGTGTACTCGTCGTGTGACCCTCTGACTTGGTGTGGAGAGGCAATGCCACTTTGTGTGGGGGAAGGAGACCACTCTTGGTGAGAAGCTCTGATAGTGAAGACGGTGCCGTTGGTGAGGCTTTGAGAGAGACGGTGGCGGTGGCCTTGTCTTGTTGACTTGGCATCACTTATCCTTTGCTTGCCAGAAGCCTTGGTGGCGAACGCAAGACGGTGATCAAGCAAAGAGACTCGGCATCACACTTGTTCTTGGTGGACAAGTGGCCGTGGACGTAGGGAGGGACTTGGTGTCCTAACCGAACCACATTAAATCATGTGTCTTGGTGTCTTCACGGGAGTTTGCATATTCTCTCCCTTACCTCTTTACTTACCGTATTACATTTCCGTATTTACTCTATCTTGCGTGCCTTTACTTTCCTAGTTAGTTTGATTAGGATTGGCTATAGGTTGCAAGTCTTTTGGGGGTAAGTAGAGAGTAGCATAGATAAACCTTAGTCATAACTAGCATGTGTAGGACGTGTTAGGTTTATCTTATGCAAGTAGATTGAGCCCTAGGTTAGAAAGCGAATTAGCGACCCTATTCACCCCTCCCCCTCTAGGGTCGGACACCTCGGTGATCCTTACAATCTCGCTGACGGAGAATACGAGTTGGTTCCCGCGGACTCTCTTGCTACTCAGGAGGTTAATTTGAATTGCACTAACTTAGGTCAAGACATGGGCCAAGCCCCAGAGGACTCTCAGCTTGACAGTGCCTAGGAAGGCAAGCCCCGGTGCATAATCTCATTATTTTACGCATTATATTCATCTAACTATTCATATGTGTTGTAATAATTTTATTGTGCATTTACGTTTTCTAGGCGTTGATCGAAAACCTTAGATGCATGATCCCTAAGTACCTATGTTTGATATCCGGATCCTTTTATTGACTAGTTGCCCCGCTAATTAGGAACGGTAGAAGTCGAGTGGTTTCCTGCCTCTCGCGAGCATATAGAAATTGACTAACTTTAAATTCCTACTGAAATATAAGGACAACGGGCGGGGTTGGGTAGTTGTGATACCCCGCTGGTGTAGTAAAAAATGGTTAAGGTCGCGGTGTGTGGCTCATTTCGTTAAGCGTTTGAAAGTACTAGCCACATACCGAGAAATATGGTAATCGGTAAGCTTAAGTACCTGATCGGACCAGCACGTGGAACGTTGGTAAACCCTCCTAGTAGAAGTAGGTTTTATTTTTTTCCGGACGTACGGGTGCAGAGTGGTCGGACTCTGTAGTCGGGGAGGGTACCCCATGTCCATGGACTGGAGAAGAATGGGGAGCGAAGTCGATCCCCATGCGTGTGGTTTAGGATCCCCTAGCCAGGTTGAAATTCGATTCGGAATCGTCCGCCTCTCACAGCATGAGATTGCATAGCAATTTCGGTACCATAGAGTAACAAGTGGAACATGATATTGATAATACTGCTGTATGATTAAATGGTTGCTCTACCATATTTGAGTAGAGATAGTTGCAAACCTAAAATGGTTAATCCAACTAGAAAGTGGCTAAATTAAAATCTTAAATAAGGATCAACTCTTAGTGGCATTTTTTTGGCAAAACAAACCCCACCAACCAAAAAGCCTTGCATGTCTAGTTATCGGACTATGTTATATCCGGTGATGGGTAAGTCTTGCTGAGTATTAGTATACTCAACCTTGCTTGTGGCACTATTTTTAGGTACTAACTTTGAGGATATGATTGCGAGTCTGACTTGGCCGTGTACTTTGCCTCTGGGCTGGTTTGTTGAGTGGGATGGTCCTTCAGCTGGTGCTGACCAGCCTCCCGCTGAGTGACGCATTCGTACGGGCTTATTCGATGCGTCACTTCCATTCATTAGTTGTCTTTTACTGCTTTTGCTGAAACAATGAGACTTGAATAATTTGAGTAGTTGGAACTCTGTAGTACATTACTATTCTAAACTTGGTTTGTAATAAATTTATCTTCCGCTGCAATAGCTCTGAGATGTATGAGATGTTCTGTGTTGTAATCTCTGGGCTCACCTTCGTGTGAGTGTTGTCTGCGCGATCCTGGAATAGCGTGACTTTTATCGAGGCTTCACTTTAGGAACTACCGGTGCGTGCCGAATTGGGTCCGAGTTGCTTAGCAACGAAGATCAGTGCACCCGGGCCCAGTCTTTTGGGTGGTTCCGCCACAGCTGGCATCAGAGCTCACCGATAGCCTACTAGAGATGGCAACCTCTGTTTTCTAAACAACAAATTAAAATTTGACTTCAAAACTACTAAGTATTTAAAAAGTTTAGGATCTCCAAGGACAAGTCTAGAACGTAAAGCCCTAGGGGATCTTATGGGTATAATCAGGTGGCATATATTGTATGGCTAACTTCCAGCACATTACATTTCAATATTTAAATTCCGCAATTTAAATTCTGCAACTACATCGTCGCCGCGGAGGTATGCTTGCTCAGTCAGCTGAGGGAGTCTGACCTTCCCGTCGGTGATGCGAGCCGAACGCTGGAGCTCAAGCAGTGGCCTACTTGAGCTGCTACCCATATACCAACTTCGATTAATTGTATGGGGAATAATGGTTCGAAATTGGAATTTAATTCCCCGTCAAAGATGGTACTCAGTCAATACATTGTTTTGATAACGTATGTTTAACATTGTCCATACGGCGGGAATTGTATGGATGCCGGTTCTATAGTGATCGGTAATGTATGGGAATGCTTTCGTGAGTGATGGCACGAAAGGTTCATTTTGTACATTGTCAATTTTCTATAGGTACGCGAACTCAAAATCAAATCCTAGGCTAGATATCTATATCAAGTAGTTATATTGCGAGAGACGTATTATGTATGCCACTGAAGCTAACCGCGTCAGACCAAGGGTACTTGACAGTTTTTTTTTGTGAGGACAATTAGGATCTGCATTCATCATCAAATCATCTGCAAAGAAACTTTTGAAAGAAATCATAATCGAAAAGTTAAAACACGATCTTAAGGATCATCTAGACAGTCTATGAATTTTGGAAATGTTGGGTTCCTCGAATTTTTAAGGTATGATGAATTACTCAAATCAAGTTGGGTCTGTAAGATGAAATTTGAGAATTTTTGAAGCCTCCTACCATAGTGTTTTCAAATTTATATCAACCTTCTGTAAATCTGTCAACTTTGAGCAGTCTACATAAACTGAATTTTTCAACCATCTTAAGTTGCTCAATTGAAAAATCGTACAATACGAAAGTTAAGGTAACTTGATGAAGAACTTACCATAAAAATTTGAATTATCTTGGTCAACTGGTTTGGTAGTTCTGGTCAAATTTCACCCTCTCTGGACAAACCGATTTCTGGTTTGACACCACTTTGAAACCTTGAGCATATCACCTTCTTAGGATCAGAATTGGTCTTAGTGTTGACTAGATGAAATGTTTCACACTACCCTAGGCATCTTCTGTAAATTTTTGAGAATTTTCGGAGCATGTTGTCTATCATTTCGATCAATTTCTTTAACTATCCAGAATCAGCCATTCCTTGTTTAACCATCAGCTGATCCATCTGTCTTTTGTAGGGATAGATGGACGAGCTGGCGGTGATCGACGAGCAGGGGCACGTGCGGTCAGCTTGTTTGCATTGGGATGGACTTCCTCGCCGTCTTTGGGAGCTTTTGAGTGCAGCCGGTTACCCCCAGCCACTGCTCTACGAGGGCCACGACTTTGTGGAGAGCGGGGTTCGCTATTGCAGCGTGACGATGGTGATTCCGCTGCACCCGCTCAATGGACGGGAGCCGATCGTGACCCAGATGGTTGGCCACCATTTGTTGGACACTTGGGAGATCACCGCTATGAGGGCGATGACCACTTTCTGCTCTCTGCACCCGCTGGAGGTTGTTCTGCCGCTTTCGGGTTGTTTCCCGCACACGACCCGGCCGACCCACTTTGGCGTGATAGGATGGCCAACGTGGACATGGTTGCGACCCTCGACCCGGTCGAGGCACTCCGGACGACCGCGTTGTGAATGGACGATCTCTACTGACTCAGACTTTCCAGAGTCAGGCCACCGCTCAGCTGGTTGACCAGGCTCAGGCTTTGCATCTAACCGTCCAGCTGAGAGATGAGCAGCTTCATGAGGCCAGTGACGAGCTCGAGAGCAGGGGTGCTCTGATCACCCAGCTCCAGTGCCAGGTCCAGGTGCTTCAGGACACGGTGATGGACCGTGATGCCACTCTCCACTTCCTTGAGGACCAGTTCCACGACCTTCAGCTTGACCTTGACGACGCCCAGGGGCAGCTCCACTAGATGCAGGAGGCTCTTCATGCTCCACCCGGCCCGATGCATGTAACACCCTAATTTAAATTTTAGCAATTTATAATAAATTTAATTGGATTTATTTAAATTTCTAAGGTTTATTGTGTTTAGACTTTCATTTAATCTAATTTTGATCCTCAAGTAATTAAAATTTATCATAGATTTAAATTTTGGTGTTGCATTCATGCTGGTGCATAGTTTTGATTATTTGAGTGTGGTTTGAATTCAAATTTGTATTTGTATTCAAACTTTGTTTGAAGTAGAAATAGAAAAGAGAGAGAAAATAGAATTAGAAAAGGGAAAACTTCAGCCCAACCCGCGGCCCAAACGCCCGGCCCAGCTGTCTCTCTCCCTCAGCCCACCCCTCGCAGCAGCCCGGCCATCCCGGCCCAACCCCGCGCGAGGCCCGATCTAGCCTGCTCACCCCGCTCGGCCTGCTCCAGCCCACAAAACGCGCCCGATCGCCCGCGGCCCAACACGCTCGCCCCCTTCCCGCACGGGCCTGCCTCACCCACGCGACGCTCGCCCCCTCCCCGCACGAGCCTGCCTCGCCCACGCGATGCGACGCCCGCCCCCCTCCCCGCACAGGCCTGCCTCGCCCACGCGACGCTCGCCCCGGCCCAACCCGCACGCTAGTGCCCAGCCCCGCAGCTCTCCCCTCTCGCTGGCAGCCTGGTCCCACAGGACAGACTCATCCCCTTCCCCGCGCCGTGCTCCCCTGTTCCGCGCTCGCCACGCTCCCTCGCTGGCCGTGGCCCCGCTCTGCCCCGCGCGCGCGCCCGAGGCCCACTGGCCGGCTTCCCAGAGTCCTCCTCCTTCTAGAAACCCCGCCCCGGCCGGATTCAACGGGGATCGGTGCTCGATCCACTCTCCCCACGTGGCACCGAACCCGGCCGCAATCTCCGGCCTTCCAAACCCGGGCGCGGACGCCGAGATCCCTGCGCTAGCCCCTATAAACCGCCTAGCGGACCCCCCCCTGCGTCATCAATCGCCCCACATCGCCGCCCAAACCCTAGCTCTGTCCACACCCCTCTGCTCCGCCACACCGAGCCCCTGCGCCGCCGTAGGCTAGCCACCTCGGTGCCTCCTAGCTCTGGCCCAAGGCCACAGCATCTCCACTTTGGGCTCCGGAAGCTCCTCGAGTCCTCTGCCCCCGACTCCGGACCTCGCCATCGACGAATCACGTTCCATCCACCCGCAGGTGAGCAAGCGCCGCCACCGAAATTCCTCGCCGCCGGCGACTCTGGAGCCCCCCTGACCCCCGTAGTCTTTCCACAGGGCCGCGTTGACCTTCCCCGAGTGTCAGAAGGACCGGAGCACGACCTGCAGCGCCATCTCCCCGCGCCCCGCGCCATCACCGCCGCCTACCTCACCAGTGACTCCCCTAGGCGCCGCATCTCAGGCTGTTTCCAAGCCCGGTGAGCATCGCCTGGACCTCCTCTCTCTTGTGCTCTTGTTATCCTAGATCGTAGGCCGCTCTAGTGCTTAGGACTTCGTTCGCCGGCGAACCCCGCAGCTCTACGGCCGCGCGCCGCCGCGCTCGGTGAGTTCCGCCGCCGCCGTCGCCCGCAAGCCACCCTGGCCATCCGATCCGTTTTGGACGCCCCTGATTAGATCGCACCCATAGCAGATCTGAGCCACCGGATGCTGATCCAGCGGTTGAGATCCAACCATACCGGTTCGGCCGGTACCTTTTGCTAAAGAGCCCCTGCACTTTAGTAGATTCAACCCGCGGTATCCATTCAAAAATAATTGCAGTCGAGCCCAAAACTTTGCACAGACCCCCCTGAGCTTTCCAGAAATCAAACCCGCCATCCAGGGCCATTGGTTTTGCACATTAGCCCTTAGATTTAATGGTTAATTACGTCTTAGTCCTCAGTTTTTGCAGAAAACCCCCTGGAACTTCAGTTTTCTTACAAATAAGCCCCTAGACCTTGTTTTTAGCGTAGATTATGCGTTTTAGATCCGTTTTAGGCGTTCTTTATATCCACGCGATCGTTGTAATGCGTAGAATAGTTTTAGACTAGTTTAGTGTGCTGTTTTTATGTATTGATGTACTGTTTCTTAGTTTTTGCTAGTGTTTGCTTGTATGCTTATTGTTGTGCATTGTTTTGGCCATGTGTTTGTGAGTAGACGTTGAGCTACCGGAGGAGCCCCAGTACCAGTACCCGGAGCAGCCATCTTCTGACTAGTTTGAGCAGCAGCAAGAGCAGTACGAGGAAGGCAAGTGTAACATGAACAACCTATCACTTTTAAATACAATTTCATACTGCATTTTAATATTGTATGCCTATAAGGACTTTCCTAGCCACTTTATATCCTTTACATATATCCTTTGGGTTGCATTCTAGTTAGTTATGCTAGGTGCCACGCTATAACACATAATGGTCCTTTTTAATTTAATTTGATTAATGGTATATGCAACTTAATTCTGAGAGTGGCACTCTGTGTGGCTTGAGTGGCTCACTTCTCGTTAAAATTGGTTTTGTTAGAAACATGGTTTAGGGGGCCAGCACGGTGCTTACTGCTGGGTTGGCCACTCTCCATAAGGACCGGTTCATAGAGCGACAACCTGGGACAACAGCGCTACCACAAGACTGGAATGGGACGGTCTTGGCTTACTAATTAGGTCATTTTGGTTCGGGTGTAACTTACCTGCGGGGCAAGAGGGGAGTCGAGCTTCAATGGTCCCTACGCTACGAGGCTGGTCTGTGTTGTCTTGTACCCCCTCGAGGTGGGCCCCATCATTGCATTGACTGAATCCTTAGCGGTTACACCTTACCAACGTGTCCTTTGTAACGGCCTCGTAGTGAGTTTGCTAGTCATCTCACCTAAGGAAGTGTGATGAACAACTGGCGTAGCTCACGACTTGTGGGTAAAGATGTGCAACCTCTGCAGAGTGTAAAACTGGTATACTAGCCGTGCTCACGGTCATGAGCGGCCCAGATCCTCCTTTTGATTAGTGGGGTTATCTTCCTTTGACGAGGCAGGTTTCCCCGGGTGGCTTGGTTTGGTATGGTTCTCAGTAGCTTCTTAATTAATTCTAATTAATTACTATGTAACTGGGTTAATGGTAATTCATCAACTTGTAGTAATTAGCTTTAATAAAATTTTGCCAAGACTTAAAAGCTAATGCAGTCAGTCAGCCAACCTAGAGCCTCATAGTTTGTGTTATACTTGTTGAGTACAAGTTGTGTACTCACTCTTGCCTCTTCTCTACTTTTTCCTCTTGGCTACGCTATTGCTGCTCAGTTTCTGCCGATGTGAGGGAGTTCGCTCAGCGCTACCAGGACTACGAGGACTTCTAGGCGTTCGTCTCCCAGTCGACGTCCCTGTGGCGCCCTGCTCAGCTTCGGAGAGTTTTATCGTATTTGTACTTCGTTTCCGCTGTATCAGACATTTTTGTCATTAATGTAATAAATAACATTCGTATTCGCTTATTTATATCTTTTTATGTGATATGTGCTATGATATACTGTTTATTCTGTTGTATATACGTGTGACTTGATCCTGGCACGTATATGATTGCTCGGTTTATGTTCTTTTATAAACCGGGTGTTACAATGCAGGTGGATGGTGAGGAGGCCCAGGAGATCCAGAGTTGTAACACCCTAGGTGTTTGCACAATCAAATTTGCACTCATTGTATGCATCTTGTGCTTATTTTACTTGAAAAAGGATCTTTTTGTAATTATAAAAGGGTATATGTGTAATTATGATTTTATGCAAGGTACTTTCTGCAGTTATTTTTGAATTGGGTGTGCAATTATAGCTTTTGTGGAGGGTGCTTTTGCAAAATGTGGTGTAATCATTACATGGCAGAAAACTTTTCAAATCAGCCCAAATTTGAAGTGAAATTTCATTGAAAAAGACAAATTCCTTTAAATTCAAATTCCTTTCTATGTTTTCAAATTTAGCTCTCTATCCTTTGGTCAAATAAATTTTTGCACAACATCAAAGTTGTAGATCTTGAAAAGTTGAGCAACTTTCATGTTGAGCACTTTTTCATTTGAGCTCTGGTTTGAAAGTTACCGCTAGATTACAGTTTAGCCCCTGGAATTTTTGGAAATTGCAAAACAGCCCTTTCTTCCACCTCCAGCTCCTCTCCTCTGTTTCTCTCTGTCGCCGCCGCTGTGCAGTGTCGCCGGCGCCGTGGAGAGGCCGCCCACCCGCGTTCTGCGTCGCGCTGGCTTCCACGCGTCGCCCTGCTGCTCTCGCCGCCTTCCCTTCCTCGCGCTGGAGCCTCCTCGCCAAGCCACGCGCCCCGGCCAAGCACAGAGCCAACCGGGTGGCCGCCACCGCGACGCCGCCGTGGATAGCCCCGGGCAGAGCTCCAGGACCCCTTCTAGCGCGCGCCCGAGCACCTCAAAGACCCCAGCGACCTATTCCTCCCCTCCTTTTGCTCTCTCCTCGCTCCCACGCCACGGAACGCCACCGCCGCCACCCACAGAACCCCGGCGAGCTCACTCCTGCCGCGGAGCCGCCTCACCGCCGCTCCTCTGCCCGCTCTGACCCCCTAGCCAGCACCGCATCTCCCCCGCGCAGCTCCCCGACCACAGCCCCTCGCCCAAACCTCACCGGAGCTACCCCGCCGCCGTGCTCCGAGCCCGCATGCCGCCGCTCACCGTCGAACCGCCGCCTCCGAGCCCCTCCCCACACCCCTAGACCACCCAGAGGTGTGCCTTGAACCCGTGAGGCCCCCACACCCCTCCACCCTCGCCGCCGATACGACTACGTTGACGGACGGGACGTACGAGTTGATCCCGGAGTCTGACGGAGGTGATCCAGAAGTCCAGGTGAACGCAGTTGAACTAACTGAAGCCCCGAACCAAATTTCGGAAGAACCCCAGGCTGTGTTAGCTAGCGACTACCGAGAAGGCAAGCCCCGGACATAACCTATACTTCAAATTAATATCATTTACTGTTATTACTTGCTTGTGCATTTATAGTTCTTAGGATTTGAATTGAAACCCTAGATGCATGATCCTAGGAACCTATGTACTGAACACTAGACCTGAGTTCGACTACTTGCTAAGCTTATAGGACCGGTAAAAGTCGAGTGATTACCTGTCACTCGCGAGCTTTATAGGAATTACTTGTTTACTTTATGTTATCAATATAAGGACGACGGATGGGGTCGTGTTCGATATCATGACCTTTGGTGAGACCCCGTCTGTATTGATGAACTTGCTAAGGTCGCGGTGTGTGGTAGCGGTGGTTAAGTTTTTGAAAGTACTAGCCACATGCCGTAAATATGGTACGCGGCAAGCCTAGTAGCCGATTGGAACGGGGAGTGGATATACCTCCCACTCTCTCTTAGGGATAGGTTTTATGTTTATGTTGCGCAACACTGCGACTTCATGGGACAAGGGTGGACCTCGTAGAAGGGTGGACCTTGGAGCCCTGTAGTCGGGGAGAGTGGCACTATCCACAAGCCGGAAAGAAAGGTCAACGGTTGTTTGGGGAACGACCCGACGGTGTTCCAGACGTGTGTGCTAGGTTTATCCTTGCAAGGTTGAATTTTGATTCAGAATCGTCCGCCTCTCACGATGATATGAGACTGCTTGATCCCTTTGCCACACAGAGTAATAAGAGCAACAATATTATTTATCAATCTTGTTGTTTGCTTAGTTTTCTACCATGTTTGGATAGTAGTTGCTTACATAGAATGGTTAAGTCAACTAGAAACTTGAAAGATAAAACTTGAAAGTAGGGACCTACTCTTTATTGCTTTTCAGCAAAAAGGAAAACCAGAGCCTCACAAACCCTGCATAGTCTAGCTACAGTGGGCTACTTAGACCCGTTGACGGTTAAGTCTTGCTGAGTATTAGAATACTCAGTCTTGCTGTTGAAAACCTTTTTAGGTATGAGTTTTGAGGAGCAAATCGCTAGCTTGACCTACCCTTGCTCGTTGCCTCCTGGCTGGTCCGTAGAGTGGGACACGTCTTCGACCGGCAATGACTATGGTGAGTGATACCATGCTTGGGCTAGCCTGGTATCCTTTTGCGACGTGTTGTAGCCGTCGTGTTTTATCTTCCGCTGTCTAAACTCTAAACTTAAGTTATGGCTTGTATAACTGTTTACTAAGGTTGATCTTGTAATAATGCTTTAGAACTGGTTTGTAATAACTTTTATGCCTGTAATGTAAAACTTGTGGTTGTAATATCTCTGGACTCGCCTTCGTGCGGGGTATGCTTGTTCGATCCGAGAACCGGTGGTTGTATCGGGACGTTACCCGACAGACCAAGGATTGTTCCGTTTGAAGTGCGTTTGAGCCGGTGTTGCCTTTATGGTGATGGCCTGCGCACTTGAGCCGGGATAATTCAGGTGGTTCTGCCACAGCTGGTATCCGAGCTGCAAGCATACACCAGAGGTGTTGGAACCTTAAAAATCGTTTTTCGTATAAAATTGGAACAACGAGGTATTTCGGAAAACTACGTTGGATTCGTTAAGGGTTGCGCATAGAACGTAAAGTCCTAGGGAATTTACGGGAATTACTAGGTGGTTATTTATGTATGGTTTATATTATCTGACTTCCAGCACTTTACATTTTGTCAAACCATACTCACAAGCAACTCTTAATTCTTGTAACGACGCACCTACGTTGAGGTAAGAAGGTAAGGATCCTCGGTCAGCTGAGGGAGTCTGACCTTTCCGTTGGTGATGCGAGCCGAACGCTGCCCTCAAGCAGTGGCTTACTTGAGGTGCTTCCAATATACCGACTATTAGTTGACTATATTGGAAGTAAAGTGTGCTCAGTCAGCTGAGGGAGTCTGACCTTCCCGTCGGCGATGCGAACTGAACGCTGCGCTCAAGCAGTGGCCTACTTGAGCTGCTGCCAATATATCGATCTCGGTCGACTATATTGGGAGTAAAGGAACTTGTGAATACGCTTCTGAGTAGCGTATGTTAACGTTGGCCATACGGCGGAAATTGTATGGCTGCCGCTTCTATAGTGAGCGGTAATGTTTGGGGACGCTTTCGTGAGTGCTGGCATGAAAGGTTCATTGGATATATATATGTGTTCTGTCAATCTTCTGCAGGTACACTAACCGCGATTCGATAAGTTAAGAACGGTTAGAATGTATCGACTAGCTATATAGGGAGAGCCGTATTTATGTATGCCACCGTGCTAACCACGTAAGCCCAACGATAGTTGGCAATTGTTTATCTTGTGAGGACGGTCAGGACGTGCATGCATATCTAGTTGATGTTTGAATTGGTTCTTAGTGTTTGAAGTTGTTACCTAAGCTTTGTAAGGAATTTCTAGTATGAATTCTCATAGATAAGTGTTAGTGTGCTTAAATCATGAGTGAGTTGAATTTTGATTTTAGTAGCATGCTTGGTAAATGCTTAGGTTTCCTTGGATAAAAAATAGGGTTTTGAGTCATGCCTTCATCCTAAGCCCCATGTTGTTAACAGGATCTCTTCATTCCTTAGAATCTCAAATGATGAACCAGTACCGATTGTGGTTTGTTATTCTCTGAGTTTGGAACCCTGTCATCTTTTGAATTAGGATCACATTTGCTTTATCGCAGTCTTCTTAAAGCTTTATTTGAGAAGTCTTGAGATAATCACATTACTCACATTTGAATCCTTTTTGATTCAGATGGCGGCTTGTCCTCAGATGTATTGGGATGAGGAGGGAAATGCTCATACCGACTGTCTGTACTGGGAGGGTTTTCCGAGGATTCTTTGGGATTCACGTCGTATCTTTCACTACCCAGATCCACCCCAGTACACGGGACGCCAGTTTTCTGAGGATGGGATTCAGAAGAACAGAGTTACCATGACCATTCCTCAGCACCCCACCTTGGATTGGCCACCTATTGATATTGAGGTGGTGGGATATTGTTTGGTTGATGCTTTTGAGACGGCAGCCCTCAGAGCTATTACTACTTTTTGTGAGCACCATCCTGAGGAGGTAGCTGCGTATCCGATTGGTTTGTTTCCAGCGGTCAGTGCTGGTAATGCAGAGTGGCTCTTCAGGGCCACACACTTTGGGCACTTAATTGGAGATGTAGCTGTGGAGACTATTCAGGCAGTAGTTAGATATATGAATGCGCAGTCTCACTACCAGATACTTCAGCAGCGACATATGGAGCAGGTGCTAGACTTAGCCCAGTCCTTCCAGCGAGGTCTTCGTTTGAGGGATACTCAGATCCAGGGACTTCAGGATGCCGTTGCTGGTAGGGATCAGGCCATTGCATAGTTTGAGCATCAGGCTTTAGAGCATGGTGCTAAAATAGAGCAGCGCAACATGGTTATTGGTTTTCTTCAGGGGCAGGTGAATGAGCTTCAAGCAGATTGGGCTGACGCTTTAGCCCATATTGGTGCGCTCCAGGAGCAACTAGATGTTCCAGCCGAGCCTACAGCAGCAGAAGAGGACCCAGAGGAGATTGAGGGAGTTTCTGACTTGGATTCGGAGCACGCACCTGCTGAGCCTAACCCTCAGCCGGACGACTCTTCTTCCAGCAGTGCCTCTTCTGTGGGCAATCTCGACGACTTCTATGCGTCTTAGACTTGTCCTAGATAGTTGTGTTTTCTCTTATTGTAGCATTTGTACATAGAGAAGATGATGTAAAATAGCCCTAGGGAGGAGTACCACTTGTTGTATTATATGTGGTAAGGATGTATGATGCTAGGTTGTATGAAAAAGGTTACTTTGGATGTAATATAAGTAGCGACTACCTGTTTGAAAATCATGATCTTCCTATTTGCCCATCACTTCATTTATGCGTTTCTAGGCCGTTTGATGAATGTTATTGATGTTGCAAGTTTTGGGGCATGTGTGCTCATCAAATTTTAGCCTATGAATCTTTGAGACTATATTTTAGTCCAATCACTTCTATGATCTCCGTTGGTTAGCCGCATAGCACAGAACGGCGAAGAATGAATTGCTGGATTAGCTTCTTTACCCTTTCGCTCTCAGCGTTGAGTATCAATACGATGGAGCATGAAGCCATCTAACAGTTGACCAATTCTGAGTTTTGTGGGTTGTACAAATATGTGTTGTGCATATTATGCTACACCGCATTTAGTTAAATTCTGCTGATTCTATTTTGATATCCAATGTTTGATCACTGCATTTACCATTGATTTTGGGAGCAAGAGAAATGTATCTAATGGATGTCTTCCATAATTACAGATGGTTGGTCAAACTCGTGGAACACCTGAAGGCTTCGGCCGTGAGAGTGGCAGTGGATCTCAGCAGCCACCGCCACCACCGTCGAATCTGCACGAGTTGATGGCCATGCAGACTGAGCTGCTTCGTCAATTGGTCCAAGGGCAACAAAATCAGCCCCGCCAATATCATGGAGGTCGGGATGCTCAACCCGCGGGTTACCAGGAGTTCTTTGGTACCCAACCTCCACTCTTCAGCCGAGCTGATGACCCACTAGATGCTGATGCTTGGCTTCGTACTATCAATTCCAAGTTTGCTCTGTTAGCGGTACCGTATGCTGATGCCAACAAGGCCCACTTTGCCGCCCAACAACTTCGTGGTCCTGCACGCATATGGTGGGACATTATTGTGAGATGCAGCCTGCTGAGCATGTCATCTCTTGGGAGGAATTTCGAACTGCCTTCAGATCACATCATATTCCTGAGGGACTGATAGAGAGAAAGTTGAATGAATTCTTGGCTCTAAATCAAGGAACCCGCACTGTTCTTCAATATGCACAGACTTTCAATCACCTGTGCCAATATGCGGGCCATCATGCTGATATGGATGCCAAGAAACGTGACTGTTTTCTTCGTGGCCTCACTACCAAGCTCAAGGAACGCCTGAACCTTGTTCAGCCCAACACCTATAATGAGCTGGTCAACCTAGCAATTACTCAAGAGGACTGCATCACTGCCCATCGTGCTGAGAAGAAGCGGAAGGCACCTACAGGACCCTCGAGTGCCCAGCCATCGAGGTATCGTCTTGTGCAAAATACTCCACCCAGACCTCCACAGGGAAATGCCCCAGTGGGCAGACTTGTCTTTAGGCCGCCTCAGCAGCAAGGAGGATTCAGACCTCCAGTGCCTCAGCAGCAGCAACAGCAACAGCAGCAGCAACAACAATCTAGCCCAAGGCCAAATGCCCCACAATTCAATAGTGGGAATGGTAATAATCGATGCTTCAACTGCGGTAGTACATCTCACTTCGCCAAGAATTGTCCGCAGCCCAGAAGGAATAATCCAGGGCAAAACTCCAACCAGAACAACAATAAGGGCAAGGGCAAGAGGCAAATGGTGCAAGTTCGACAAGGGCGAGTTAATTTCACCACTCTCGCAGACCTTCCAGAAGGAGCACCAGTTATGATGGGTACTTTCTCTATCCACAATAAACCCGCAGTCATATTATTTGATTCTGGTGCAACGCATAGTTTTATAAGTGCCAAATTTGGAGCAAGATTAGGATTGGATTTTTGTCATACTAAGGGGTCTTTTATGATAACAACCCCTGGGGGAAGATAGCTTCCAATCAAATCACTAGATATGTGCCAATTAAGCTGGGAAGCAAATTGATAAAGACAGATTTGATCCTGTTGAACTTAGAAGGCATGGATGTTATTTTAGGCATGAATTGGATGACTACACATAAAGTACTGTTAGATATCTCTTCCCGAGCTGTCGAGATAGATTCACCACATCAAGGAGCCACCATACTCTATCTACCACAACGAGAGTGCTTCAATTCTTGTGCTTATGCTACAAAAGAAATTAAACTTGAAGATATCCCTGTTGTGTGGGAGTATGTGGATGTATTTCCAGATGACTTGCCTGGAATGCCTCCTGATAGAGATATCGAGTTTGTTATTGAACTTCAACCCGGTACCGCCCCTATTTCTAAGAGGTCGTATCGAATGCCTCTAAATGAGTTAGCAGAATTGAAAGTCCAACTCCAAGACCTTCTTGACAAGGGCTTTATACGTCCAAGTTCTTCACCCTAGGGATGTCCAGCCCTGTTTGTGAAGAAGAAAGACAACAGCTTGAGGCTATGTGTTGATTATCGACCACTCAATGCGGTCACTATTAAAAATAAGTATCCTCTTCCCCGCATTGATATCCTATTTGATCAGTTAGCTGGAGCCAAGGTTTTCTCTAAGATCGATCTTCGTTCTGGCTACCACCAAATAAAGATCAGGCCTTGTGATATTCCAAAGACTGCTTTCTCGACCAGATATGGACTTTATGAATATCTGGTTATGTCTTTTGGTCTTACCAATGCCCCAGCATATTTCATGTACTTGATGAATTCAGTCTTTATGCCGGAGCTGGATAAATTCGTCGTAGTATTCATTGACGATATTTTGATCTACTCCAAGAATGAAGAAGATCATGCTGAGCATTTGCGTATCGTTCTTCAACGATTATGAGATCATCATCTTTATGCCAAATTCTCCAAGTGTGAATTTTGGTTGGACAGTGTAAAATTCTTAGGCCACACTATCTCCAGTGATGGTATATCTGTTGATCCAACTAAAGTACAAGAAGTGATGGATTGGGAATCTCCAACTTCAGTTCATCAAATTCGCAGTTTTCTTGGTTTAGCTGGATACTATCGTCGATTCATCCTTGATTTCTCCAGAATAGCCAAGCCTATGACGGAGTTATTGAAGAAGGGAGTGAAGTTTGTTTGGAGTGACAAATGTGAAGAAGCCTTTCAAACTCTCAAAGCTCGACTCACTACTGCTCCAGTACTGGCTACACCGGACAGTACCAAACCTTTTGATGTCTATTGCGATGCTTCTGGTACGGGACTTGGTTGTGTGCTTATGCAAGAAAACCGAGTTATTGCTTATGCATCAAGAGCTCTCCGGAATCATGAGGAGAATTATCCAACACATGATCTGGAGTTAGCAGCTGTTATACACGCCCTCAAGCTTTGGAGACATCATCTTATGGGAACTCATTGTAATATTTACACTGACCATAAGAGTCTCAAATATATCTTCACCCAAGCTGATCTCAACATGAGACAGAGGCGTTGGCTAGAGTTGATAAAGGATTATGATCTAGAAGTGCACTATCATCCAGGAAAAGCTAATGTGGTTGCGGATGCACTCAGCCGCAAGTCACAATGCCATTGTCTATCTGTAGAGACATTCAATGAAACTCTATGCCAAGAAATGATGAAGTTGAACTTAGAAATGGTACCTCAAGGAAGTTTGAACCATATATCTATTGAGCCTACACTTCATGATAGCATCATCATGGCACAATTACACGATGAGGGTATCAAGGTCATCAAGGAAAAGTTATACCAAGGTGAAGCAAAGTACAAATGTTTCCGAGTGGATCATCGAGGAGTTTTATGGTTTGAATCTCGACTTGTTGTACCCAAGGATCATCAACTTAGAAAGCAAATTCTTGACGAAGCCCATCTATCGAAGTTTTCGATTCATCCGGGTAGTACAAAGATGTACCAAGACCTTAAACAAAATTTCTGGTGGACTCGAATGAAAAGAGAGATCGCCAGATATGTTTCTGAGTGTGATGTCTGTCAAAGAGTTAAGGCTAGTCACTTGAAAGTAGCTGGTACTCTCCAACCTTTACCCATTCCGTCCTGGAAATGGGAGGACATCAGTATGGATTTTATTGTCGGTTTGCCCAACACTTCTCAGAAGCATGATTCTATTTGGGTAATCGTTGATAGACTCACCAAGACCGCTCATTTTATTCCAGTGCATACAACTTATTCTGCCAAGAGGTATGCAGAGATTTATCTCGATCAAATTGTTCGTTTGCATGGAGTTCCAAAGACGATCATTTCTGATCGTGGGGCTCAGTTTATTGCATGTTTCTGGGAGCAATTGCAAGAATCTCTTGGAACAAAATTGATTCGTAGTTCAGCTTATCATCCACAAACTGATGGGCAAATGGAGCAAATTAATCAAATCCTTGAAGACATATTGAGGGCATGTGCTATTCAATATGGCAAGAACTGGGACAAATGCCTAGCATTGGTAGAATTCTCGTACAATAACAGTTATCAATCCAGCTTGCAAATGGCACCATTTGAAGCGTTATATGGTCGAAGATGTCGAACTCCTTTGAGTTGGTCACAAGCTGGAGAACGCAAAATCTTTGGGCCGGATTTAGTCTCTGAGACAGAAGAAAAAGTCAAAGTTATCCAGACTAATCTTAAAGCAGCCCAATCAAGACAGAAAAGCTATGCAGACAAAAGAAGAGATCCTTTACAATTTGAGGTAGGGGATTTCGTATATTTGCGAGTGTCTCCTACTAGAGGTGTTCAACGCTTTGGCGTAAAAGGGAAATTAGCACCCCGATACATCGGACCTTTTGAAATTATCGAAGCTTGTGGACCAGTTGCCTACCGACTTCGTCTTCCTTCTCAGTTGGCTGCCATTCATGATGTTTTCCATGTATCACAACTCCGAAAGTGCACCAGGGTACCTACTGAGATTCTTGAACCACAAGATATCGAGATTGAATCCGATCTATCTTACACGGAGTATCCAATCAAGATTCTTGACACCAAAGAAAGAAGTACTAGAAGGGAGACAGTTAAAATGTACAAGATTCAGTGGAATCATCATACCGAGGAAGAAGCTACTTGGGAGACTGAAAATTTTCTCCAAAGAAACTTTCCCGACTTTCTTAGAACAAATCCAGGTATCAAACCTTTCCATTCTTAGTCTTCCTGTAATCTCGGGGCGAGATTCCTTTTTAGGGGGGAAGGCTGTAACACCCTAGGTGTTTGCACAATCAAATTTGCACTCATTGTATGCATCTTGTGCTTATTTTACTTGAAAAAGGATCTTTTTGTAATTATAAAAGGGTATATGTGTAATTATGATTTTATGCAAGGTACTTTCTGCAGTTATTTTTGAATTGGGTGTGCAATTATAGCTTTTGTGGAGGGTGCTTTTGCAAAATGTGGTGTAATCATTACATGGCAAAAAACTTTTCAAATCAGCCCAAATTTGAAGTGAAATTTCATTGAAAAAGACAAATTCCTTTAAATTCAAATTCCTTTCTATGTTTTCAAATTTAGCTCTCTATCCTTTGGTCAAATAAATTTTTGCACAACATCAAAGTTGTAGATCTTGAAAAGTTGAGCAACTTTCATGTTGAGCACTTTTTCATTTGAGCTCTGGTTTGAAAGTTACTGCTAGATTATAGTTTAGCCCTTGGAATTTTTGGAAATTGCAAAACAGCCCTTTCTTCCACCTCCAGCTCCTCTCCTCTGTTTCTCTCTGTCGCCGCCGCTGTGCAGTGTCGCCGGCACCGTGGAGAGGCCGCCCGCCCGCGTTCTGCGTCGCGCTGGCTTCCACGCGTCACCCTGCTGCTCCCGCCGCCTTCCCTTCCTCGCGCTGGAGCCTCCTCGCCAAGCCACGCGCCCCGGCCGAGCACAGAGACAACCGGGTGGCCGCCACCGCGACGCCGCCGTGGATAGCCCCGGGCAGAGCTCCAGGACCCCTTCTAGCGCGCGCCCGAGCACCTCAAAGACCCCAGCGACCTATTCCTCCCCTCCTTTTGCTCTCTCCTCGCTCCCACGCCATGGAACGCCGCCGCCGCCACCCACAGAACCCCGGCGAGCTCACCCCCGCCGCGGAGCCGCCTCACCGCCGCTCCTCCACCCGCTCTGACCCCCTAGCCAGCACCGCATCGCCCCCGCGCAGCTCCCCGACCACAGCCCCTCGCCCAAACCTCACCGGAGCTACCCCGCCGCCGTGCTCCGAGCCCGCATGCCGCCGCTCGCCGTCGAACCGCCGCTCGCCGTTGAACCGCCGCCTCCGAGCCCCTTCCCGCACCCCTAGACCACCCAGAGGTGTGCCTTGAACCCGTGAGGCCCCCACACCCCTCCACCCTCGCCGCCGATATGACTACGTTGACGGACGGGACGTACGAGTTGATCCCGGAGTCTGACGGAGGTGATGCAGAAGTCCAGGTGAACGCAGCTGAACTAACTGAAGCCCCGAACCAAATTTCGGAAGAACCCCAGGCTGTGTTAGCTAGCGACTACCAAGAAGGCAAGCCCCGGACATAACCTATACTTCAAATTAATATCATTTACTGTTATTACTTGCTTGTGCATTTATAGTTCATAGGATTTGAATTGAAACCCTAGATGCATGATCCTAGGAACCTATGTACTGAACACTAGACCTGAGTTTGACTACTTGCTAAGCTTATAGGACCGGTAAAAGTCGAGTGATTACCTGTCACTCGCGAGCTTTATAGGAATTACTTGTTTACTTTCTGTTATCAATATAAGGACGACGGACGGGGTCGTGTTCGATATCATGACCTTTGGTGAGACCCCGTCTGTATTGATGAACTTGCTAAGGTTGCGGTGTGTGGTAGCGGTGGTTAAGTTTTTGAAAGTACTAGCCACATGTCGTAAATATGGTACGCGGCAAGCCTAGTAGCCGATTGGACCGGGGAGTGGATATACCTCCCACTCTCTCTTAGGGATAGGTTTTATGTTTATGTTGCACAACACTGCGACTTCAAGGGACAAGGGTGGACCTCGTAGAAGGGTGGACCTTGGAGCCCTGTAGTCGGGGAGAGTGGCACTATCCACAAGCCGGAAAGAAAGGTCAACGGTTGTTTGGGGAACGACCCGATGGTGTTCCAGACGTGTGTGCTAGGTTTATCCTTGCAAGGTTGAATTTCGATTCAGAATCGTCCGCCTCTCACGATGATATGAGACTGCTTGATCCCTTTGCCACACAGAGTAATAAGAGCAACAATATTATTTATCAATCTTGTTGTTTGCTTAGTTTTCTACCATGTTTGGATAGTAGTTGCTTACATAGAATGGTTAAGTCAACTAGAAACTTGAAAGCTAAAACTTGAAAGTAAGGACCTACTCTTTATTGCTTTTCAGCAAAAAGGAAAACCAGAGCCTCACAAACCCTGCATAGTCTAGCTACAGTGGGCTACTTAGACTCATTGACGGTTAAGTCTTGCTGAGTATTAGAATACTCAATCTTGCTGTTGAAAACCTTTTCAGGTATGAGTTTTGAGGAGCAAATCGCTAGCTTGACCTACCCTTGCTCGTTGCCTCCTGGCTGGTCCGTAGAGTGGGACACGTCTTCGACCGGCAATGACTATGGCGAGTGATACCATGCTTGGGCTAGCCTGGTATCCTTTTGCGACGTGTTGTAGCCGTCGTGTTTTATCTTCCGCTGTCTAAACTCTAAACTTAAGTTATGGCTTGTATAACTGTTTACTAAGGTTGAACTTGTAATAATGCTTTAGAACTGGTTTGTAATAACTTTTATGCCTGTAATGTAAAACTTGTGGTTGTAATATCTCTGGACTCGCCTTCGTGCAGTGTAACACCCGGTTTATAAAAGAACATAAACCGAGCAATCATATACGTGCCAGGATCAAGTCACACGTATATACAACAGAATGAACAGTATATCATAGCACATATCACGTAAAAAGACATAATAAAGCGAATACGAATGTTATTTATTACAATAATGACAAAAATGTCTGATACAGCGGAAGCGAAGTACAAAATACGATAAAGACTCTCCGAAGCTGAAGCAGGGCGCCACAGGGACGTCGACTGGGAGACGAACACCTAGAAGTCCTCGTAGTCCTGGTAGCGCTGGACGAACTCCCTCGTGTCGGCAGGAACTGAGCAGCAGTAGCGTAGCCAAGAGGAAAAAGTAGAGAAGAGGCAAGAGTGAGTACACAACTTGTACTCAACAAGTATAACACAAACTATGAGGCTCTAAGGTTGGCAGACTCAACTGCATTAGCTTTTAAGTGTTGGCAAAGTTTTATTAAAGCTATTTACTACGAGTTGATGAATTACCATTAACCCAGTTACATAGTAATTAATCAAGTTTAATCAAGAAACTACTGAGAACCAAACCGAAACCAAGCCACCAAGGTAACCCCGAGAAGCACCTCCCCCGTCGGAAGGAGATAACTCCACTAATCAAAAGGAGGATCTGGGCCGCTCATAACCGTGAGCACGGCTAATATACCAGTTTTACACTCTGCAGAGGTTGCTCATCTTTACCCACAAGTCGTGAGCTACGCCAGTTGTTCATCACACTTCCTTAGGTGAGATGACTAGCGACTCACTACGAGGCCGTTACAAAGAATCTCGTTGGTAAGGCGTAACCGCGAGAGATAGGTCAGCGACGATGGGGCCCACCTCCGGGGGTACAAGCATAGGAGCGCAATCCAAGCACAGACCAAGCCGGAGGAGCAAGGACCATTGAAGCTTGCTACTCTTGCCCCGCAGGTAAGTTACTCCAAACCAAAAAGACCTAATTAGTAAGCCAAGTCTATCCCATTCTAGCCTTGTGGTAGCGCTGTTGTCCCAGGTTGTCGCTCTATGAACCGGTCCTTATGGAGAGTGGCCAATCAAGCACTAAGCACCGTGCTGGCCCCCTAAACTATGTTTCTAACAAAAACCATCTTTTAACGAGACGTGAGCCACTCATCCACACAGAGGGCCACTCTCAGAATTAAGTTCAAGTAAACCATTAATCAATTTAATTAAAAAGGACCAGAGTGTGTTATAGCGCAGCAACCTAGCACAACTAACCAAAATGCAACCCAAGGATATATATAAAGGATATAAAGTGGCTAGGAAAGTCCTTATAGTCATACAATATTAAAATGCAGTATGTAAATGTATTTAAAGGTGATGGGTTGTTCATGTTACACTTGCCTTCCTCGTACTACTCTGGCTATTGCTCAAACTGCTCCGAAGACGACAGCTCCTGGTACTGGTACTGGGGCTCCTCCGGTAGCTC
This sequence comes from Panicum virgatum, assembly GCF_016808335.1. Taxonomy (NCBI): domain Eukaryota; kingdom Viridiplantae; phylum Streptophyta; class Magnoliopsida; order Poales; family Poaceae; genus Panicum; species Panicum virgatum. The sequence goes on along the minus strand of NC_053147.1, from coordinate 33,723,881 downwards.
GACGTCTACTCACGAACACATAGCCAAAACGAGGCACAACAATAAGCATACAAGCAAACACTAACAAAAACTAAGAAACAATACATCAATACATAAAAACAGCACACTAAACTAATCTAAAACTATTCTACGCATTGCAACGATTGCGTGGACAAAAAGAACGCCTAAAACAGAGTTAAAACGCATAATCTAGGCTAAAAACAAGGTTCAGGGGCTTATTTGTAAGAAAACTGAAGTTCCAGGGGCTTTTCTGCTAAAACCGAGGGCTAAAATGTAATTAAACTAAAGCCTCAGGGTCTAACTCACAAAAACATCAAGTGTGGACTGCGGGTTCTATTCTGGTAAAACTCAGGGGTAAAACGATAAAAACGGGGCCTATCCGTAATTTCTTTTGAACTAATAGGACCGCGGGTTGATTAAAGAAATCTCCTGGGTCTCTTTAACAAAAACGCCAGGCGAAGGGGTACGTTTAGATCTGGACCGCCGGATCTGGGTCTGAGGGCTAGGATCTAATCAAGGCACGATCTAATCTAGGTCGTCCAATGGAGATCGTGCGGCTCAGAGCGTTTGGGCGTGCGGGACGGCGGCGCTAGTCGCCGGAGTCGAGCTCCGTGGCGGCGCTTGACCGGAGGTGGCCAAACGTGGCCGTCCGGGGTGGATCGGCGGCGCTTCTCCACGAAGATTCACGTGCGCAGCGGGGCCGAGGGCGGAGAAGAAGGGCTCGGAGATTATCCTGGTCCCACGGTGATGCTCCTGAGCGACTTGTCCGGGACTCCGGTGCGGCGGAGCTGCGTAGCCGCGGCGGCGGGGAGTCTCTGCTACGGCGGAGCTAGGCAAGGCGGGGTTGCGTGGGGTTCTGGCGGCGATTGGGAGGCGAGGTGGGGAGTAGGGGGTCCGCGGGGGCTACTTATAGGGCGGCGGCGGTCAATCTAGGCGTGCGCGCCGGGATGGGAGGCCGGCGAGATCGCGCCGGGGATCGCGGGCGGGGGTTGCGGGAGGAGGAGGACGGACCTGGCGAGTGGGCCCGGGCTGGCAGTGAGAGCGACGGGGCGCGCGGTCTGCGGGAGAGGGGCGCCGACAAGCGGGGCCGCTCGGTCAGACTCAGATTCGGGTGAGCGGCGCTCAGGCGAAGCGGAGCTGAGGCGCGGGAGGGGCGGCTGACATGCGGGCCTGCGGGTCGGGGAGCTGGGCGTGGCGTGCGCTGCGGGGGAGCGGGACGGGCCGCTGCGAGCTGGGCCGAAGGAGCGGGTGTTGGGCCGTCGCAGGGAAATGGAGAGGGGAGAGGGGTGAGCGTGCTGGGCTGCGGGAGATCGGGCTGGGCCGGTGGCGCGCGAGGAGGGAGAGGGAGGAGTGGGCCGGGGAGAGGCTGGGTCGGGCTGAGGGTTCGGGCTGGTGTTTTGGGTTTTTGGGGTTCCTTTTCTATTTCTTTTTCTTTTCTATTTCTAACCAAACAAAGTTTGAATTCAAATACAAGTTTGAATTCAAACCACACTCAAATAAAAATATGCACCAGCATGAATGCAACACAAATTTTTAAACCTATGATAAAATTTTAATTATTTAAGGAACAAAAAATTTAGATTAAATGCAAGACTAACACAATAAACTTTAGAAAATTTAATAAAGCCAATTAAATTTATTATTAAATGCTGAAATTTAAATTAGGGTGTTACAGACCCTACCCCCTTAAAGAAATCTCGTCCCCGAGATTTAGCTGGGCTGGCTAGCAAAGAGATCTGGATATGTCTTCTTCAACTCATCTTCTCGCTCCCATGTAGCCTCAGTTTCACTATGATGACTCCACTGAACTCTGCACATTTTGATGCGCTTGTTCCGGGTAACCCTCTCTGATGTCTCCAGAATCTTCACCGGATGCTCAGTATAAGTCAGATCTTCCTGCACATCGACTCCATCCAGGGGTGCCTGCTCCTCGGGTACTCGTAGACACCTCTTCAGCTGAGATATATGGAAGACATCATGAATTCCTGAGAGGCTGAGAGGTAACTCCAGGTGATAAGCAACTTCGCCTTTCCACTCTAGCACCTTGAATGGCCCCACATATCGAGGTGCTAACTTCCCTTTGACATTGAATCTACGGATTCCTCTCATCGGAGATACCTTCAGATACACATAATCACCAACACTGAAGGTCAGGTCTCTTCGTTTGCCATCAGCATAGCTCTTCTGTATGCTCTGTGCAATCCTCAGATTTTCTCGCACAGCCTGAACCATCTGCTCTGCATCATCTATGATCTCAGGGCCAAATAGCTGCTTCTCACCAATCTGATCCCAATAGAGAGGAGTCCTGCACTTTCTGCCATACAATGCCTCAAAGGGGGACTTCTTCAGACTGGCCTGATAGCTGTTGTTATAAGAGAACTCAGCATATTACAGGCACTTATCCCAACTAGTACCATACTGAATAGCACAAGCTCTCAGCATATCCTCCAACACTTGGTTGGTTCTCTCTGTCTGCCCATCTGTCTGAGGGTGATAAGCCGTACTGAAACGCAGCTTCGTATCCAACGAATCATGGAGCTGCTCCCAGAACCGAGAAGTGAACTGAGACCCTCTGTCAGATATAATCTTCTTGGGCACACCATGCAAGCAGACAATCCGAGAGATGTACAACTCTGCAAGTCTAGCACCGGAGTAAGTAGTGTTCACTGGAATGAAATGAGCAACCTTCGTCAATCGATCCACTACTACCCAAATGGAGTTGTACCCTTTCTGAGTACGAGGCAATCCCACAATGAAGTCCATAGTGATTTCCTCCCATTTCCACTCTGGAATCTTCAAAGGCTGCAATAGACCTGCTGGCCTCTGATGCTCAGCCTTGACACGCTGACAGGTATCACAAATAGCCACGTACTCTGCCACTGAACGCTTCATCCCATACCACCAGAAACGTTCCTTCAGATCATAGTACATCTTCGTGCTGCCCGGATGAATAGAGTAAGCTGTATCATGGGCCTCACTCAGAATCAACTTCCGGAGATCATGCACATCGGGCACGCAGATCCGGTTCTTGTACCACAAAGTACCCTGATCATCCTCTCTGAAATGAGGAGCCTTGCCCTTCTTGAGCAACTCACGGATCTCCTGCAGCTTCTCATCATCTTTTTGATGCTGCCTGATCTCTGCCTCTAGAGTCGATACTGCCTCAAACGCTGCACTGGAAGTATGATGCAAGAAGCCCAGACTCAACTGCTCGAACTCCTCACATAACTCTGGAGGCATCTGGAAAGCCACGGCCATGTTGACATAACTTCTTCTGCTCAAAGCATCTGCTACAACATTGGCCTTGCCCGGATGATAGTGAATCTCCAGGTCATAATCCTTGACTAACTCTAGCCATCTTCTCTGCCGCATGTTCAGCTCATTCTGCGTGAAAATGTACTTGAGGCTCTTGTGATCAGTGTACATATCACACCGCTGTCCATACAAGTAATGCCTCCAAATCTTCAGAGCATGTACAACTGCAGCTAACTCAAGATCATGAGTAGGATAGTTCAGCTCATGCCGGCGTAGCTGCCGTGAAGCATAAGCAATCACTCTGCCCTCCTGCATCAGAACACATCCTAGACCATCCTTCGAAGCATCACAATATACCGTGAACCTCTTCGTCTGGTCTGGCAGAGTCAGGACTGGCGCCGTAGTCAACCTTTTCTTCAGCTCATCAAAGGCCATCTGGTGCTCATCAGTCCATACAAAAGCCACATTCTTCTCCAGCAAAGAAGTCAAAGGCTTCGCGATCTTGGAGAAATTCTCAATGAACCTCCGATAATATCCAGCTAAGCCCAAGAAAGACCTGACTTCCTTTACTGTCTGCGGTGTCTCCCACTCGAGTACATCCTTCACCTTGCTCGGATCAACAGCAATGCCTCCCTGAGAGATAACATGACCGAGGAATGGAACCTCGTCAATCCAGAACTTGCACTTGCAGAACTTGGCATACAACTGATGCTCTCTCAATCTCTGCAATACGAGTCTCAGATGCTCCTCATGCTCTTCTTCTGTCTTGGAAAATATCAAAATATCATCAATGAAAATCACCACGAAGACATCTAGATAATCCATGAAGACCATGTTCATCAGATGCATGAAGTAAGCCGGGGCATTAGTCAAGCCGAAGGACATGACTGTATACTCATATAGCCCGTACTTGCAGGTGAATGCCGTCTTCGGAATATCCCCAGGACAGATCCTCAGCTGAAAATAACCCGAACAAAGATCAATCTTCGAGAATATACGAGCACCTCGAAGCAGATCGAAGAGATCCTCAATACGGGGCAGTGGATGCTTGTTCTTGATAGTAACTGCATTCAGCTCCCGATAATCCACACACATCCTCTTCGAGCCATCCTTCTTATCTACCAGCAACAATGGAAAAGCCCAAGGAGAGAAGCTGCGACGGATATAGCCCTTGGCTAGCAACTCATCAATAGTTTTCTTGACTTCTTCATGCTCTATAGGTGCCATACGGTAGGGCCGCTTTGCAATAGGAGCTGTGCCAGGCAAGAGATCAATACAAAACTCAATGGCGCGTTCAGGCGGCATACCTGGCAGATCATCCGGAAAGACATCCGGGCATTCAGACACCACGCGAATACCATCCGTGGGTCTAGCCTCCATCTGATGAAGAAATCCAGAAGGCTCTACTGCACTGATAACAACCTCTTGGCCACTGGAAGCTGATAGCAAGACTATCCTCTGAGCACAATCTATCCGAACTCCCCACTTGGCCAGAGTCTCCATTCCCAGAATGGCATCAATGCCCTTGGTGTCTAGCACCATCAGATCAGTACAGAACTCTACTCCCCTCAAAGAAACATTGACCCTCGGGCAGTAAGTGTGAGACCTCAACTGTCCTCCCGGTGAAGATACTAACAGGAACCTCTTTAATGTGCTAGTATGAATACCATGATGCTCGACAAAAGACTGAGTAATGAAGGAATGCGTAGCACCAGTATCAAAAAGCATTGTAGCTAGATATGAATTAACCATGAACGTACCAATAACCACGTTGGGAGCCTCGGCCGCTGACTCAGCCGTCACGTGGTTCACCCTGCCCTGTGCTGGCGCCCTGGGCTGAGCTGGGCGCCCCTGCTGTCCCGCCTGCGCCTTCCGGGGGCAAGCGTTGGCGTAATGCCCCGGCTGGCCACAGTGAAAGCAGGTGCGAGGAGGTCCCTGAGCCTGCTGTCCGGTAGGAGCTGCCGGACGTGGAGCCTGTGGTGCCGGTGGAGCAGCACGAGCCGGAGGTGCCGGTAACCTCTGGCCCTGCCCCGCCTGCTACTGCTGTCGAGGCGGGTACTGCTGCGGTGGCCTCTGCTGGTACTGCTGAGGAGGCCGGTACTGAGGCTGCTGGTACTGCTGGGGCTGCTGGAGGCGAGGACGAGTGTTGCTGCCGAAAGCAACGGGGACAATCTTCCTCTTCTTGTCCTCCATCTCCAAGTGCTTGCGCTCAGTGTTGAGCGCGCTGTCAACCAGATGGTTGAAGTCGTCGAAGCGGAGGTTGAGCATCGCGTACTAGAGGTAGTCCTCAAGACCCTCCATGAAGTGCTCCTGCTTCTTGCGGTCATCCGCAACATCGGCAGGGGCGTAGCGAGCCAGCTGAAGAAAGCGATCACGATACTCCGTGACCGACATAGTCCCCTGAAGTGACAAAGACAGATAGATATCGAAATATTAACTCAAGATTCATAAGGATAGAACAAGGGGTATTAGCTCAAAAGAAACCGCTGAATGATTATATTTAAGATTACCTGCTTCAGTGCAAGGAACTCCTTCTGCTTCATCTTCATAACACCCGCGGGGACGTTGTGGCTGCGGAAACGCTCCCTGAACTGGAGCCAAGTGAGAGCCTCGCAGTCATGAACTGGGTGGGACTCCCACCAGTCCAAAGCTGCCCCTCGTAGTTGTCCTGCTGCGTACAAGACTCGCTCCCGATCATCGCACTGAGCGATGTCCAGCTGACGCTCCACTGCACGGAGCCAGTCGTCAGCCTGAAGAGGGTCGGACGTGTGAGAGAACGTCGGCGGGTGAGCCCTCAGGAACTCAGCACGCCTGTCGCGAGGCTGCGGCGGTGGAGGAGGCGGAGGCTGGGTGTGAGCATGCTGAAGAGCCTGAACCGTGTTGTTCAGGGTAGCCATCATCTGCATCTGGAGCTGGAAGTACTGCTCCGGAGTCAAAGGCGGCGGCATCGGGATCCCGGTACCCTGGTTGTTCTGACCCTGATGCTGGCCAGAACCGGAACCGGTGCTCCTGGTGTTCACCATCTGATTTGAACAAAAGATGTATGAGCCAAGATATTGCAGGAATAAATTCAGATGGATATGATAACTCTTTGCGGAAAAAGACTCAGACATGATAAAGTAGACAGGATAGAGTGGACTGTTTTACCCCCAACGATCTAACTCATTTTATTAATTAGTTAACTTTAACATCTGAGTGATTTTCTTTAAACAAATTTAAACTACTAAGCTATGCAATCATTCAAAAATCCAAATCAAACATATAGCATAATAACAAGCAGACAATTTCACGACTTAGCCGAGTTTAACATACGACTCGACTAACACAACGCGTCGCAGAACGTGCTATCGTATTATTATAAATGGGTCACCTAGCTAATACTCAGGATGGTCAGATGACTGATTCAGGCCAAATCTATGAAAACTATTCTTCAGAGTGAGAAATCAAGGCAAGACGGGTAAAAAGTCATAGAAGTCAAGGGGTATAATAGTAAAATAGTTTCAGCAGGCAAGGATTGGTGAGAAGAAGTCCTAAGACTCGACCAGTTCTATCTAGGCTTCGTCCTATAGTCGATACGGCTCTGATACCACTCTGTAACACCCGGTTTATAAAAGAACATAAACCGAGCAATCATATACGTGTCAGGATCAAGTCACACGTATATACAACAGAATGAACAGTATATCATAGCACATATCACGTAAAAAGACATAATAAAGCGAATACGAATGTTATTTATTACAATAATGACAAAAATGTCTGATACAGCGGAAGCGAAGTACAAAATACGATAAAGACTCTCCGAAGCTGAAGCAGGGCGCCACAGGGACGTCGACTGGGAGACGAACACCTAGAATTCCTCGTAGTCCTGGTAGCGCTGGACGAACTCCCTCGTGTCGGCAGGAACTGAGCAGCAGTAGCGTAGCCAAGAGGAAAAAGTAGAGAAGAGGCAAGAGTGAGTACACAACTTGTACTCAACAAGTATAACACAAACTATGAGGCTCTAAGGTTGGCAGACTCAACTGCATTAGCTTTTAAGTGTTGGCAAAGTTTTATTAAAGCTATTTACTACAAGTTGATGAATTACCATTAACCCAGTTACATAGTAATTAATCAAGTTTAATCAAGAAACTACTGAGAACCAAACCGAAACCAAGCCACCAAGGTAACCCCGAGAAGCACCTCCCCCATCGGAAGGAGATAACTCCACTAATCAAAAGGAGGATCTGGGCCGCTCATAACCGTGAGCACGGCTAGTATACCAGTTTTACACTCTGCAGAGGTTGCTCATCTTTACCCACAAGTCGTGAGCTACGCCAGTTGTTCATCACACTTCCTTAGGTGAGATGACTAGCGACTCACTACGAGGCCGTTACAAAGAATCTCGTTGGTAAGGCGTAACCGCGAGAGATAGGTCAGCGACGATGGGGCCCACCTTCGGGGGTACAAGCACAGGAGCGCAATCCAAGCACAGACCAAGCCGGAGGAGCAAGGACCATTGAAGCTTGCTACTCTTGCCCCGCAGGTAAGTTACTCCAAACCAAAAAGAACTAATTAGTAAGCCAAGTCTATCCCATTCTAGCCTTGTGGTAGCGCTGTTGTCCCAGGTTGTCGCTCTATGAACCGGTCCTTATGGAGAGTGGCCAATCAAGCACTAAGCACCGTGCTGGCCCCCTAAACTATGTTTCTAACAAAAACCATCTTTTAACGAGACGTGAGCCACTCATCCACACAGAGGGCCACTCTTAGAATTAAGTTCAAGTAAACCATTAATCAATTTAATTAAAAAGGACCAGAGTGTGTTATAGCGCAGCAACCTAGCACAACTAACCAAAATGCAACCCAAGGATATATATAAAGGATATAAAGTGGCTAGGAAAGTCCTTATAGGCATACAATATTAAAATGCAGTATGTAAATGTATTTAAAGGTGATGGGTTGTTCATGTTACACTTGCCTTCCTCGTACTGCTCTGGCTGCTGCTCAAACTGCTCGACTGCTCCTGGTACTGGTACTGGGGCTCCTCCGGTAGCTCGACGTCTACTCACGAACACATAGCCAAAACGAGGCACAACAATAAGCATACAAGAAAACACTAACAAAAACTAAGAAATAATACATCAATACATAAAAACAGCACACTAAACTAATCTAAAACTATTCTACGCGTTACAACGATCGTGTGGACAAAAAGAACGCCTAAAACGGAGTTAAAACGCATAATCTAGGCTAAAAACAAGGTTCAGGGGCTTATTTGTAAGAAAACTGAAGTTTCAGGGGCTTTTCTGCTAAAACCGAGGGCTAAAACATAATTAAACTAAAGCCTCAGGGTCTAACTCGCAAAAACATCAAGTGTGGACTGCGGGTTCTATTCTGGTAAAACTCAGGGGCTAAAACGATAAAAACAGGGCCTATCCGTAATTTCTTTTGAACTAATAGGACCGCGGGTTGATTAAAGAAATCTCCAGGGTCTCTTTAACAAAAACGCCAGGCGAAGGGGTATGTTTAGATCTGGACCGCCGGATCTGGATCTGGGGGCTAGGATCTAATCAAGGCACGATCTAATCTAGGTCGTCCATTGGAGATCGTGCGGCTCAGGGCGTTTGGGCGTGCGGGACGGCGGCGCTGGTCGCCGGAGTCGAGCTCCGTGGCGGCGCTTGACCGGAGGTGGCCAAACGTGGCCGTCCGGGGGTCAAATCGACCCGTTTTTGGGTCTGGGGTGACCTACGGGGCACGTGTAGTCCACCTGAGCTCTAAACGGAGCTCGGGGATGCTCTGGGCAGCGTGTGCGCCGGTGACGGCGGCTCTGCACAGCAAAGCTCGCCGGCGTGCACGCGCTAGGCTGCTCTGAGGTCCGGGTCTGGGTGCAAAAGTGTCGGGGCGCGCGTGGAGTGCGGGCGCAAGCAAGAACGGGGCCTGCGCGGGGCTAGGCTGCATTGCAGGGCGCTCGCCGCGGCGGAGTGGCGGCGGAGGAACGCCGGCGGCGGCGTACCAGGCACCTAGAGCGCGGTACGGCCTACAACATCTAGCGCAAAAGGGACATGGAGGTGACGCGGTGCTCACCGAGCTTGGAATCGGACGGGGAGGTGGCGCGAGGTGGTCGGCGAGGTGGAGACGCGGCGGCGCAGGGGTGGATCGGCGACGCTTCTCCACGAAGATTCACGTGCGCAGCGGGGCCGAGGGCGGAGAAGAAGGGCTCGGAGATGATCCTGGTCCCACGGTGATGCTCCTGAGCGACTTGTCCGGGACTCCGGTGCGGCGGAGCTGCGTAGCCGCGGCGGCGGGGAGTCTCTGCTACGGCGGAGCTAGGCAAGGCGGGGTAGCATGGGGTTCTGGCGGCGATTGGGAGGCGAGGTGGGGAGTAGGGGGTCCGCGGGGGCTACTTATAGGGCGGCGGCCAATCTAGGTGTGCGCGCCGGGATGGGAGGCCGGCGAGATCGCGCCAGGGATCGCGGGCGGGCGTTGCGGGAGGAGGAGGACGGACCTGGCGAGTGGGCCCAGGCTGGCAGTGAGAGCGACGGGGCGCGCGGTCTGTGGGAGAGGGGCGCCGACAAGCGGGGCCGCTCGGTCAGACTCAGATTCGGGTGAGCGGCGCGCGGGCGAAGCGGAGCTGAGGCGCGGGAGGGGCGGCTGACATGCGGGCCTGCGGGTCGGGGAGCTGGGCGTGGCGTGCGCCGCGGGGGAGCGGGACGGGCCGCTGCGAGCTGGGCCGAAGGAGCGGGTGTTGGGCCGTCGCAGGGAAATGGAGAGGGGAGAGTTGTGAGCGTGCTGGGCTGCGGGAGATCGGGCTGGGCCGGTGGCGCGCGAGGTGGGAGAGGGAGGAGTGGGCCGGGGAGAGGCTGGGTCGGGCTGAGGGTTCGGGCTGGTGTTTTGGGTTTTTGGGGTTCCTTTTCTATTTCTTTTTCTTTTCTATTTCTAACCAAACAAAGTTTGAATTCAAATACAAGTTTGAATTCAAACCACACTCAAATAAAAATATGCACCAGCATGAATGCAACATAAATTTTTAAACCTATGATAAAATTTTAATTATTTAAGGAACAAAAAATTTAGATTAAATGCAAGACTAACACAATAAACCTTAAAAAATTTAATAAAGCCAATTAAATTTATTATTAAATGCTGAAATTTAAATTAGGGTGTTACATGCGGGGTATGCTTGTTCGATCCGAGAACCGGTGGTTGTATCGGGACATTACCCGACAGACCAAGGATTGTTCCGTTTGAAGTGCGTTTGAGCCGGTGTTGCCTTTATGGTGATGGCCTGCGCACTTGAGCCGGGATAATTCAGGTGGTTCTGCCACAGTTTCGGAGATGGACTTTGAGGAGCAGGCACCGCAGCCTATGCCGGTCGAGGCTCACACTCCCGCAGCGAGCGAGGCGTCGGTCAACATGTAGACCGAGGCGCTGTTTCCTAACTTTTGTAGACTCCTCTTAGTGTGGCCTAATTTTTGGATCATGGGCTACTAGGCTAACTTAGAGTTGAGTAACCCCTTAGTATTGATGTTAGAAGCACTCAAGTACTAGTGAGAAGTTGATGAATGTAATGAACCTCTAATGCTACTCATGTGAGATGTTGGCAGACTGTGAAAAGCTGAACGCAGCAGCTAGTTCGAATTTTTATCCTTACTTACTTTCCTAATTAGCTCGTGAGTTGAATACCAAAGTTGTCCCAAATTTCGTCGTCTAAATGCTCACAAAATTTCAGCTCAAACGGATGTGTACAGCAGGATATATCCGCAAATTACAGAGGCTCTGTTTTCTGTAAACTCAGAAAACCAGAGGAGGAGTAATTGAATTTTTCGACTAACTTATTCTGGGAATCTGAATTTGCATTTACTACCAAAGTTGCAGTTCATGAATTATCTATCTCCTGTAAACATTTCAAGTTCATATCATGCACAAAACTACAGTTATGCGCTTTTTCGTATCGCCGGTTTTCTGTGTAACACGATTTAGGCAATTCATATTCTTCCAGTTATGTCTTGAGTTGTATATTTCCATTTGAGATGATGAAAATGTGAGCCTAATGCAAACTACTCACGTTTCAGATGGTTGGATCAACTCGAGGCAGTCCCAGCGATTTTGGAGCCGGAGGGAATGACAATCCACCCCCACCTCCACCCGCGGGTATCGCCGAAATTCTTGCCGCGCAAACTGAAATCTTGCGGCAGTTGGTACCAGCTCAGTAGCAGCCGCGGGGTGGGCATCATGATCATCAAGCGCAAGAGGCAAGCTACCAGGACTTTCTCAGTACGCAACCCCAGCTATTCACCAAAGCGGATGAGCCACTAGATGCGGACACTTGGATTCGCACCATCGAGTCCAAGTTTTCTTTGTTGACGGTTCCTTGTTCCGAAGCGAACAAGACTCGATATGCCACGCAGCAACTTCCCGGATCAGCTCGTATGTGGTGGGATCATTACCACGGAATGCTACTGGCTGATCATGTGGCGAATTGGAATGAGTTCAAGGATGCCTTTCGAGCTCATCATATTCTAGCGGGACTTCTTGATCGTAAGCTTAATGAGTTCTTCGCATTAACTCAGGGCACTCGAACAGTACTACAGTATGCCCAGGCTTTTAATCACTTGTGCCAATATGCGGGTCATCATGGGGATACCGACGCTAAGAAGCGCGAGCGCTTCCGTTGAGGCCTCAACACCAAGTTGCAGGAGAGGTTGAATCTTGTCTGTGCTGATTTTTCAATGATCTGGTGAATCTAGCCATTACACAGGAATATCTTATTTCGACACATCGCGCTGAAAAGAAGCGCAAGGCACATGCTGGAACTTCGAGTGCTTCTGCACCGAGGTATCGCATTGTGCAGAATACTTCAGCTGCACCCTCTCAGAAGGCCCCTCAGCCAAGGTGTTGGGTTATTCGGCCTCCTCAGCAGCAGCAGCAGTAGCAGGCTCGTTTTGTGCCACCTCAGCAAAACTGCTACTCCACCACAGCAGCAGCAGACCGGCCCTAGGCCGAATTTTCAGCAAGCCGCTCGCCCTGACAACAACAACCGATGTTTTAAAAGTGGGAGCCCAAATCACTTTGCAAAAATGTGCCCTCAGGCGGGACAAGCTCAAGGGCAGGCTTCTCGCCGAAATGATCAGAACAAGGACAAGAAGCAAACTGTTCAAGTCAGGCAAGGCCGACTTAACTTCACCAATTTAGCTAATCTTCCAGAGGGAGCACCAATTATGTCGGGTACATTCTCTATAAACCATCACCCCACAATTATATTATTCGATTCTGGTGCGTCTCATAGCTTCATTAGTTCTAACTTTGGAGCAAGAGTTGGGTTAGATTTTTGTCACACCAAAGGGTCATACATGAACTCTACTCCTGGTGGTAAAGTCGCATCAAACCAAATTGTTAGAAACACATTGCTTAAGTTGGGTTGCAAAACAATTTCCACCAATTTAATCCTACTACCGCTAGAGGGAATGGATGTTATCCTAGGAATGGAATGGATGAATAAACATGGGGTACTATTACATATCTCTTCCCAAGCCGTTGAAATCAATTCTCCTACCCATGGCCACTTGGTCCTATATTTACCTCATTCAGAGTATGTCAATTCATGTGCTTATGCCATGAAAGATATTCGTATCGAAGATATTCCCGTAGTCCATGAGTATGCAGATGTTTTTCCGGATGATTTGCCTAGTATGCCACTAGATCGGGATATCAAATTTGTTATCGAACTGCATCCTGGTACAGCATCTATTTCGAAAAGGCTGTACCGAATGCCGCCGAAAGAGCCGGCATAGCTAAAAATCCAATTACAAGAACTGCTGGACAAAGGTTTTATCCGCCCAAGTGCTTCGCCTTGGGGCTGTCCGACATTGTTCGTAAAGAAAAAGGATGACCGTCTGAGGTTGCGTGTTGATTACCGGCCTCTCAATGTGGTAACCATCAAAAATAAATACCCACTTCTCCGCATTGACGTACTGTTCAATCAGTTTGCTGGAGCAAGGATCTTCTCCAAGATTGATATTCGTTCGGGGTATCATCAAATAAAAATCAGACCTTGTGATATTCCCAAGACCACATTCTCAACCAGATATGGTCTCTATGAATATTTGGTTATGTCTTTCGGTCTCACAAATGCTCCCGCTTATTTCATGTACCTTATGAATTCGGTATTCATGCCGGAACTTGACAAGTTCGTCGTGGTTTTCATCGACGACATTCTGATCTATTCCAAGAATGAGGAGGAACATGAGAAACATCTGCGCATTGTTCTTCAACGCCTCCGAGATCATCTGCTGTATGCTAAATTCTCAAAGTGTGAATTTTGGCTGGGTACAGTCAAATTTTTAGGTCACACTATATCCAGTGAAAGCATCTCAGTTGACCCCAGCAAAGCTCAAGAAGTAATGGACTGGAAGCCTCCAACTTCCGTTCACCAGATTCGCAGTTTCCTCGTATTGGCGGGATTCTACCGCAGGTTTATTCCAGACTTCTCCAGAATAGCAAAGCCAATGACAGAACTGCTAAAGAAGGATGTCAAATTTAAATGGGATGCGAAGTGCGATGAAGCATTCCATACATTAAGAGCACATTTAACCACAGCCCCAGTCTTAGCTCAACCAGACAACAGCAAGTCCTACGATGTTTACTGTGATGCATCGGGTACTAGTCTTGGCTGTGTTCTAATGCAAGACAAGCGGGTTATTGCATATGCTTCCCGAGCCCTTCGACCACATGAACTCAATCATCCCACTCATGATCTTGAGCTAGTAGCGGTTATTCATGCTCTCAAGATTTGGAAACACGATCCTATGGGTACTCATTGCAATATTTTCACCGACCATAAGAGTCTCAAATACATTTTCACTCAAAGTGAGCTGAATATGAGGCAACGAAGATGGCTGGAATTAATCAAAGATTATGACCTGGAAGTTCATTATCATCTAGGCAAAGCCAATGTCGTAGCCGATGCGCTCAGCCGCAAGGATCACTGCAACTGCCTTTTAGCCGAATCGTACAATGACTCATTGTGTGCGGACATGCAAAGGCTGAACTTGGAGATCATTCCTCAGGGTTTGCTGACTCATATTTCTGTGGAATCGACACTCCATGGCCAAGTCATCATGGCACAATTGCATGACAAGAGTGTCAGAATCATCAAACAGAAAGTGTTAGAAGACGAAAATAAATACAAGTGTTTCCGTGTGGACCATAAAGGAAATTTGTGGTTCGAGGATCGCCTAGTCGTTCCCAAAAATCATGAGCTGCGGAAACAAATCTTGGATGAAGCACATCTCTCTAAATTTTCCATTCATCCGGGCAGCACCAAAATGTACCAAGATCTCAGACAAAATTTTGGTGGACTTGAATGAAGACAGAAATTGCTAAATATGTTGCTGAGTGTGACACATGTCAGAGAGTGAAAGCTAGTCACTTGAAAGTTGCTGGAACTCTCCAACCTCTGCCAATTCCATCCTAGAAATGGGAAGATATCAGCATGGATTTTATGTGGGTGTACCCAATACTTCTCAACATCATGATTCCATTTTGGTTATTGTCGACAGACTCACAAAGACTGCTCATTTTATTCCAGTGCATACAGAATATCAAGCTAAGAAGTATGCTGAAATCTATATCGATCGAATTGTTTGCCTGCATGGTGTACCAAAAACCATTATCTCAGATCGTGGTACTCAGTTTGTGGCACGGTTTTGGGAGCAGCTCCAAGAGGCTCTCGGAACTAAATTAATTCGAAGCTCAGCCTACCATCCACAAACTGAAGGGCAAACCGAAAGGGTAAATCAAATTCTCGAAGACATGCTTCGAGCATGTGTCATCCATTATTACAAGAATTGGGATAAATGCTTGACATTAGCTGAGTTTTTCTATAACAACAGCTATCAGGCTAGCCTAAAGATGGCACCATTCGAGGCCTTGTATGGTCGACGGTGTCGAACTCCTTTGAGTTGGTCCCAAACTCGAGTGAGAATCATACAAGCAAATCTTCGAGCAGCCCAATCCCGGCAAAAGAGTTATTTTGACAAGCAGAGGAAACCATTGAAATTCAGCGTTGGTGATCCTGTCTATTTACAAGTTTCACCAACTCGAGGCATTCAACGCTTCGGAGTCAAAGGCAAGTTAGCACCTCGCTATGTGCGGCCATATGAAATTATCGAAGAATGTGGACTCGTGGCTTATCGACTGCGACTTCCTTCACGACTCGCAGCCATCCATGATGTTTTTCACATATTGTTGGGGATCGCCACCGCGCATACCAGAGGTTGCCCTAGGCTGCAGGACGGAAGCCGAAGGTCAAGTGATGTGGCCGAAGGTCTTCAGATGAAGCCGAAGGTTCGCGAAGCCCGAAGGTCACCTCGAGGATCCGAAGCTATGGAGACTCCCCGAAGGATCTGGAGATCTTCCGAAGGTCCTAGGATGATCCGAAGGTTGCTGAGGACCTTCGGGATGGCGTCCCGAGCACGAATCAGATAGAGTAGACAACTTGTACATTCCAACATGTAAAATGACCTACGGCCCGGAATATTCGCAGAATATTCCGAGCAGGTAGGGGCATTGAAGTCATTATGTAATGAAGGTTGGGGGTATAAATACCCCCTAACCAACCTGTACTTGACACGTGCATATATGAGGGCGAAACTCTGCCACTTTGCTTAGAGTCACCTTCGTGCATGCATTTTGTTTGGGTTACTAAGAAGCCGAGAACCCAACAAGGGCGCCCACCGTGTTCCCAGCTCGAAAACCAACCCTCGATGGCACAAACAAAGAGGAAACCTACCGAACCCCCCGTGGGTGACACCCAAATTGGTTCCGGAACCATCGAAGAAAACCGTTCCACAAAACCTCCACCAAATGACAACCAACCATCCAACAGAATTCCCGAAGGCTCAGATCCTTCGGGGTCCAACCAAGATGAGTTCACCGCTCTAAACCTCTAGCTTCAGGCCTTGGAAAAGCAAAAAGAGATCCTCGCCAAGCAGTTGGCTGTTCAGTAGAATGCCCTGAACCGAGCAAACCAACTGGCCGAGGCCAAGCGCAAAGTAGCCGCCATGCAAGCAGAAATTGACAGAATGGAGAAAGAATGCGCGAGCACGCAGACCAACCGCGAGCAGCAACCTCCGCGAGGAGCCACTCACCAGTATGAGATATACAACATCCAAACCAGCAATACCCTCCAAGGAAGATATGTCCCACCTTCGGCTGGCACCTTCGACCCCAACTCACCACTCTCTGCAGCCCTGCAGCACACACCATGGCCGTTGGGCTACAAGCCAACTCAGCTCCCCAGATACAGTGGATCGGAAGATCCAACCCAATTTATCATGGTCTACGAAGCTATCATAGCTTCGGCTGGCGGCGATGGCCCAATCATGGCAAAATCCTTTATCATGGCCTGTAAAGGTCCACTAGCCAACTGGTACTCCCACCAACCAGCGGGTTCCATCACAAGCTGGCGTCAGCTAAAGGCGAAGCTCAGATAAGACTTCCAAGGCTTCGGGCGACTCGACTCGAACAACATAGAAAACTTCCAGTGTCTCCAAGGAGACAAAGAACCCCTCAATGATTACTTCTGGAGGTTCGTCTAGAAGAAAGCCCTGATCCCAAATTTCCCAGAAAAAGACACAATCGCCAAGTGCATCGCTGGCTTATCGCCAGGACAGCTAGCCTCGCATCTGTCTAGGGAGCCACCCAGAACACTCAACGACCTGTATGCTGAGGCAGAAAAATATGCCAGGTCAGATGCAGACCACAGACAGAGGGTCGAGCAGTGAAGGATAATGAGGCAAGCTGAGAAAAACAACTGGAACTACCAAAACAAAAACCCACAGTTCATGTTTCCTGTGGAACCTTCGCAAGAGACCAACCCTGACCAGGAACATGACTCATTCATAACTCCCCCAAACAAATCCCCCGAAGTTCAGCACAACAATCAGGGTCGCAATCATTCAGGGCACAAGGGCCGAGGCCGTGGTCGCAGTCGCGGAAAAGGCCGTGGACCTTCGAATGGACCCAAAAAGTTTTTCTGCCACTTTCACGGCAGCGATTCGGACCATACAACCAATTTTTGCCCAGAGAAAAAAGAACACTTGAAAGAATGGAAGAAGAGAAAAAAGCTAAACTGGTCAGCCACACTGCGTGGTCAAGACCTTCGGCACCGCCGTTCCCACCCACACCCAATCTATACAATCCATACTACCAACCCACGCCAGCATTCACCTACAACCCATACCCAAACAACTGGCCACCTCAGCCACAAGCTTATCCCAAGCCGCTACCCTTACCTCCGCCTCCGAGTCAGTAGTAGGCTCAAGAAGAGCTACCCCTGCCTCCTCCGGGCCCACCTCCAAAGCAAGAGCCACAAGTCTCCCAAGCTTCGCAGACATCTGCGCTACCATCCTTCGGCATGATCATGCCCATTTCCGGAGGCTCTACCCTAGAGTTCCAAAACAAGAGGCAACGCAGGGACTACTTCAGACAAGTCAACAGCATCCTCGTCGATGGTCCGGCAAAGAAAACCCTCTGGTCTCACATGCCAATAACCTTCTCAGAGGAAGACATGAACCTCAACAGCTATCCACAAACTGACGCAATGGTCATCGAAGCTAATATCCAAGGTTGGACCATCGGAAAAATATTAGTCGACACCGGCAGTTCTTCAGACATCATTTTCTCAAGCACCTTCGATAGAATGAACATAGACAGAAACCTCCTCCAGCCAGTTGAAATCCCATTAATTGGTTTCGGAGGAAAAAGGGTTGAGACCCTTGGAAAAATTTCACTCCCAGTCTCTTTCGGTGACACTTCCACCCCAAGAACAGAACACATCACCTTCAATGTGGTCGAAATGAACTACCCCTATATTGCCATCTTCGGCCTGGGACTCATCAACAAATCTGAAGCAGTCGTGCACCAACTGTACTTGTGCATGAAAATGCCAGCATCAAGAGGCATCACTAATGTACACGACAACCAACAGCTCGCCAGAGATATAGAACGAGGAGTGGCTCCGGGGCAGAGAAATGTTCACGCCCTCAAAGCTGAAAGGAGCTCAACAACTGAAAAGCCCAATAAAGAGAAAGTAACCTTCGATGAAGGGTGCGAAGTTAAAAGAGTACCCCTAGACAAGCACCTCCCGGATAAGGTTGTAATGATAAGTGCAACGCTATCCAAAGAAGAAGAAAAAGAACTCCTTGACTTTCTAAACAAGAACAAAGACGTGTTCGCATGGTCAGCAAGTGACCTACGGGGAGTCAGCAGAGACATAGTTGAGCATCGCCTTGACATCAGACCCGGTGTCAAACCCAAAAAGCAGAAACCTCGAAAGATGTCCAATGAAAAGGCTGCCGCTGTCAAGTACCCAACCTGGCTTGCTAACACAGTTCCTGTCAAGAAGAAAAATGGAAAATGGAGAATGTGCATAGACTTCACAGACTTGAACAAAGCCTGCCCGAAGGATGATTTCCCTCTCCCACGAATAGATAAAATCGTTGACGACGCTGCGAACAGCCAGCTGATGTCACTCTTGGACTGCTTTTCTGGATATCACCAAATATGGATGAGAATGGAAGACGAAGAGAAAACAAGCTTCATAACTCCCTTCGGCACTTACTGCTTCGTAAGAATGCCCGAAGGTCTCAAAAACACCGGCCAGTCATTCTCAAGGATGACCTCCAAAGTCCTGGAGCCACAACTAAAAAGAAATATCCTAGCCTACATCGACGATATCGTCGTCATCAGTGCAGCACGATAAGATCACATCTCAGATTTAGCAGAAACCTTCGCCAACCTTCGGAAGGCGAACCTGAGCCTCAACCCCGAAAAATGTGTTTTTGGAGTGCACAAGGGGAAGGTACTAGGATGCCTGGTCTCAACCAAAGGCATCGAGACCAACCCAGACAAAATCGCAGCTCTCTGCAACATGGAAGAGCCTCAGTGTAACACCCTAATTTAAATTTCAGCATTTATTAATAAATTTAATTGGCTTTATTTAAATTTCTAAGGTTTATTGTGTTTAGTTGGCATTTAATCTAATTTTTGTTCCTTAATTAATTAAAATTTATCATAGGTTTAAATTTTTGTTGCATTCATGCTGGTGCATAATTTTATTTGAGTGTGGTTTGAATTCAAATTCAAATTTGAATTCAAACTTTGTTTGAATTAGATTTAGAAAGGAGAAGAATAGGAAATAGAAATAGAAAACAAACCCACAACCAAACCCAACCGGACCCAAACTCAACTCAGGCCCAGCCCAAACTCCCCTGGAAACCCAACTCAACTCCCGCGCTAGGCCCAACCTGCCTGGCCCAGCTGAACCCGACGCGGGCCCAGCTCCCCTCCTCACCCGCGCTAGCCCAGCAGCTCAAGCCGCGGACCTCTTTTCCTTCTCTCCAGCGCGAGGACCGCTTCTCCCTGGGCCTGCCCACACTCGCGCGGCCCATCTCACCCGCTGCCTCAGCCGCGCGGCCCGCTCACCCGCGTCACCCGCACGCCGCGTTGTCGCCCCTCGCTGACAGGCCGACCCCACCTGTCGGCTCCGCCTTCCCCGTCGCGCCGCGCAGCAACGCGCTCCCGAGATCTCCGGCCGAACCTCCCGCAACTTTCCTTCCCTGCTCGCTCCCGGGATCTCCGGCCGTCTCCTTTAAACTGCCCGCGGAACCCCTGCGCACCTCCCATCTCGCAGCCCAAACCCTAGCCACAGCCGCCCGCTACCCCGGCGCTCGAAGCAGAACAACCGCCGCCGTAGGTAAGCGATTCCTCGAGCAATTGCTTGCCGCCGGTTATACTCCGGTCACGCTGACCCTTCCACCGCCGCCGCAGGAGCACCCCGCGCCGATCCAAGGAGTCCAGGAGCCTGGAGCGGCCCCGATTCGATCTTCCTCCGCGAGCTCTGCCACATCCCGCCGCCGGCCTTCGCCGACGACCTTCCTACGCTGCATCTCCGGCCATCGCAACCCCTAGGTGAGCATCTTCCCGGTCTCCTCTGTCGTTTGTGCTCGTCAATTAGGCCCGGGTTGCACTCTAAGAGCTTGTGCGCCGCTCGCCGGCGACCCTTGCCGCAGCTCCGCCATGGCAAATGCCCTGCAGCCTCGTACTGCCTCGCACAACCTCTGCACATGCTTGCACATGTCTTGCGCTTGTTCCTCTGCATTGTTGCACACACGCCCGAGCCCCAGAGCGCACTGCACACCCGCTCGCCGGCGACCCTCAGGGCGCAGAGCCGCCCTCGCCGCCGCATCAGCGCACCGGACCTCCCCGAACCCCGACAACCCCACAGGTGGGTTACGCGTTCAACGCTGGTCCTTTTGCACCATACCTCGACCCAAACGAGCCCCTGTAGTGGCCGAACGGCCAGCTCCGGCGAGCTCGCCGCCGCGGAGCTCTGCTCCGGCGGTTTGTGCCGCCGCTCCCACGCCCGATGGCCCTAGGCCGTCAGATCTAAAATGAACGCGGGAGATTAGAACCCGATGCGAACAGATCTGGACCACCAGATCGAGATCCAGCGGCCGTGATTCGCGCGTAACGGTTCGGCTGGGATTTTTTGTTAAAGAGCCCCTGTAGTTTCCAGAAATCAACCCGCAGTCCACCCTTAGTTAAAAGAAATTGCAGTTTGGTCCAAACTTTAACACGCAGCCCCCTGACCTTTCTAGATTTAGAACCCGCCGTCCTTTGCTGCTAATTTTGCGAGTTAGACCCTGGAGTTAACGTTTAATTATGTTTTAGCCCTCGGTTTTAGCAGAAAAGCCCCTGGAACTTCAGTTTTCTTACAAATAAACCCCTAGGACTTGTTTTTAGCCTAGAAAATGTGTTTTAGCTCTGTTTTTAGCGTTCTTTATACCCACGCGATCGTTGTAACGCGTAGAATAGTTCTAGAGTAGTTTTGTGCGCTGTTTTTATGTATTGTTGTACTGTTCTTTAGCTTTTTGTTAGAGTTTGTTTGTATGCTTATTATCATGCTTTGTTTTGGCCATGTGTTCGTGAGTAGACGCTGAGCTACCTGAGGAGCCCCAGTACCAGTACCCGGAGCAGCCGTCTTCGGAGCAGTTTGAGCAGCAGCCAGAGCAGTACGAGGAAGGCAAGTATAACATGAACAACCTATCACTTTTAAATACATTTTCATACTGCATTTTAATACTGTATGCCTATAAGGATTTCCTAGCCACTTTATATCCTTTATATATATCTTTGGGTTGCATTTTGGTTAGTTGTGCTAGGTTGCTGCGCTATAACACACTTTGGTCCTTTTTAATTAAATTGATTAATGGTTTACTTGAATTTAATTCTGAGAGTGGCACTCTGTGTGGCTTGAGTGGCTCAATTCTCGTTAAAAGATGTTTTTTTTAGAAACATGGTTTAGGGGGCCAGCACGGTGCTTAGTGCTTGGTTGGCCACTCTCCATAAGGACCGGTTCATAGAGCGATAACCTGGGACAACAGCGCTACCACAAGGCTAGAATGGGATAGACTTGGCGTAATAATTAGATCTTTTTGGTTTGGAGTAACTTACCTGCGGGGCAAGAGTAGTAAGCTTCAATGGTCCCTGCTCCTCCGGCTTGGTCTGTGCTTGGATTGCGCTCCTGTGCTTGTACCCCCGGAGGTGGGCCCCATCGTCGCCGACCTAACTCTCGCGGTTACGCCTTACCAACGAGATTCTTTTTAAAGGCCTCGTAGTGAGTCGCTGGCCATCTCACCTAAGGAAGTGTGATGAACAACTGGCGTAGCTCACGACTTGTGGGTAAAGATGTGCAACCTCTGCAGAGTGTAAAACTGGTATACTAGCCGTGCTCACGGTTATGAGCGGCCCAGATCCTCCTTTTGATTAGTGAAGTTATCTCCTTCCGACGAGGGAGGTGCTTCTCGGGGTTACCTTGGTGGCTTGGTTTTGGTTTGGTTCTCAGTAGTATCATAATTAAATCTGATTAATTACTATGTAACTGGGTTAATGGTAATTCATCAACTCGTAGTAAATAGCTTCAATAAAATTTTGCCAATGCTTAAAAGCTAATGCAGTTGAGTCAGCCAGCCTAGAGCCTCATAGTTTGTGTTATACTTGTTGAGTACAAGTTGTGTACTCACTCTTGCCTCTTCTCTACTTTTTCCTCTTGGCTACGCTACTGCTGCTCAGTTCCTGCCGACACGAGGGAGTTCGTCCAGCGTTACCAGGACTACGAGGACTTCTAGGTGATCGTCTCCCAGTCGACGTCCCTGTGGCGCCCTGCTTCAGCTTCGGAGAGCTTTATCGTATTTTGTACTTCGCTTCCGCTGTATCAGACATTTTGTCATTATTGTAATAAATAACATTCGTACTCGCTTTATTATATCTTTTTACGTGATATGTGCTATGATATACTGTTCATTCTGTTGTATATACGTGTGACTTGATCCTGGCACGTATATGATTGCTCGGTTTATGTTCTTTTATAAACCGGGTGTTACACTCTGTTAATAAGAGACGTGCCAAAACTCACTGGCAGAATCGCCGCCATGAACAGATTCATCCCACGTTCGGCAGACCGAAGCTTGCCATTCTTCAAAGTCCTCCGAAGCTCCCAGAAATTCGAGTGGGGCGAACAACAAAGAGAAGCTTTCAACTCGCTCAAGCATTACCTTCAGAATATGACCAAGCTAACCTCTCCAGACCCAAAGGAAATACTCCTGCTCTACACTTCGGCCTCTCAGAAAGCTGTTAGTGCAGCATTAGTGGTCGAAAGAGAGACAGATGGCGCTCGCAAACAATACCCTGTGTACTTTGCATCCGAAGCTCTGGCCGGCTCCAAGTTACATTACTCAGAGCTCGAAAAGATAGACTACGTGGTTATCATGGCCTCTCGCAAGCTTCGCCACTAATTTGAGGCCCACAGAATCATAGCCATATCCGATCAACCCCTACACGACCTACTGTACAATAGAGAAGCCTCGCCAAGGATAGCAAAATGGGCCTCGGAGCTATCAGAACTGGTAGTCGACTTTGAAAAGAGAACAGCAACCAAATCTCAGGTCCTGGCTGACTTCATAGTAGACTGGACATCGCCCGAAGCTCAAGAAGAAGCACCCACATAAACCTGGACAATCCACTATGACGAAGCTTGGCAGAACGAAGGTGGCGGGATAGCTGCAATACACGAGTCACCATCGGGAGCGAAAATAAGATACGCGGCCTGACTCAACTTTGAATAGTCGGCACCTTCGACAAACAATACAACCGAGTATGAAGCTCTTCTACTCGGACTTCGCAAAATGAAAGAACTTGGTCACCAAAGCTGTGTCATCAAGACAGACTCGAAGGTCATTGCCGACCACATTGAAAAAGAGTCCGAAGCCAGGAAACCCGAGCTCATCCAGTATTTGGAGGCCGTCAGGGCAATGGAAAAACATTTCAGGGGTTTCACAATCATTCACATCCCCCGCGCCCAAAATGACAAAGCCGACAGGCTCGCAAAGGCAGTGGCTAGAAAGCAGCAACTTCCACCAGACGTTTTCTTCGAAGAAATCTGTACACCTTTGACCAGGCCAAAGAAGGAAAACAGAATCAATGCGATCTTCAGTGAAGAATGGAGGGCGCCTATAATGACATACCTTCGGGGACACTACGAGCCCACTGATGATACTGAAGAAAAAAGACTCTCTCAAAGAGCAAGAGGCTACAAGATTTCACAGGGCGAACTATACAAGTTAGGGGTAGTAACCCCTTGGCTAAAATGTATCCCAGTCAAGCAAGGCATCGAACTCCTGAAAGAGATCCACTCTGGTATCTGTGGATCCCACATAGGCATCAGACCTCTCGCAGCCAAGGCACTCAGACAGGGTTTCTTCTGGCCATCTGCGCTAAAAGACGCAGAAAAAGTGGTCAAAACATGTGAAGCTTGCCAAAAGCTAGGCCCAAAATCCAACAAACCTTCGGAACCTTTGCAACTTATAGCCCCCACTTGGCCTCTCCAACAGTGGGGAATGGACCTCGTAGGCCCTCTGCCTACCGCCCAAGGAAATTACAAGTATGCAGTGGTGGCCGTTGAATACTTCACCAAATGGGTCGAAGCTAAGCCCCTGGTAAACATCACCTCCGAAGCAGTTTGGAAATTCTTCTGGCAGAACATCATATGCAGGTTCGGGGTCAAAAAGGAGCTCACGGTAGATAATGGCAAACAATTCGACTCTCAGCTGTTCAAAGAGTTTTGCTGAAGCATAGGAACTAAACTTATGTTTGCTTCAGTCTACCACCCCCCAATTTAACGGGGCCGTGGAACGCGCCAATGGCGTCATATTCACAAGCATCAAAAAATGCCTTTTCGACCAGAAAAAAGGCAAATAGGTGGATGAATTCCCGAAGGTTGTGTGGTCAAAAAATACATCTGAAACAAGAACCACCAAATTCACCCCATTCAGGCTCATGTACGGCGCCAAAGCTATGAGCCCAGAAGAGCTAAAAAACAAAAGCCTAAGGGCAACCTCTGCCCCCGAAGGCAATGAACCTCCGAACAATTCAGACCTGTTAGAGCTCGACATTTTGCAAGCAGCCTCTAATCTCAGAAAGTACCAGAAAGAAACCACTAAATGGAGCGACAAGAAGGTTGTCAAGAAGAACATCTCCGTAGGAGAATGGGTACTCAAGCGCAAGCCAAACGCAGGAAAAATGGAGCCAAAATGGGACGACCCATACCTTGTCATCTCCAGCAAAAGGCCTGGGTCATACCACTTGGCCGACTCCGAAGGCAACGAGCTGTCACATTAATGGAATGCTGACAGTCTCAAAAAGTACTACATCTAGCAAATTGTAAAAAGGGCTTGACTGCAAATCTATAAGCAGGTCCAGACTCATTAGGAGCTTTACTTTTCTTTAAACCTTCGGGCCGTACTCTTTTCCTCACAAAAAGGGGACTCCTTTCAGGAGGTGAGGTTTTTAATGAGGCGGACCCTTTGTAAATCTCATCACTATGAATGAAAATGCTTTCCCCTATTTCTAAAGCCCTCAACAGTCGAAGCAACATTAAAGTTGCAAACTTCGACTGGCGCTCGATATAAATTACAAAACCAAGTCAGCTAGGCACGCTTCCCTCTCGAGCCCAGCATACTTATCTAAAAAAGGCTTAGACCCTCGTGCCAAAAGGCAAGGGGCTTTCGACCTATTGTCGAAGCCAAAACACCTTCGCCCCAAAACTAAGGTGCAGCAAGCACGAAAGAGGCAAGGGGCATTCAAACTAATGTCGAAGCCAAAACACCGTCGCCCCAAAACTAAAGTGCAACAAGCACAAAAGAGGCAAGGGGCTTTCTAACTAATGTTGAAGCCAAAACACCTTCGCCCTAATACTAAATCGCAACAAGCACGAAAGAGGCAAGGGCCTTTCGACCTAATGTCGAAGCCAAAACACCTTCGCCCTAAAACTAAAGTGCAACAAGCACGAAAGAGGCAAGGGGCTTTCGACCTAATATCGAAGCCAAAATACCTTCGCCCTGAAAGACAAAAGTGCAACATGCACCAAAGGGCAAGGGGCTTCCGACCAAATGTCGAAGCGACAACACCTTCGCCCTAAAAAAACAAAGAACCTTCGCAGCTCTAAGCAGCATGCGCAAGGTGGGGGGAGACGTTTTTTTCTCAAAAGCAAAAATCTGCCCATGCCACTTAAAGCATGCGGTCACTCATACAGACCCAAACCCCAAGAACCTTCGCAGCTCTAAGCAGCATGCGCAAGGTGGGTAGAGACATTTTTTCTCAAAAGCAAAAAAAATCTGCCCATGCCACTTAAAGCATACGGTCACTCATATAGACCCAAACCCCGAGAACCTTCGCAGCTTCAACCAGCACGAGCAAGGTGGGGGAGACATTTTTCAAAAGTAAAAATTGCCCGTGCCGCTTAAAGCACACGGATTTTCAACAAGCTACGACTAATACATACAACATGGGGAGATGTTTTTTCTCAGAAATAATTTGCCGACGCTGTCTAAAGCACGTGGTTGCAAAGCCCAAACAACCTTTGCAAATCCCTAAACCATGCAATCCTTCGGGGGAGACGTTTCTCTCAGATCCCCGCAGCCGAAGCCCCAAAACAGGCCTCACGCACAAACCAAGTGCAGAAAACCGCAAAAATAAAAACAAAGCAGCAAAAACAAAACAACCATTTACATCAATCACCAAATTAACAGTATTTTCAGCAACAAGGTCATCGTTCATCACAGTTCAGATGCTCCTAGCACCACTAACGTTCAAAAACTCGGCAACACTCGCACCTGGGTTAGCGAAGCTGAAATGCTCCCAATCTGTCCAGAGCGCAGCAACACCATCGCGCCCGACTCGAAGCGGCGCCACAAAAATTGTTTGACCTACCAGCACAATAGCCTGGCCAGGGTGGTAATATTTACATCAGAATTCATGCCACAAAATATCAAGTTCATTTCACAACAACTGCATTCCTAGACCTTCGAGTTGTATTCTTCTTCGTCATCATCCCCAGATCGACCAGATGTTCCCGCAATCTCTCCAGCCTACAAACCTTCGTCGACGATGCCCTTCGCGGCCTCGCGAGCGCGGTTGGACTGCAAAATAGTATAATTAGATCACAAACACACAAAGAAAACAAACTCGAAGGTAACCACCCAAACCTCCTCAAGGCATTGATGCACTACGTCCCGCAGGGCTTGGCGTCCAGCAGACAGCCAGAACTTTCGCAGAAAATTTTTCTTCATGGTTTGAATCCGGCTCGAGCAAGCCTCCAACTCCGAAGACTCCGAAAGCTGATATCCGGGAGCAGCAATCTTGATCAGATCTAGACAGCCTTCATGCTCAAGCAAGGCGAAAGCATTCTCGCATGAGATAACAGCCGAGTTGTCCGAAATATCAGTCAAGATATTTCCCAAAACGGCGAACTCTTTTGGCATCCAGTCAAGAAGCCCATTTAAACCAAGACCGCTGTGACGACCCAGGTTTTATGGGCTAAAACTATCCAGTCAAAAATACATTTTTTGTGTTAATTTAAAATTTTAAACCAAGATTTCTAGAGCAAGGGTATTTCTGCTATTTTGGAAAAGTACAAAGTTCTTTTTTTATAAAAAAGTTTTGAAAAAGGGAAAGTTTCAAAAATTATGAGGGGGTTAAAATGCATATTTTGTTTTTCACTTTTTACTCTCATAAAAAGAGTATATTTATGTTTAGGGTGATTTTTGCAATTTTAAAACTAGGTTGTGTTCTTTTGCATTTAAAAGAATGGACGGATTTCAAAATAATTTTAAAACCTTTGATCTAGTGAATTTTTGCACAACATGAAAGTTGCAGGTCTTGAAAAATTGAGCAATTTTCATGTTGAGCACTTTTTCATTTGAGCCCTAAAACAATGGGAAATTTTAGTTTTACAGAGAACACCCTAGCTTTTTCACATTTTACAAGTAAGTCCACCCACTGTTTTCCCTTCTTCCTCCTCTATCCAAAACAGGGGCACCGCCCCTCATCGCCGGCGCCGCCGTTTTGGCCTCCCCGCCGGCTTGCCTCGCCCCCAGACTGGCCGCGCCGCCTCCACGTGTCGCAAGCCAGCTCCTTGCCGCCATCCAAGCCTACCTGCTGGCCATACATGCGTGTGCCACGTCGTCGCGTGTGCCATCCGCCGACCCGCCCACTGGAGGAGCTGTGCCACCGCTGCCTTGTGTCCACAGCTCGGCAGAGTCTATCCTTTGTACTTCCCTTCCTTATCTCCTCTCCATGTACCTATAAATAGCTGGCCTCACCTCTCTTCTCCGGCATCCACACCCGCCGCCCCTCCCCTTGAGCTCCGACGAGCCTCTGCCGCCGTGGAGCCATCACCCCGAGCCTTCTTTGTCCAGTTCGACCCCTAAACTGAACCCCCCTTGGCTCCCTGATGCTCCTCGGCTTTTCAGACCTATCAAATTTTGGCCGGAGCCTCACCGCCGCCCTACCCGCACATGGAGCCGCCCCTCTGCCATGGCTCGACCCAAACCAAACCCACCAACACCTTCCTCTGGCCACCCTGATTCTCTTCGGCTTGATCCCCTCCACCAACTCTCACTGGAGCACCACCCCCGCCGACGTCGTCCACCGCTGACCGCCGGAGCTCGCGGAGCCGTCGCCTCCGGCCACCCCGAGCCGCGTCGAAGCCACCTGCAGGTGCGCAAGACTCCCCTCTACCTTTTCCCCCACGGGCCCCTCACCGTCGGCGACCTGAGCCGCCGGAACCCGGCCGGCTAGCCCCACCGGTGCCTGTAAGGATCACCGGGGTGTCCGACCCTAGAGGGGGAGGGGGTGAATAGGGCCGCTAATCGCTTTTCTATCCTAGGGCTCAAACTTCTTGCATAAGATAAACCTAACACGTCCTACACATGCTAGTTATGACTTAGGTTTATCTATGCTACCCTCTACTTACCCCAAAAGGCTTGCAACCTATAACCAATCCTAATCAAACTAACTAGGAAAGTAAAAGTAAGCAAGAAAGAGTAAATGCGGAAACGTAATGCGGTAAGTAAAGCGGTAAGGGAGAGGATATGCAAACTCCCGTGAAGACACCAAGACACACGATTTAACGTGGTTCGGTTAGGACACCAAAGTCCCTCCCTACGTCCACGGCCACTTGCTCACAAAGAACAAGTGTGATGCCGAGTCTCTTCGCTTGATCACCGTCTTGCGTGGGCCACCAAGGCACCCGGCAAGCAAAGGCTAAGTGCCACCAAGTCACCAAGACGAGGTCACCGCCACCGTCTATCTCGAAGCGCCACCACGGCACCATCTTCACTATCGGAGCTTCTCACCAAGAGGGGTCTCCTTCCCCGCACAAAGTGTCGTTGCCTCTCCACACCAAGTAGGAGGGTCACACGACGAGTACAAGTGTTTTCTTGCCGCAGCAAGACTTCTCTCAAGGGAGCTCTCGCAAGAACTAATCCCTAATCAAGCACTAAGCACTCTAACAAGTGTGCTTAAGCCTATATGATGTACAATGAAGCTCTATGGTGGTTGGAGATGATCTTTAGCTCTTGTATACTTTCTTGAACTCCAGCCCCTTCAAATGAGCCGTGGGGTGGCATATATATAGCCCACACACCCCAAACTAGCCGTTGGAAAAAGGCTGACAAAAACCCTTAACGTCGGTTGATCCGACGCTCAACTTTTTATCATCACCGGTTTAACCGGTGAGTGCATTTTCCAACTAGCCATTATACTTCAATGGCTACCTCAATCGACCGACGTAATCAACCGGTGAATGTAATAGAAACGTCGGTTTAACCGGTGAGTGTAGTTACTGAAAAACTAACTCTCTGGACAACTACACCGACGTTCACCAATATCTAATCGTCGGTTTAACCGGTGTATAGAATTTCCTCTGCCTTCATCTGGCAATGCACCGATGTATGCATTTTCTTCAACGTTGGTTAATCCGGTGTAAAACCCTAGCCCGCAGACCTTCTCTGTGATTGCACCGGTGAGTTCATTTTGCCCTACGTCGGTTTAACCGATGATAGCAAAAGAGGAACCCCCGTAGGGGCGGCCCTTCGGGCCTTGCTATGTCTCTCTTCTCTTTGTCATCACTTGAACCTAAAAGCCTGAGAATAGTCATCTTAACAATCACATTAGTCCAAGTGTTGTGTGTGTCATCAATTGCCAAAACATTATATTGAAGTATGGCATGAGAGGCCATTTTCGCTACAGTGCCCCTCCCCTGTTTTAATCCAAGGGTTGTTTTGTTCCCAGGGACCTCAGTGCAAACACCAGGGACCTAAACCTAATTTCTAGTTTTATTGGTACCCTTTTGCAGTAAACTTTGGAAATTCATAGTAATTTGTAGAAAAATCATAAAATAGCAAATAAATACTTTTTGGAATCCTTATTAAAATCTCTACCTTTTGGAACTATAATATGACATGTTTTAGGTAGAAATTTTTGCTGCAGAAATAGATTTATGTTAATAGTATATTTAAGACTAGTTGTTCTTAACTTTTTAATAATTAATGTTTGGAGCTATATCATGATGTGAAATTTTTATGGTAGCAATTATATTTGATGCTAGATTTAATATAAAAATTTTGGCCTTAATACTTGAATTTTGCTTGTTATTTTATGTGTTTTATTTATACCTCATGCTCTAATAATGTGTTGTTTGTGATTTTTGAACCATGTGTTGTTCATGTCATGAGTAGTATTGTATAATTTTGTAGGACTAATACTAGTCTTTAGCATGGGTTCTTAAATATTTGATATAAAATGCTTGATCTATGTTGACTAGCTTTTGCTAGAATGTTTGTGTCGCATGACTTAGACAGGTTTTGAAAACCCCCTGTTCCTCTTATGAACTAATTTGTGTTTACTTTGACCCCATAAATGACCGGCTGAACCGAATGCTGAATGGCTGCGTCACCCGATCGACCACACAAACGCGATACTCATAGCCCTTGGACGAGTGCTCGCACTCCTCCAAGGCCTCGGGGGCTACACCCACCGGTGCGCTGACGCGCCCCCACCAAAGATATTTCACAAATTTGTGGACTAAACCCTAAAAAGTTGGCACCCGAGCCACTACCTCAAGGGCTCAAGCCTCTACAGAACTGAAACACACTCCTACAGAGGCTCGGGGGCTACTGTCGGGTACCATAATATGGGGCACCCTAACCTAGGAATTAAAGTGCCTTCAAAAATGCAAAACACAATCAGGCAACTAGGCCAAAGGCCTCCTAGTGCAGTGCCATCATCTATGCTTGGACGCCCTAATCCTCTCTAGGTGTAAAAAGGCCCAAATACACACTTGGCCCACAGCCCAACACCGAAGTACGGCTCATCCGAGGCCTCCCGAGTTGAAAAGCAATCTCTGCCTCGCCCGAGGCCTCCCCACCGAGGCCCCCGGCAGTGCGTCGCATCTCCGACTCGCCCGAGGGTAGGAGGCTACCCTCGGAGAGCAAGCGAACTCCACCCTCGGCCGAGCCCACCGCGAGGCCTCGGTTCAAGGGGTAAACTCCGCCTCGTTCGAGGCCCTCCCGGCAGACTGGGCCTGTAACCTGCACACTCAATGGAACCAGCGCATTTTATTGCGAACCACTCCACAGCATGGTGCGGGTGTCAGGCGGCGTCAGCAGCCACGTCGCACAGCGGACATGACCTGAGTCCCGTCCACCAACTCCGGTCACTATGCCACCATTCCCGGCGTTGTGCGGACCTGCTATACACTGCGCGGACATGACTGGCACTGCTCCCGCCTCTGTGCTGCCAAACCCATGTACTCTCTCCTCTGCAGGACCCTCGATGGACATGGGCAACGACCCTCGGACACTGTACGGTCCTGGACCAGAACAAGACCACCTTCAGAAGCACCCTCGGCGCTCCACCCGGTCAAGCGCAAAGGACGACGTGTCCTATAGTTGTCGCCATGCCGCCCACGGACGCCATAGGACAAGGACACGTTCCCAGGATGACCACCACGCCCGTAGCCATGCCTCACAGTGCTCGGCAACAGCAACCGCCAACTGCTCCCCCCCCATTCGGGGAGAGGATGACGACCCAGAGACATTCTGTGCATGTAACCCGCCCCTCCTTGAGCCTATAAAAGGAGGAGGCGGGCCTCTTCCCAGGGGGCGGAACTCGACGAACTCTCAGAGCGCACGCACGTACAAGCATGTTCCTCCCCACATATTGGCACTTGCCTCAATCATCCCGCACGTACGCAGAGACTTGGGAGCTTCTCTCCCTCTCTTGCCCAAGCTTGTATCCCCTACTACAGGCTCCCCCGGTGCAAGATAATACAGTGCTCACTTCCCTTGCTGGACGTACGGCCCCATCGGCCGGAACCAGGATAAACCCTGTGTCATTGTGTTTCTTCTTGCATCAACCATCTAGAGACAGGGACACGCAGCATCATCACTAGTTGGTGCCGGACCGCGAGGTTTAGACACCGACAGGCACGAATCATAGAAATATACGGACACAAGTATAGAAACATACGCATATGAGTATATAGAAACATAGGGACATGACTATGGAATATGTCCGAGCATATAAACATACATGCATAGAAACATATAAACATGAGTATTTAAAATATTTTTGATTGCAACACATCGTTTCTATAGTCGCAACACATGGTTTCTATGCTCGAAATATTTTAGGGTTTAGGACACAGAATATGCTCGAAATAGACAAGTTGCTCAAGTACAAAATCCACCCATCATGCTCTAGCCAAGTTTATATGCTCCTGTATTTCTATACTCGTATCCATGGTTTATATGATTGTAACACATGGTTTCTATGATCGCCAAATATTTTAGGGTTTAGAACACATAAATATTTGAGAATTGAAGGCAAAGAATACAGTCTCTGGACAGAGCATAGAAACATGCTTCGTAATTGCAGGCATGCGAGCTCGGTTGCTGCGCAGGGGCAGCCCGCCCGAAGTGCTGATTGCACAGCTCCTTGAAGCGTTCCCACGACGGCGCGCCCAGGAGGTGCTAGGTTGCCAAGTACACCCTGTTCGTCTCCAGGGTGCGTTGTCCGCAGTAGAACTAATTGCTCACAGCGGCTCAACCAGCCCAAAGGTCCTCCCTGCCGTCGTAACTTGGAAAGTCCAACTCGTGGGTTTGTTGCACACGATTGCACTACTAGAAAATGTGCCATGGGAACGGGTTGGAAACGGCCATAGGCACCGGTTTTTTAACCGGTTCCCCCAAACCGAGACCAATGACGTCTCTCTAAGACCCTGGGTATTTAACCCGGTGCCTTAGACATCCATTGGCACCGGTTGGAAATACCAACCGGTGGCAAAGAGGCTGCCACGCTGACGCAGGTGGCAGTCCTTTTGGTGCCGGTTGGTCTTTCCAACCGGTACCAATGATCATTCCCCTTATTTTTCCAAATCTAGTTTTGTTTGTTTTATTTATTACTGTTTAATCTTTTATAATTGCTAAACGCACTCGAGCTCTACAGTACTATACATTCATTGGTCGTACGTACGTGTTTGTTTTCAGAGACTATTTGAAACTAACTAAAAGTGAAATGCGAGCATATAATTAAGCTAATTAGATGAACTAATATATTCAAAAATATATAAACATCAAGGCATCACGTTTAGAAATAATTACAAATATACAAGTCATGTTTATAGTCCAACTACTGGTCCCCTCAGGAGCTCGACGGAAGTGACTGTAGATGGTTCTTGATGATGAGTAATCCTTCTCAATCTTGCAGTTTTTGCATGGACAACGAACGAAGCCACCGTACTTGTGGTTCTCAGCAACTTTTATGAATTCATGCACACCATCAATGAACTCCATTGAACGCCGGTCCGTCATGTACATCCATTGCCGACTCATCTAGGTTCATATTTCATTTATTAACATCAAACGAGTGTCAACATAAACCATTTGTAAATAAACATTGGAAGTAATAATAATAATAAATTGAATTAATCAATGATTGATTACGAAACAAATTAAATTGGAGTGTCATCAAAATTATATACTATATATATATATATATATATATATATATATATATATATATATATATATATATATATATATATATATATATTATGCATGCCTAATATTAATATAAAATAATCCAAATCCTAACTATATATAAATAAATAGTTATCTTATCCCTAATAATTTATATAACAATAATATGAAACCATAAACTAAATCGGGTCCAAAAAATATATCTACAAATATTAATCATGTGTATAAACTAAATCAAATGCTAACTACATCCTCAAAATTAATTTGCTAAAATATTGTAAACAATATTACTAACCTTTTAAAAAAATTGAAAAAAATCGCCCCCCTCCCCTCACTCAGCTGCCATGAACAGTGAGTTCACGGCAGCTTGGAGGGGGGAAGGGGGCGGGGAATTTATAGTGGGGGCACAAAGGCACCGGTTGGTGCATAGCAACCGGTGCCAAAAGTTATTGATCATCACCGATTGAAGGCACCAACCAGTGCCTATATCCAGGGCATCCAGTGGCACCAGGTTGTGGCTTGATCAGGTGCCAATGTCTACACCAATAGCACCGGTTAGAGCCACCACCCGGTGCTATTGATGCACCGTCCATTTGGTACCAGCTCATGGCATTAACTGGTGCCTTTGTCAGTGGATTGGCACCGGTTTGTGTCGGGGCGCACCTTGCCAGCGCTCGGTGCAGGCTAAGAGTACCGGCTATTGGTGTCGCCGGTGCTGATGTCTCACATTAGTACCGGTTCAAACAACAAGTGATACTATCTTTTGTCTGTTTTCTAGTAGTGAGGCGGAATCGGGGAGGGGGATGGTGGAAACTGGATCTGGTGTATCGGCACCGACGGCAGAGCGGTGGTCGGCCGGCTGCTTCTCCACCCTGGTGATGCGCGTGGACAGGTTGGAGACCAGTTGCACGACGTCACCCAGCTAACGCTGCATGTCCTTTCACTACATGCTGGCGATCAACTTGGTCAAGGTGTGGGCGTGCTATGCGGTGGAGGCGCTCTTGGCGCTTCCGTTAGTCGAACCTGGCATTTCTGACATCAGATTGGTAGAACCCGCATAGCTGGCGGTGACCAGGAACTACCGGTGGGCCGGGGCTTGAACGCTCGGCGGCGAGGGGGAGCCGTGCTGGAAAAACGAGCAGATGCAAGGGATGAAGGGAACGAGGGAACTCGGGGTGCAGGAACCAAGGATAAGTTGATTCTCGCTTAAAGAATAATTAACAATATCTTGACTACATATAGCCACAATCCATATGCTAACAAACTCAATCTTAAACCTAAAAAACTTATCTCACGATCTAAAGAGACAAACTGAATGAATCCCAATTAACTGGATGATCTGAACGTAGACTTCAGCCACGGGGCGCTTGCTGCGACGCTGGTACTTGACGTCTTGACGCCAGTCATAACAATGCATTCGCAGAAAAAGGTAGAGCATACATCATCCAATAGAAGCTGTTTCAACTCTGCAAAATTCCGAGTACATACCTTGTGCTGGTAGCTGTGTGCATGGAAAGATCGGATACCTTCCAGACCGCAACATGGTCTTGGGCAGTGCCGGCCCTAGGGGTAGGCTACCATGTGCGACGGCCGAGGGCCCAAGGCAGGAGGGGGCCCAAGCTAAGTATGTATTAAGTACGTACAATACGGCTACTGACCAGTCTATTTGATTGCAGTCTAAGAGGCCAAGAGCTAAACATTAAAGGTGCTGCAAGTAACTTTGCCAGATTCTTTGACGTCAGCGCTTGAGATTCTGAAATTTATTATGGCTGCAGATTGCTATCCAAATATTTTGGTTGCTTATCGAATCCTCTTAACTGTACCTGTGACTGTAGCTTCAGTTTAAAAAAGTTCCTCAAAACTAAAGTTGTTGAACAACTATTTGAGACCAACTATGTCACAAGAAATATTAGATGACTTTGCAATGTGCAACATCCAGAAGGCTATATCGGATACTATTGATCTCAATACCGTCTTGATGATTTTGCATCAAGAAACGCCAAAAGAAATATCTTTTTGTGAGTAAATGGATATTATGGAGTGCAAATATATGGTAATCAAATTAATTCTAGAAGTACAAATAAACTATTGTTTGAGTCTACAATATTTCCCGATAATTATCAAACATGTTAAATGTTGGAAGAATGCAAGACAACCTTCTAGAGTATTCTCTACAAGGCAATGAGAATATATTTTCGTGGAGTACTCTAGAATTAGTAATAAATAAATTATAAAACCTTGTAATATTTAGAAATTCTCTATAAGGGGGGACACATGTCACCACCCTATGATCCGCCTTAGCTATAAATAGAGGACCCCCTCCTTACCATGTCGTCATCTATCTAAGAGCATGGTAGATGATAAAGGGTGAGTGCTAGGATAGACACAAAGAGAGGATGTGTTGTGTACTCTGGTGTAATACTGTTGTGTTGTAATAAATCAAATATTTTGTAAGTGTTGTAATAGCGTATATATATTATAAGATTTTATATAAGGTCTAGATTCTAGAGAGGGCGTCACTATGAGTTCGCCAGAGGACCTTCAAAATCATAGGGCCGGCACTGGTCTTGGGCTCTAAGATCAATACATAACCAAAGGCAAATGTCCTACTACAATAGATACTGGAATTGCTAGAAAACTCAACAAGGGACGCATATTAAAACTGATAATCTTAAGCACAATGGTAAAAATAAGAACCTGAATAGTAAGATACTAGCTAAGTTTCTGCATTATGCAATGAACAAAAGGAGAGACCACAACTCCATACACCCCATTAACCACAACTACCAACCCATTTCACACTCAATTTATCTCATGGAAATGTCAGAAACCTTCCAGACACCAACACATGGTCTTGCACTCTACGATCAACACCTAACAAAAGGCAATTCTCCCACTAGAATAAATATTTATCCTCAGATGAGAACAAAAGAAGTGACACATATTACACTACCAACACATTTGACACACTAAATTTGCCACGTGCAGTACGGTCCTGCTTGATCTATCGCTTGTTTTTCTTTCGAGCTTGGAGCGGGAATGCCTCCCAATCCCCTCAAATCTCTTGGCCAAAAGTATTCTACTCTGAGCTGATCCCAAAAGTGGAAGGCCAATGAATACTCTTGCATGGCAATCAGATTTGGCGAAAACACAAAATGGAGCATGTCCATAACTTCAGTTTCAGTATAAGGCCACAAGCACATGGTAGGGTCAATGATGCTTGCTACCTTCTTCGCTTCTTCATCGAAGGCATGCTGAAGAGTGTGTCTAGCAACGTCAACAGACATTCTCGCCAAAAAAATGGTTAACCCTTTCCTGTAACTATCTAGGACTCAGTGGCTTCTTCAACTGTTGGTTCTGTTGAGGCTGGATAGATTTGTTTTGCTTTGCAGGCGTGTTGGTCAATATGTGGTAGAGAAGGGGGTGACTGTTCATTTTTGCTATTATTTCACTCTCATAAAGGAACATCAGCATAGGCCTGTAATGCAGAGTGTCCTTGTACAATTTGGTAACCAGAAAGTGCATTCTCATGAAGAATGCAGCTGCACCATGAGGACAGAGTAATGCTGGGTGAAAAACAATCAATCGCTCATCCGAAGGTTTCGACATCTTGTTGAAAAGGTCCCTCACAGGAAAGGATAGACGCCCTACGATATCATCTCCTTCGATTTCTTTCAGCAGCCCTACGAATGCTTCACGTGCTGCCTGATATGAGGCCCTGCGATTCATGTCACCCAAATCAGGAATTAGCTTGCTGTAACACTCAGCTATTAATTCTCTGCAATTAAGCTAATTAAGGTCATTAGTTTCGAACCTAAATAATAAACCATAAGTTAGCAATCTTTTTGTCAGTCTGGCCCGACCGGTCTGACCGGTAGGGGCGACCGGTCTGACCGGTGGACGTCGGGCCAACCGTTAGGCCCACATCATTTAAACCACTCTTCTCTCTCTCCCAACAACTCACTCATCCTCCCCAGCTCCCTCACTCACCTTCCCCGAGTTCACCCCTCTCCCCAAGCCCTAGAGTCCCAAATCCTCACCCCAACTTGATTCCAAGGCCGGGAAAGAGATCAAATTGGCGTGGGATGTGTTCCTCTCCACGATTCCCTCCTTGGGGTGCTTGGGATTCAAGTTCTTGTGCACAAAGGAGCTCACTCATGGTATAAACGCTTGTGTTGGCCGATCTCCTTTTCTAGATAGTTTTAGGTGATTTCCTCTAGTCAAAAATCTCTAAAGGTATACCTAAACTAGTGCCTAGAAGGGTTTAAGGATTTGTGGGCAATTTTCGCCGCGCCAAGGATTCCAGTTTTTGGTCTAGGTTGGACCGGTCTGACCGGTCGGAGGGACCGGTCTGACCGGTAGGGGTCCGGACAGTCCGGCCATGTGTTCGGATACTCTGGGTTTCTGGTAGTCTGGACATTCCGGGTTTAGGTCCGGATTCTCCGGACTTGGGAGTCCGGATACTCCGAGAATACGTCCGGATACTTCGGATTTTTGGTCTCGAGTCGCACACAGGCCAGACCGGTCTGATCGGTTTGGTATACCGGTCTGACTGGTGCTAGCAGGGCTGAGAGGGTTCAATTAGGGTTAGTTGGCACAATTGGATAGAAATTAATTTGGTTGTTGATTACTTGTAATTTTTTACAAGTCATGCATGCATTCTCTCATATCATATGCATATGCATACGTGTAGCAGCCGCAGCGGAGGAGGTGATATACGATGTGGTTGCGGAGCCCCTGGAGCCATTAGAGCAGGCCCAGTAGGAGGAGAGGCGTGAGAACCAGGCCCAGGGCCCAGTGGACCCCGGTGTTGAGCAGCAGACGCAAGGCAAGCCCCGGTGCACATCCTATTATTTCAAAATTATGACACCTAAATATTCCTCTATTACTTGTGCTTTAGATTTAGGAATTATTTGGAACCCTAGTTGCATGATCCCTAGGTTCCCTTGAGTTATACTAGTATGTATAGGACGATAGAAGTGCTATACTTAATGGTTCTCGGTAGAAGACGAGTGATCTCTGGTCACTCGCGAGAAATAGGATGATTAGAAGTCGAGTAATTTCCGGTTACTCGCGAGATACAAGATATATTAATATTTTAGTATATGAGTTGTTGAATTTGATATGTAATGAATGGAGAATTGAGACCGGACAGGAATGATGAGGATATGTAGGTATGGCAGCAGGATAGGGTTCCTAGGTGTCTTAGTCCCGTCCGAGTCGGTTAAGGACCGTACCGTTGTTGGCCCTGCTGATCATGTTTGAATTGTACTAACCGCATATCGGGAGTAGGAGGTAGTCAAAACCGGTAAGACGAGTACTGCTTTGCTTCGAAAATACAGGAACCCGCACCCAACTCCTAGGGCGTGTCGAGTGGCCGCGGAGAAAGGGGTCGCATATGTTTACTTTTGGTGGTCTCACGTAGGGCTCGACTGACTATATGTCGTTGGGCTTGTTCCTATAATTCGAGGCGGGGAGGGGAAAGGTTGGTGCGTGGGGTCCGACGGGGCTTTTGCGTGCCGTGTTGGTTAGGTCCACCTTGCAAGGTTAAATCGAAACGATTCGCCGTCAGTCGCTCTCGGATATGAGTACATTGATCACTGCGTCGCATCATAGTGTTATGACGAGATGATGAGTATATTTATATACATATGATGATGAACACTTTGAATTATTGTTGATTACACCACCATGTTTGCTATAGTTGATTCAAGCAAATATTAGAATATAGTTAATTTGTATAGAATCTGGGGCTAAAATACTGAAAGTAAGGAATTACTTTAGTCGCTTTTCTGTAAAATAACCACCAGCCAAAAGTCTTGCATGTCTAAATATGTGGGCTAAGTTATACCCACTGGTCGGGTAAGTCTTGCTGAGTATTAGTTGCTCAGGGTTTGTCGATACCCAAATTATTTCAGGAGCCCAGGACGTTGACTTCTGCCCCTGCTGTGCCAAGTTCATCTGCCGCAGTGCAGAGGGGTGGAAGGTGGATGAGCGAGGCCCCTAGACTAGGGCGTTGGCGGGCTGCACGCTTGCGGGCGGAGCGTGCAACCTCTCTGTTTTGTTGCGACCGGTCTGACCGGTCTGATGGACCGGTCCGACCGGTAGTCCTCGGCCGGTCTAACCGGTGTGGCAAACCGGTCTGACCGGTGGTGTTAGGCTGTGAGTGGGTAGCAGTGTAGTGTAGTCGTTGTTTGGGTGTAAATTCTAGTTGATAGTTGTAACACTTGTAATTTATGTTTGTATTTGAATCAGGTTTGTAAAACTATTGTAGTTGAACTCTTTTATAAAAGTGATGGTTATTTCTATTATTGTCGCGTTGTTGTATTTTCAAGTATTCGTCGTGCTTGTATCATCTGCGCCCGTCTTCACGTGGGACTTCCGGTGTTGTTTTGATCAGGCCGTGGGTTGAGAAAGTATCGCCAAATTAAGCCATTAAGCTAATGCGTCCGATATGTTCAAATGACGGCCATTACGCTTAATTTAGAGTTTTAATTTGACGGTTCCGTCACACTTGCTTTGACCAATCTCTGAGTCCAAATTGAAGAAATTCTGGGCTAATCAACAAATTGTCTTTCTTGAAGAAGTCCTTCTGGCAGTAACCGCGGTTGCAGTTGGTAAGAGAGAGTAAAATTAAGGACTCCAGCAGACATATCCCAACATGTGAAAGACGGAGCAGATTCTGGTCAGTGCCTTTAAGCTCACGATTGAGCTTATTGGTAGCCCAGGGTTGTACTGGTGAGTTCTTCAAGAACTCAATGGGACAGCGCCACTCTGCATTTTGTACCTGAATGTCATTATCATATGATAATTGGCAAACTGAAGGCGCAGGCTGATTAGAGGTCGACATCATGCGCCAACAACCATTCATTCCCCAAGGAGACCCTGCTCCTGGTGCTGCTGCCTTTGCAAGTACTCTATCCTTCGTGGCCATAGAACTTGGACAAGATGCTGCTGCCACTGCTGCCTTGGCAAGCGTCCAATTGGCTGTGTTGATAGGAATCGCAGAAGACAGTGCGCTGGTCATCTTCGAACGCACTACCAAGGGTTCAGTCCCGCTGGGCGTCGTAGGCGGGGCCGCGGCGCGCCTGTCATCTGCTATGTGGCTTCCGCATTTCGCCGAACACCTGGTGCGGCTGCCATGGCCTGCGTCCATCGACAGCTCCAGCTTGTACAGGGACGCCGAGCGAGGCAAGGGATGTGATGGTGAAGGCATCGGCCTGGTATTGTGGGAGGCCGGAGCCGACGAGTGGGGCGCCACCGCAGGACGCCCGTTGAAGCCGGTGGAGACGAGACTGCACCAGCCGGTTGCGGGGCGCGGAGAGAGACGCAGCGGTGAGGCGGAGCCACGGATCGGGGTCTCATTGCACAGAACGGAGAGGAGGCGGCGATGGAGGGCAGGGGGACGGCGAAGGGCGACCGCAGCCATGGGTGACGGCGGCCGCAGCCGGCATTGCCTTCTCGAAAGGTGAAATTCTTTTTTTTTTGAAAATAAAAAGGTGAAATGCAGTGTTAGAAGCGTCGGGAGCGGTGGTGTGAGTGCCAAGCCTTGCTCCGAACCTACAAGTCAGCTGCACACCTTCACCGCCAAGTGGGCCCATCCATTTGTCACAAACCTCGGCCATCCGCCGATCCGTCCTGCGTCCGGTGTATGTGAACCACAAACCTAGGGCGCCCCCGGTTCACCGGTCCACGACTCTAGTACACGGTATTCCCAGCTCGGCCGCCTTCCTGGCCCCAGTTGCCAGAAAACTCACCCGAGTCAAAAACATTATTTATGTACTCAGATCTTGTAGCACAAAAGCTTATTTGTGCTATTTAAGAAAATAGGTTATTTGTGGTCCTTTCCTTCGTCTTAGAATATAGCTATTTCTAGGTTTTATTCAAATCAAACCTTTTAGATTTTAACTGGTAGAAAATTCATAAAGATTGATAATTCAAAAGCAATATTAGTTTATTCGTGATGAAACCAACCTTTACATAATCTTTTCTATTTAAATATAATTTTTGAAGATATTATTGGCTAAAGATGGAAATGTTTGACTTTGACCAAGTCTAAAGTTGTTATATTTTGTGGCTGAGGTAGTACTAATTAAAACTCCAATGTAATGAGCCGTAGTGACCTTATTTAAGTGAATCAGTCAAAAACAATTTTTCATTACATAATGTGAAGCTAATGATTATTTCAAGATTCTCTAGGTAAAATCTAAATAGTTTCTACTATTTGATGGTTTCAATTTGGTGGAAAAATATAATAGATCTAATTACTCTCTCACAAGCAATGTGGCAATGTGTCATAAGAGCATAATGCCTTTTTAATGTGGTCATGGGCTTATCACAAAAGAACATGAAAAATGAAGGTATTTAGAAAAATTATTATTATAAAGACTACTCCCTTTGT
The DNA here is from genome assembly GCF_016808335.1 of Panicum virgatum. Classification (NCBI taxonomy): domain Eukaryota; kingdom Viridiplantae; phylum Streptophyta; class Magnoliopsida; order Poales; family Poaceae; genus Panicum; species Panicum virgatum. The sequence goes on along the minus strand of NC_053147.1, from coordinate 33,681,806 downwards.
CATGAAATGTAAGGCATTTGAGGGTTTAAAATTTGTACCCAAATACAAGACATCATAGAGTCCTTTGGACAAAAAGTCATCATAATCTCCTTGATTTTGATGCTAATTTTGTAAACAAATCAATTGTGGTGGGTTAAGGGAGTAAAAAAGGTACGCTAGTCTCTTTGGTTTTTGGTGTGGGCACTAAAAACTAAACAATTGATTAATTAAACAATGCACGAATAAGAGGTACATGCGTCTTTTCTGTACCTCCATAATTTGTCTGTAAAACTCAGGATGCTCTATATTTCAGGACAGAGGGAGTATGTGAGCAAAGAGGTATCAGTGCGTAAACGGGCAGGGGACAGGAGCTGGCGACGCGGCTAGGGCGACGTCTGACACTTGCGCCGGCAGTGCAGGCCAGGCTGCGCGCGATACGAAGACTGAGACTATCTGCACTGGGTCCACTATCGGAAACGCTACGGCATCCTCTAGAGCGTTTTTATCGTAAATTCTATCGCAGCGGGGTACTGTAACAGAGACGCTAGGCGACACTAGAAATACAAGGGAGCGACCGAACGGACGGTACATGCCACATTGGCCTGCCCCCGCCGCCGCTCCCAACGGTCCAGGCCTTCGCACCGGCCTCGGAATGGATGGGAGCAGTGCCACCGGCCACCACGGCCGGAAGAGAGAAAGAGAGGAGAAAGAAATAGAGAACGGCAGAGATCGGCATGGCGCAGCTCCATACCGTCGAGCTCAAGGCCGACCGAGCTCGCGGCGCAGGAAGGAGGCCAAGCTCGACTCCGACCCGCCGCGGCCGACCGAGCTCATGGCGCAGGGAGGAGGCCAAGCTCGACTCCGACCCGCCGCGGCCGACCTCGTGTCGTCCCGTCCCGGCCCGCCCCACACCCCGCCTTGCCGCTCCGACCTGCCGCGCGTCCGCCCGCCATCGCCGAGCACCGCCATGGGCCCTCCGTCGCCGGCCTCTCGCAGATCCGCCATGGCCGACCGAGCTCGAGGCCGGCCGAGCTCCGCCTTGCGCAGATCCGCCCAGGCCGGCTGAGCTCGAGGCCGACCGAGCTCCACCGCGCGCACGCCAAGTGTGGCGGAACCATCCAAAAGACTAGGCTCGGGTGCACTGGTCTTCGCTGCTAGGCAACTCTGACCCAAATCGGCACGCACCGGTAGTTATTCGAGTGAGGCCTCAATTAAAGCCACACTCATCCAGGATCGCACAGACAACACTCACACGAAGGTGAGCCCAGAGATTACAACACTGATCATTTCATACATCATCAGAGTTGCAGCGGAAATTTAAATTTATTACAAACCAAGTTCTGAAAGTAGTAAGGTACTACAGATTCTTATACTACACAAATTATTCAAGTCTCATTATTTTAGTGGAAGAAGTAAAATGACACTAGCGCAACATGTGATGCCTCGACAAAGCCCGTACGAGACATCACTCAGTGGGGGGGGATGTCAGCACCGGCTGAAGGGCCATCCCACTCGATAGACCAGCCCGGAGGCAAAGTACACAGCCAAGTCAAACTCGCAATCATATCCTCTAAGTTATTACCTGAAAAATAGTGCCACAAGCAAGGCGTAGTATAAGGCTGAGTATACTAATACTCAGCAAGGCTTACCCGTCACTGGATATAACTTAGTCCGATAACTAGACATACAAGACTTTTGGTTTGTGGAGTTGGTTTTGCCAAAAAAAATCACTAAGAGTGGATCCTTAATTACATATTTTAACTTTGCCATATTCTAGTTGGATTAACCATTCTAAGTTCGCAACTATCTCTACACAAGCATGGTAGAGCAATCAATTAATCATCCAGCAGTATTATCATCATTATGTTCCACTTGTTACTCTATGTGGCAGAAATTATTAAGCAGTCTCATGTCGTGAGAGGCGGACGATTCCGAATCAAATTTCAACCTGGTCAGGGGAACCTAACGCACACGCATGGGGATCGACGCCGCTTTCGCCCATGCTACTTTTCTCCTTTCTTTCCAATCCATGGATCTGGGGTACCCTCCCTGACTATGAGTCTGACAACTCTGCACCCGTACGTTGCGACAAAAATAAACCCTACTTCTACAAAGAGGGTACCAAGTCATTCCACGTGCTGGTCCAATCAGGTACTTAAACTTACCGATTACCATATTTCTCGGCATGTGGCTAGTACGTTCAAACACTTAACGAAATGTGCCAGAGACCGCGACCTTAACCAATTTCAACTACACCGACGGGGTATCACAACTACACAACCCCGTTCGTTGTCCTTATATTCTAGCAGTCGTAAAGTCAGTCAACTCCTATAATCTCGCAAAAGGCTGGAAACCTCTCGACTTCTATCGTTCCTAGTTAGCGGGGCAACTAGTCGAAAAAAAGATCTGGATAACAAACATAGGTACCTAGGGAACATGCATTTATGGTTTCGAACAACGCCTAAGAACGTAAATGCGCAAATGAAATTATTACAACATATATGAATAGTTAGATGAATATAACGCGGAAATAATGGGATTATGCACCGGGGCTTGCCTTCTTGGGCACTGAAAGACTGAGAGTCCTCTGGGGCTTGGCCCAGGTCTTGATTCAGATTAACACAGTTAAGATTAGCACTCTCTGCGGGAATAGAATCCGAAGGAACCAACTCGTAATCGTCGTCAACAAGATTTACCGTTTCTATATGCAATGCAAAGATTTATTATTAAAACAATGATATGAATTTTCCTTTCTTCACTATAGAGTTGTGATCCAACAAAGGGTTAGTTCAGTGATGATCTTGTGAATTCATTTTGTGGCAGTCATTTATGGAGTAGAACTTATATTTACTTACCTTCATGAAAGAGTGGGTTGGGTGGTTTCATTTCTAGACTAGAAACATGAGCATAAGTTCGAAATTTCATAACAGGGTCTATGAGGATGATCTGGTACTAAAAATTTACAGCTAATATGTCAGGTACTCTAGAATTTACTGTTAAAATTTCAGCTTTTAACAGCAAGGCATCTAACCATGAAAAATCATCTATTCAGCTTAAGCTAGGAAATTCACGAATTTGTACATATTGTTAGACATGGTTTATGGAGTTACAAATTTTACGGAAACAACTAGATATGACATACTCAGCACTGTAATTGTTCTAGAATTTATCTACCCATATAACAGGAGTTATAAAATTGACAAAACTAGCATGTTTTCATCAAACTTAATTTCTACAGGAAGTTCTACTAGGTTTCTGGATCTCAAATTTTTACCAGAGCCTAGAATATGTCTAAACATGCTTCAGAAAAATTATCAATTATTAAATACAACAAGACATTTACTTATGAATTAAATTATATATGAACTTGTATATATATTCGAAAGACAAGATGACCAGTATTGCATGCCAAAAATTTTCTATAGGAAGTACACATACTGAATAAGCACAGGATCAAAAATCATGATCAGATGTGTACTATTGCATCCAGAACGAAAATAACAAATCTATGCATGGTATAACAAGCATGATTTATATCAACAGAAAAACTAAGCAACTGGAGTTCAGATTTTGCAGGCATGGTCATATAACTAAAACAAAGTCTCAGAAACAATCCTAGATTTTTCTAAGCACAAAAAGTATATATCATGAATTAAATTCATCTAAAAGCAATAATCACAATCTATAGCAAACTAGATCCAAAATTTCTCAAACTTGTACAACGGCAAGGATTCATTCAGTACCATGATCTTACAGAAAAAGTTTCAAAGCTAAATCGTGACTATTTCTATCAGCATTAATGTATGAACATAACTAGTAGATCTTGGAATCTTAGCCATTTGAGCAAGTAAATGATTTCTAATTGAGTTCATATTTTTACTAGAGGCTTCTAACACCAGGAACAACATAGTAAAAAATCAGGCATAGCTACTGAACCAAAAGCCTAGAACATTTATGGGCTATTTAAACTACCTTAAAATGTAGACAGAAACTGAAGATTTGCATGTAACAAAACTTGTAGATTTCATTGCAATGATTCCATAACATTTGGATTTGTATTTTTCCGATTTTCTACGATTTTCTACACATTTTAAAGTTCACTAGATTCTTGTTCTTGAGTTCATGTCACTTTTGCATTTTAGACCCTGGAATCATTCTAATCTCTTACACATATGCCCCTGGACCGGTGTACCCGCACGGAATCCGCACGATTCCGGCGAGGTCCGTCGCCGGTGGCGAGAGGGAGGTGGGGGAAAAGGGTCACAACTCACTGGCGAACCTTGGGGTGGTCGGGTTGGGCCGGAGATGGTCGGAGGAGGCGGCACGGCAGAGCAGAAGATGTGTAGAGGCTCGTCCTGGGCAATGCGGTGGCGGAGAGGCATCGTCGGCGTCAAGCAGAGCTTCGCCGGCGATGGCGGAGGAGGCGGAGCGGTGGAGGAGGCGAGTCCGCGTGCAAGGGCCTGTTTTGGGGTACTTATAGGCACGAGAGTGGCCGGGGGAGTGAGTTTGCTTCGCCTGGGAGGAAAATGCGAGGCCGGGGGAGGTCGGAACCGGGGTGGCCGGTCACTGGCGGCGCTGGCGGGGCGGAGGGTGTCATGGCGGTGTTTCCCGGCGTCCAAGACGCGTGTGCGTGCGAGGAGGAGCCAAGGGGCAGGACGAATGGCACTAGCGGGGGCTCTCGGGTCCACTTGGCCGCGAACGCACCGTGGACGAGGTCCATCGGCGGCGTACGGGCGCGCGGCGGCGGAGCAGAGAGGGGAGATGGAGCAGGGACTGATTTGTGATTTCCAAAGTTTAGGGACATCTCTGTAATCTAAAATTTTCTCTAGCTTAAGGAGTTCAAATGAAAAACTTTTGAATACCAAAGTTGTGTAACTTTTCAAGATCTACAACTTTTGGTTTAGGCAGATTTTCATTTGAAATTCACAATTTGAACTATTTCATAATTACCAACTTGCACAAAAGGGCTTCAACATTTGCTTGACTTTTATTGGATTTGGCTAAAACTTGTTATTAGGCACATGTCATTTAGAGTACTAGAATCAGCCCAAGATTATTTTTGTGCATGTATTCAAACATGATTTGAATGGATTTTAAATGTTTTTCCCCCACATATATATTGGTGTGAGATACCCTTCGGAGCGAAGAGGTATCACAACAGCTCGGTTCGTTGAGGGAGAATCCTCGAGAGAGAAATGACAACCACAGTAACAGCACCAAAATCAATGCACGAGCCAAAAACTCTAGTATTCAATGTCCCATCAAGCGCAGTTATGGGGTATTTATAGCCGGCGATTTACCTACCCGCTTGCCTAAAAACCCCATAATGCCCCCTAACTACCAGCATCTAGGAATATTCCAGTGGTATTCTAGTAATGTTACAAGGCCGACAAATTATGGTGGATTACAGCTGGACTCAATATTCCGTACACAACCCTGCATGCGGGCCCGGCTCGTTGCATGCCCATCGCTGACCCGGCCCTCGATGGCTTCCCCTTCGGCTTCATCTCCGTTGGGTCTCGGGGGACTGCTTGGCCTCGGGCTTTGTCTTCGCCGGGGCCCCCAACCCTTCGCACACCTTCGGACGGGCTTGGCCTCTTCATGCCTTTGCCTTTTGGGCCTCCGGGCTCGACTCCCTTCATCTTCCACCAGTTTCAGCTCCCTTTGCATTGCATTACTTGCGGCATTGTTGCACCGGCGTCGACTAGTCGAATCCCTTCGGTGACGGGTGAAGGTGGCACCAACAACAGTAGCCCCTCGGGCCTGCAACCACTCCTTGGAGCGGACGTGGCCTCGACTCCTATGTGCGCGAAGCGGCGCGCTCAAAGCGCCACCCTTCGGACATTCGCCTGCGACCGTTCGGAGTACTTGTAATTGGAAACAATTCCGAGCGGCATTGTGTTAACTGATTATAAACTTTTATTATTTTATTATTTTTTCTTTTTCTTTTTGTTTAGAATGAGGGGTCGCCAGCATGTGTAATGACATCGATGCCCCCATGTGTGACCGTTGGAGGCATGTGTTGTGGCACGCTGTGACTGTTGGATTCGAGGGCAGCGTCGTCTTTTCACGTGGCCGAGTGCATTACCTTGTGCGTGCCCCCGGCTATAAAAGGGGGGGGGGTGGGGGCTAGTAGGAACTGTTGCCTTCATTTGGCTGTTCCACGCTCTCCCCCCCCTCCTTGCTCTTGCTCTTTGCCTTTGCTTGCTGCTGAAGTTACTCGTCGCCCGCTTCGCCTCGCCTAGCCTTCGTCTAGTTCTTGCAACCGCTTCGCTCGAAGAGATGGCGCGCCGCATGAGTGCAAAGCCTCCGCCTACTCGAGCGCTGGGTCTGAGCAGCATGACACCCGAAGTTCTGGAGGGAATGATCTTGCGCGGGATTGTCGCACGCGACCAGGTGCAGGCTCCGCCAATCGGTCAGACTTCAGCACGGCCCGAAGCCGATGAAGTGGTGGTGTTTCGTGACTTCTTCACCGCGGGTCTTCGCTTCCCGCTGGACCCCGCGATCATGGACATTTTTCTGCTTTTCAAGGTTTATCTTCATCAGATGACGCCTACATCATTCGTTAGGCTAAATTTGTTTATGTGGCTGGCGAAGGCAGGCAGGGTCTCGCCCATCGCCGAAGCCTTTGCTCATTTCTTCTGCGTCCATTACCAGCCGAAGAGCATAACCGTGCACAAGAAAGAAGGTGGTAGTGGTGAAGACGAGCCCCAATATGGCTGCTACACCTTCGCGTTCAAGCAAATGGCGCCCAGCCCCATTCGGCATATCAGAACAAGTGGCCCACGAGTGGGCTACTTACTGGTTCTACAACAACATATGACTTGGATCCGTAGACGAAGACCAGCCCCATGTGGGTCACGAAGATCCCTATGCTCGAGAAAACGCCGGTGGTTGCGGCGCCGGAGACCATACAGGCGAAGGCCTTTATGGTTTTACTGCGAGAAGTCGCGAAGGCCTTCAGCACCCGAGACCTCGTCGAAGAGTACTCGGTGTGCCAATGCTTCCCCATTCAGGAGGGCTAGGCCGTGACCTCTTGGGCGCCCAAAGAGAAGTGGATCGAAGGCATCCCGATGCCTCACTTTATGGTGTCCTTTAGCATCGGCTCTGATGGTATGTTTTTTTTAAACTGGCACCTCCGCCTTCGCTTGCAGACGTAGATCCGAAGGCCATTGAGGCCATTGCTGACGAAGCTGTTGGTCCCGTGACCAATGTGGAGTACAAATTCCTGGTGGAAAGACTTGGTGGCACCCGCAAGAATCGAGTGTTCAGCTTCCTCGATATCGTGCCGCCTCGCCGCGCGGCCGAAGTGCTGTGGGCGGAGGCCGAAGAGAAAAAATAGTAGAAGAATGCTGGTGTCATTGCTGCCACCATCATTCTTGAAAAGAAGAAACGATGGGGCGGTGCGACTGGCGCTGGCACGTCGAAGCGCCCAAAGCTGCTGGAGTCCCTGCTAGGCTTGTCCCCGCTCAAATCCAAGGGCGACTCCTAAGCAGAGGAGCATCGCAAAGACTACCCCATCCCCCTCCCCCCCCCGTCCACCACTGGCTGCCGTGACTCCGCTTGCCTCCAGGTGCGCTCCCGCTCTGGAATACAGCGCGATGGCGGCAGAGAGCGATGACGACGAGGGGGCTCGCACCTCTCCAGGATAGGTCGAATCGCGTCCGGCCGCTCCGGCCGCGACTCAAGCCCTGACGAGTGCAGCCCTTGCGCCAAATGTCCAGGAAAAGACCGCCTCAACCTCTTTGTTAGAAGAAGAAGATGATGATGATGGCGAAGCCGCGCTGAAGACTACCACCACCGACTCGGTGAAGGCTGCTGCTACGGCTTCGAGCACAAGCTCGGGTTCGTCGAGCAAAAGCAGCAGCTATCTCGTGAGCATGTCCAATCCCGCCGAGGTGGCCGAGACCCTGGGCTACTCCTCCGCAAAATTTATTGTTGGCCAAGTCATCGATAGCCTTAGCTTTGAGAGCCGGGACCGGGAGCGGGAGTTCCAGGCCGAAGTCGGGTCGACATTTTGCTTTCCCCTCATGGAACGAAGACCGATGAAGACCGGTGCGGCCAACGCACTGCAGTGTGTGGAAGACCTTCCTTTGAAGTCCTTCGTGGCTTCCTACTGCGCCCGTCTAGCTCAGTCGATAGAGCACAAGGCTCTTAACCTTGTGGTCGTGGGTTCGAGCCCCACGGTGGGCGCCAAAACTATTGGTGTGAGATACCGTTTGGAGCAAAGATGTATCACAACTGCCCGGTTCATCGAGGGCGAAGCCTCGAGAGAGAAATGACAAGCACAGTAACAGCACAAAAATCAATGCACGAGGCAAAAACTCTGGTATTCAATGTCCCATCAGGCGCAGTTATGGGGGTATTTATAGCCGGTGGTTCACCTACCCACAGGCCCAAAAACCCCATAATGCCCCTAACTGCCAGCATCTAGGAATATTCCAAGGGTAATCTCGTAACGTTACAAGGCCGACAAATTGTGGTGGATTACAGCTGGACTCAACATTCCCTAAACAACCCTGCACGCGGTCTCAGCTTGTCACATGCCCTTCGCCGACCCGGCCCTTGACGGCTTCCCCTTCGGCTTCATCTCCGTTGGGTCCCAGGGGACTGCTTGGCCTCAGGCTTCGTCTTCGCCAGGGGCCCCTACCCTTCGCACGCCTTCGAACGGGCTCGGCCGCGCTCTTCATGCCTTCGCCTTTTGGGCCTCCGGGCTCGACTCCCTTTGTCTTCCACCGGTTTCAGCTCCCTTCACATTGCATGACTTGCGGCCTTGTTGCGCTGGTCTCGACTAGTTGAATCCCTTCGGCGACAAGCGAAGGTGGCACCCCCAACAATATATAGTCCAAAAAGTGTGTTTTGAATTTAATTTAACATTTCCTCCTTGTTTTTAATTCCTGATTTCCCTCTTATGTACTAATTGATTTAAGTTGTACTGATTTTTATTGTACAAACACCAGAGGTGTCACACCAAGGAGGGAGGAGGACCGCCGGGGAGCTCGTCTCATCAGTGAAGAGGGCGGCCTGGAGGGCGAGAGGGGGAAGGGATGCCGCCGTCGCCAGCCTGGAGGGTAAGAGGGGGAGGTGCCGCAGCCGCCGGCCTAGAGGGCGAGAGGGGGAGGGTACGCCACCGCCGCCGGCTTGGATGGCGAGAGGGGAAGGGGACACCGCCGTCGCTGACCTGGAGGGCAAGAGGGGGAGGTGCCGGCGAGAGGGGAAGGGGACGCCGCCGTCGCTGACCTGGAGGGCAAGAGGGGGAGGTGCCGCTGCCGCCGGCGGCCTGGAGGGCGAGAGGGAGAGGGGACGCGGCGGCGCTGTCGAGGTGGGGACATCGTGGTGGAGATAGAGAATGGATGAAGGGGGCGGTGAGGGTGGGATAAAAAGGTTAAAATAAATTCGACATGAGGGACCCACCGTTGGTAGTTGATATAGTGGATGAATATAGAGTATGAATGGGTGTGGGAGAACTGGATATAGAGGAAATAATATTGATGATCAGGACAGAATATTCCTTTTAGAGGATGAATTTAGAGTATGACGAGTGCAGACAGCATGAGCCCCCGTGTGACATCGCCGGGGCAAGGGCCTAACGCTCGGCCATTGTGGCATCCGCAGTGGCGGTTGTCCAGAGCTAAAGTTCGACATGCTGTGAAGTATAGGTTCTGGGCTACGGGAAACTCTGACGACACGGACTCGGAAGTGGAGGAGGTGACCGTTACCGAAGAAGATGACCTTTCTACACTGGAGTTCGTGGTAGCGGCTGCTGAGGTTGGTTTCTCTGTCCAAGATCTCGAACAAGCTGAGCAAGAGCTGCATTTGTCACACTTGGCAAGGCCGTCACTGTCAAAGTGGCGAGACCACAACGTCTTGTAATTCTCATGTGTAACACCCAGATAGGCTAGTATGTTAGGCAGTTAGGCTCCGCTCCTCCTGCTCATGCTGCTCGGCATCTTGTGTGCCAAGCATCTCGTGTCGCTCACCATGACTCGCTCTGGCTCGCATGCCATGATGTCCACTACGCGTCTATCGGTTGATCGTGTAACTGCTACCTCGTGTGTATATGTACAAGCTATGACAGGAATACATCTGTGTGTTGCATTCTAAACTCTTTCATGGTATCATAGGCCCTATGGTTATAGTCCATCGCTTCCGCTCCCTCTCTCCCTCGGCTGCCATGGCGTCTCTCTCCTCCTCCTCCTCCTCCTCCACCAACCCCTTCGCCCTGGCTGCTGCCGTCTGTTGATGCCTACCAACATCACCACTGGAGATCAGCGATGGTGTCCGCAGACGTCAATGGGGTGGCAGGTAAATCATGGGCCACGAATAAATCCGCAAGTGCATGGAGTACCGCCATAGCATTTTACCCGAGAGTAACCCGGGGTGTCATTTATATTTCCGCTGGGAAGGCGGCGGTATATAGAATTTAATTAAGCTCGGAGAGACCACTATGGATTAATGTCAATGATCCGAACAGGGAAATAATATTCATGGTAAAAGGGGGTAGTGAACACACAAGCACAACTAGATAACACACCTAGGATATTGGAGAGGAAAGAGCAAGATCAAGGATAACTAGAGCCATATTCTATTGTACTCTCAAGAACAACTGAACTGAGTCATTCACAGCAAAAGGAAAAGCCTGATCAATGGACTAGGAAGACCGCATCCAGATGAACAGGAGGAGCCTGAACATCCGACAGCTTTATGTACCTCCTACTCCTCTACCCGAACGTGGAGGATTACTCGGGGCATGGACAGGGCCATCACCACATGTCGGCTACCTCTACAAACCGTGGGGTAGAATCGCATTCAAATGTGGTCATCAACCTAGGCACCACGCCTACGCTAACGAGCACCACTCTAGCCTTGCGCAAGGACACCCTTGTCTATCCGAGGCCTTAGTTCTAGAGCGCCCAATTAAGGAAGATGAAACAAAGCCATGATACACGACTAGTCTATGCATGTGAATCACTCAAGACATTCATAACTCACAAGAAGGATCACATACACAACAAGGGCATATGAATCAAAGTACTAAATAGAGTAAATAAGCATCTAGTACAAACTCAGAGAATTACATAAAGAGAAAGTAAAAGGCATACCAGACTCTCCATGAAGACTCTAAGACCTTGAACTACGACTCAAACCTGAACTCTTCTAGTCCTATGACCTCTACAAGAGAAGATGAACTACATCTTGAGAGAGTAACTTGATTGCTTGGATGCTTGGTGATTCTTAAAATGGAGCCCCTCCCCTCATATATATAGAGGGGAGCCATCCCTTGCTCGGCTGGGAATTTTGCACGGGACTCCTTGAACCGACTTCCCCATCCAATGAGGAGCTGCCACGTCGAAGACTTGAGGCGGTGGGGCCTATGGGCAGGTCGGCCGGCCTGTAGGTCGGCCGGCCTCTCAGTGGGCCCACCGACCTTCTCCTTTGCCCCATGGGCTGCCCTCGGGGCCAGCCCACTTGTCACTGGTGTGTGGCTCGGCCTTGTTCCTACTGAATTTCTGCTCTGGTGGCCTTTTGATCCGTGTGTGGCGATGTCTGATTAGTCGGTGTTTGCTCCTTGGCCAAAATGGTGTGATTACCCTCCATTTCCAGCTAAATCCTGCACTCATAAAAATCTAGAGGGACATGTGGAATTTGGTGATTTATTAGTGGCATGAGTGTAAGAAATGCAAGGCCATCTATTTATTATGGCAATATTGATGCTCAGAACTGGTCGTTAGTGAGCATCAACAAGACCCCCCAAGCTGAACTTTGCTCGTCCCTGAGCGAAGCTAAACTTTAGGTTGTTGATCAGGAGTTGCTGCAATGCTTCATTTCTTCATCATGCACAAGTTACAACAAAACATTCTATCTTGAACTGAATAAGTTGGTCAAACTTTGCTCACCCATTTTACCTTAATCTCCATGGGGCTTTTGGCCTTCTCCTTGTCTTGGGCGGTTCAGACATAGAACGATTCATAAAGCACCACTTACCCATTCCTTGCTCAAGATTACATCCGGAGGTTTTCAAAAGTTTTCGAAAAATAAAAAAAGTTCCTCGAATGACACTCTCATTCGCTCAAAGGTGTTTTATCCTCACCAAGGCCTTTTTGTGTGCCTTCTTTCTCCTACTTCTAAAGGCTTTTGTGGAGCTCAAGGCAGGGAGAAAGACTAAGGCATACTTGTTTCGAATATTTTGCAAAGTCAAAGATCGGACCCAAAGAGTAAGCAAGTCATACAACCATGATCGAGAAGTGCATGTGTGTGGATATGTGGTGGATGGAGTGGAAAGCAAGAGGGTAGGATGTTCCATGATTTTGTCTCTCCCTTCTTATATTTTGGGCATGGCTAATTTTCTTATTTTTGCATGGACCTTCATGTGTCCATTTTTTTTCTTGGGCCTTCATGTGCCCTCTTCTCTTTTTTTTCAATACATAGCTCATGCCCTTACTGGAGAGAATTTTTGGGAGAGACTTTATGGAATATGGAACATCAAAGAGGATATGAATGAGTGGATGGTATGGAAATGCTATTCTTCCAGTGTGGAAGTTTTTGCATGTGGAGGTGGTGTGTACGTGATTCTCGATCATGAGAGTATGAAACGCAACTCACAAAGGTCACAAAATTTGACAAAGCTCAAAAAGATACAAGCAGCATGTAGGAAAGATTATGTCTTTGTAGGCTTCATGCATATGGCTCTGGTAGGTATTTCTCATCATCAAGGAACTTTTTATTTTGTAGTTTTCAAAGATAAAAGTTCCGCACGTAAATTTTTGCTCAGAACAGATTTGTAGCAACTCTAATCCATCATTTCATATTTCTCAACAGCTTAGACTCAGATCATGCACTCGCAACCCACAAAATTTCAGGTTCAGGATAAACTTTTTGAGACCAACGAACTCAGTTCTTGGAGAATATGAGTTGTAAACTATGCATGACAAGGAAATTAAACAGAGCAACTATTCATCATTTCAACTGGAGAACTTAGGCATTCTTACCGCTCATGAGAAGATAAAACAAATGACACTTTAAGGGAAATAAAGATAACTGACTCGACTTTCTTTTTTTTAGCATGCAATGCAAGATGATGAAAAAGGGAAACATGCAAATGCACGATACATGTTACCTTCGGGGACTCCTTCCCCCCAAGTTGGCTTACTGACCGGGTTGAGGGTAATGCCCGTAGTGCCGGTAGAATGCTTGAGCGTCCTGATACTGCTTTTGAAGCAGTTCCATGGTGGCTTCATGATTTGCTTGTTGTTGTGCATGATATCTTTCGGTGTCTTGAATATGTTGAGTGAGAGCTCTGTGGGTCTGCTGTGTCCTATCATCAATGTCGTCGACTCGGATGTTGATGTCATGTATCCCCTGAGAGAGATCACGATAACCTCAAGCTGAAAACGAGCGTCGGGCAGCAAAGAGTGGGGGTGCTCCGCTCGAACTAGAACCACTGGCATATGCCCAGTTCGTTTGTCCAGGTTGATCCCACTCAGAGCTGCCACCACTCTGCCAGGATGAACCTCCGGCTTCAGGTTGCAGGATATATCGGTCCCAACTGGACTGCTGTCCGGCCGAGGGTTCGGCTATTCTAGCAGCGGGAGCATAACCTGCATAGCCATGAAAAGCTTGTGGTTGTAGTGGCGGCATATCCATCGCAGCATTTCGCGACCGGCTTCTGGTCATCCTTCCCGACACATTACTCCTGCGAGGTACTTTAGCGGGCTGCAACTCAAAAGTATAACCACGGCTTTTATATAAATGGAGTCCCAGGTTAGGAAGCGGGATCTCGTTTGCATAGCCGGGAAAGAAAAATATAATAGAGCCATCTGGAGCACTTTTCAGAGTATGTCCTTGAACTAAATATGCCAAATCGATTGATGGGCGTGGAGTAGTGATAAAAGAAAATCGAGCCCAATTCAACATGCCCAAACTTGTGGCAATTCTAGTGACCAAAGAAGTGCACTCAACTGGTCCGGACATTCAAAAATTTCCGAGCCATTGGCGAACCATTTCTTGCACAGGTGCAATTTTTTGTTCACTATGGCATAAAGAATACGAAGTTCATCCACACGAACTGTCCGGACATCATCTCTAGGGAAACACGTAAGAGCAACCCATTTATGCATCAAACGTAAAGTTGGATGCTAAATATCATTGCAACAGGGGTGTGTGTACGTGTTTAACCCAGAGATGGTGTGCCAAAAGCTTTCCCGGTGATAACCCTTGGTTGCTTGCTCAAGATCAAGATTACACCTATGGTGAAAACCCAAAACAGTACTCAACTCTTTCCATGACAAAGAGAATTCCTCCCCAAAAAATCGGAATGAAATACCATTGTTTGTCTCCACAAGAGTGCAAAGAAACTGAATGGTTAAATCTCTCGAACCCAACTCAGAAATTTCAGCAAATGAAGACCATCCCACGGCTTTCCAAACACTCATAAATTCAGCATTCATACCTGTCTTTTCCAGTAGGTCTTCATCGAACTCCCATGTATGATCGAAGGTCCGATCCTTCAGGATGTTGTACGCTTGGAGTTCTCGCTCCCCTCGAATGTCGAGGTGGGAGTCATTCGGCGCCTCTTCTTCTTGTTGTTGTGCTGGCTGCTCTTCTAGCGCCTAAGACTCAGCTTGCTCATCTTGATGAGTGTAGCTTGGCGTGGGGGTGGACGAGCAATGCGAGCTTGATCGACTTGAGCTCGACCCGGTCAACTTCCTGAGCGCTCCCGACACCTTCCTTCCGATGTTCCTGAAAGACATTGCAGCAGACAAAACAAGCCAAATACTCGGAAGGATTATGTGAGAGTTAGTAAAAACCAAGTTAGCTGTCCAAGAGTTAGTAGTCCTTATGGGGCATGGTTGCCTCTCACAAAAATCGTTCTTGTGGGTGATAACACTCCACAAAATCATTCTTGTGGGCGATGACGCACCACAAAACCGTTCTTGTGGGGTAGTTGTACCACCACAAACACGTTCTTGTGAAGGGAAGAAGGTAAACACGAAATGCAAATGAGATGCAAATGAGAATGCAAAAGAAGGAAATCTTTTTCTTATGAACTTGGAGAGAGACAAGAACAAAGAGAGCAGAGGAGGAAAGAACACGAAGTGGGACTGGTGGAACTCGGGCAAGGGGAGTGCCATGGGCTCCCTGTGCACCGGGTTAAATAGAGGGACAATGCCCCTGAGTCGGCCGACCAAGGGGTCGGCCGGCATGTGGCTGGCCCCAATTTTTCCCTCCTTTTTTCAGTGAGCCATAATGACTACCACATGGTCCAAAATTGCATGAGTGAGCGTAGAGGTAGGCTGGTGCAGGCCTAGAAGTGGCCCCAAATGCATTTGGACATGTAAATCATCCAAGTTCATGCATGCACTACACTCCAAACTTGGTCCTCTTTTGATCGGGTTGAACTTCTCATGATACATATCATCCCGTGGTACTGCCCTTGAAATGTTAGAAACTACTTACCTGGATTGCACCATAATGTGGTCGCTTTCTCGATTGATGCAGTGCTCATTGTTGTTGGTGATCAGGCAGCGGCAATAGAGCACTACTTCAAATAGAGAATTTGAGCCTTTTCCAAGGTTGGATGCAATCATGATCAATTCAACTGCCGAAGTGTTGACTTCTCGAAATCAAGAGTGCCAAGTCACGCTTGTCTTAAAGTCGACTCAGATTCGTTGTGAAATTCATTGGCGAATTGGAATTGATCGGAGACTACCCCTATCTTCACACAAAGAGAAGATAGCATGGTTGTCCTGCCAGATCACTGGCCACTAACCATAGAGATTTTCCTTACTTAAAGAAATTCTTTTAACCTATGCCTTCCCCAGCAACGGCGCCAAAAATGCTTGTTGACGCCTACCAATGTCTCCACTGGAGATCAGCGATGGCGTCCGCAGACGTCAATGGGGTGGCAGGTAAATCATGGGCCACGAATAAATCCGCAAGCGCACGGAGTACCACCGTAGCATTTTACCCAAGAGTAACCCGGGGTGTCATTTATATTTCCGCAGGGAAGGCAGCGGTATATAGAATTTAATTAAACTCGGAGAGACCACTATGGATTAATGTCAATGATCCGAACAGGGAAATAATATTCATGGTAAAAGGGGGTAGTGAACACACAAGCACAACTAGATAACACACCTAGGATATCGGAGAGGAAAGAGCAAGATCAAGGATAACTAGAGCTATATTCTATTGTACTCTCATGAACAACTGAACTGAGTCGTTCACAGCAAAAGGAAAAGCCTGATCAATGGACTAGGGAGACCGCATCCAAATGAACAGGAGGAGCCTGAACATCCGACGGCTTTACGTACCTCCTACTCCTCTACCTGAACGTGGAGGATTACTCGGGGCACGGACAGGGCTGTCACCACCTGCCGGCTACCTCTACAAACCGTGGGGTAGAATCGCATTCAAACGTGGTCATCAACCTAGGCACCACGCCTACGCTAATGAGCACCACTCTAGCCTTGCGCAAGGACACCCTTGTCTATCCGGGGCCTTAGTTCTAGAGCGCCCAATTAAGGAAGATGAAACAAAGCCATGATACATGACTAGTCTATACATGTGAATCACTCAAGACATTCATAACTCACAAGAAGGATCACATACACAACAAGGGCATACGAATCAAAGTACTAAATAGAGTAAATAAGCATCTAGTACAAACTCAGAGAATTACATAAAGAGAAAGTAAAAGGCATACCGGACTCTCCATGAAGACTCTAAGACCTCGAACTATGACTCAAACCTGAACTCTTCTAGTCCAAAGACCTCTACAAGAGAAGATGAACTACATCTTGAGAAAGTAACTTGATTGCTTGGATGCTTGGTGATGCTTGAAATGGAGCCCCTCCCCTCATATATATAGAGGGGAGCCATCCCTTGCTCGGTCGGGAATTTTGCACGGGACTCCTTGAACCGACTTCCCCATCCAATGAGGAGCTACCACGTCGAAGACTTGAGGCGGTGGGGCCTATGGGCAGGTCGGCCGGCCTGTAGGCCGGCCGGCCTCTCAGTGGGCCCACCGACCTTCTCCTTTGCCCCATGGGCTGCCCTCGGGGCCCACTTGTCACTGGTGTGTGGCTCGGCCTTATTCCTACTAAATTTCTGCTCTGGTGGCCTTTTGATCCATGTGTGGAGATGTCTGATTAGTCGGTATTTGCTCCTTGGCCAAAAGGGTGTGATTACCCTCCATTTTCAGCTAAATCCTGCACTCATAGAAATCTAGAGGGACATGTGGAATTCGGTGATTTATTAGTGGCATGAGTGTAAGAAAAATGCAAGTCCATCCATTTATTATGGCAATATTGACGCTCAGAACTAGTCGTTAGTGAGCGTCAACACCGTCGCCATCTCTGCCATGATGGTGCA